>NC_083412.1:42598180-43798180 GCF_020745735.1 Hemiscyllium ocellatum | reverse complement strand
AGAAGGACAAAAAGCAGAATTAAAATCATAAATTTAATATTGTAGCTTTCACATCTCCATGATATCCTAAAGTGCTTCGTAGCCAAATTTTGAAGAATAGAGCTTTGATAACTTGGAGCCAGACTGAAGGAAGGGGCATTTGCTGGATAATATTCTTTTGAAGGATGATCATGATACTTATGCAATAAGGTGAGCTGGGACAGAGCCTAGATCTTCATTCTAATTTATTGGTGCCTACCCCTGTATCTGCTGCTTCTTGGTAAAGGTTACAGGACACCCTGGTCCTAGGACACAGGAAGCACCAACAATTAATGTACTATCCACAAATCCCTTGTTGTAAATCGTTCCCTTCAAATATGGCCCTAAACTAATATGATCTAAGTTTAATTCTTTGCCCTATGATCTTGGGGATTCTCCTCACTTCCCCAATTCTTGTTGCAGCACTGCCATTATTTTCACACCATGAAGTCCATCATGTAAGTGGCAACCCTGAAAGGAGCCAACCCTCCATACAGGAAACCAGACTGTGTTTCGATGTCAGAGTGACAAGCAGAAGTCTGTGCAACTGGAACAGCACCATTGGGAAGACAATCCAGCCTATAATGTTTAATTAAATGATACTTACATGTGAGGTGCAAGTTACAAAAATTGGCAGTTCCATTGATTACAGTGAGATACAAGTTAAAGATCAATTCTACGTGTTGAATGAAATATTTATGTTGTCTATAGTTTTAAGCACTGACCGGGGAACCATTGTAGCAGTGCAAAATCAAAAGATTTAAGTGTCTGTCCACACAAATTACTAAAAACCAGTCTCCACATGGCCAATGCATTCAAAGGCTCACAGGATATTGACTAATTTGTCATGAAGTTCAGGTACAAATACAAGGAGTGGATATTCTGTTTCTGAGAAGAGCAACGTACACTGAATGCTGGAAATCTAAAGTACAACTAGATCATCTGAGGAGTCATGAATGGTATTGAATGTTGTGCATCATCAACGAACATTCCCACTTCTGAAATTATGATGGACGAGCAGTCATCGATGAAGCAGCTGAAAATAGGGACACTACCCTGAGGAACTCCTGCAGAGATGTGCTAGAGCTGAAATCACTGCCCTCCAATATCCACAACCATCTTCTTTGTGCTCAATTTCACTCTACATTGAGCCCTCCACAATGCCACAGTCAGTGCCATGCAGCTTTGACAGCACGTGCAGTCAGTTGTTCTCACCCTGTATGTGCATTTATAGGGAAGCTAAATAAATGAGAGAAAAATTAATATAATGATAAATTAGATGAAGATGAGCGTATGAAGGTTCTTATAGAACAATCATCTGCTGGGTTAATTGGCTACCAAATCCAAACTCCAATTGACATCAGCCAGTGCAAAGACTGGCATCCAGATTTGTAGTAAATTATCCACACTTTGCCTTTGGTGCTGGAGTGATTTGTTCCCTTTCCTGTAGAGTTCTTGTGGTGTGCTGCAGTAACATTAGAACATAGGATTCCCTACAGTGTGAAAGCAGGCCATTTGGCCCATCGAGTCCACACCAACCCACCAAAGAGCATCCCACACAGACTCCCCCCACCTATTCCTGCAATCCATCATTTCCCATGGCTAACCCCCAGCCTGCACATCCTTGGACACTATGGGTAACTTAGCTTGGCCAATCTAGCAAACATACACAACTTTGGGTTGTGTGAGGAAACCCACGCAGACACAAGGAGAATGTGCTAACTCCACACAGACAGTTGCCCGAGAGTGGAATCAAACCTGGGTCTCTGGCGAGGTGTAGCAGCAGTGCTAACCACTGAGGCACCATGCCACCCCTGCCTGGCATCCCACATGTTCCAAGTATGTGCAGTAACATCTCTGAACAAATTAATAAGGAAAACTCTCCTCTTCCTGCCTGAACTTTTTAGCAAAAAACCAAAGGATCACAATTTTTTTTATAAAACTGTAAAGTCAAGAGGTTATCCCATCCACAATACTTGTTTGAAAGTAACTGGCACCTCTAAAGTGGGCACTGGTAGCCAGCAAGGAACACAACCTATTTAATATCTTCCAAGTGAATATCAGAAAATACAGATTTAAGAGAAAAGATCAAGTGACATAATTAGAAGAGGCACTAAGTAAATAAATGGGCTGGCAAAGCCAGAATCAAATTACAATACTAAAAATAATAACGGTATCATTTTTCCAATTAATCCATTATATTAATCAATAAAGCTATTTATGATGTTAACTGCCTAAATTATGCATCCTTATTTCTACTTAGAAAATTTGTGTCCAAATCTTTGGACACAGTATTTTTGCAGATCTGTCCTTATCTGCTTGCCTCAAGGCAAGGCATGTCAGCATGACATTGTAATTTGAAGCAGAGTTGATACAAAAATAACAGTTTTGTCGGCCTCATTGAGTTGTCTTCTCAGTATAAGACAACACTTTCATGTGTTGACCATTTTAGTGAACTCCTTGGCTCAATAGTTAAAAACTGACAGAACTGCAGACCCTGTAAATCAGAGACTGAAATCAAAATTATTAGTAAAGCTCAACAGATCTGGCAATATCTGTGGAGAGAAATCAGAGTTAACATTTCAGGTCAAGTTCTGAGGAAAAATCACTTGACCGAAGATGTTAACTCTGATTTCTCTCCACAGACACTGCCAGATCTGCTGAGCTTTTCCAGCAACTTCTATTTTTGGCTCAATAATTGCCCTGTTGTCTCTGAACCAGAAGACTGGGTTTCTACACTCACTCCAGTGTAATATTGAGAGGGACTATTTAATCAGGAAATCTCCCAGAGTAGCAATCAAATGTAATGTTACGACCTCGTGAGGAAAGCATATTTCAAAATAACCAACTTTACTCACTGAGCTCCCAAATGAAGACATCACTAAGTGTCTATTTACAGAATTTGAACAATTACTGGAAGCTACAGATATTCCTATATAAGGAAAAGAAATGTTCGCAGTATCAATTACTTCTTGCTTTGAAATTTGACATTTTTGCATCTGATGAATGAAAATTGAAAAAGGTCCAGTGTTTTAAGAAATATTCAAGATCCAATGTTTTGTAGTTTTTACTTTAAGCTTTTTCAGAAACAATATAAATTACACATGAATCAACAGGCAAACGACATTTCAAAAAAAGACATTCATTTTAAATAGACAATACAATAAGGTATGTCCAACACAATTGCAAGCATTCACAACACAACCCACACAAGTGTGGCACTAAGTGGATATACAGTTTCATAACATACTGTTATTTCTTCATAATGATATAGGTCAAGGAGACCTACCCAACAGCAGTTTTTACCTTCAAGTTTAATGAGGACAACTAATGTCAGCAAGACATACATCTCCAAACCAACTCTCCCTCAGATCCCAATGGATTGATGGTATAACCATTCAGAGTTAATTTTCAAACAACCAGCCAATAACATTCTGATAGTGATTTGCTTCTTCTCATCACAAAAAATTTCAATGAGCCTCCTTCTACCTCTGCTTGCTTTCTGCTTGTTTCTCCTTCTGTGCAACAGTCACCTTTACCTCCTCTGCATATAGATTGTCTTTGTGTCTGCCCATCATTTTGCTTCTTTCTTAACGTCCACCTGATTTGTACTACATTAAGATCAAAGGTCACTAGGTTACATGGGGCTGTATTTCTTATTTATCCAAGAAAATTAAGATTTATTTCTTTATGATCAATTTAACTCTTCAAGCCTACTTTCAAACATTCTGAAAACAATTTCAAATTCCCAGACCTTTTGAACACATTATTATTTTTCTTTCCAGTACTGCTTCCAGATTAACTGTCATCATATTGTCCCTCAATCAACAGCCTTGCATTACATTATCTTATGATTAATGTTTTTGTTCCTTGTCAGACATTGCTGTAGTTTCCCTGTTTTCCTATTCAAATTTACCAGACTGTGGATGGCAGGAATGGGAGTGAGGGCTGGTTAAAAAAAACAGTAAGAAACCATGTCAGGATGGCTCCCAGTCACTGTTCCACCAGTGAGGAAGTTCCCAGGATTGCACTGCAAGGTAAATAGCCAATTTACACTGTTAATGACAATTTCCCAGGAGCATTGAAGTTGTAGCAGTGTCCTGCTAAAATGGGTCAGCTTATGACCTTCATGGAAGCTCTGTCCCTTTGGTAACATAAGGATGTGGCTTCAGAACTGCTGGTCCTCTGATTGGGGGCTAGAATCATCACGAGTGCAGACACCATTCTTAATTATATATCCATCCCGCAGGTTGTTAGTTAGGGGATAGAATGTCTGAAAATCACCAGTTCAGTCTTGCTGCCAAAGGTACAAGCTTGGGACTCAATCTTTGGTCCAAAGTTAGGACTTCAAAACTAAAATGAAATCCTGCACTTCCAAAGTGTCTTATTGAATGTGAATTTTTTAAACACATTATGAGTTTGTAAAAGTTGCTATATGAAACTAACTTCTTTGACACTTCAACCTCATTTCTTTATTTAGTGAATATATTATTAGAAACATGATCAGGAATTCCCATTTGAAATTATTCTCAAAGTATATTTCTGGTTAAAAAAGTTATTGTAACACAGAATGCATCCTCTAATTATTTAATTATATGAGTCTATATAAGGTAGCAATAATTAAGTTCTTATTTTACAGATATGACATGTTTCTTATATAAACATTCTCATTTGATACAAATGTTATATGTATAATGGAAGATTTACAAATTCTCAAGATTTAAAAGAATCAAAGAGAATTTGCTTATAACAGATATACAATGATCCATAACTAATGAGGATCTTTAGTCTCTGGAGCATTTCACTTGAGCTCAACACAAATCCTCACCCTGATTCATCATCAAACAGAAATGGCATACAGGCACATTTAGATAAAAATAAAATTGTTGTGAACATGTTTTAATTCTAACAGGCTTAGACCTCGTGGCAGGCCAGAATCCAGTTAAATATATCGTCCTGAAAGCATGTTAATGCACATGTAAATTAAGCCTTCCTCAGATAATTCACAATCTCAAAATTCATCAAGACAACTGAAAAATATTAACTTTCTTGAGACTCCAGAACAGTAATTACCCATTAATATTCTTTCAACTCACAGCCAGTATACTAAATCTAACTATATTGGATCTTGAGTGAAGTGAAATGGAGGAGAATTTGCATGTAGAGTCATACAGTCATAAAGATGTACAGGACGGAATCAGATCCTTCAGTCCAACTCTTCCATGCTAACCAGATATCCCAACCTAATCTAGTCCAATTTGCCAGCACTTACCCATATCCCTCTAAACCCTTCCTATTCATATATCCATAACCCTTCCTGAAGAAGGGCTTATGTCCAAAATGTCAATTCTCCTGCTCCTTGGATGCTGCCTGACCTGCTGTGCTTTTCTAGCAACACATTTTTCAGCTGTGTCTTTGTCAGTCAATCCAGTGATCCTTTTTCTGAATTCTGTTCTTTTCATACTCTCCTGTCTCTTTTGTGGGGGCCTTGCAACTCAGTTGGCTGGACAGCTGGTTTGTAATGCAGAATGATGTCAACAGCATGGACTCAACTCCTGCACTAGCTGAAGTTACAATGAAGGATTTTCCACCTCAAACTTTCCCTTACCTGAAACACGGTGACTCTCAGGATAAACCAACACCAGTTATCTCTCTCTAATGAAAAAGCAGACCTCAAGGAGGTGTTGCCAAGAATATGCAAACAAAGCATAATAATATCACACAGAAATGAAACACGAATTTATAGGGATCTAGAAGATCTAAACACCTTTTGTACATAGTTATATTCAACAAAACTTGTTCATTATTGCTTTAAAGTGTGTACACTTGAACTTACTGCATGTTGGCAAATGATTAGACCCACAGAAATGGGACTAGAGGCAATCAACATTCAAAGTGAACCTGAGTGTGTTATAGGCAAAGAATGAGGGTAACCCAAGCGACCCGACACTAAAGTGGGGGTAAATATCCTCAGAGAAATTCAACAAGAAACAGTGAATGATAGACTTTAAGGCCATCCTCAGAGAAGGAAAGCTCACATAGAAGCTGAAAATAAACACAAAAGCAGAGAACACGGCAAGCAATTAAAAAAAGACAAACACAGCAGTGAAACATTTCAGTGATTTGTAGGTCTTTACAGCAATGGGGAAGAGAATTTGGTCAGTCAGTCCACAGAAAGCATGCATGGAAACAGGGCATGGTTGATATCCCTAAGGGACACCAGCTCAGTTAGCTAGACCCAGCAGTATCATAGAGCATCATGAGTGCCAAGAGACAGCAGTGTGCAGCTTAATAGGTAGCAGAATAAAGGAAAGTTGATTTCAACAAAGCAAAGTGTCCAGGCATTAGGATAGGTGGACAGGCAAAAAGGATTCTCATTGAGGAGCATAGTAGCCATAGCAGCCACATGGGAGGTGTTCAGCTCCCTCAATTTTGCAGACCAACATTTTGAATTTAGTTGTACAAGTGCCATGGTCAGTGATTAGATTCATTTCACCAGAAATTAATCTGCACTAGAGACTCTCCATAAAAGGGTATACAAGCACTTTCCTTTCATAAGAACAGCTACAAAGATACAAAAAGTTAAAAGTGACCAGCTACAAGAGAGAATTGGAGACATTAGGACAGACAGCAAGAGGTAAAAGGTTCATTTAACAGAGGCAGTTGGCGTGGATATCCCTATACTCCCTGACTTGAGTGACATAACTCCTGAAGGCAGATGAACTCAGGGCATGGTTAGGAACATGGGACTGGGATATCATAGCAATTACAGAAATGTGGCTCAGGGATGCACAGGACTGACAGCTTAATGTTGCAGGATACAAATGCTACAGAAAGGACAGAAAGGGAGACAAGAGAGGAGGGGGAGTGGTGTTTTTGATAAGGGATAACAGTAGACTTGTACTGATGGACGATATTCCAAAAAATACATCCAGGGTAGCCGTTTGGGTGGAACTGAGAAATAAGAAACGGATGATCACCTGATTGGGATTGTATTATAGAACCCCTAATAGTCAGCGGGAAATTAAGAAACAATTTTGTAAGGAGATCTGAGTTATCTGTAAGAATAATAATAATATGGTAGGGGATTTTAACTTTCCAACATAGACTAGGATGCCATAGTGTTGAGGATTTAGATGGAAAGGAATTTTTCACAAGAAAATTTTCTGATTCAGTATGTGGATGTACCTACTAGAGAAGGTGCAAAACTTGACCTACTCTTGGGAAATAAGGCAGGGCAGGTGACTGAGGTGTCAGTGGGGGAGCACTTTGGGGCCAGCGATCATAATTCTATTAGTTTTAAAATAGTGATGGAAAAGCATAGACCAGATCTAAAATTTTAAGTTCTAAATTAGAGAAAAGCTGACTTTGATGTTATTAGGCAAGAACTTTCAAAAGCTGATTGGGAGCAGATGTTTACAGGTAAAGAGACGGCTGGAAAATGGGAAGCCTTCAGATATGAGATAATGAGAATCCATTGTTAGGGTGAAAGAAAAAGCTGATAGGTGTAGGGAATGTTGGATGACTAGAGAAATGAGGATGTGGTTAAGAAAAAGAAGGAAGTATATGTCAGGTATAGACAGGAGAGATCAAGTGAATCCTTAGATGAGTATGAAGACAGTAGGAGTATACTTAAGAGGGAAGTCAGGAGGGCAAAAAGGGGACATGAGATACCTTTGCAAATAGTGTTAAGGAGAATCCAAAGGGTTTTTACAAATATAGGAAGGACCAAAGAGTAACTAGAGAGAGAAAATAGGACCCCTCAAAGATCAGCAAGGTGGCCTTTGGGTGGAGTGCAGTAGATGGGGGAGATACTAAATGAGCATTTTGCATCAATGTTTACTGTGGCGAAGGACATGAAAAATATAGAATGTTGGGAAATAGATAGTGACATCGTAAAAAATGTCCATATTACAGAGGAGGAAGTGCTGGATGTCTTGAAACACATAAAAGTGGATAAATGCCCCAGGACCTGATTAGGTGTAACCTACATCTCTGCAGGAAGCTAGGGAAGTGATTGTTGGGCCTCTTATTGAGATATTTGTATTATCAATAGTCACAGGTGAGGTGCCGGAAGACTGGAGGTTGGCTAATGTGATGCCAACATTTAAGAAAGGTGATAAGGACAAGCCATGGAGCTGTAGATGGGTGGGCCTGATGTCGGTGGTGGGCAAGTTGTTGGAGGGAATCCTTGGGGCCATGATGTACATGTATTTGGAAAGGCAAGGACTGATTTGGGATGGTCAACATGGCTTTGTGAGTGGGAAATCATGTCTCACAAACTTGATTGAGTTTATTGAAGAAGTAAAAAAGAGGGCAGAGTGGTAGGTGTGATCTATATAGACTTCAGTAAGGCATTTAGCAAGGTTCCTCATGGGAAACTGGTTAGCAAGGTTAGATCTCATGGAATACAGGGAGAACTAGCCATTTGGATATAGAACTGGCTCAAAGGTAGAAAACAAAGAATGGTGGTGGAGGATTGTTTTTTTCAGACTGAAGGCCTGTGATCTGGGGAGTGCCACAAGGATCAGTGTTGGGTCCTCTACTTTTTGTCATTTATGTAAATGATTTGGATGTGAGCATAAGAGGTATAATTAGTAAGTTTGCTGATGACACCAAAGTTGGAGGTGTAATGGACAGCGAAGAAGGTTACCTCAGATTACAACAGGATCTTGACCAGATAGGTTGGGCTGAGGAGTGGCAGTTGGAGTTTAATTCAGATAAATGTGAAATGCAGCATTTTGGAAAGCAAATCTTAGCTGGACATATAACACCTAATGGTCTGAGGGAGTGTTGCTGAACAAAGAGACCTTGGAGTGCAGGTTCATAGCTCCTTGAAAGTAGAGTCGCAGGTAGATAGGATAGTGAAGAAAGAGTTTGGTATGCTTTCCTTTATTGGTCAGAGTATTGAGTACAGGAGTTGGGAGGTCATGTTTTGGCTGTACAGGACATTGGTTAGGCCACTTGGAATATTGTGTGCAATTCTGGTCTCCTTCCTATCAGAAGGATGTTGTGAAACTTGAAAGGGTTCAGAAAAGATTTACAAGGATGTTGCCAGGGTTGGAGGTTTTGAGCTACAGGGAGAGATTGAATAGGTTGGGGGTGTTTTCCTTGGAGAGTTGGAGGCTGAGAGGTGACGGTGTAGAGGTTTATAAAATCATGAGGAGCATGAATACGATAAGTCGACAGTCATTCCCTTGGAGTAGGGGAGTTCAGAACTAGAGGGAAAGATATAAAAGAGACCTAAGGAGCAACTGTTTCATGCAGAGTGTGGTACGTGTATGGGAATGAGCTGCCAGAGGATCTGGTGGAGGCTGGTATGATTGCAGCATTTAAAAGGCCTCTGGATGGGTATATGAATAGGAAAGTTTGGAGGAATGTAAGCTAGGTGCTAGCAAGTGGAACAAGATTAGGTTGGGATATCTGTTGGCATGGATGAATTGGACTGGAGAGTCTGTTTCCGTGCTGTACATCTCTATGACTCTAATTCTCTATTCTCTCTATTGAGTCATTTCTTTGTTGAAGAAAGGAACAAAGAAGTAACATTGTCACGGAATCCATCAACGACATTACAGAAACACAGCTAGATAAAGGACAGACTACAGTAAAAAAGCACACTTTATACACATTCAATTACAAGTAAAGGCAAGCAAAGATTCAAATCTTTCGACAGCTAGCAAAGGCACCATAGCATTTGAGATGTCTCAGATTATAGAGTTTAAAAAGGATCTTCAATCTTGCATGTAAGATAGATAATAGACATTGAAGCCCTAGATGCATTAATGGGGCTAATTGTCGTCAATGTTTTGGCTATCAAATAATAGTTCAATGATTATTAACAGAAAATTAAATCTATCCTGTGAAAGGGATGTCTCAGTCCAAATTGGAACATGTCAATATTGTAAATTCAGAAATTGTTGGGCTGCTTAAATGACAGGTGAACGGTCCAATGGAATCTCAACAGAAAGACATTCATATACTTGGGTTTTTCGGCCAACAGTTAGAAGAACAAATTCTACTGATGCAGCATGCTCTATCAAAGCTTAAACTCCATCATCAAAAGGAGATCAAGCAGATTAAAGTTAAACAAGAATTGAAGTGTTGCACAACCTCAAAGAGATTGCTTACCTGCTGATTTCTGAAAACATTCTGCATAGTAGCTGCGATATCACTCCATTTCTAAGCTCACCTTCCTAGACAATGGTTAAGTAACATTCTCTAAGAGATCAAAGACTACTGGCAGAGATTAGTGCCTCACCCAAAAGGATAGTTATATGTTCATGAATAAACATTAATGGTTAAAAGGGATACCAAAAAGGAATGTTATGGTGGGAATGTGAGATTCAAAGTAAACTGCTAATTATACTATTAATTTGGAAATAGCCACTGAGCATGTGTGAAAGGAGATTTATCAGACTTATCTTAGATTTCATGGAACTGGAACTGGGTCTTGAGGCTTCCATATATGTATAATATCATTATTAAACATACTACGGGATATGTTAAGAAAAGTCACAAATGGGTAGACCTGACTTTACTCAAATTATATTCAATCCATATTTACTCCACACAGACTATCTCCACCCAATCACACAAAAATTACAAAGATTTAGAACTCCCCAAGTTAATCAACAGCATGGAATTTCATTTAAAACTGCAAAATCTGACAACATATTTTCTCATTAAACTGATATGATTGGCAAAATAAAGTACCTGCAGCAAAAATTATAATTAACATTTTTCAGTTTCTTAAATAGAAGTTTTGAAAACCTAACATAAATTATCCTCTTTTTATATATTGTTAGCACACACCATCTGTTAATCTTAAAAAAGAAACTGGAAATGCTAGAGAAACTCAACAGGTCTGGCTGCATCTGTGGAGACAGAAACAGAGTTACTGTTTCAAATCTAGTCTGACCCTTCCTCAAAATGCAGAATAACAGGTGTTTAACTGACATGTTGCAACAAGAGCAGTAAAATAAAGGAGTTGTGATAAGTTAATTTACTTGAAATAATAGGCATAGTAACAAGTGTTATGATCCCCAAAAAGACCAACTACACAAATGAGCCAAATATGCAAAACCACCTTAGTGAGAAAAGCAATGTACAAGATCTAACTTTTCCAACTGTCATGAAATAATTCCACAGAGACCAGTATCCTGCCACCAAATCACCTTTTGTTTATACCTGGAGAGTCTTGACACTGATCCAGCTTCCACAGAGCTGAAAATGTGTTGCTGGAAAAGCGCAGCAGGTGAGGCAGCATCCAAGGTGCAAGAGAATCGACGTTTCGGGCATGAGCCTGAAGAAGGGCTTATGCCCGAAACGTCGATTCTCCTGCTCCTTGGATGCTGCCTCACCTGCTGCGCTTTTCATAGAACATAGACCAGTACAGCACAGAACAGGCCCTTCAGCCCACGATGTTGTGACGACCACTGATCCTCATGTATGCACCCTCAAATTTCTGTGACCATATGCATGTCCAGGAGTCTCTTAAATGTCTCCAATGACCCTGCCTCCACAACTGCTGCTGGCAATGCATTCCATGCTCTCACAACTCTCTGTGTAAAGAATTCGCCTCTGACATCCCCTCTATACTTTCCTCTGACCAGCTTAAAACTATGACTCCTCATGTTAGTCATTTCTGCCATGGGAAATAGTCTCTGGCTATCAGCTCTATCTATACCTCTCATTATCTTGTATACCTCAATTAGGTCCCCTCTTCTGCTTTTCTCCAATGAAAAAAGTCCGAGCTCAGTCAACCTCTCCTCATAAGATAAGCCCTTCAGTCCAGGCAGCATCCTGGTAAATCTCCTCTGAACCCTCTCCAAAGCATCCACATCTTTCTTATAATAGGATGACCAGAACTGGACACAGTATTCCAAGTGTGGTCTAACCAAAGTTTTATAGAGCTGCAACAAGATCTCATGACTCTTAAACTCTATACCCCTGTTAATGAAAGCCAAAACACCATATGGTTTCTTAACAACCCTGTCCACTTGGGTGCCATTTTAAGAGATCTATGTACCTGCACCCCAAGATCCCTCTGTTCCTCCACACTGCCAAGAATCCTATCCTTAATCCTGTACTCAGCTTTCAAATTCAACCTTCCAAAATGCATCACCTCGCATTTATCCAGGTTTAACTCCATCTGCCATCTCTCAACCCATCTCTGCATCCTGTCAATGTCCCGCTGCAGCCTACAACAGCCCTCTATACTGTCAATGACACCTCCAACCTTTGTGTCATCTGCAAACTTGCTGACCCATCCTTCAATCCCCCCATCCAAGTCATTAATAAAAATTACAAACAATAGAGGCCCAAGGACAGAGCCCTTTGGAACACCACTCACCACAGACTCCAGGCAGAATATTTTCCTTCTACTACCACTCACTGTCTTCTGTTGGCCAGCCAATTCTGTATCCAGACAGCTATGTTCCCCTGAATCCTATTCCTCCTGACCTTCTGAATGAGCCTACCATGAGGAATCTTATCAAATGCCTTGCTGAAGTCCATATACACCACATACACAGCTCGACCCTCATCAACTTTTATAGTCACATCCTCAAAGAACTCGATAAGGTTGGAGAGACATGACCTGCCCCTCACAAAGCCGTGTTGACTGCATTTAATCAAGCCATGCTCTTCCGAATCCTTTCTAACACCTTGCAGACAACAGATGTGAGACTTACTGGTCTGTAATTGCCGGGGGATTTCCCTATTTCCTTTCTTGAAGAGAGGAATTACATTTGCCTCACTCTGGTCCTCAGGTACGACTCCAGTGGAGAGCGAGGATGGAAAGATGTTCGCAAGTGGCGAAGCAATTGCACTTCTCATTTCCCAAAGCAGGCGAGGAAAAATCTGGTCCGTGCCTGGCAACTTGTCAATCTTAATGTTTGACAAAATTGTCAGCACATCACCTTCCTCTATCTCTATCCATTTCAGCATGCACACCTGCTCTTCAAAGGTTTCATTCACTACAAAGTTCATTTCTTTTGTAAAGACAGAAGCAAAAAACTCATTTAGGGCTTCCCCTACCTCCTCAGACTCCACACACAAAGTCCCTATACTATCCCTGATCAGAGGGACATATTTATTCATCACTTGCAACAACTGTTCCTTAAACAGTCTCCACATGTCTATAATGCCTTTACCATGGAACAATTGCTCCCAATCCATGTTTCCTAACTCATATCTAATCGCATCATAATTTCCTCTTCCCCAATTAAATATCCTCCCATTTTGCCTAATCCTCTCCTTCTCCATAGTTATATAGAATGTGAGGCAGTTGTGGTCACTATCACCAAAATGCTCTCCCACCACAAGACCTGATACCTGCCCCAGCTCCTTTCCGAGCACCAAGTCTAGAATGGCCTCTCCCCTCATCGGCCTGTCAACGTACTGAGTTAGGAAACCCTCCTGAACACACCTTACAAAAACAGCTCCATTCAAATCTTCTGCTCTAAGGAGGTTCCAATCAATATTGGGAAAGTTAAAGTCACCCATTACAACAACCCTACTACGTCCACACTTTTCCAAAACCTGCCGACCTATGCTTTCTTTCATCTCCCTGCTGCTATTGGGGGGCCTGTAGTAAACCCCTAACGAGGTGAATGCTCCCTTGCTGTTCCTAATTTCCACCCATACTGACTCAGTAGACAGATCTTCCTCGACAATGGAAGCTTCTGTAGCTGTGATACCCTCTCTGATTAGTAGTGCTACACTCCTTCCTCTTTTCCCCCCTCTCTATTCTTTTTAAATGCTCTAAACCCCAGAACATCCAGCAACCATTCCTGCCCCTGAGAAACCCATGTCTCTGTTATGGTCACAACATCAGAGCACCAGGTACTGATCCATGCTCTAAGTTCATCACTTTTATTCCTGATGCTCCTTGCGTTAAAGCAAACACACTTTAACTGATCCCGTGGTTCCTTCCCAGGAAAATCCTTCCCACTAGCTGGTCTACTTCTTACTATTGCCTCATCTGCATCAACTCTCACCTCCGGTATATAGCTCAGGTTCCCACCCCCCTGCCATATTAGTTTAAACCCTCTCGAACTACTCGAGCAAACCTTCCACCCAGGACATTGGTCCCCTTCCAGTTCAGATGCAACCCATCCTTCTTGTACAGGTCCCACCTTCCCCAGAAGGCATCCTAATTATCTACATATCTGAAGCCCTCCCTCCTACACCAGCTGCACAGCCACGTATTAAGCTGCGCCCGCTCCCTGTTCCTCGCCTCGCTATCTCATGGCACCAGTAGTAAACTAGAGAACACTACTCTGTTTGTCCTGCTTTGCAGCTTCCATCCTAACTCCCTGAAATCACTTGTTATATCTTCGATCCTCTTCCTGGCTAAGTCATTAGTGCCAATATGGAACAAGATTTCTGGCTGTTCGCCCTCCCCTTTTAGAACCTTATACACCCGATCGGAGACATCCTGGACCCTGGCACCAGGGGGCAACATACCTTCTGGGAATCCTGATCCTGACCACAAAATCTCCTGTTGATTCCCCTTGCTATCGAGTCCCCTACCACGAGTACTTTTCTATTCTGCCCCCTTCCCTTCTTTGCCACAGTGTCAGGCTCAGTGCCAGAGAACTGACTGGTATGGCTTTCCTCTGGTAGGTCATCCCCCCAGCAGAATCCAAAATGGTATACTTGTTGCTGAGAGGAATGTCCACAGGGGATCTCTGCACTGTCTGTCTGTATCATTTCCTCCCCCTAACTGTAACCCATTTATCCTTGTCCTGAGCCTTTGGAGTGACCAACTCCCGGTAGCTCCTCTCAATTACCCCCTCAGCCTCCCGAATGACCCGTAGTCCATCCAGCTCCAGCTCCAATTCCTAACACGGTCTTCAAGGAGCTGGAGTTGGGTGCACTTCCCACAGATGTAGCCAGCGGAGACGTGTGCCATGTCTTCCACCTGCCACATTCTGCAGGAGGAGCAAGCAACTGCCCTAGCATCCATACCCAAATTCAAGTTGCTATAAAATCAATCACAAACTTATATTCAATAGAGGAAGTTTAGAATGAACCTTACTTATTAACTAGGTTAGAGGAGGAGGGCGAGTGGGAGACTCTACAGTTGTTAGCCCCCTTGATGATATATATGGTCACTGCTTTCCTTCCCGGCTGCCCCTCTGGTCCTCGTCACTTCCCCCACTGCTCCCGCTCCTTCTGTGAAAGGGAAAACACCGCTGTCCACTACTGGTAAGTAATTTTCAAAAAAACTGCCTTACCTTAGCTGCAGTCTTCCGGGTTCGTCTTACCTCCGCTGCTGCTCGCACTCAAAAAATATGTATGAAGGTATGTTCCAGCAACATATTTTCAGCTCTGATCTCCAGCATATGCAGTCCTCACTTTCTCCCAGGTTCCACAGAGCCAGCTCTCAGAATTAACAGAACCTCCGACACTGCTGTTTATATCTGTCAGCCAGGGCTCCCTGACTGGATAAGATTAACACCCTCAGTCAAGAATCTCATATTCTCTGATGCCCACCTGGCTGACCTCATTATAATCATTATGTATTACTTTAACAATGAAACCAAAATCAATATAAATTAAACTGAAATAAAGGTGAATGGTTAGCTCATTTGGCTTGATTAGTCGGACATATTTCATAAATAATTACCAATAGTGTGGAACAAAAACAGAAAGTGCTGGTAAAACTCAACACTTCTGGCAGAATCTCTCTACAGATGTTGTCAAACTTGTTGTGTTTCCCAAACACTTGGTTTAATTACCAACAGTATGGGTTTGATTCCAGTTGTAGCCCAGGTACATTGAGATTGCCCCGACTCTTCCTGCCTGAAGAGTGAAAGACAATAGCAAACAGCAACTAGTGAAAAAGGCAGCCAAAGGAATGGCTAACAATGGAGTAACAACAGGCAATAAGCCCAGGACTACCCTTTGGGCAAAGCGCACATGAATGAGTGAACAAAACAAATAAATTGCAATCAACATAAACTATAAATTACAAATTAAGTAGGAGATACAACAAAGGTAAAATCTCATAGATATGTATTGGTCGGCACTGTTAACATAAAGTCCAGCTTCAAACATTCTCAGATAAAATTTCAGCCTCTTTGCTTTGAGATCTAACTTCTGGTCTTTAGCCAACAGCAGCACCCAATCAATTTAAATTCTATAAATACAAATTTCACAAAAACGGCACACTGCTTAAGAATCTCCTCAGCCCAATCAAATGCAAGGTGTTCAATTTCATTTATTTTTGAGTTTGGATCTTTGAATTTTGAACTAGCACCATGTTGGTGTTTAAAGAGTTTATCGATTAACTTGTAAATATTTCTGTAGACATGGTGATTTACTTTAAAACAGTTTAAGAGAGATTGCCTCAAAGATTGTTTGTGTAGGGAGACTTTATGGGTGAAAAAAATACACAGTGCAATACTTTTACTTTTCTGATGAAAAGTTGCAGACTTGTTTTTCATAACCTGTGAGCAAATACCCATGACTTGAAAAGAAACCTTTCAACTTTACATTCTAATTGAGGCAGTTTTACAGGTTCTGGCTCAGGATGAATCTGTAAAGCAGTTGCTCTTGAGAAAGGGAAGAAAATACATTTACTAAAATAAATTACCTCAAAGTAAGAAGCTTAATAGTAGTTCCAGACAAGAGATGCTTACCCAAATACCTGAAAGAGATTACTTCGAGCTGATAAAATAGAAAATCAAGTGTTTCTAGGAAGAGGCTTTTGGATTCTCCAGAATGGGAGTTACAAGTCATGGCTAAGTTAAGCCTATGGGAGTAATAAAGAAGGGATTATCTGCATGATTTGGAGACACAGTGAGAGTACTGAAAAGGGTGTTTTGGGGATTAATAAGATAGTAGTTTTAATATTTGTTTCAAAATATTTAAATATGTTTAGTATGTGCCTGGTGTGGAGGGTATTAGCTATGCTGAGAGATTGGACAATCTTGGTTTGATTTTCCCTTGAACTAGAAGTTTACAAAATTATACATGGTATGGATAGAATGGATAGTGAGAATCTTTTTCCCAGGATAGAAATGTCAATTACTAGGGGACACAGCTTTAAGGTAAAATGATGTAAGTTTAAAGGAGATGTGAGAGGCAAATTGTTTATACAGAGGGTAGTAAGTTACCAAAGGAGGTAATGGAAATTGATGCAATATCAATGTTTAAGAGGCATCTTGACAGATACATGAATAGGTTGGGAACAGAGAGATATGGGAGCATAGAAGCAAAAGGTTTTCAATGTAGAAAGGTATCATTGTCAGTGCAGTCTTGGTGGGTTGAAGGGTCTGTTCTTGTGCTGTACTGTTCTCACTTGGCAGCCACAAAAATCTGGAGCCAAGATTCCCAGGCATGGGACCCAGTCGCCATTTTAAAATCTGCTTTGCCTTCTTCCTGACAAGGCTCAGGCATGAAAACCTGGTTCAATTAGATTAGACTTACAGTGTGGAAACAGGCCCTTCGGCCCAACAAGTCCACACCGACCCGCCGAAGCGCAACCCACCCATACCCCTTACCTAACACTACGGGCAATTTAGCTTGGCCAATTCACCTGACCTGCACATCTTTGTGACTGTGGGAGGAAACCGGAGCACCCGGAGGAAACCCACGCAGACACGGGGAGAACGTGCAAACTCCACACAGTCAGTCGCCTGAGTCGGGAATATTTGCAATTTTAACAAAGCCATTAATCTACTTAGAATAAACAGAATTATCACTGCTTTATGAAAACCTATGGCAGATTACAGCAATCAGTTTTCTTCCAGAGAAATAACAAAATATTTAAACCTGAAAATGCATCATGACCATTTGATGCTGCCAATGAAGTTTGTATATGCACCAGCTGATGCTACATTGTGGATGTGAAGAGTCAGCAACTGTGGTTTCACATGAGCTGATTAAAACTTGAAATGACTTCAACCTTATCAAAGCTCAATGTGAATCCATTGCTTAATACTTATTCATACAAGTACAGCCTTTGATGAATTTCTCAGTAAGTTTGTGGGCCTCCTTGATCTAACATAGTTGCATGAGAAATAAGCGGCAATCGTGGAATGATTTGTAAAAATACAATTATGTATTCACTGCATACCTCTCAAGGACTTTACTGTTCTGCATGAATAGAGTGCTTACTTCAAGCTGACTTTGATGTTAGTATGAGGTGTTATCTTTATGAATGGATTTAGAGGTTCAAAGAGCTGCCTGATAGTAATTTGTAGTTTTCAGTAATTTGGCACTAGTTGTTATAAAGTTACAAAATATATCTTGTTAAAGCCTTGGTAGTCAGAAAACTCATCTTTTATCATGGTACTTAGTCAAAATTGGTGATAATTTCAGTGTGCAGCATTGTAATGCTAAATTACCAAAAATTGTAATTATGAAAATTACAAATTAGTACCAGGCAATTTTTTGGGGAGAACTAAGAATCCATTTATATAGGACAAGATGAGAAAATCTAGCAAAAACCAATAAATAGGAAAATGTTTATGAGCATATCATAAGCGAAATAATGTTTAGAAAGGGCCAGATGACTCAGAGATGACACAGAAATCTAATTACTAAAGATGAAGATCTGACAAACGTTAAACAAATCTTCAGCATTTTGTTTATCGGTATACCACAGGAGATTCAGAAACTATCATTGTAGGCATGAAATTTTTCAAAAACTGAAATGAGCAATGGAAAACTCATCACATTGTCAAAGCACACATTGTAGGCTTTCAAAGGAGCTCAGAGAAAAAATGATTGAGTATCTGCAGCAAATATAAATCCTCCTTAGATATGTAAATTATGCCAGAAGATTTGACAGTAGCTTATGTAATGCCACTGTTCGTAGGAGAAAGTGAATAACTTCAGGCAAGTTAACTCATGAGTGTTATGAGATACCTTTTATAATTAGTGGGCTTTTTTTAAACTCGCTTCTTTGGATATGACACTGGCTTGGAGAATCCTTCATCTATTTTTTAATCAACGAGAAAGAAAATTTGGGCAGATTGTATCACAAATGGCTGTCCTGCAATGGTTTGTTGTGTCAACCTCTACACACAACATCAGCTATTCAACTACAGAAGCCATTATATCTGCTGCTTCTGACATCAAGTGTTAACATTTTCACTTCAGTAAGGTTGAAATTAAGCAACAAGCCCCAAACACATGCCCCACAGAGATTTATTATTTTGTCTCATCAATATTTGTTGCAAGTTTGGTATCTGTGTTTTTCTTTCACTTAACATCTTGTCAGATGTGGGAGCTTAGGGAGAGTTTAGGGTGACTGAGGATTATATCTGTAATAAATTCCATTGATTGCGAACCCCATCAGATCGAATAGATCGGTTGGAGAGACAGAGGCAATGAGGAATTTACAAGAGCAAGGGGATGTGATGAATGCCAGTTATTGGAAGGGGAAAAGTCGTAGATACAGTCACATAGATGGGTTAACTCCAGGAAAGGTAAGAGAGTTAGGCAGTTAGTGCAGGAGTCTTCTGTGGCTATCCCCATTTCAAACAAGTATGCTGTTTCGGAAAATGTAGGGGGTGATGGATTCTCAGGAGAATGTAGCACGAACAGCTAAGTTTCTGGTATCATGACTGGCTTTAATGCAATGAGGGCTATGTTAGGTTCCAAAAGATCAATTGTGTTAGGGAACTCTCTAGTTTGAGGTACTGACAGACATTTTTGTGGCCAGCAGCAAAAAATCAAAATGGTGTGTTGCTTCCCAGGTGCCAGGATCAAGGATGTCTCAGAGGAGGTGTTGAATGTTCTCAAGGGGGAGAGGAGCCAGCAAAAGGTTATTGTCCACATTGGAACCAAAGACATAAAAAGGGAAAAGGTTGAGATTCTGAAGGAAGATTACAAAGAGTTAGGAAGAAATTTAAAAAGGAAGCCCCCGAGAGTAGTAATATCTGGATTGCTTCCAGTGCTACGAGTAAGTGAGGGCAGGAATAGAAGGATAGAGCAGATGAATGCATGACTGAGGAGCTGATGTATGGGAGAAGGACTCACATTTTTGGATCATTGGAATCTCCTTTGGGGTAGAAATGATTTATATAAGAAGCACCTAAATTGGAGGTGGATTAATATACAGGTCAGGAGATTTGCTAGAGCTGCTCAGGAGGATTTAAACAAGTAAGATGGGAAGGTGGGACTCAGGATACTGAGGAAAGAGATCAATCTGAGACTGGTACAATTGAGAACAGAAGCAAGTCAAACAAACGGGCAGGCAGGGACAAAGCAGAGAACAAGGCAGGACTGATAAGTTAAACTGCATTTATTTCAAGACAAGAGTCCTAACAGGGAAGGCAGATGAGCTCAGAGCATGCTTAGGAACATGGGACTGAGATATCATAGCAATTACAGAAATGTGGCTAGGGATAGACAGGACTGGCAGCTTAATGTTCCAAGTTACAAATGCTACAGGAAAGATAGAAAGGGAGGCAAGGCAGGAGGGGGACTGGTGTTTTTGATAAGGGATAGCATTACAGCTGTACTGAGGGAGCATATTCCCGGAAATATTTCCAGGAAAGTTATTTAGGTGGAACTGAGAAATAAGAAAAGGATGATTACCTTATTGGGATTGTATTATAGAACTCCTAATAGTCAGCGGGAAATTAAGAAACAATTTTGTAAGGAGATTTCAGCTATCTGTAAAAATAATAGGATGGTTATGGTAGGGTTGGTTCCAAACATAGACTGGGACTGCCATAGCATTAAGGGTTTACATGGACAGGAATTTGTTAAGTGTGTACAAGAAAATTTTCTGATTCAATATGTAGATGGAAAATTATCCAAAATTGCAATATGGACCAAAATTTGGATTTAGTCTGTTGTGAAACAAGCAGAAATTACTGTGCAAAGAAATTGGAAGTTGAAGGGAACTGCCAGCTCAAATTGAGACAAAACCAGATTTACATGAAGTTTGAGTGAATATCTTAAGTAATATTCATTGCTGAATGTATTGGATTTATTTTTGACAAATGTGGAGGTAGCAGGGCCATTATCAGGTGGAAATTGAGCCTGCCAACATTTTATGTACTCATTCTCACTTA
This sequence comes from Hemiscyllium ocellatum, assembly GCF_020745735.1. NCBI lineage: Eukaryota > Metazoa > Chordata > Chondrichthyes > Orectolobiformes > Hemiscylliidae > Hemiscyllium > Hemiscyllium ocellatum. The sequence continues at coordinate 43,777,121 of NC_083412.1, read as the reverse complement.
AAGCTCAAAGGCCACTTCTCAATGGACATTCTGCCTGATCTAGGACAATTTAATATAACAAGGGTGAAGAGTTAAAAGTTGAAGGTTTCAGTGGTGTGACTTTAAATACTGTTGCAAGTTTTTAAAGGAAAGTTTATTGTTATGTCCACTCTTTTGGTATTACTTTGTGAGAAAATAGGACAGTGGCTATGCTACATTATAGAATTTTATAAAATATCAGGAATATGCCACTAAAATATGTAAAATACTAAAGAATTACAAAGATAACCATCCCAAACTACCTGTTCTATATCCCCAATTCCCTCTAACCCAGCAGGGTAAGAGCTTATACTGTCTAAAAGGGCATCCAAAAGCTATGCTCACCGTCCAAAAGCTCTAGCTGTAAATGCTAAATAAAACATTCTTGATTTCACACAATCATCTCAAGCATAGCTTATCACAAGTGAGATGCAGCAAGAAAATAGACCCAGTATACATGGACAGAAGTATCTATTTTACTCAGTGTACTTTACAGACTTGTGAACACTTCCCACACAAGCCACTTCTACAACAAGGAACAAACTTGAACTAGAATTCCCATTTCAGGAACTGAGGAGTTGATGTAGAAAGGTCATTGAAAGTAATCAAACAGGTGCAGTGAGCAGTTAGGAAGGGAATGTTATATTGGCTTTCATTCAAAAGATTTTGAGTACAGGAGAAAAGAAGCATTACAGCAGCTGCACAAGGCTTTGATGAGCCCACACCTGGAGCTCTGACTGCAAGTTTGGACTCCTTACCTAAGGAAAAATATATTTTCCATAGAAGGAATACAGTAAATGTTCACCCACCTGATTCCTGGGTTGACAGGTTTGTCGTAAGAGGAGAGGTTGGGTCAACTAGACCTGTATTCAATGGAGTTTAGGCAATTGAGTGAAAGTCTCGGTGAAACATATAAAATTCTGACACAACTGGATTAGCTGCAGGGATAAAGTTTCCCTAAGCCAGTGGGTCCAGAACAAGGAAAGGATACAAGGTTGGTCATTTCAGACTGAGATGAGGAGAAATATCTTCACTTGGTGGTGAAACTGTGGAATTACTTACAGCTTTGGAGGCCCCAGTGACTGAATTTTTAAAAAAATATATATATATATTTCTAGAAGGTAAAGGTGTCAAGGAGAGAGAGTGGAACTATGACGTTGAGATAGAAGATTGGCCATGATCATAATGAATGATGAAGCAGACCCAGTGCATTGAATAGCCTACTCCTGTTCCTAGTTTTAGTGTGTTTATGTTTCTAGGACCTCTTAAAGTACTTAATCCTAACACTTCTTCTAATATATTCTGATTCATGGGCATGCTCTTCACCAACAATGCTGTATTTTTAGATTTTTGTAAAATTAGTTTATGAATGGTTGGGCCAATTAATATTGCTCATTCTTAATTGCCAAGGAGAAGATCATAATGAGCTGGTTTCTTAAAATGCTGCAATCAATGGGACACCCACAGTGCTGTTAGAGAAAATAATTCTAGGAGTTTGATTGAAAAACAATGAAATAGTTCCAAGTCAAGATGATGCATTACTTGAAGGACAACTTAAAGTAATAGTGTTCCCATGCATTTGTTGCCCTTTTCCTTAAAGATAGCAGAAGTTGCAAGTTTGGAAGGTGCCTTTGAAGGAGCCTTGATGAGTCATTGCAATCTGTAAATGGTGTACAGTGTTGCCACTAGGCATTGGTGATGAACGAGGTAAATAGATATGGTGGCAATTGAGCAGATGCTTTGTCATGGACAGTGTTGAGCTTCTTGAGTTTTGTTCAAAACTCACATGGAGAATATTACATCAGACTCCAAACTGTTTTTTTTTTACATAGTGGACTGGATAGGAGTTAGTCACTGCAGAATCCATAGCCTCTGACTGGCTCTTGGATTATATAGCTAGTCCAATTCAGTTTCTCTCTCTCCCATCCTTAGTCTGTTTCTTCCCCCCAAATTAGTCTTTCCCTCTTTCTTTTTCACACCCCAGTGTCTTTCTCTGCCTCCACTCCTTGTCTTTTGCTGCCCAACCCTCTCTATTTCTTCCTGTATTATTAGTCAATCTTCCATTTTCTCTTCTCCATCCTTGGTCTCTCTCTTTTTTCCCATTCTTTCTCTCTAATTCTTTCTCTCACTGCCCCCAATCTCCCTCTCTTTCTTCTCATAATTAGGTTTTTTTAATGTTATGAAGATGTGGGTGTACTGTACCTTGAAGAAAGTAAAAGCTAGCAGTGACAGCACTACGTGTTCTCAATAAGACACAATGTAACATGTGCTCCAGCTATTGGGGTAGCCAGTTGCCTGGAAAGAACAAAACAGATTCAAATTTGGCCAATCAGTTTAAAGTATAGCGCCAAAAAAAAACAAATTCCAATCAAGTTTGAATTGACAATCTTAAAAGCCAATGACACAATCTGATGCTTTGGGGTAAAGAACTGGGGAAAATTGTACAGTTGGGAGGAGAACTGCCACCAGACCAACAGATGTAGACTGCTCGTCAGAACTCTCTGGGAGGTACCTGTCCACAGTAGGAGTTTGCACAGAGAAAAACCTCAACACTGACCTGGAGAGCAAATCTACAAATGCACATGAAGAGAAGATTCAACCACTGGCTGGTTTTAAAATCTGAATTTTTCTGTAAATCTTAATTGGGAGTTTTATCGGACTAGTATTATAGAAGGGAAGGTAAAAGATAGACTGGAGGAAGAAATTGTAAATAGTTCTTAGTTAATTATTCTCTGTTATAGTTTTAAGAAAATAAAGTTGTTAATTTTTACTTTAAATAGTTCTTGGCCACTCAAACATTTACACATTATTAACATGGGATGAATCTTTTCTGTGTTGCTGGTTTTAAATTAAGTAGGAGGGTTTACCCCTTGCTGTAACAGTTTAGGAGCTCAGGTAGAATGAAGCAGGTAGCACATAAAAACTGTGAGACTCTGACATTTACCCAAAGGGATGATGTGTTAGTACTGTTACCAGTGATAGGAGATCCCTTCAAAGCCAGGAGTAATGATCCCCATCAAATTGAAAAAAGGTTGAGTCAGGTGAACTATCTAGTAAAGATGTCAGATAGAAAAAAAATGTTATTGAATATGTCATGTCATAGAGTCATAGAGATATACAGCATGGAAACAGACCCTTCGGTCCAACCCGTCCATGCCGACCAGATATCCCAACCTAATCTAGTCCCACCTGCCAGTACCCGGCTCATATCCCTCCAAACCCTTCCTATTCATATACCCATCCAAATGCTTCTTAAATGTTGCAATTGTACCAGCCTCCAACACATCCTCTGGCAGCTCATTCCATACACGTACCACCCTCTGTGTGAAAACTTTGCCCCTTAGGTCTCTTTTATATCTTTCCCCTCTCATCCTAAACCTATGCCCTCTAGTTCTGGACTCCCCCACCCCAGGGAAAAGACTTTGTCTATTCATCCTATCCATGCCCTCATAATTTTGTAAACCTCTATAAGGTCACCCCTCAGCCTCCGACGCTGCAGGGAAAACAGCCCCAGCCTGTTTAGCCTCTCTCTATAGCTCAAATCCTCCAACCCTAGAAACATCCTTGTAAATCTTTTCTGAAGCCTTTCAAGTTTCACAACATCTTTCCGATAGGAAGGAGACCAGAATTGCACACAATATTCCAACAGTGATACTGTATTATACTAGAGAGAAAGAACTGGAGACACACGTGTTACTTACTGCCCCACAGAGTGAGAAATCAAATCCAGATGATGAAGATTTTGATATGCCCCAAAATAGATTTAAAAATTAAGAAGTTCTTGAGGAGTGGGATAGGTTAGCAAGCTATCTGTCTCAGAAGCATACAATGAGCTGCTAGAGGATGTGTTGGAGGCTGGTACAATTGCAAGATTTGATACTGCAGTATAAGGACATATGTAAGCGTTAGATGGGGAGGACTAATGCTATTGTGCATGAAATAGATGTAGGGAATACTGCTCATATAAAACAACACCCCTAACAGCTTAAAGCCAGACTGGTTCAGATGGGAGTGCATGGCTCGATCATTAAACCAAGCCAGAGTAAGTGGAGCTCGCCGATTATCTTAGTTCCCAAACCGGACGGAACTCAACGATTTTGCGTGAATTATCAGAAGGTCAACACTGTTACAAATCAGACTCATATCCAATTCCTCAATTGGAGGACTGTATTGAGAAAGCCGGACAAGCCAGTTACATCACCAAGTTGGACTTAATGTGTGGTTACTGGCTGGTACCTTTATCATGGTCAGCAAAATAAATTTCCGCATTTGTAACCACAAATGAGCTATTTCAGTTTAAAAGGATGCCCTTTGGATTGAAGAACACACCCGCCACTTTCCAAAGACCCATGCACAGACTTGTGGCTGGGTTAACAAACTGTGCAGTCCATTTGGACAATGTGTTGATCTTTAGTAAGTCCTGGGAAGATCACATTGTACAGTTGACAGAGCTCTTTGAATGACCACAAGAAGCAAAACTGATGATAAACTTAAATGAAACAGAATTCATGAAAGCAGTGGTGACGTTCTTGGGACATAACATCAGTCATGGAAGGTTGACCCAAGAAATGCCATCGAGGAATTTCCATGACCAACCTCGAAGAAAGAGGTGCTTTGATTCTATGGACTCGGCAGATTCTATCAGTAGTTTGTTTCAAACATCAGCAGGGTAGTGGCACCGCTAACTGATTTGCTGAAGAAGAACACAAAGTTTCGGTGGACAGAACAATGCCAGAAGGCATTCAACCATTTGAAATCAATATTAACCACCAAATCAGTTTTAGCCAAACCAATCTTTTCAAAACATTCTAAAGTCACCATTGATGCCAGTGATATTGGAGTTGGAGCTATACTCCTACAGGAAGATGCCAACTGTTTACTTTTCGAAGAAGATAAATATCCACCAAATGAAATACTCCATGATCGAAAAGGAACTGTTGAGTTTAGTACTGGCTTACAGCATTTTAATGTGTATATCACGAACAATGTGTCAGAGATGGTTGTGTACACTGATCACAATCTGCTTACATTCTTAGAATGCTTTAAAGACAAGGATATGAGACTATTTCATTGGAGTGTTTTATTACAGAGTTTTAATTTAAAAATCATAAATATTGCAGTTGGAAGAATAGAATCGCAGATGCATCATCTAGAATTTAACTGATAGAGTTTAGATGAGATTCGTCTTTATTTAATGTTTTAAATATATGTACACACACACACACACACTGGGAAAAAGTTAAGGTGAACTTATATTAAACTTACCTGTAAGGTAATGTGTTTAAAAAGTAGAGAAAAAAAAAGCCTTTTTTCATTATGATGGTTCTTTTTTTCTTCTTTAGGGGGAGATTTTATGAAGATGTGGGTGTACTATAACTTTAAGAGAGTAAAAGCTAACCAAGTGTTCTCATTAAGACAGATTGTAACATGTACTCCAGCTACTAGGGTAGCTCGTTGCCTGGAAACAACAAAATAGATTTGAATTCAGCTGATCAATTTAAATTATACCCCACAAAAAATACCAGACTCCAATCAAATTTGAATTTAGTATGTTGATGATCTTAAAAGTCATTGATACAATCTGATGCTTTGGGATATAAGATTGGGAAAAATTGAACTGTTGGAAGGAGATCTGCCACCAGACTAACAGGTATAGACTACTAGTCAGAACTGTCTGGAGAGGTACCTGTCTAGAGAAGGAGTTTGCACAGAGAAAACTTGCAACACTGATGTGGGGAACAAATATACTGGTGAAAATAAAGAGAAGATTTGACTGCTGGCTGGTGTTAAAGTTTGAATTTTTCTAAATATCTTAGTTGGGAGTTTTATCAGAATAGTATTACAGGAGGGAAGGCAAAAGATAAGTTAGAGGAAGGGATTGTCAATAGTTGTTAGTTAATTATTCTCTGTCATAGTTGAAGAAATAAAGTTGTTAATTTTTATTTTCAATAGTTCTTGGCAACTTGAATCTTTACAGATTACTGCAAGGGATAAATCTTTTCTGGGTTGCTAGTTTTAAATTAAGCAGGAGAATTTACCTCGTGTTGTAACACTTTGTGGCTGATATAGAAAAAGAAGCTTTGAATGTAAATTAGATGGCTTCCTAGAGAGAGAGAGAAAGAGAGAGACAGACAGACAGACTAATGGGACGTAACACTTAAAGCTTTCAAAAAATGACAAATAGACCATGTCACAAGGACTATGATCTCTTGTGACTACAAAGAGAATGATAGTTGATGAAGTCCTTTTAACATCAAGCCACCCCGAGGACTATTTCCAAAACTATAGACCCAGTTTGTGTTTTTGCCTTTGAAGAGTGCTCAAGGGCAGGGGTTTGAAAGCCTGTTGTCACTTTACTGGAGTGGATGTGTGAGTCTGAGTGCTGCGTAGCTGTTCATGTTTGAGGGTGTTGTGAAGGTCACAGTTGAAGAACTATTCCCTAGATACCCTGTGTTGCTCCAAGTGCAACAAACCAGTTAAAAAGGAAATCAGGACAAAAGGACTTCCATTAGCCTATAAAACCAGGAATCTCAAAAAAATCTCTGTTCAGTCACCAATATCAATGCTACCGTGCAATCTAATAACACATTAATAACATTGTCTTATCTGCTTGTCATGGTCAATTCAGAGATTGATCCATGTAACATCTTTTCTTTCACTTTTATCTTTTTGGCCTCCATTGATAATTCTAATCCACTTGTGGTGAGTTATTAATTTTTCTCATGTGTACGAATTAATCAATCCACTCTTTTTGTTAATTCAAGAAAGCCTGGTTAAACTGACTCCTTTGAAAGCATACATCCAGTGGCAACTGGGAAAAAGGTATCTACAAAGAAAGAATAACTTTTTTGTTCAGCTTGTTTAACCAATTAATGGGTCAGATGAATCAGACGGAGTACCAGGCCGTGAACTCAGAGCATGTGCAGATCAATTGGCAGAGGTCTTCTTGGACATCTTCAACCTCTCCCTGCGGCAGGTCACTGTCCCGGCCTGTTTCAAGAGGGCCAACGTCATCCCTGTGCCTCAGAATGCTCATGCAGCAAGAACAGCTACGTAAGAATCCTACTCATTGTCTACAGTTCAGCCTTCAACACTGTTATCCTATCGGGACTGATTGCTAAACTTAGTGATAGCGGACGAAGCCCCTCTGATTAAGACTCTGCAACTGGATCCTCACTTTCCTGACCCACAGACCACAATCAGTGAAGACTGGGGACAATATTTCATCGTCACTAACACTCAACACTGCAGCCACCTCATCCACAACCCCCCCAGGAGTGGGTACTCAGTCCCCGATTGTACTCACTGTATACCCATGACTGTGTCGCCAAATACCAGACTAATGCCATTTACAAATTTAGGGTGTAGGTTTGCTCGCTGAGCTGTAGGTTTGATATCCAAACGTCTCATTACCTGGCTAGATAACATCATCAGTGGCGACCTCCAAGTGAAGCGAAGCTATTATCTCCTGCTTTCTATTTATATGTTTGTCCTGGATGGGGTTCCTGGGGTTTGTGGTGATGTCATTTCCTGTTCATTTTCTGAGGGGTTGATAGATGGTATCTAGATCTAAGTGTTTGTTTATGGCATTGTGGTTGGAGTGCCAGGCCTCTAGGAATTCTCTGGCATGTCTTTGCTTAGCCTGTCCCAGGATAAATGTGTTGTCCCAGTCGAAATAGTGTTTTTTTTCATCCATGTGTAGGGCTACGAGGAAGAGAGGGTCATGTCTTTTTGCGGCTAGCTGGTATTCACGTATCCTGGTGGCTAACTTTCTTCCTGTTTGTCCTACGTAGTGTTTGTGGCAGTCCTTGCATGGAACTTTGTAGATGACGTTGGTTTTGTCCATGGGTTGTACTGGGTCTTTTAAGTTTGTTAGCTTTTGTTTGAGAGTGTTGGTGGGTTTGCGTGCTACTAGGATTCCGAGGGGTCTTAGTAGTCTGGCTGTCATTTCTGAAACTTCTTTGATGCATGGTATGATGATGTATGTACCATACATCAAAGAAGTTTCAGAAATGACAGCCAGGCTACTAAGACACCTCGGAATCCTAGTAGCACACAAACCCACTATAACTCTCAAACAAAAACTAACAAACTTAAAAGACCCAGTACAACCCATGGACAAAACCAACGTCATCAACAAAATTCCATGCAAGGACTGCCACAAACACTACGTAGGACAAACAGGAAGAAAGTTAGCCACCAGGATACACGAACACCAGCTAGCCACAAAAAGACATGACCCTCTCTCCCTTGTAGCCCTACACACAGATGAAAAATAACCAATTCGACTGGGACAACACATCTATCCTGGGACAGACTAAGCAAAGACATGCCAGAGAATTCCTAGAGGCCTGGCACTCCAACCACAATGCCATAAACAAACACTTAGATCTAGATACCATCTATCAACCCCTCAGAAAATGAACAGGAAATGACATCACCACAAACCCCAGGAACACCATCCAGGACAAACATATAAATAGAAAGCAGGAGATAACAGCTTCGCTTCACTTGGAGGTCGCCACTGATGATGTTACCTAGCCAGGTAATGAAACGTCTGGATATCAAACCTACAGCTCAGCGAGCAAACCTATACCCTAAACCTCAACCTGAGCTACAAACCTCCACAAACCTTGCATTTACAAGTTTGCTGATGACATAGTCGATCGAATCTCAGATGGTGATGAAACAGACTACAGACGGGAGGTGGAAGACCTGGACAAATGGTGCACTGAGGACAACCTATCTCTCAATGCCAGCAAAACAAAGGAACTCATTATTGACTTATGTTACTCATGCCCCCCTACACCTTAATAGCACAGAGGTGGAACGAATGGAGAGTGTCAAGCTCCTGGGAGTGGTCATCCACAATAAGCTTTCTTGGACTCTTCATGTGGATGCACTGGTTACAAAGACCCAACAACATCTCTTCTTCCTCAAGCAGCTGGGGAAATTTGGCATGACAGCGAATACCCTTGTCAACATTTATAGGTGTGCCATAGAGTGCATTCTGTTGGATGCATCAGTACCTGGTATGGCAAGTATATCATTCAAGATCAGAGACAGCTACAGAGAGTGGTGAACTCGGCCTGGACAATCCCAAAGGCCCACTGTCATGCAAAGGCCACCAGCATTCTCAAAATCCATCCCGCCCTGGCAATGTTTTTCTACAACCTCTACCATCAGAGAGAAGGTACAGAAGCCTCAACACATGTACCAGCTGGCTTCGAAACAATTTCTATCCTACTGTTGTTAGAATACTGAATGGACTCAAACTTTTAACATTCACCTGTACCTGGGTTTTTGTTTCTGCTGCTGTTTACCTATTATTTACTATCTATGCCACTTAACTATGTGATCTGCCTGGAATGCTCACAAGGAAAAGCTTTTCACTGTGCCTTGGTACACGTGATAATAAATTCAGTTCAATTCAATTCAATTCAAGAAGGGGAACCAGTTCATTCTTCCGAACCTGGGAACTTCACAATTTGCAGTATCGCTTGTGAAAACAGAATGAATTGGAGAACAACACCCAAAATGTGGGAGATGTATGAAAACAATACTGTGACAGGGAGGATTGTCAGAACAGAAATTTATTTATAATGGTAAAAGAAATAGGGAAAGAAATTAAAGTATTCAGAAGAGTTAATGAGGCAGTGGTAGAGGCATGGATTAATGAAAGACAGTTAACTTGGCTTTGTCAGGGAAAGATCACGTTTAACAAATTTTATTGAATTTTTTCAAAGAGGTGGTTCAGCATGTAGATGCAGGAGATGGAGCCAACATGGACTTCAGTCAAGCTTTTGACTGGATCTCACAGGGCAGGCTGATTAAGGAGCTGAGATACCATGGGAGTCAGGGCAACTTGGTAAACTGGATCCAAAATTGACTTTGTGGCAGGAAGTAAAAGATGATGGTCACAAGGTATTTTTGTGACTTGAAGCCTGTGCTTAAAAAAGTATCATAACATTCAGTAATGTGACTCTTATTGTTCCTAGTCTGGCCATGAAAGTAGGATGTGCAGTCAGCAATTTTGCAGATGACATAAGAATCTCCAGAAAGGAAATCAGCGACATCAGATGGTTCTGATGAAGTTACATAAAGTAGTTACTGGGAAAAGGTTGCTCTATTACATATATTACCTAATCCCTGAGTAACTATAACTACTGGGGACACAACACTCCATTTCCATCAGTCCCAAACTTCAGCCTCTGGCTGTGTCGGCCCTCAGCCCACTGTCAGTCCCAAACTTCAGCCTCTGGCTGGCCCAACCCTCAGCCCACTGTCAGTCCCATACTCCAGCCTCTGGCTGGCCCGACCCTCAGCCATGTCAGTCCCAAACTTCAGCCTCTGGCTAGCCCGACCCTCAGCCATGTCAGTCCCAAACTTCAGCCTCTGGCTGGCCTGACCCCCAGCCCACTGTCAGTCCCAAACTTCAGCCTCTGGCTGGCCTGACCCTCAGCCCACTGTCAGTCCCATACTCCAGCCTCTGGCTGGCCCGACCCTCAGCCATGTCAGTCCCAAACTTCAGCCTCTGGCTAGCCCGACCCTCAGCCATGTCAGTCCCAAACTTCAGCCTCTGGCTAGCTCGACCCTCAGCCATGTCAGTCCCAAACTTTAGCCTCTGGCTGGCCCAACGCTCAGCCCACTGTCAGTCCCAAACATTAGCCACTGGCTGGCCCAGCCCTCAGCCCACTATCTGTCTGGGACTGACACCTCTGGCTGTGTCGACCCTCAGCCCACTGTCAGTCCCATACTTCAGCCTCTGGCTGGCCTGACCCTCAGCCCACTGTCAGTCCCAAACTTCAGCCTCTGGCTGGCCTGACCCACAGCCCACTATCAGTCCCAAACTGACACCTCTGTCACTTTTCTTGAACCATCCACTCCCCCTCTGTCAGACCCAATCAGAAACACCCCAACTTCACCAGCTCTTCACCCACTCCCAAACCTGTTGTTCTTGCCATTTTGTACCCTGAAACCCCACCCTAGTTGGCACCCTACCCCCACTAGACATCAAGCTCAAAGGTGGGGACTCTACCATTGTGCCACAACAGCCTTCAAGCACTTACCTTATGTCCTCACCTTGTGACAACAGATGTCCACGTGGCTGTCAAGATCTTTTAGTGTCAATACATAGGATTGGCTTCTGATTGTTCTACCCTACAGAAGGACTATCTGAATAAAAGTAAGCTTCCCTATTTCTGAAAGAGAACTGAACAGAATTGCCTCTCAAAAATATCAGAAACAAGGGCCAAAGTAGCAATCTCGGGGGGATTGGAAAATCTAGACATCCTGGAGAATCTGGCCCAAGCATTCGTACATGACACTACAATTAGAGAATTGCTTTGGAGGACTGCGGAGGCATGGATTTTACTGGGTAAAATGGTATCGTTGAGTTCCATTAACTGACATAGTCAAAGAAGAAGCAATTTTTGTAACACTAGACGGTTATTTCCAATGTAAATTTTGGTATGTAAAATCCATTGGCAACTTTTAATGACTAACAAAAAGATCATCAAAGGAATATGTAATGGTTCTATACATCAAAAACTTGGTTGTGTTCAATAAAATCTAGGAAGAACATTTACACCCCTTGAATAAATTGTTTAATTGGTTGTGGAGAGCCAATTTGCTTATAGATTTAACTAAAAGTACATTTGCCAAAGACACTGGTTTATTTGGGCCATGCTGAAGGATAAGTTTCTGTAGCACCCAGAGAAACAAAATTATAGGCATGGAATTTCGTTTGTCGAGGACTAAACATTTTTTTGCAGTATATTAGTATGAGTGGGGTGTACACAGCCAAAAAAATCACACAACACCAGGTTATAGTCCAACAGATTTATTTGGAAGCATTAGCTTTCAGAGCGCCGCTCCTTCATCAGGTGGTTGTGGAGAATAAGATCATAAGACACAGAATTTATAGCAAAAGTGTGATGTAACTGAAATCATATATTGAGAAAAACTTGGATTGTTTTTTAAGTCTCTCATCTTTTCGAATGACCATGTAGGTTTCAGTTCTTCCATATGTAAATCGCAAATCTTTTTTAAAAAAGTTATATTCTCAAGTGCACATTAAAATTGGTGTCATGTCGGCCCAGATAGGGTACTGAAGATGTTAACTCCCTGTAAGGCTGTCTGTGCCACAATAGTCGACTGATTCTAAGCTAGAAAATGAATTTACAGAATCTTACATGGATTCATTCAGTTTTTGAGCAAAATAAAATGTAATTCTGCAAGTATAAATTCATCCCACAAACTTACACATGTATGTGTGCATGTGTGTGTGTGTGTGTGTGTGTGTGTGTGTGTACGCGCGCGCGCGTGCGCGCGTAGTACAGTGGGGTCACCTGTTGTGTGACATAAACCCAAGGTCCTGATTGAGGCCATCCCCTTGGGTACTGAACTTGGTTATCAGCCACTGCCCGGCCACTTTGCGTTGTTGCCTGTCCCGAAGTCCGCTGTGTAGGACAGTCACCCGAAGATCCGAGGTCAAAAGTCCTGGACCACTGAAGTGTTCTCTGACTGGGAGGAAACACTCCTGTCTGTTGATTGTTCTGCAGTGTCCATTCTTCCGTTGCCGTAGCCTCTGTTTGGTCTTGCCAATGTACCATGCCTCAGGACATCCTTGCCTGCAGCGTATGAGGTAGACAACATTGGCTGAGTCGCATGAGTACTTGCCATGTACAAGGTGGGAGATGTCCCCATGTGTAATAGTGGTATCTGTGTCGACATTCTGACATGTTTTGCAGTGTTACCGTGACAAGGTTGTATGGCATTATCCTGAAAGCCGGGAAGTTTGCTGTGAACAATGAGGTCTGAGATTTGGTGGCTGTTTAAAGGCGAGAAATGGAGGTGTGGGGAATGTCTTGGTGAGGTGCTCATCCTCATTGATAATGTACTGCAGGCTGCGAAGAACATAGCATAGTTCATTGGCGCCTGGGAAGTACTGGAAAACAAAGGGTATCCTGCTGGTTGAAGCTCGTGTCTGTCTTCTGAGGAGGTCATTACAGTTCCTCGCTGTGTTATGTCCATACTGGCGGTCGATGAGTTGAGCATCATACCCCTTTCTTATGAGGGCATCCCTGAGTACTTCCAAGTGCTCGTCACGTTTCTCCTCATCTGAACAGATACTGTGTTTGCGTAGGACTTCTCCATAGGGGATGGCTGTTTTAATATGTTTTGGATGGAAGCTGGAAAAGTATAGCATCATGAGGTTATCTGTGGGTTTGCGGTAGGGTGTGGTGCTGAGGTGCCCATCCTTGATGGAGATGCATGTGTCCAAGAATGAGACAGATAGTAGAGAGTAGTCCATGTGGGATGGATCTTGTTGATATCACTGTGTAGTTCTATGGAGAGCAGTCCTCCAAAGCGGACCTCGGGACAGGCTAAGTGGCCGAGCAGAGGCTGATAGCCATGAGGATGGCCTCAACCGGGACCTTGGGTTCATGTCATACTACAGGTGACCCCACTGCACTATACACACACACACACACACTCATTCACTCCCACACACACACTCCCACAGATTTAAACCCCCTTACATTCACACTGACACACTGACACACATACATTCACCCTCCCACACACACTCATGACCCTCCCCCACCACGTCCCCACTCCCCCCTCGACACACACACACACACACACACAAGTTTGTGGGGTGAATTTATACTTGCAGAATTACATTTTACTTTGCTCTAAAACTGTGTGAATCTATGTAAGATTCTGTCAATCTGTTTTTTAGGTTAGAATCAGTCTGACCATTGTGGCACAGACCTTCAATACCTTATCTCGGCCGACATGCATTTGAGAATGTAACTTTTAAAAATGTTTTGCGATTTACATATGAAAGAACTGAAACCAATATGGTCATTTTAAAAGATGAGAGACTTAACAAACAATTCAATATATAATTTCAGATACATCACACTGTAAACTTTTGCTATAAATTCTGTGTCTTACAATCTTATTCTCCACAATCACTGATGAAGGAGCAGCGCTCTGAGAGCTTGTGCTTCCAAATAAACCTGTTGGATTATAACCTGGTGTTGCGTGATTTTTGTATTAGAATGAATGTATTCCACTGGAAGCTCGTTACAATTTTCAGCACTGAAGAGATTTCCCTGACAAATTTATTAATGAAAGACATTTGAACGGACAGTAGAATTTCAGAGTGTCTCCAGCAAAATTTCATAATTAGAATTTCAGCCAGTTTTATTGAACATTAATGTTACTACGATGTAATATCAAAATTATTCAAGTAGCACGAAGAAACAATATTGTCACTGATGCATTGCCAAATGGCAATATGGAGGAGAAGAAACGTTGCAAGCAATATTGACTTGTATAGAATATGATTGTTATGAAAATCTTCACATGCTTTATTCAAATCTATTATTGTCAATATAAAGAACAATAATCAGGAATTCTGAATTAAAATAAAAATACCATTATGGAAGATACCATTCAGTTTCCATTTTCTGAAGATTTATATAAATGACTTTTAAAAGTCTGAAAATATTTATCTAACCAGTTGATGAAAAGAGTTAATTCACAAAAGAGAGTTATATAATTTTTGCTGTTTATAATAAGTTTTTCCAAAATTTCTTAGATGTGTATTTATAGCTTTTTTTTTCTCTTTTGTGTGTTAAACTTATATCCTTTTGTTATAAGTACATTAGCGGCATCTTTATGAATTTGTTCAGTTACTGAACACCACTGTAACCAAATTACAAAAAGTAAAATATCTGATTTATCAAGCTGGCTTTCACTCTTGAATCTGACTTATTCAGCAATGCCATCAAATGGGATCATAACAGAGGTCTAGTACATTTGTCCGTCTTGTTGGTTCTCTCACACCTGTCACAGACCTAGCCCTGCAGTTGTCTCACTAAGGGTTTAGCCAGCTCAGTCAATAGTGTTGCTACTGAGCCATTCTCGTCAATGGGCTTTGATGTCACCGATCCAGACTAGTCACCTATTCTGCTCCTTTGCGACCCTCAGTGCGTCCTCCAATTTGTGTTCAACATAGCCGGGTACTGCTTTTTCAGCTAAGTGGGTGCAGTAAGTGTTAACTAGCAAAATATTTTCTTGTCCATGTTTGACCCATGGGAGTTTCTGGAGTCAGGAGACAATTTTGAAGACTCCCCAGGACAAATCCTACTCATTATATCACTGTTCAGCTACCCCTGTGCATCTGCCCTGCCAGTGGACAGGGTATACCCAGGATTGGTGATAGTGGTTTCTGTTACATTCTCTCCATAATATGATTTTCTGTCAGCTGTTGCTCAACAGGTCTGTGGGCAAGTCTCCTAGTTTTGGTTCGAGATGTCAAATATTGGTAAGGAGAACTTTGCAGGATCAACAAAGCTAGATTGTTGTTTTCAATGCCTAGGTTGATGGCAGGTGGTCTTATTCTGTATCAGTTTTGATGTAACTGAGTGATGCAATTAGCCAGTTCAGAGGACATTTCAGAGATCAACCACATTGTTCGGGGCCCAGAGTCATATCTAAGCAAGACCAGCTAAGGATAGTAGTTTTCTTCCCCTGAACAATAATAGTGAATCAGATGAGTTCTCACTTACAACAATTAATAATGCTTACATGGTCTCCATTGGACTAGTTTTTAATTCCACATTTTTAATGAATTCAAACGTTGCCAGCCTACACTGTGGAATTTGAGTACATGTCCCCAGAATGTTGTATTAGCATCTGGATTGTTAGTCTTGTAACAATATCACAGCAGCACCACTTTCTGTCCAGCTCCTGATACTTCCAACATCACAAACTGCTTCGTCCCCATCTGTGTTTCAGAAAATAACAAAAAAAAATGTCCCAAAGAGCCTTCAAGACTTTAGATACATTTGTACAGATCAGGCTGGCATTCATTGCCATGACAAACAGTGAAAATGTACAATCAGATAACGCCTCAAAATTCAAGGTGTCATCATGCTGCAAGATATTTTTCTCTTTATTGACTGATGGGTTGAGGGCATTACTGGCAAGGCCAGCATTTATTGCCCATCCCTACATGCTCGGAGGGCAGTTAAGAGTCAACCACATTGCTGTGGGCCTGGAGTCACATATAGACCAGACCAGGTAAGGATGGCAGTTTCCTTCCCTCAAGGACATGAGTGAACCAGATGGGTCTTTCTGGCAATTGATAATGGATTCATGATCACCATTTGACTCTTAATTCCAGATTTCTATTTGATTGAATTCAAATTTCACCATCTGCCATGGCAGCTTTCAAACCTGGGTCCCCAGAGCATTATCTGGATCGCTGGATTAACAGTCCAGTGATAATACCATGAGGTCATCACCTTAGAGATCACATCTAAGTTACACAATGTTTTGACTTTGAATTATATTGCCATTCCTTCATTTTCACTGGGGTCACAAGCTTGGAACTCACTCTTAAATAGCTTCCTGATTATTTCGACACTGTAATCACTGCAGTGATTCAAGCAGATAGCTCACCAATCACATTCTCCAGAGCATTTGGAATGAGGAATAAATGCTGACCAGTCTGCAATACCCACATCCTGTAAATGCATATAATTTTGAAAAAAACGTGTATTATTAATTTCCATATGAGAATGTCAGGAAAGTGCATCTCAGAAATGGTTTGGCCTCTGCTGATGAGCTCTTAGGCTCCAGCCTTGCTTCAATATGCTGATAGAGTGATAGAACTCCTCTGCTCACAGCTGTCTGAATGACTGCTGTCTGGCACAACAGAGAACATGCTGAGGCATTGCCTAGCAGCCATGGTTTAGCTGAGGTTGGTACAAATGCCAAGAATGCATTTCAGTTTGTTCTAATCATAAATAAGCTTATGAAAGAGAAACTTGACTAATCCTAAATGTTCAGATTTACCTTCTGATTTTTGGTAATTACACAAAATGGGTGATGTCAAGTATTTTACATCCAACCTGATTTTCTTTTCCATTGGAGTCAGTCAAATCAAAGAAATTGACTCAGTGGGAAAGCACAGCAATAAAATTATTTTCCAGAATCGCATTCAAACCATTTTGTAAAGATCATTTCTAAAGCTGTGCACAGGATATCTCAGATAATGTGTTCATTGAATTCAATGCATGATAATGTGCTGAAATCAAAGAAGACTTATAATTTTTTTAAAATGATACTTTTTTGTGTTATACCTAAAGATAGAGTACAGGATGTGCAGATTTGTAGCATGCATATGCTTATTCTTGAGAAAATGTTAAAAGCATATATCCAGTGGCACTTGCTAGCAGCAAGTATCGTCTATCCATAGTCATATAATTCTAATTAGATTAGACCAGGTTTTCAGAATGAACTTCAACATGAATAGATTTAAGACAAGCCATTTAAATGTGGACTCAGTGATGCAGATTGAAATGAAATGGATGTTCAGCAGCCTTTCAAAGTGACAGAAAAACAAACTGATACTGCCAAGCTGAGCTAGTTTGATACTTACCCATTCTTTTGTTCAAAACTACTTGTTCACGTCAATTGCAGGGTGAATTTAGGAATCTAAGAATTTTCTCCAAAACTTAATCAGTAGTATTGTTTGTCAACTAATCCTTGAAGTTGATGAAGTACATGAGGCATTTCATAACGACATAATTCTAAATTTATTCCATTAGCAGCTAATTCTGTACATGAAAATACTTCTGCACCTAAAAACAATATTCAAAACTTGTAGCAAAATCAATTGCAGATATATATGATTATAATGTATGAAGGTCGTAAAGGAAACTCACAACTGAGGTGTTAATGTATTGTAAAAGTCATAAACATATTTACTGATAATTTATTCTGACTTACTGCTTATATTTTAGCAAGAAATTATGTCCATATTATTTTAACTTCTGAGTTATTGTTTAGGATCATTTGATTAACATTTGAAACCATTGAACAGTTGCACTACATTAGAAATATTATCATGAAATGTTATCTGTTTCTTTCTCCAGCAATGCTGCCTGCCCTGGTGAGTATTTCCAGCTTTGTGATTTTGAATGATGACATGGTGCACATTGCTTGCCCTACCTGATTGAACTATCATACATAACTGAAGCATGTGCCATATATAACTGAATAAATCTGTAGCTAGGCCACATGCTTGCATTATCTTTTTGTACTCATCGAAATGACTAATGTTATTGACAGGTAGTAGGACATTTTTGAGGTATTCTCCATTAGCACTACTCTAATCTCAAATTTAAACACAGATGCAGAATAAAACTACCTTTAATTTATGCCAACTATTTGTTGCAGCCTTAACTTGATAATGAATGAACAGCAACTATTGGTGAAAGGCATGCAATGAATGTTGTTGATAAAGATTTTAAGGAAGTATTTTAGATTAGATTAGATTACTTACAGTGTGGAAACAGGCCCTTCGGCCTAACAAGTCCACACCGACCCTCCGAAGAGCAATCCACCCAGACCAATTCCCTGACATTTATCCCTTCACTTGACACTTGGCAATTTAGCATGGCCAATTCACCTAACCTGCACATTTTTGGACTATGGGAGGAAACTGGAGCACCCAGATGAAACCCATGCAGACACGGGGAGAATGTGCTTGCTGGGGTATCATTTAAAAGGATGGTTATAAAACTGTGGTTCATAGAATAGGATGGTCAGTGTGAACTTGAATAAAATCTGGACCCAAGCACTAAAAAAGTAAGTTGTGATTAACATTTATTTTTTTTAAAATGGAGGACAGTAGAAAGTAGCATTCCTGAAGCATCACAATGTTTATGATTATAAAAACTATTGTATTGGAATGCATTACATAATTTGCAAAACATGTAATAACATGAAACTTGGCAGAGTTGAAGACAGTGAGTATCAGCCAAATTGACTGCATTAGGACCGGATAGGCTGGCAGAATGGGCACAATATTGGCAAATGGAATTTAATACTGAAGAATTTAAGGTGATACATGCTGTTGAAAGGAAAACAAAATAACTTGACATGTTGGCTGTAAACAGTAATTGGAAGACATAAGTTGGCATGGCAGCAAGGAAGTGGCATAAGACATGGATGAGCGTTTGAGGGATAGAGAGCCTAAAATGGAACCAAACCAGAGCAGTGAGATGGACCTTCTAATCAGTCTGCCTTGGCACTTGACTGCTCCTCTAACTACATCTACACTACTTTTGGGAACAGTGACCCTGATTCTTCCATCCACCCAACGTCATTGCTGCCTCAGAGCAAAAAGTAGTATTTTAAAGGTCAACCAATTCCCAGGTGTGTTTTGTCAGTGCTTTGAACACCTTGACCACTTGAAAACACTTTACCCAAACACTCTTGTCAGTGAAGCAGACAGAATTTAGTTTGTGGGGTCAACTCGATTTTATTAACAAAATATTCTTTATTAAAAACACCATGCAAGCATTTCCCAAATCTCCACAATATTTACTTTTTGTCTAGCTCTATTGTCTGAAAAACAATCCAAATGTTTGAGCTGGGGCATTGGAATCTTCTTCCTCACCAATGTAGGGCTAACCATCTTCCGTGGAGGTTGGTCTTGTGGGTCAAGGTGGATCTTTCTCTCTCTCTCTCTCTCTCTTTCTCTCACTCTCTCACATACTCAGATAATGTGCCAGAACATCTGATCGGCACTTGTCCAAAACATAACTTTTGAATTGGTTGTAACTGGTTTCCTTGAACTTTTGTAACCTCTTTGATCTTGATTTCCATTATTCTCTGTAGCTGATAGCTGCTGGCTGCTGATTAAATTATTTTGGTCAATCTTCTATCAGGCCTGCTTCCTCCAGCTATGGGTCAATTTAAAATGTCCAGTTTTGGGCCCTTGATCACTTGACTACAGACTGTGTGAAAGACTTGAGATACTTCCCTCCATAGTGAAAAATTGGCCCTTGGTCCAGATCATTTCCCAACAGCATTCTCCACATTTAGAAATCACTCCCCTTCTTACCCTTCCCTCCATCCCAACAAAAAAATGCTGCATGGCTATTGAAGTCCCCAAAATTAATATTGCTTAGTTCCTGCACATTGTTATTATTTTTTCTACAGATTTGCTTCTTTATGTCTCTGTCTCATTGTCAGAAGCCTACAAAATACCTCTAGTAGAATGGTTATAACTCTTATTGTTTCTCAATTCTCACCAATGGATTCTGTCCTTGATGTTTCAAGGATATCTATTCTTTCCAACACTTCAATGGCTTCACTAATCAGTACTGCCATTCAACCTCCCTTTTTCCCTTGTAATTTTTTTTTCTCTGAACACTTGATATCCTTGAAAATTAAACTCCCAAGACTCAACATATTTAAGCCACATTTCAGATATTGCTACTACATCATGTTCCCACACAGCTATTTGCAATTGTGTCTCACCGCACGTTATGTTCTACAAGCATGAATTTATCAAAAAAAAGACTATTTATCACATTAAATGGATGCAAGCAATGACATTTCATTCATATTAGGAGTTATGCCTTTTCAACAGCATATCTATAATGCTCAAAATTCATTTTAAATTAAATTCATGCTTTTCAACTTCTCAAAATATTACTTATAAATGTAACTTAATTTTCTATGAAGACACTTCATTAGAATTCCAACATATTAATGATCCAAACTAAATTTGATTACAGTTAACATTCTTTGAAGTAATAAACAAAAGATGTAAATTAATAATAGTTAACTGTGAATTATTTTTAGTTGATGATTTTAATCTGAATAAATAAATATAATAATTTCTAAGAAAATTTGAGTATTACATATTAAATTGGAAAGAAATAGATACATTTTCTTTTGCTATCGGTAAGATGAACAAGCCAGCTTCAACTTCTGTTCAATTTCTTGTCATTTTGGATTAAGTCCAACAAAAGAAAAGCTGACACCATCTACATGCTCCAGTAGAATTATCGTGCTCTCATAATGACAGAGAATCATACTAGCTAGTTGCTTGGGGACAAAAATTGGGCTTATAGCTATTTTGTGACCAGGAAAAATGCCAACTCATTTGAGGTTGCTCTGATGTCTATGTTGCCTCATTAAGACAGCAGAATTATTTAAATAGATTCTACACTGATCTTCCATTTTCATGGCCAATTTCATGCCAGAGACAATGCTGAGTAAATTTAGAGCAGATGCGTATGATCTATGGAAATAGGGTTTGTAAAAAGGAATACTATTTTAATTTTAATTTGGAAGAACTTCTCAAATATTTTTCTTTTGTCTTCACTTTACTTCAGCTGGCATTACTGTTCTTGTACAAACCTTGTCACATTTCAACTCTTTCCTACCAGCTGACCGCACTTTCAAAAAGGCTCACTGACACTCAGTTTCTCTTTCAACATTTCTGGGATTTTTATCAGTTCTGTTGCCATTCCACTGAGGGGAATACTATCTCAGCATCTGACAGAAAAAAAACTCTCTCTGTTCCCAATTTATAATGTCATACTGGACTCATGAGACTTCAGCAAATTGGTGTCCTATAAACTGGTGTCCTACAGCTACAAAATGACTCAGTAACCTGAAAGATGAGAGAATACATACAGAGATTGCCCATTAGTTGTAACCTGGTTAAAAACGAACTCTGCTGCTGGGTGACAACATGACCAGCTGCCAAAGATATGGCAGTGGTAGGCAAGCATTTCCTTGTATAAGACACTTTGTCTAAAATTCTCCCCAAAGATTAATGTGTACACCCCAGCTGTATGGAGTGCACCCACTACTGCTGGTTGTGTCCAGGTTGGTCACTCTGGCAGTCAGTTCAATGATATCATTCACACAGTTGAACAATTTGAAGAAGCTGACCACAAACTGGACACTGTTCATACTCTTGATGGTAAAGGACGCAAAGCTATTCAAGGTCATCATCAAGCCAGGCTGCACAGGAGGTGGAGAAGTTGACGTTTCAAATGTAACCCTTCCTCAGGACTGGGGGTGGGTGTAGGGGGAGCTTTAGATAAAGCAGGTGGCAAGGGCGGGATGGTGAAGGTGAAGTGGGGATAGGTAAAGAAAGGTAGAGGATATGACCTGGTTGGTCAATGGGAGGAATGAATCCGGTTGATGGCAGGGAGGAGTGGAAGGAAGAGGGAGTGGCTGGGAAGTGAGTGGGGGGATGAAAAGGGAGGTTATTTGAAATTCAAGAGCTCAATGATCAGTCCTCTAGGCTGTGGGCTACCCAAGCGGAAGATGGAGTGTTGCTGTTCAATTTGCAGTTTAGTTCATTGTGGCAATAAAGGAGGCCAAGGATGGTCATGACGAAAAGTGAGTGTGAAGGTGAATTCAAACAGCTGGTGACTGGGAGGTTCAGTCAGCCCCTGCAGACCCGGCTGAGATGCTTGGCAAACCATTCCCTAAGTTTGCGTTTGGTCTCCCAAACCACTGAGACACCATGGGGTGGCACAGTGGCTCAGTGGTTAGCATTGCTGCCTCATAGTGCCAGGGTCCCAGGTTCAATTCCAGCCTACCTGATGAAGGGCTCTGACCCAAAACATCGATTCTCCTGCTCCTCAGATGCTACCTGACCTGCTGTGCTTTTCCAGCACCACACTCTAGGTTGGAAGAGAGGCGAGTGAACCTCCGTATCACCTGGAAGGACTGTTTAGGGACCTAGATGGAGATGAGGGGTTGGTCTATCAGCAGGGTTTGCATCTTTTCCAGTTGCAGGGGAAGGTATCTGGGAGTTCGGTGGGGTGGGGAGGCTTGGCGCAAACCAAGGACGGTTGAAGGGAATGGTCCTTGCGAAAGGCAGAGGGGGAGTGGGAAGGGAAAGATGTTCTTGGTGGTGGGGTCTAGTTGGAGTTGGCTGAGGTGTTTAAGGAAAATGCGTTGGATGTCAAGACTGGTGTGGTAGTAGATGAGGACAAGAGGGACTCTGTCTCGACTGCGTTTGGTGGTAGGGGAGTTTAGAACAGTGGAAGGGAGAATGGATGTGGTGCGTTGGAGGGCTGTCTGATGATAGAGGGAAGAAAATCATATAGTTCGAAATAGATGGACATCAGGGATGCTTGAGAATAGAATTTACATCCAATGTCTCTATATCCTGATGCTGCCTGGCCTGCTGTGTTCTTCCAGCCTCCTGCCTGTCTACTTTGGATTCCAGCATCTGCAGTTTTTTTTTGTCTCAAAAACAGAGTGATCAGTTACCTTGCAGACGGAGTGCAGTGTACATACATTTGATGAAGGCCAAGCAGGTTGTCTTTTCTCGGATCAATTACCTAGTTTTGTCCCAAGCTTTCAAAGTGAAATCTGCCAATCACAAGATGGTGTTTTTTTCCTGAACACTGCCTCCTACTTATTGACTGTCAATTAGAGGAAGATCGAGGCAGGGGGATGGGTGGACATAGTGGACAATATGAAATTGTTGATCCTAAAAATAATTGAGGAACTAAAAAGGGATTGTAAAGGTTGGAGAATTGTAAAGCCCTTTCTTTGATTCTTTGGTGCACTGGCATGAAGCAGTCAAGATAAACCTTAAGAGGTCCTTCATTTTCAAAGGTGTTCAGAAGGCAAAAGAGAGAAAGGTGGAATTCTCCAACTCCAGAAAAGCTGTAGAATTTGATCCTCCTGGACATGATGGAGATTGATGTTAAGAAGAATCTTCAAGAGAGAAGAGCGAGGAAGTTTCACTCTTTAACTTGGAGGCCTTCAAGATAATTGTCCAGACTGGAGGTCTAGTACATAGAGCAGGAAGGAATATGTTTGCATTTCTTCTCCCAGAAGGTACACATAGACAGCTCTATAATCAGCAGCCTAAAGGAAGAAGACGGCCTGGTAACATTATCTTAGTCTGATATCTTGAGAATCAACAAATCTTTTAATGCCACACTGCATAATGTGAAGCCCATAAACTATATGGCCTTTCAGTCATTTCCCTCCTCTATCATGGATATCTAAGACAACAGTCCATACAACAGCCCATACCAGTCCAGACAAGCCACTAACTCTGCATGAACTAACTAAGGCCATTCAGTCCTGATGACCATCACCAGGGATATGGTTCAGAGAGGCTGGGATATGCTTTATAACTTGACAGAATGGTATCGCTAGGTTGAGGTAGAAACTGGGTATGTGCAATTGATGCTCTGACTCCAAAGCACCTGAAATCCTTGCAAACAGATGTGAGATGTTCATGATGTTCCTGTACATGGCTCAGAGTCTGAGCCTGCATCTCAGTGGTCACCCAAGCCATCTTTACATGGAGGATAAGGATGTATCGTGTATGCAGGAACACAATGTACAAAACACTGGATAATGAGTTTGTAAAGGTAACCAATATCCCCGTCATCCTACTAGCAGCCTTTATGTGTGGCTGCATTATGCTGTGTGCCAACCTTTCAGACTCAAATACCAAGTGTTGAGGTTCTAGCTATCCCCATTGTAGCGAAGGATGGGTCTGGCTATGTAGCTATGGAATGCTTCTTGGTGGGCCGTATGGTATTACCTGTTTCTCATGGAAAGGTTTGCAATAAAGGACCTTTGACTACATGCCCATCAGGCAGTGGCCAACATGTAACATCCTCAAGGCCCTGCTGGTTAGAGGAATTGGTCAATTGCTGAATGATTTCCTAAGTAAACTGTCAATGTCATCTTGCAGAACACCTCATCACCAGAATTATCAAGGAATAGTTTGGCGAAGAAGAACATTTCCCATCATAACATGAATGGCCAGAGTCTCTGCATTCAGGACAGCTGCAATGGTGAAGAGACCTCCTTCTGGATCATCGCATCTTGTTAATGCCATCTGTTTTTCTTAATTCAGAAACACTATTTTATTGTATTTTGTAACGGCCCAACTGGAAATGTTATGTGATGTACTTATTGATACTGTTATGAAGTTGAAGGCATGCAGTGTACCTTTAAGAAAGAGTGAATGCTGTTTTGCACAGACAGTTTCTAAGTGCTTCGTTTTGATGAGAAAGATGTCAAAGCCTTCTTTATTTCATTTGAAAAATTGACTAGGCAAATGGAGTGGTCAAAGAATTTGTGGGCAATGCAAGTTCAGACTAAACTGGTAGGCAGAGTTAATGAGGTACTTGCAGTTCTGTCAGATGAGGGGTCAAGAGGTTATGCAGATATAAAACTGGCTGTTTTGAGTGCTTATGAATTAGTACCAGAAGCATATAGACAGCAGTTCAGAAACATAAAGAAGGAACCAGGTCAGACTTATGTTGAGTTCGAAAGCATTAAGAATTAATCTGAGGAATGTTCACTTGGCTGGAAACATTATCTCTGATTTCTCTCCATAGTCACTGCCAGACCTGAGCTTTTCCAGCAATTTCTATTTTTGTCTTGGACCACATAGAACATGTGTTCCTTGATTGGTATTGTTAACCTTGTACAAACTGGGAGCTCTGGCAGACAGAAAAAACTTTCAGTGTCAGAAATAGCGGCCTCTGTGGGCTTACTTCATCCACCACCTTCACCAAATACTGAGTTAGAAGCCTCATGTTTCTCCCAAAACAATTGTAGCCTAAAGGGCAAGCTCTTGACCAGCTAATCAGTTTCATTTCCCACTGACCATTTTGAAGCTGAGGTTGCACTGTGAAATATGAATGATCATTGTGCATTGAAATCAGCTGTGCTGACTGGGAAAACCAGCTGCTCACTTGCCCTCTCTTCCAGCCACCAATGTCACCAATAATAGCCTTTTGATTATAAAATGTCCCAACAATGGCCACAATCCATTTCTTTAATTAAAATGCTATCTTCATGGCAACTGTTTAACCATTGTCAATTGTCATAAACATCCATCTGGTTCATGAGTGTTCTTTAGGAAAGGGAACCTGACCCCAGCCTATATGTGATTCCAGATTGGCTGATTATTAATGGCTCTCTGAAAATGTCTATCAAGCCATTCAGTTCAAGTCAATTAAGAATGGGCAAAAAATTGGTGGTCAAGCCAGTGACATCCACATCTCAAGAATAAATAGCGAAACAAATATTTGTACCCCTCTTCCCTCCTTCTGCCTAATGGCATTCTAAATATGGGCTTCTCCTTAACTTATTAATTCTTAGACAATCTTAATATCAATGAGACAGACAGGACACTCTAGTGAATGAATGAAGAATAAGCCAAAACAGCAAAAACAAAAGCACAGATGCATTTTGACCGACAGAAAAATAGAGATCCACATTTTTGTACAAGGGAAGTACACAGACATACAAAACATCAATTGAATAGGACAAAAAAAAATGAGAACACAAATGTAGACAGAAAACAAAACAGCACAAAGACAAATAAAACAGAGAAATGAAATAAGAAACAAGAATCAAGAAAAAATTTAATGCATTGGTATTCATAAAATTTAAACTACCTTGCAAAAACCATGACCAATTTGTTAGTTATAAGTGGATCTCTTATTGGAAAATCTTATTAATATCACACTTAGTCCTGAGTCACACAAATTAAAAAGATCATAAATTTGATCTGATGTAAGTGTTAAATTAGCTTATCACAATGAAGGTACTACAACTGACTGCAGTGTCCCTGGGCTACAGAGATTTTATCTCTCATGATTGCTATGCTTTCCATTGGCCCCTGTTAGCAAGTCTGTGAACAAATGTTAGGTGAAGGTAGGATAAGGTTTCACTATTATGCCACACAATTGATTAGTACAATGCCATCTGAGCTCACAGAAAAATATTGGCCACTGAAGTGGAATAACGAAGGACTGACAAGCCTGCAGAGCTGTACATCAGCAGAGGTAACTGCCTTCAGGAGACGAAGTGAGTAAATTGGTGTGGGAGGGAAAGACAAAATTCAGCTTGCCAGCTTTGTGAAAATTTATTACACTTGCTTCCTTCTGAATTATCTTGGTTTTGCTTATAATGGCAATGATACTCATCTCTCATTCTTTCAATTTCTTAATATGAAAGGAGTGAAAGACAGACCTAGGTAACTTATCAAAGCATAATAATTTTCTTGTAAACATTATGCCATCATATTGTAGTAGATTGAGCATGAACATTTTAGTAGCCTTGTTAGGGTTAATAAGTTTGAGATTCCCAGCAGGAACAAAAACAATGACTGGCTGTGAAACATTTTGCATCTTTGCATGTGGTGAGGCTGCTTAAAAACAGTTAAAGAAGAAGCAGGAGAGAATACAAAACACCTGCTAAAACAAATTTATGCACTCTGATTGCCATGGGAACTGTAAATAAACTGTTTCACTTTCTAGTGCTGTGTCAGTTTATATGTCATGATTAATTAGTAGATGGCAGAAGCCTCTTAATGACAAGTCCAACTGGAGTCAGAACACTCCTTGTGGTGTACCCTAACCTTTGACACTATCTCATGGAGTCAAACTGAAATTCAAATGACCTCCAGAGAAAATATTCAAATTGACACATGGATACCCAAGAGAAGAATCGAAGAGACGGATGTTCTCTTTGAACCCAGCTGGGCGTGTTGGCCAAATTACTGATTATGACAGGGAGTTGTCTGATTCTGAAAATTGTAACACTGCATTGCAGGCTAGAGGAAATTGAAGTCCTGAGGATACTTCATTAGCTGCTTAACACTTTGGCTCCTAAATTTTCCGAAGGCTAAACTAAAGCAAATATTATTTTTTTCACATCCCAAACACCACAAAATAAATAAAAGGTACGCTTCTGTTTCAAAAAATGACTATACTTTATTATATTCTAGGAGGATTGTTGATAAGTTGAAAGTGTTACTTGAGCACTGAGCTTAAAACTGGAATTTCAGCTCATAAAAACATCTTAGCCATTTCTTCAGTTAAAAAATGGTTTGCTTCCCTTGCCTAAATAGTAAGCTGCCATTTCCATGTAGCCTGCAATTTTTCAAAATGAACATTAAGAATATCAAGTCATTAGCATCAGACACCATATGGTTGCCATCTCAAGAGTGTAAATGATGTAACACTGAAATCGTTCAGAAAAGGACAGAAACTGCACAGTTACAAGACATTATAAACTCTTTGAAGTATGACAAAAATGAAAATGTCAATTAATTAACCAGTGCTCAAGCTTAATTGACTATTTGAATCTTCTAAACCTAGCAGAGCTAACAAACACCATTAAGCAAAACAGTATTTTAGATTAATTTTGCATTGCATATCTTTGAACATTTGCTGAAACTCAGATTCAAAATGATTAATTTTTGGGCAATACTTTGCTTCATTAAATTCCTCAGTGTTAGATCATTGTATATGCAAAGATTTGTTCATTGCTTCACAGCTTCTGTATTCTGCTTCCATTTTATAATATTTTACCAAAATGGTGACAATTAAAATATATCAAGCCCAGTAAAATTAATTCCTTCAAATATATTACAACAGCTATCTTTGTTGTGAAATAATGAAGTATTGAGAAAACGTAAGAATTGAGGTTTTATTGTTGATGATATGTTCTGAAATGTTGCAACAAAAAATGGTGGAAGACTTCCTTTATGTATAGCATGTATCAATCTAATTATCAATACGTTCTGGTTTTCTTATAATTTGGCTATAGTATTGCACAGTCAGATGCTGGTAATGACACGTGGAGTAACAGGAAAAGTTCTGAGCTCCATAAAAGGAAATAGAGAGACAGTAGAAAAGGAGCAAAAAATGTTTGCTAAAATAAAACTGAAATTGAGAGAAGTGGCCTAAATCTTTCATTCCAGCTCACAATCCCTATTTCTGATACAGATCAGACAAAATGTGGCCCAATCACCATCCCACGTTTCCAGTTGGACTTCCAATGGAGGAACCATCATTGCAGATGCAATCCAGCACTCTGCATAGGCAGCATTGCTGTAGCTCATTGCAGAAAGTCCCTCGTCCTATTATGACAAATGGGCTAAGGGGAGCAGGTGGATGAATGGGTAGTGGGGTCAAGGTGGATCAAATGGGTATGGGGGTCCAGGTGGACGAGTGGGTTTAGGGGTCCAGTGATTAGGGGGTACAGAGGTCCAGGTGGTAATCCAGGTAGGTGAAAGGATCAAGTACCAAGTAGCTATGACAGTATGGTGTCAGGTGGGAAAGAGGGTCTTGTGTCCGATGAGTGTAGGGTGGCACGTGGGTGAGGGTGTATAGATGCAGGTAAGGGATTGCAGAGTTAGGCTGTAACAGGTATCCTGGGGGTTGTTTGGGTGTTTTGTGGAAAATTTAAGCAAATGGCCCATGTATTCGGTGGAGGAGAGGAGTCTCTTGAATGTGTGAAGGAAGATTCAGTCAGGTATCCCTGGGGAAATCCACAAGACAATATTTAATAGCAACAGGAGTACACTGTTTAACCCCTTGTGCCTGCTCCATCATTCAGTAAACCATAGCTGATTCGAAATTCTGCACTTCACTTTCCTGCCCTTTCCCCATAACCCTTGATTCCCTTACTGATGAAGTATCTATCTATCTCAGCCTTACATATAGTTAAGGACTCTGTCTCCCCAGCTCTCTGAGGCAAGATTGTGTCAGATGGAGCAAAATAAAAACTCAGTATTAAAACATATGGATAAAACCCTGGATTTTCAAAACTTTTAAAAGAGTTCTACAGGAAACGCACAACAGAACCAGCAAAAGGAGATTGCAGCCTGGGACCTTTTTTATTAAATCACACAACACCAGATTGTAGTCCAACAGGTTTATTTGGAAGTACAAGCTTTCAGAGCGCTGCTGCGTCATCAGGTAGTTTGTGGGGTTGGATCATAAGACACAGAATTTACAGCACAAGATCATAGTGTCATACAACTGATACAATAATGAACAAACCTAGATTGCTATTGTCTTTCATCTTTTAGAACAGGTTGCAGGTTTTGACTCTCTCTCTCTTTCTCTTTCTCTCACACACACATGCACACACATGTAAGTCTATGGGGAGAATTTGCATTTGCAGAATTATATTTACAGATACATTAGATTTTGCTCAAAAAGAGCACAAGCTGCAGGCAGTCAATGCATGTAATATTTTATAAATTCCTACTTTGGAAATAGAACCAGTCAAGATTGGAACTCAAGATTGGAACAAAGACTCTAACCTGACACCTTTAATGCATTGTCTGAGCTGAGATGTAACCTTTTTTTATAAAACGTTGTTATCTTGGAATGTGACTTTAAAGACGTCTGGGATTTACATATTAATGAATCGAAACCTGCAACCCTTTCTAAAAGATGAAAAACTTAACAGCAATCTAGGTTAGTTCAATATATCGTATCAGTTGCATGACACTATGATCTTGTGCTATAAATTCTGTGTCTTATCATCCTGCCCCATTAGTTACCTGATGAAGGAGCAAAGCTCTGAAAGCCAGTACTTCCTGGTGTTGTGTGATTTTTAACTTTGTCCAGCCCAATCCAACACTGGCATCTCCTCATCTGGGACTATTGTTAAACTTGGAATCCCAATTTACACCTCCACCCTAAAAGAGCAATTGACTGAAACCAACACATTGTATTGTATGCTCCCACGAGGAGGTTGAACAGATCATCCATTTTACTAACACCTTCCACCTTGACCTCAAATTTACCTGGATAGTCTCAGACTCCTCCCTCCCCTTCCTAGGCCTCTCCATTTCTATCTCGTGTGACCGACTCAACACAGACATTTAATACAAACTGACCAACTCCCACAGCCACCTAGATTACACCTCCTCCCACCCTGCCCCCTGTAAAAACACCATCCCATATTTCCAATTCCTTCACCTCTACCGCATCTGCTCCCAGGAGGACAAATTCCTCTACCGAACAGCCCAAATGGCCTCCTTCTTCAAAGACTGCAATTTCCCCTCTGATGTGGTCAACAATGCTCTCCACTGCATCTCCTCCACTTCCCACACTTCCGCCCTTGAACTCGCCCCTCCAATTGCTACCAGGACAGAACCCCACTGGTCCACACCTTCCACCCCACCAACCTCCGGATACATCGTATCATCCTCCATCATTTCCGTCACCTCCAAATAGACCCCACCACCAGGGATATATCTCCCTCCCCTCCCCTATCATCGTTCCAGAGAGACCACTCCCTCCGCAACTCCCTCATCAGGTCCACACCCCCCACAACCCAACCTCCACTCCCAGCACCTTCCCCTGCAACCACAAGAAGTGCAAAACTTGCGCCCATACCTCCCCCCTCACCTCTCTCCAAGGCCCCAATGGATCCTTCCATATCTGTCGCAAATTCACCTGCACCTCCACACACAATATTTACTGTATCCGCTGCAACCGATTTGGTCTCCTCTACACTGGGGAGACAGGCCGCCTACTTGCGGAACGTTTCAGGGAACACCTCTGGGACACCCGCACCAACCAACCCAACCGCCCCGTGGCTGAACACTTTAACTCCCCCTCCCATTCCGCTAAGGACATGCAGGTCCTTGGCCTCCTCCATCGCCAGACCCTGGCCACACGATGCCTGAAGGAACAGCACCTCATCTTCTGCCTAGGAACCCTTCAACCCCACAAGATGAATGTAGATTTCTCCAGCTTCCTCATTTCCCCTCCCCTCACCTTATCTCAGTCCCAAACCCCGGATTCAGCACCGCCTCTTGACCTACAATCTTCTTCCCAACCTCTTCGCCCCATTCCCTCTCCGGCCTATCACCCTCAGCCTCACCTCCTTCCACCTATCGTATTCCCAGGACCCTCCCCCAAAGTTTCCCACCCCCCACCCTTTTATCTCAGCTCACTTGGCACACCAGCCTCATTCCTGAAGAAGGGCTTATGCCCGAAACGTCGATTCTCCTGCTCCTTGGATGCTGCCTGGCCTGCTGCGCTTTTCCAGCACCACACTTTTTAACTCCTGAAACCAACACATCCTAGCCTGAGACATGTAAGCGCAGACAGAATGGGGCCTATAGAGATACAGGACATTCAACCTCAATCAAAACCCATTCACACATAGTCTAACCATTGGAATGCCAATTAACATCAGAAGAGGACATCAAGAACTCAATGAAATCTACAGATTTGAGGAGAAATAAAGGGGACCACAGTCAGTATGACTGCCAACCCCAATGTCACCTGAGGAGAAAGCGTTTTCAATGACAAGCTTCTGCACAAATAGCTGCCACATAGGCTCCCCTCCCACCCTCAACAAGCAGTTTCAGAACCAAGAACCACAGAACCCAAACAGAGGAGCTAAATCTGGAGGCCGAACTAAGATGACCATCGAAACAAAGGACATCCAAGAGGGAGGAAGCTGATCAAGGAGCTATCTGAGAAAGAGCTTTTAAACCAAGAACACCAACAACAAGAACTTCAACAACTGACCATGACTAACAGGACTGAAGACTGATAAGCAAAGCAACAATCGACTCAATCGATATTACAAGTCCTCAGACACAACCAGACGTTAAAATTAGGCTCATCAAACCAGCAGAAAATTAAGAAAATCAAGTACTTACCCAATCGATCCAATACACACCTTACCGCATCAACAGACTCAAGCTGAACTGAAAAACCTACATAGTCCGAAGTCTTCATCCAGGCTCTGGGTATTCAAGCAGTAACAGCCAGATGCAATTCAAAACCCATGTTTTTTGAATGGTAAGCATGAACTCCCACGACCCCAAAGTTCGGACTGAGCTAGCAGGCAGGGGAAGGCAGGTGGTGCCAATGCATTGGGACCCCAAGGGTTGGAATTCTGACTGAGTCTGAAATTAAATACTATAGTTTTCTGACAGCAGGAGGACAGCATTCTAATAGTGGTAATCTAGTTAATAGCGCATTTTAAAGTACTGCTGTTCTCCTGTATACTAATTGTGTTAATTTCCTTGATTTGTTGCATTACCTGATTTCTTGTACTATAATTACCTTTTATACCTTAAATAAACAAAGATTATTTTGCCCTTAAACACCTGCCTACTGCCTATTTATTCACTTCCCCATAAGTAAATCCAATGTCCAGAACCAGGAGTCTGGGAGCATTTCAAACCACTTAAAGATCGGGGAATAACTGATTGCAAATCAGAACCCTACAGTTCCAGAGACTCGCAACCCTCTGAGAAAAGAAATTCCTCCTCTTCTCAGTCTTAAATTGACTCCCTTTTATTCTGAGACTCTGCACTCTAGTTCTAGATTCTCCTATGAGAGGAAATATCCTCTGACCATTAAGCCTGTCAAGCCCCTTAAGAATCTTGTATGTTGCAATGAGATCATCTCTCATTCTTCTAATCCCCTGTGAGTGGAGTCCCAACCTTTTTAGCCTTTGTTGATAAGACAAACCCTCCATACCTAGTGCACTTTCTTTGAACTGCCACCAGTGAAATGATGTATTTTCTTAAATAGGTTTTAAGAATTAGAGCATTTTTAACAGGTATGAAGAGAGAAAATAAATGGAGGCTCCAGCAGAATACAAACATTGCAGGGGAACTTAAGAAAGCAATTAGAACAGCAAAGATGGGATATGAGAAAACACTGGCAGATAAGATTGGGGATAGCCTCAAGATATACTCTAAACATTTCAAGAAGAGGATAATCAGGGAAAGAGTGGGGCTTATCAGTGAGCAAGAGGAAAGCGCTGAATGATATTGGTAAGGTTTGAAATGATTACTTCACATCTATTTGCAAATTAAAGAAGGAACACATAGTTAATGAACTCGGGAAGAGATTCAAGAGCAGTTTGACTTTAGAGTGAGGAGATAGTGAGGATTTTTGGCAGACGTACAGATGGGCAAATCCCCAGGTCCAGATGAGTTGCATTCCAGGCTTCCATGGGAGACAAGGGGGGAAATTACAGGGACTCTGACCCAAATGTTTAATTCTCTGAGCACAGGAGAGGTGAGAGAGGACTAGAGGACAGCTATTGTGGCTGCAATTTTCAAGAATGGTGGCAGAGATAAACTAGGGAGTTCTAGATCAGTGAATCTCACATCTGAGTTAGGGCATCTATTGGAGAAAATTCTAAAGGATGGAATTAATCTCCAGTTTTAGAGGCAAGGTTTAATCAGGAATAGTTAGCATGGCTTAGTCAGAGGGAGGTCATGTTGAACAAATTTAATTGAAACTTTCAAGGAGGTGACCAGGTGTGTAGATGGGGTTACTGCAAATTATGTAGATGGATTTCAGAACAGCCTTTGAGAATATCCCACAAGGTAAACTGATATAAAAGATAAAAGCACATGGGATTCAGTGCAAGTTGGCAGGTCAGATCCAAAATTGGCTTAGTGGTAGGAGACAGAGAATGGCAGTAGAAACCTGTTTGTGAGACTGGGGTTAGTGTCCTGCAGCATACCACAGTGCTGGGTTCATATTGTTTTTGATATATATAAATTATATAGAAGCAAATGTAAGAGGGATGATAGGAGTTTGTAGATGAAACAAAGATTGGCTGAGTAGATGACAGTGAAGAAGAAGACCTTCGATTATAAACAGCTTGGTCAGATGGGCAGGTCAATAGCAGATGGAAGTTAACCCTGATAAATGTGAGATGTACTTTGGAAGAAATAACAAGACAAGGGAGTACTCAATGAATAGCAGTAGGAAGCTTAAAGGAACAAAGAGACCTTGAGATGATTTGTCAACACAGATGGAAACATCATAAAGTTTAAAAAGTACTTGGATGACAACATTAAATGTTTTAACATTCAAAGCTATAAAACAAATGATTGTAAATTGGATTAGTGCAGATTTAGAGTAGTTTTTATTGGTGCAATTGGACAAAGGGCTCCTTC
Source organism: Hemiscyllium ocellatum (assembly GCF_020745735.1). NCBI lineage: Eukaryota > Metazoa > Chordata > Chondrichthyes > Orectolobiformes > Hemiscylliidae > Hemiscyllium > Hemiscyllium ocellatum. Next base: position 43,742,518 of record NC_083412.1, on the reverse strand, counting down.
GGTACTGTAGACTCGGCATCTAGGTTCCAGTGACCCTGCTTTGTTTGTTTTATTATAGCATTGTGGATGTACCTACATCAAATAGATTGCAGTGATTGAAGAAGGCAGCTCATAACCACCTTTTTCAGGATAATTAGGGAAAGGCAATAGATGCTGGTCCAGCCAATGACACTCTCATCTTCTGAATGAATGACTCAATAAATTGATAAATAAATAAAAATAATTCTATGATTGAATTTAGTTTCTCATGTTAAGTGGATCAAAGCAAAGTTAAGGAATTTCAGAATTCCACCTGCTTCAGGTTTGAGGTTGACCATATGTTAGTTCATGACAGAGCATGGGGAATCCCTGCAGCAACATTTTATCAGCACAACGTAGTGCCAAGAAAAGTACCCTTATTATTGAGCAGGTGGTCTATGAAAATGGCACACTTAAAACTGGCATAAAACACAGGGCAATTGTTTTTGGGAAATCAGCAGAAATACAATCTGGCAGCTTACACAATCTGGATGCTATTTTAACAAAACCAAACTTATCTAATCTAAATATTAAATGCTGTTGGCTTCAGGAAAATTAAAGTTAAAAAGGTTGATTGTCTCAAAACTACACTGAAAATTTACTCATCCACCATCTCACAGGATTAAAAAATCCGACTAAAGGATGAAGGAGTAGGGTTGATTAGCACCCTAAACTTATAAAAAAGATCAGCGATAAATGCACAGTGAACCTCCCATTAGCAAGAGACCTTAACAAAGTTGCAGTAATGGACTTGAAAATATGGGTTAAAGAGAACATCATTTTCATCTTGCTTGTCTTAGACATGACAACAGAAATTAATCAAGTCACAATAATCTATACAACGAAAATAAATGAATAATAGGAGTTAACAGTAGAGGCACCATAATCCTAGCAGACCATAGGACTGCTCTCCCATCAGAGATAACTGATGATGGTTAACCTGAGAGTCATCACACATTAGGCGAGGGGAGACATTGAGAAGGAGGTGCTTTGTGGCAACTACAGCTATTGCAGAAATTGACCCACATTGTCATCATCACTCTACAGCAGTTGCCCAACCAAGTGAGCTAACCAACTCACTATTAACAGTGAACAAGGTAATGGAATAATAGATAGAGATCAAAGTGGGGCAACAGCTAAATTCCTAACTGGTGTAAGGTGGGGGAGCGCAAAAACAGAAATTGTTGGAAAAGCTAAGCAGGTCTGGCAACATCGGTAGAGAGAAAGCAGACTTAACGTTTGGGTCTAGTGATCCTCCCTCAGAACTAATGACAGGGGGAGTTTGTCAATGAAGAATTTAGCAATATTTGTGAAAATATGAATACTATAATAATGAACACAGCAAGGGAGAGTCCCTTTAGTCACGGAATGTGTGAAAGAATTCATGTGGAAATGAATGAGATGCTTCATAAAATCCTAGTAGACCAAGAAAGTTGTAAATTAACATCTGCCCTGGTATTAGGAATCCATGCAAAGACGTTACTGCAGATGGCTGGGGCCACAGGGCATATCAATTGATTTTTGGGACAAATCCAAAAAACGTCCTATGGTATTGACTAATCATCCCTCAGGTTGGGCAGAGATACAATTAGCTTCACCTTTTCTGAGCACTTAGATGTTCTGCATGAAGGGATAAGGGCATTCATTAAGTCTGATACTTCAGAGAAAATCCAGTGAATCTTACAATACAGTATAAGGCAATCAGAAATAAAATTTAATCCAGGGGCACGATACATTACAAAATAGACAGGCAGATAAAGTGGAAATATCTGAGCAAGGTTACAGGTAGTGATGGGAAAACAATAGCTTTTAATAGCAGGGAAATTAATCTGTGAGGATACATTCCTTAAGATTAATTGACACTTAATAGAGGCTTGCAGAATCTAAATAGGTCTTAAAATGTGTCGAGACACCATACGCTTTGCATACACGTATGGTGGACAATTAGGAGGACATGATAATGGCGGATAAATGGCAGACTGAACATGTAGAAAATGATCAGCTATGTAGGACAAGACTATTTCCACCAAAGGACAGCAACTGAAATTTGGTGTCAAGGCCTGAGGGGGTCAGGGAATAAAGAAATGCCAACATTATATTGAGAGGAGGGAAAACTATTGATGAACATGAGCACTAGCTAAATATGCAAGATGAAGGACAACGTTTCATACATAATCCATATACTCAAGGGGGTAATATCTGAGTTGATTTGACTTTGGGCTGAAATCCACTATAGTAAGACATGTCAGATCATGCATATAATAGCTTGCCAATCTGCAACTGTCATTTCCTTGCCAACACTGAAACCAATAATAGTTCTTACAGCATACCCATAGTTGATTATATACTAGCAATACTAAATTCCTGTCTATCAGCTCAGCAATGACAATGGGACAATTTTGGGTTTCAAAGTCTACAATTTGTGACACAAGGAATCATTACTGTTTCATGATTCTCATTAGGTTTGACTGTTAACTGTATGATGCATGGAGCTATTAGTAAGAGTTAGGTGAGTTGTCAGGAATAACTGCCAATGAAACAAACCTGCTGGGTTCTGTTGTCTACCTTGTGAGCTCACCCCATATATCCTAATGACAATTTGACTGCTGTTGATGACCCCTTTTGCTTTGGGTACTGCAGCAATATTGTGAATCTGGCTAGCTCTATCATGTTATTGTTATTATTCAGTGGCAAAGGATAAATAACATGGTCACTCTAATTTATGTAACAGTCAATTATCGTATACATCTGGAAGCAGGATATTGGTTCAGACTACAGATGATCCTTTTGTTACGCTGAAAAGGGCAGACGCAAAACAAGCATTTTTCAAACATAACATTTTCCTTACAACACTAAACAAAGCTGGTTACAGACAAAAGGCCATTTGTATTAGATCAAACACTGTCACTGAAACAGCATGTTGGCAAGGAAAATTTGTTGGCTTTCTGGTGCCAATTCCTAATCTTCAGTGTTTGGCTAATTACACTTCCAATACAATGATCCACTTGGATTGATTTTGCAATCACACCACCATCTCTTTTCCAAAGAAAGGGACTATCATGGCTTTTGCCATGGCTTGGTTCTTCATTCAAAATATAAATATTTTCCATGTAGGGACTCCAAAGTTTTATCAGCAATTTGTTGTACCTTCAGCAACTTCTCTAGAACATTTCTTTATTTCCATGACAAAATATCAAATATTCTTAGTTTCTCAATCATTTAACTGTGGTCTCAGTTAATATTGTGGTAACACCTTAATTTCCATATCATCAGGCACATCAGTTAACACTTGTGTATCGAGAGGGGAACATGTTAGTTTGTCCCATTATGTTGCAATATTCTCAAAGTTTCAATGAGATCTCTGTCATAACATAACATTTTCCTTACAATACTAAACAAAGCTGGCTACAGGGGATTTAAACTTCCTTCTAAACTTCATCAAGTACAGACTCAGAGTCTTCAACTGCTCCCCATACAATGAGCCCTTCACCTCCAGGATCATTCTTGTAAACTTCAAAGGCCAACACATCTTCAATAAGTCTGAAATTTGCTCACAATATTCCAAATGTAATTTGACAAGAGTTTTATACTTCCTCAGCAGTACATTGCTGCTCCTGTATTGTATACCTCTCCAAATGAATGCTAATGTTGTATTTGCCTTTCTAACTGCCAACTGAACCTGCATATAAACTTTAAGAGAATACAGAACTGGGACTTCTAAGTCCCTTTCTGCTTCAGATTTCTGAAGCCTTCCCTCATTTAGAAAATAATCTATGCCTCTATTCTTCCTACAAAGATGTATAATGCACACTTTCTCACATTCATCTGCCACTTCTTTGCCCAATCTCCTAGCCCATCCAGGTTCCTTCTGCGGCTTCCCCACTATCTCAACATTGTCTACTCCTCCACCTATTTTTTGTGTCACCTGCAAACATAGCAACAATGCACTCAGTTCTTTCATCTGAATCGTTAATATATAATGTGAATAGCTGTGGCCCAAAAACTGACCCCCGCAGAACTCTATTTGTCACTGGCTGCCATCGCCTTTGCCTGGCTGACAAATGGAAGATATCCTCTAAAGATCCTTTGCATTCGGTCAAGACTTTTGGGGAAAAAAAGTAGCAATTACTGCTGCTTACACCAAACAAGGAAATGGTCTTATCAAAGTGAGTGGAAAACCTCTGGAACAGACTGAGCCAAGAACTTTGCAGTACAAATTGTCGGAACAGTTTTATTGTTGGGCAAGGAAAAATTTGCTGGAGTGGACATTAGAATTCACATGAAGAGTGGTGGTCATTCAGCTCAAATATATGCTATCTGTCAATCTATTTATAAAGCATTGGCAGCATATTACCAGAAATATTAGATGAAGCCTCCAAGAAGGAAATTAAGGACAGCTTCATAGAGTATGAAAGGCTGGTTACCAACTGACAATATTATGTGGCTTAAACATTTGATGGACCTGGTATTCGTTGACACTAACAGCAATCTTACCATTAAATCTTTCAATTTATTGTGGCAAATAAATATGTAGCTGACAGCTTAAAAACAATTCTGAAAAATATACTTAGCCCCACTCTCTGTCTTCTGCCAGTCAGCCAATTCTCTATCCAAGCCAGCACCTTGTCCCTAACACCACAGCTAATGGATATAAGTTTGCTTGCTGAGCTGGAAGATTCATTTTCAGATGTTTTGTCACCATACTAGATAACATCATCAGTAAGTCTACAGTGAAGCACTGGTGTTAGTGACCTGCTTTCTATTTGTGTTTAGGGTCCCTGGGGTTGGTGATGTCATTTTCTGTGGTGACATAATTTGCAGTGGTGATGTCATTTCCTGTTCTTTTTCTCAGAAGGTGATAAATGGGGCCCAAATCGATGTGATTGTTGGAATGCCATGCTTCTCGGAATTCTCTCGTGCGTCTCAGTTTGGCCTGGCCTAGAATGGATGTGTTGTCACAGTCAAAGTGGTGTCCTTCCTCATCTGTTTGTAAGGATACTAGTGAGAGAGGGTCCTGTCTTTTTGTGGCGAGTTGATGTTCATCTATCCTGGTGGCTAATTTTCTGCCTGTTTGTCCAATATAATGATTGTTACAGTTCTTGCAAGGTACTTTGTAAATTACATTAGTATTGTGCGTTGTCTGTAAGGGGTCTTTTAAGTTCATTAGCTGCCGTTTTAGTGTTTTGGTGAGTTTGTAAGCTATCATGCCAAGGGGTCTGAATAGTCTGGCAGTCTTTTCTGAGATATCTTTGACGTAGGGGAGAGTGGCTAGGGTTTCCAGATGTATTTTGTCTGCTTGTTTGGGTTTGTTGCTGAGAAATCAGTGGAATGTGTTCATTGTGTACCCATTCTTTTTGAATATACTGTCTCGGTGATTTTCCTCTGCTCTTCATAGTTCCTTTGTACTGAGTGTGTTGTGGCTCATTGAAATAATGTTCTAATGCAGCTTCGTTTGTGGCTGTTGGGATGATTGCTTCTGTAGTTCAATATTTGGCAGTATGTGTTGTTTTCCTGTAGACGTTGGTTTGAAGGTCCCCATTGGCTGTTCACTCTACTGTGACATCTAGGAATGGCAGTTTGTTGTTGTTTTCCTCCTCTTTAGTGAATTTTATGCCAGTAAGGGGCTTATTGATGGTTTTGAAAATTTCCTCTAATTTGTTTCATTTAGTGATAACAAAGGCGTCATCCATGTAGCAGACCCAAAGTTTGGGTTGCATGGTTGGCAAAACTGTTTGTTTGAGTCTCCGCATTACTGCCTCTGCTAAGAACCCATGGAGATCCCATGGGTGTTCCGTTGGTTTGTCTGTAGGTTTTGATGTTGAAAGTGAAATGGGTAGTAAGGCATAGGTCCACTAGCTTGATGATATTGTCCTTGCTGATGAAGTTGATGGTGCTTGGTGTATGTGTCTTAGGTTCTTCTAATAGTGTAGTCAGCGTTTCCTTGGACAGGTTGATGTTGATGGCTGTGAAAGAGCTGTTACATCAAAGGAGATTAGAGGAAACATTCAAGACCATCAATAATCCCCTTACTGGCATAAAATTCACGGAAGAGAAGGAAAACAAAAACAAACTGCCATCCCTAGATGTCACAGAAAAGTGAACAGCTAATGGGGAACTTCAAAATCAGCATCTATATGCATATGGACCAAATACTGAACTACAAAAGTAAAATAAAAGCATACCATCTGATGAAGATTAATGAGAAGCCAGAGGGTTCTCATCACCCAACACCCAACACCCACAAATGAAGCTGCATTAGAATATCATTTCAATGAGCCACCACACACTGCGGCACAGAGGAACTACACAGAGCAGAGGAAAATCACCCATTTGGCATATTCAAAAAGAATGGGCACCCAATGAACAGTCAAGTGATTTCTCAACAACAAACCAAACAAGCAGACAAAGCACATCTTCACAGCAAATGACATCACCAACCCAAGAAAACCTAAACACATCAATAGAAAGCAGGTCACTAACACCAGTGCTTCAACAGAGGCTCACTAGAGATGTTACCTAGCATGGTGGCGATACATCTGAAAATGAACCTTCCAGCTCAGCAAGCAAACTTACATCCAGAAGCTCACCTGAGCTACAAATCTTCTCAAAACTCACTACCAAATCTCATGTTATTTAGCAGCATCTTGTACAGGACTTTGTCAAAGGCCTTCTGGAAATTTAAATAGATCATGTCCACTGGCTCTCCTTTGTCTAACTTGCTCAATACCTCATCAAATAATTCCAACAGATTTGTCAGGCATGATCTCCCATTGACAAAGTTGTGTTGACTTAGTCCTATTTTACCATGTACATCCAAAGTACTTTGCAATCTCATCCTCCATAATGGAGTCTACAATCTTACCAACAACCAATATCAGCCTCACTGGCCTATAATTTTCAGTCCCCTGCCTTCCTCCCTACTTAAACAGGTGTGCTATATGAGCTATTTTCCAGTCCTCTGGGATCCTCCCACTCCATTGATTCCTGAAAGATCACCACTAATGCCCCCATAATCTCCTTAGCTTTCTCCTTCAGAACCCTGGGACATAGTTAATCTGATACAGGTGATTTATCCACCTTCAGACATTTCAGCTTCCCCTGAACCTTCTCCTTCATGATGACCACTATATTGACCACTACCCCTTGACTCCGAGAAAGTTCTGACATGCGGCTGGTGTCTTCTATCATGAAGACTGATGCAAGCTACCTATTCAGTTTCTCCGCCAGTTCTTTGATCCCCATTATTACATTATCAGCCTCATTGGCCAGTGGTCCAATGTTCACCCTTACCTCTCTTTTACTTTTCATATATTAATATATATATATACAAAATATCTCACAATCTTCTTTTATAATTTTAACTAGTTTACCCTCATATTTCACTTTCTCCCCTTATTGCTTTTTTAGTTGTCCTTTTCAAAGGCTTCTCAATCCTCTGGTTTTTCACTAATCTTCACCATATATATGCTTTTATTTTGCTTTTATACTGTCTCTGACTTGCCTTATTAGCTATGTTTGCCTCGTCCTCACCTCAGTATGGTTCTTCTTCCTTGGGATGAATTTCTGCTGTGCCTCCCAAGTTATCCCAGAAATACCTGCCATTGTTGCTCCACTGTCCTCCCTTCTAATCAACTCTGGCCAGCTCCTACATTTTCTTTATTGCTACCTTTTCTCAGTTGTAATACGTTAGATCTGATTCCGGCATTTTTCTTTCAAACTGCAGGGTGAATTCTATCATATTGTGGCCAGTGCCTCTGAAGAAATCCTTTACCTTCAACACCCAACTCAAGTCTACCTCATTACCAAATCCAGAATTGATTCGCCCTCGGTGGTTTCTACCACAAGTTGCTCCAAATAGCCATCTCGTTGACATTCCAAAAATTATTTTTCTTGGGTTTGTGTATTAATTTGATTTTCCCAGTCCACCTACATGTTGAAGTTTCTCATGATTATTGTAATATTGCCTTTCTTGTATACCTTTTCTAACTCCTGATTTATTTCCTGCCCCACATCCTAACTACTAATGGAGGCCTGTCCAAAACTCCCATCAGGGACTATTTCCTTTACAGTTCCTCAACTCTACTGAAATAGATTCTATGACATCCGACCCTATATCGTTTCTTGCTAACAAGGCAACTCCACCTCCTCTGCCTGTCCTTTCAATAAGATACCCAGATGTTTACTTCCTAGCTCTGTTTCCCTTGCAGCCACTTTTCTGTCATTGTTGCTCCACAACATTGTATTTACCAATTCCAATCAGCGTTACAATCTTGTTTTGTATACTGAACACATTTAAGTACAAGACTCTCACTTTGCATTCTCATAACTGTCACCTGAAATTAGATTAGAGTCATACAGAGTCACAGAAATGTACAGCTCGAAAACAGACCCTTCACTCCAATTCGTCCATGCTGACCAGATATCCTAAAATAAACTAGTCCCATTTGCCACCATTTTGCTCATATTCCTCGAAACACTTCCTAGTCATGTACCCCCTGACACCTTTAAAATGTTGCAATTGTACCAGCCTCCATCACGTCCGCTGGCGGCTCATTCCATTCACATACCACCCTCTGCATGAAAACTTTGCCCCTTAGATTGTTTTTAAATCTTTACCCTCTCACCTATACCCCCTAGTTTTGACTTTTCACTCTATCCATGCTTCCCAAGACTTTGTAAACCTCTGTAAGGTCACCTCTCAGCTTCCGACACTCCAGGGAAAATAAGATCAACCTACTCAGCCTCTCCCTATAGCTCAGATCCTCCAACCCTGGCAACATCCTTGAAAATCTTTTCAGAACCCTTTCAAGTTTCACAATATTCTTACAATAGAAAGGTGATTAGATTTGCCCGAGCTTTTCCAAATGTGGCCTAAACAATGTCCTGTACATCTATAACATGACCTCCCAATGTACTGATCAATAAAGGCAAGCGTACCAAATGCCTTCTTCACTATCCTATCTACCTGCGGCTCCACTTTCAAGGCGCTATGAACCTGCATCCCAAGGTCTCTTTGTTCAGCTATATTCCACAGGACCTTATCATTATGTGTATAAGTTCTGCCTTGATTTGCTTTTCCAAAATGCAACACCTACATTTATCTAAATTAACCTCCATCTTCCACTCCTTGGGCCATTGGCCCATCTGATCAAGGACCCAAAGTACTCTGATGTAACGTTCTTCGCTGTCCACTACACCTCCAACTTTGGTGTCATCTGCAAACTTCATAACTATACTTTGTGTATTCACAATCAAATCATTTATATAAATGACGAGAAACAGTGGACCCAGCACAATCCTTGCAACACATCACTTGCCACCGGCCTCCAGTCCAAAACGCAACCCTCCAGCACTACTTTCTGTCTTCTACCTTTGAACCAGTTATGCATCTAAATGGCTAGTTCCTCACTCTTTCATACTCTCTATCCTATTATTGTTCTGAAAACCTCAATAAACTGTCCTTGCTACACAACATGATGGAGAGTAACTTCAAAGTAAAATTGGACTTTGCCTCCACAAAAACTGTGTGATAGTCATTTCGACCAACACTTCCATGGACAGAAAGATCTGTAACAGGTACATTGATGATAATAAGGTCAAACAGGTTTTTCCTCTCATATTGGTTCCCTCATCAATTGCTGTAGTCCCAGCTAAGTCATTCTGTCCTTTAAGACTTGGTCAACTCAGACAATAGTGGGACAACAGAACTTGGTGATGGACATTAAAGTCCCCCACTGAGAGTACATTCAACTCTCTTGCCACCCTTGGCACTTCTTCCAAATGGTGTTCAACATGGAGAAGTACTGAGTCACCAGCAGAGTGGTGAAGCATAAGATAATTAGCAAGAGGTTTCCTTGATGATTAGATTACTTACAGTGTGGAAACAGGCCCTTCGGCCCAACAAGTCCACACCGACCCGCCGAAGCGCAACCCACCCATACCTCTACATTTACCCCTTACCTAACACTACGGGCAATTTAGAATGGTCAATTCACCTGACCCGCACATCTTTGGATTGTGGGAGGAAACCGGAGCACCCGGAGGAAACCCACGCAGACACGGGGAGAATGTGCAAACTCCACACAGTCAGTCGCCTGAGTCGGGAATTGAACCCAGGTCTCAGACGCTGTGAGACAGCAGTGCTAACCACTGTGCCACCGTGCCGCCCCAATGATGTTTGACCTGACACTACACAATTTAATTGCATATAGAATTAATGTTAGAAGTCCTTGGACAAACGCTCAAAATTATATTTTAATGGAACTCTCTTTTTATTTGTCCGCAAATTATTCAATGCATCCTCACTTTAAAACACACCGTCAAGTTATTTTTACATCACGCCACAACCAGAAAGAGAAAACACTCAGTATTTCTAAATGCAGCAATGGCCTGATTAAGAATAATTTTGATACAAACTAGAAGCATTTTGTTTATTTCAGAGGAACATATATAAAATATATATAACAAGGAAAGTAGCACTATTTGTCTATGTGCAAAACAATCTTAGGACAGGCTAGGAATTGTGGTAGTGAAGTCATGAAATGGCTTAAAGTTGGGGCAAGGGGAGGAATTGTGGTGCATAAAATTCATCATCCCTATGCAATGGTCTCCTGCCAGGAGTGATGAGCTGGCAAAGACAAATGAGATGCTTAGCTGGCCTACTAATAATACTGCCTGCCACCACTAGCATTTACTTTGTGGTGAGACTTCCTGGTGAATCCCCGTGGGAGGGAGGATATCCTACTAGCCATTCTTTGACCCATGGAGTGTGTCAACAGCAGGGCCTGCAATCACCAACTTACTGGGACTTGCCTACCTACTGGTCCTAAACATTATAGATCTACTTGTGAGATTGCTGTCCATCCATTGTTTCTTTTTCACCTTCAAGGTGTAGCCCCAACAGTGACCACTGCTCCTGGCTCTGCTACACAGCATGCAGATCTGAACATTTGCAAGCTCTTTGACTGCTTAGCAAGTCTTGGGAATGGGTGACTACTGTTAATCAATGTAGCAATCCTAGCAGCAACGAATTAGCTAACTGGTGCTGACAAGGTGCAACCCTCTGTCCTATACACTGCTTATGTGGGATAGCCTGTTATACCACACACCCTCCCTTTATGGGCACATTGTCACGTACTCTAGCTCATGGATTCAAGCATGAACGACCATAAATGATCCTAAATTTGTTACAAGAACAACATTCAATGTGCTTGATTCTTAACTTGATTCTTTGCAAATCATTCAGTCATATTCGAGAAGGTGACTCACCCTTGGTTCATCAAATGCAATTTGGAATTGACAATAATTGCTGCCTTCACTTGTAATTCACATACCTTGTGCTTGAAAAGAACAAGTATCTCATAGTGAGAACGTGTACTGCATTTCTGAATTTTCCAAATAAACAATTTTTCTATGATAGTTATTGACTTTTTAATGTGATTCATCATCATGAAATCTAGATCAGCTTAACTGAACACAATATTGGCAAAAACATCAGTATGGTATCAGTTCTCAGCACCATAATGAGGGATCATTGATAAAATATTATACACCCGCAACAGAAAGTCACTAGTTGGACATGCAAAAGTTAGCAGCTTCCATTAGCTCCTAGTAATGGTGTGGCAAAGGACAGTATTTTCATTGTTTAAAGATAGGTGGAGACAGAATTAACTTGTGCTTAACACAATTTACAAATTTATTGCATTTTACATAAATTTTACACTGAGTGAGTCCTAAGATGGCTTCTCATCACAATGCGTCTAGTTTTTGGCAATGGTCTTTTGCCTTTGATTTCTGTATTGCATTAATATGTTAATTATGCTGAGAAGACCTGATTTGGATGATATGACTCACTTGTGGATTATTCAACCTGGAAATGGAACTGCCAGAGGAAACATTAAGTCATTAATGTACATTTCAGCCGTTTCAAAGGCTAATGAAACATTTCAATCTTTAGCCTGACATAGAGAAAGAAAGCGGAAGGCTATTATGAAGATATGAGAAATTGGTTGAATATAAAAACATGCAAAAAGTAGTAGGAATAAGCCATTCGGCCCCTCAAGCCTGTCTTATCATTCTATAAGATCATGGCTGATCTGCCCCAGATGAATCATGGCTGATCTGCCCCAGATCTCAAATCTTCCATAATGCCAACTTATCATAACCCTCAACTGTACAATATTTCAAAAATTTATCATCCTACTTTTTAATCTACTTTGTGGTGATCTAGCCTCCAGACCATCTTGGGTAGAGAATTTGAGCTGTTCATTACCCTCTGAAGAAGCTTCTTTGTATCTCAGTTTTAATTGAGTGTCCTCTTATTTTCTAATTATGTTTCTCTATGGCTGGATCTAAATAGAATCAAGTTTCACAGAACTATATGTGAAGAAAGGTGTCTGTTACGGAATATGGATAAGAATATTTTAATTATATAAACCACAAATGGTAAAAGGGTCTAAGTTAATCCCATGTGGCCCTTTTTTAGTTTTGTTGTGTTGTGTTATCTTACTTATTTAATTTCTATAAATAAATCTGACTCATTCATTTGGAATTTGAGCTCAGTTTAACTATAGCATAATGATTGTATTCTTGGAGAAACACAGTGCCATTTGTTGATGTTCATAACCATGAGTTCAAAATATCTCTACAGCAAAAAGTTGAAACTTTTGGGTCATTAGGGAATGTTAGGGCACTCATGGAGAGTGAAAATGGCTTGTTAAAAGCTCTAAAATGACAGTAAGATGGTGGAATTTGTAAATGGTGTAATAGCTGTATACCAATAGTTACACTACATCATCTGTGATGTCAGATAAGATTGGATCACAGTGAATTGGGACCTGAATGAACATAGTTCTAGTAAATTCCAGCCATACTTAATCTAGTCAGGAAATGTTCATCAGTTTGTTTTAATATGGGGTCCAATCCTACATAGTCCTAAGCGTCCAGAATCTGCCTTTGATAATAATGCACGTTGTCAGTGGTGGTGCGTGCTATGTGAGAAGTTTATGAGGGATCCCAGTCAATATTGGTAAAGTTGGGAAAATGAAAAGTTTCAGTCTACCAGAATTCATAGCAGAAAAACAGAAACTGAAGCAACTCACATTTCCAGAGACTGATGATAGTTAACTGGAACTGCATAAACAATGAAAACCTCTTGTCCTTTACACAATCTTCAACCATGCAACGGACTTTGGCTAAGTTACATACCTGGATCAGTTAGCACTACTGCTTCAACAGAAACAAGACATGCAGCAATCGGAAGCCAGAAAAGAATTAGGTTAACATAGTGCTGTATGCATCAGCAGCAATGCCAATGTCATTATGATTACATAGAGGAATGAATAAGAAATCACCAAACATGAAAACATGATTAAGGCTCTTGTTTCTATTTTTAAGTTATAGTTCTTCCTATGATAAACGAGGCAAAGTTGAATCAGCGTAGACAGGAATGGGAACATTGATGATTCCTTTATAAACAACCTATACTACCTCACTCATAATTGCCAATTTGAACACTGAGAGATGAGCTCATAATGAATTATTATCTGAATTTTGAAATTCAAAAAGGGCTTTACATTAGCAAAATTAACATAATTCACTATGCTGAAGTTCAGAAGAAAAGCAAAGATTTTATCCACGCTAACCAGGAAACCAGACCATTGATTCCAAATTGGTCCAGTTCACCAATCAGATGGCACCCAATGCGCCAGACAGAGAACCAATGGCAAAAGGGCACTGTTACTGCCAACTGTTTAATGTTTACATTGTCATTAGAAAGTTCAAAATTGCCTTGAAGCCTGCCCAACCATTAATGATCATTGCTGTACATGCCAGAAGAGACACCATTTTATGGTGGTTTGCTTTAAATCACTTAAATCTGCAATTGTCTAAGACTTAAATGACAGCAAAGAAAAAGCTGCATTTTTTTTAAGGGAAGTTATGAGTTTCTGAGGAGTCATGAATGGTGCTGAACATTGTACAATCATTGGCAAACATCCCCACTCCTGACCTTATGATGGAGGGAAGGTCACTGATGAAGCAGCTGGGGATGGTTGGGCCTGGGACACCACCCAGAGGAACTCCTGCAGAGATATCCTGACGCTGAGATGACTGACCTCCAACAGCCAGAGCCATCTTCCTGTGTGTCAGGTAAGACTCCTACCAATGGAGTTTTATGTCATGAGCTTTTGGATACTGACAAGAAAACTAATTTTTCATTGAATACAGTACCAGGCCAATGCATGCTTTCAGATGCCACAGTGTGGTTGAAGTCTGAATTGCTATAACCATATTCCATAACTTCAGAATGCAGGAGGTATTTTAATAAAATGGGAATACCAACTGTAGACTATACTTTATTATAATAGAAGAGAGATCACAGATATTCTGTTTATCATTCCTCATCAGTATTGTTGATTATTAGACACAGGCACTTGTGTTGCTTTGAATCTTCTTTATTGACCAGCTATGAAAATAATTGCATGCTATGAATCAGTCTTCATTGAAGGAACTTCATATCTAGGGTCACATGACAGCATTGCAAATTTTTAATTTTTCTTTGAGCAGAGACTAGAAAAAGCAAGACATTAATGCTTGCTTTGAATGTGGAAACTATGAATGTGAAAATCTACAAAATTGCATACATGAACTTTCACATAAGAGTGGAATAGACTTTGCTGATGCAGATTCCCACGTGGTCAATTTACTCACAATCATCAGTAAAGTGACGGAAGGTGCCACTAACAGTGCTATCAAGCAGCACCTGCGCAGCAATAACCTGATCAGTAACTCCCAGTTTGAGTTCCGCCAGGACCACTCAGACCCTGACCACATTACAGCCTTGTCTCAAACATGGTTCAAACATGGATGAAAGTACTGAATTCTTGGAGATGAGCTGAGTGTGACAGCCCTTGACATCAGATGGACAGTGACATAAAGAAAGCCTCGCAAAACTGAAATCAATGGGTGTTGGGGCCAAACTCTCCACTGTTTGGGGTCATACTTGTCACATAGGAAGATGGTTGTGATTGTGGGAAGGCTGTCATCTCAGTTCCAGGACATTTCTACAGGAATTCTTCAAGCTAGTATCCTAGGTCCAACCATCTTCAGCTGCTTCATCAATGACTTTCCCTCTATCATAAGGTCAGATGTGGGGATGTTTGCTGATGATTGCACAATGTTCAGCACAATTCATGGCTCGTCAGGTATTGAAGCAGTCCATGTTCAAATGTAACAAGATCTAGACAATATCCAGGCTTAAGCTAATAAATCTCTAATAAGATACAATCTAACTGCAATCTCTTGATATTCAGTGGAGTTACCATTACAACATCATGGTGTTCCCCATTATCAACATCAGAGGGTTACCATTGTCTAGAAACTCTACTGGATCCATCACATAAATAAAGTGGCTGCAAGCGCAGTTCAGAGGTGAGGAATATTGCCACAAGTAACAACTCCCAACTCCCCAAAGTCTGTCCATCATCTAAAGGCACACATCAGGAGTATGATGGAATACTCCCCACTTGCCTGGATGGATGCAGCTCTAACAACACTCAAGAAGCTTGACACCATCAAAGACAAAGCTTGATCCATCCACAAACATCCATTTCCTTCACCACTGATGGTCGGTACCTGCAGTGTGTACTATGTACAAGACGCACTTCAGGAATTCAGCAAGTAACCTAAAACAGCACCTTCCAAACCCTTGACCATTTCACTACATGGGAACACCACCACTTGCAGGTTCCTCAAGTTACTCACCATCCTGATTTGGAAATGTATTACCGTTACTTCATGGTCACTGGGTCAGAATCCTAAAATTTCCTCCCCACTGGCATTGTGGTCAAACTACAGCATGTGGATTGAAGCAGTTTAAGAAGCAGCTCACCACCACCATTTCAAGAACAACTAGGAACAGGCAATGAACTCTAGCCAACCAGTGACGCCCATGTTCCTCGAGTGAATAAGAAAAACTAAAAGAGAAGGCAATTAAAATATTAAATAGGATAAAAGACAAATAACAAGAGTGTAATGGTTGACAACTCTCAAAGTAGAGATCTTGTTCAGTTCAGATTGGGTACATCTTTGGTTTCTCAGGTGCACATAGGAGAAAATTGCAGACACTCTGGCTGCATTCTCCTTGGATATGGGCATGATGCTTGAGGACTACAAGATAGTATAATACCTCACTTTAAATAAGCACAGAGGGCAGCAGTAGGCCATTTAGCCCAACATCAATGGTGAAACAATATTAAGTGACAAGAACAGAGGACAAACTTAACAGGCATTTTGAAAATACAGCTCAACAAATGAAAGTCAGAATAAATTTATTATTCGGTAAAACTTTGCTGAAAATTTGAACAAGTTATGTAAATAAGAAAGGACTGATGAAAGTTGTATTGTTGATATTAAGCAGAGCATTTAAAGAGGCATTCAACAAAGTACAACATCATAGACTTGTTAGCTCAACTGAGACACCTATGTTATAAAGGTAGGGTCAATATAGATATAAACTTAGGAAAGAAGGCAGACAGTAGTTTTGAACTGTTACTTTTCCAACCAGTTAAGTTTTAGATATATAGGACTGATTCAAAGTGTAGTTATGATATGAAACTAAGAAATGTAATAAATACAGAGAAAGATATAAAGCCTTCAAGTGAACAGAAACAAACTAATAAAACGGGTAGATTCATACATAAGTTTTAATAAGAGAAATATGAAATGTGGCATTCTGGCATGAAAAATGGAGACAGACGATATGAACTAAATTGTGTAAATTTTAATCAGGGTGTTGTATGTACATAAATCTTCCGAAATTCCTGTAACAAGTTGACAAGGCTTATGTGAACCTTAGTTTCATTCATAGAGAGCTGGAGTCTGAAAGCAAAGAAGCTGTGTTAAACATTTACATAACATTGATTAGGTCATATCTTGAATCGAGTTGCATTTTACTAAAGCCTTCAGGCTTCAATGTCATGATCAACTGTGGGAGTGGAGTCCTCAGTCTGTTTTTAATGGCCGTGAGATTGGAACAGGGATATCTCCAAACTAGCCTCCGGTTGGCTGCCTCTAACTTTACCATTCTACGAAGAACAATTGACAGGATACAGATCTAGCCAGCTAAATGAGACACCTAGCGAACCTGAGGCCTCAGCAATGCTACCAGAAAGAGTAGATTCTCCTGAGGCACATTGGCACCTTAGTATCAAGATCCCCCGAGAGAAGCAAGTGTAAAGTAATGAGGCCAAAAGATTGCTTTACCCTGACTGTGGCTTCCACTCTGGGTCACAGAGACTCCAGCTCCTATAACTGTGTGGATAGTTAGACAGAAACTGCCTTGATGAACCTGGTGGCCTTCCCATACAGTGGAGTGGCTGCTCCACCATGAGCAACTATGGACAAGCTGATTAAATTAGACTTAATGGAAACTTTAATTGTTTATGTAAACTGTGTGCAGATCTACATCCAATCCCAAAATCCCCTGAATGCATTTCACATGGCTTTGCACAAAGAAATTGGTTACAGACTCAGAAAAAAATTGAAGCTTTTGGGAAAGATAATGGAAATGAAATCAATGAATGTTCTCTACGTTAATGATGTTGCCCAAGGGCAGCATGTAGATGAGGAAGAAAAGAAGGACAGATCCCTTTGACCTTCAAAGATAACAGTGTGAGGTCAGGAAGAAGACCCTTCAGGGAGCTTCTGAATGGAGGAAAGGCTTTCATGGAAGATTATTTGTCACAGGCATCAGAGAAAGAATAATCACAAAGTCACAGAGACTGTCATTTGTATGAGAATAAAAAAGAAATAATACATTTTCACAAAACATTAAGTAGGGCAGGATTTGAGGACTTTGTGGCATTTATACTCCATAAAAAACAAACAATTAATGTTAATTTCAGAATTTTAACCTTCAGAGTTTAACTTCAGAGCAAGTTAATGCTCACAATCTAATGTCTCCATGATGTCCAGAATGAAGTCAAAGCAGGTTTTGTTTGGTGGTTTAATATGTTTTACACAGTATTGTTATGATCTTAGTTGATGTAATCACTAGTCAAGTCAGATTCCAGGCTGAGACTTGACTTGGTGGATCACCCTTTATTTTTGATTTACATTTGTGGATTTCTTTTGTCATTATCAGAAGTTTAATAACAAAGGAAATGAAGACAAGATAATATAAACCAAAACAAAGAACTGCTAACACTGGAAAACTGAAACAAAAACAGAAAATGCTGGAAAATTCACCAGGTCTGCCAGCATTTGTGGAGAGAAAGCAGAGTTAGGAGTCCAGAACAGAATAAACCAAACCATCCATACAAGGCAAGCTACCTAATACAAACTCAAATAACTTTAAACAAATAGTATAAGGTATAATTCTATTAGTCCCAAAATACTGCAGTATAAATTGAAAATAAATACAATGCACCCCTTGCATAGTACAAACAAAATAGTAATTGCTGGAGAAACTCAATGGGTCTGGCAGAATCTGTGAAGAGAAAGCAGAGTTAGTATTGTGAGTCCAGTTCTTCAGTACCCAACAAAAGTGTTCCTCAATCTCACAATGGCAAGTCAGAACATATTTTACTGTTTGAATGAAAACTGAAAGCTGAATCGCATGATATTTTGGCAAAGTGTCAATTTTGTCAAGTTTTACAAGGGTTTCTGCCTAAAAGGCAGATTTCTGACTGTATCATCCCAAAGTCCCTCAAAAACTACTTCCACACCCCTATGGTGCTCCTCCTGTCTCATGCTAGCTCAATACTACCAGTCAATACTTTATGCTGGCTGCAAGAATTCACCATTGCTGGGAAATACTGGATGGATCAGCATTCCTGATACCCACAGCATCTTTAAAAAGCCACTGTGTACCTGGACAAGCACGGTTAGTCCAGAGCTGCCCTTCACAGTTTGTCACAATTGCCCAAATACGAGAACAAAGGGTAATTGGTATCCTGCTTTGTGGACAGATATATACAGGTCCTTCTAGATGGGATGGTACAGAGTAGGAATATTCTCTTTCTTCAAGGATGTTCTCTTTCTCTGCCTTTCTCTGCAACAGCATGAACAGACTTGCTACTCTATGTTACTACCTCACTCACTCACTCCTTCCCTTTCTCTCATTCTGTCATCCAGGCAAAACATGCCAAAATGCTGGACTGTTTGACAGTTTGTTCTTCATTCCCTATGAGGAGAGGAACCTAGCTCGGACTGATCAGAGGCTGCCTTTGACTTACTCTGTCTGGGCCCCTAACTGAAGTCTGTCTCCCTTGACTTGACTAATAAATATTTCCATTTAACTTTGAGACATGGCCATATCGGTGAACAAAATGTTGTGTGTCCGTTGGGTGTGCTGCTGGCCCACTATACAGGTATGAGATTAACGTAGCACAGTGCCATAAAAAAGAATGTCCATCCCCTTGACCTAGGACAACTGCTGGATATGGCTTTGCATCTGCACTAAAATGATACAGCAAGACAGAAGTAATGGGAGTCTGATATCTCTGGTTGGAGACACCAAGCCTCAAAAGGCAAGGCAATGTTAGCGAGTGCTAAAAGTTGAGAACCAGCCTGGTCTAATCCTTGAGCAGGGTGCCAGTGGTCCACGTGTGAAGTGTTCTTATAGCAGCATGTTGATGGGAGTCACTATTGCATCCCAGAGTGCAGCTTTAAAATACTGAAGGATCTGGACGTGGGTTGGAAAGGTGTCACGAAGCTGCTGAGTGGCTGTCAGGTGTCAGGAGAGTGTGGCAGGTATCCTGGAGTGTGTCCTGAGATGTTGTTTGCCAGGTGTCTAAGATGGGACTTCAGGCAAATAATCAACAATCTGAAGTCACCAGCTATTTGCTTTGACTTTAAATCAGAATTTGTTGACACTAATTTTCTTTTGGATGGTAGGCTAAGAAGCTTCATATTACTGAGGCACAATTTGCAGATAATGAAGCCCACATCAAGCAATTTTCTTTGTTAAAAGAAATTTAAGATTCCCTGTTAAGAGTATCATCTCTCTGCCTGGAAATCTGTTTGAAAATGTAATAGTTGCTTCCAATGTTGAGAAAGGTCACGCCTGACCTCTCACTCAATCCTCCCAGATTTTTCATCCATAGTCCACTTCCTTCAGGCCCCTAGGAGATTTCAGTCTGAATAGCTATTAAGAACGATCTCTTTAAACATAAGCTTCCAACTTCATGTTTGGGAATCACAAGCAAATTACATTGTGAAAAAGAATCATATTATTTCTGACATAATATTGGTGTCTATTGATGGAATATTGTAGAACTGTTTGGCAAGTATCAGAGAAAATTTGGCTTTTGTTGGAGGCTTGATACAATCCAAAATCACAAAGCTTAGAGAAATGGTGTTTAAAAATAACTCAAACATTGTTTTTGAAACATCAAAGGGATCCTGTTAGTTCTTGATAAAATTGAAATCATTGCAGTATTACAGCAGAGGGGCAATATTCGTGATGGGCCAAAGCACAAATCAATGTCCATTGGACACTCTACCATATGGTGTTAAGTAGGTCACCAAATCACAGTCTCTTAAATCTAAGTTCACCACTGAAAAATTTCTGCTGTGGATGCAAGAGCAACACTGCATTATGTAACATTTTAAAAGGTCAGCAAAGTGTATCAGCAGCGAAACTTGATGTACCACTAT
The DNA here is from genome assembly GCF_020745735.1 of Hemiscyllium ocellatum. Taxonomy (NCBI): domain Eukaryota; kingdom Metazoa; phylum Chordata; class Chondrichthyes; order Orectolobiformes; family Hemiscylliidae; genus Hemiscyllium; species Hemiscyllium ocellatum. The sequence continues at coordinate 43,721,842 of NC_083412.1, read as the reverse complement.
TCTGCAGTCTGGTCTTTCCACTACACACTGTTCTCACACAGAACTCTCACCTCTCAGCAAATGGTCAGGGTTAACTATCACTTGCAAAACCAAGGTCATTCGAGAATGGAGGGATCAAGCTCTGGAAACAAATCTGGATTACCAATAAGCACCATAGAAATGCATCCAATCTTTCAAAGAGAGATAAAGGATAAATTAAGTCTGTTTAGTAAGTAGTCAAATCAGCCTATCTTAAACTCTGTCTGGAATTCTGTGTCAGCAGCCCCTTGGGAGCCAAAGTGTCTACCAGTGATTTCTATTCTGAAATCCACAACCAATTCTATACATGTTTATTATGAGGAATCAGTCAGCTCTACTCTTAATCGAGCATTTGATTTTTCCACTTAAATCAGTGTTGCAGCTCTGTGCTGCATTGCAACATTTTGAACATCCATCATTGTTTTAAAATTGATTAGCATGCTACGTGAGCAGTATTTTGGATTCCTAGATAGCGAACCATCCTTGTCTTGACTTCCTGGTAAAATTTATGGGCTTGCTCTAATGTAGCTATTCTCTCTCACTGATTACACACCATTGATTATAAGTGATCAGCAAATGCACTAGTGCATCTCCACAGTTTTGAAAGTTGAATCCTTTCCCCACTGCTTTTGCAATTGCCAATATAATCTAATCTTATAAATCAGAAATGCCTTTTTACAAAAACAGTGAAATTATTCTACAATTCAAAATAAACAATAGCACAGAAGGATTGTTAGCCTGTTCATTTAATCTTGAATAAACTAGCAACTCATATTAAATAAATTTGAATCTGCAGTAAGTGATTGAAATTTCAATGGTGCACATTTAGATTCCTACCCTTTGACCTGGGCAATGATCCAGGTTGAGGATTCTATCCTTTGAATAAATGAATGAATGACTTATTGTCACACATATCTAGGGAGATACCGTGAAAAGGGTTTTGTCACCAACCCTTAGTATCATTTTAAGTTACAGCAAGAATAAAAAGAAACTACTTTAAAAAAGAGTTCATTTTTGTCAACCAGGGTCTCAAACATGGCTCCAGGCCTTCTGCAAGGTGGGCCTCAAGGAATTTCTGCTCTGGGCACAGCAACAATGATGCCAATGCCCTAGGACACCACAGCTCTGCATGTCGCCACTGTCGCACCAATACTATCAAGCGTCCAGACTCCGGTCGTATTGAAGCCAGGAGGTTCCCCCCTCCGGCACCACTACCGCCATGCATCAGTACCACCCACACTCCTTGCTCTGGGCCTACCAAACCAGGAGTCCCTGCTCTGGCACCACAATTGACGACCCATCACTACCACCAAAGCACCCTGCTCTGGGCCAGCTGAAGTCTGGACCTGCACCAGGAACATCACAGCTGTAGCCGAAGCCCCACCACCAAGAGTCCCAGGCATTATCAATTCCATGACCTCCCTGCTACATCAAGAAGATGAAGAGAAGAAAAGAACAGAGGGAAAGAAAAATCTAATGTTGCCGGCCTGAAGCGAAGGCCTCAGTTGCTCGAACTCTACCCATGGTGCCAGTGCTGCCATCTTGGGGCCTAAATATTTGGGCTAGTCATTATTGCTCTCCTGCAGCCTGCAGAATGTTTAAGTTGGGATGGGACCCACTTATCTCCTATATTGTAGTGGCCAGAATTGGCATTGGTAAGCCATAGCCCATCCAAGTTCAGACCTATTTGAGATCCTCAAATTGGCAAAAATGGCTCTAGTAACCTTGTTTCTCCCTCCCCTGTTTTCATCCAGGAGGCAAAGGTCAAGATTGGTCACTGGCAGTTTTACTGCAAAGGCATATGTCAGGCAAGAAACATGAACACAAACCCTGTTGTAAATGATTTGCCTCTTTCAAAGATTCTTGCTGCAAAGGTAATCTTTCACGCCATCTCCTCCATGTCCTGATTGTCCACAGCAAACCAGCCATCCAAATTCACTTTTCCCCCAGTTTCTCAAACAGAAAACCCCACCCCTGTCACTACTGTCAGCCAGGCAAGCTTGACATAGACATTGGATTTACCCTGAGTCCAGCTCCATGGTACTTCATCCTCAGGAATCAGCTGAAGTCCCTTCAATAGCTCATGTGCTCCTCCCACTATGGGGGTGACAGAGCTGCTGTTGGTCAATCAGAAGGCCCACTCTGAATCAATTCAGGCTGCTCTCAGTGTAATGTTGCTGCATTAACCCAGCTTTTAATTTGACTTGTCTATTCAGTGGCAACATAGGGAATTCAGGCTGAACCTTGTGGGGGGGGGGGAGGGGGGGGGGGAATTTGGCTAAATTCAAGCAGCATTGAGTTTGGAATCTCACCACAAGGATGAATGAGGTTTTTTATTGTATCTAACTAAGCTCGTTACATTAATAGGTTCTTGAACGCTCGCAATGAGTATCTCGTCCAATTTCTGTCCCCTGTTATCAAGTGTCATTCCTGGAATAATTTACCACCTATTGGATATCCTGAAATTCACCAGCATACCTGTGGCAACTGTAAAAAGCCATTGTGCACCCAGATAGACACAGTCAGTTCAGGACCATCCAGCTCCTGATCATATTATATCCTTGATTCAGACAAATACAAAATGTCCACATTTAACCAAGTGTGACATCAAAGAGTCCTAGTAAAACTGGAATCAATGTGAATCATGGGGAAATTCTCTGATGGCGTTTTTGTTGGAGGACATTCATCTCAGCTCCAGAACATCTCTGCAGGAATTCCTGAGGGTAGTGTTCTCAGTCCAACCATCTTCAGCTGCTTCCCTCCATCATAATGTCAGAAGTGAAGATGTTCAGTACCAATCATGACTCCTCAGATGTTGAAGCATGTTCTGATGCAATGAGATCCATACAATATTCAGGTTTGGGCTGACAAGTAGAAAATAATATTTTCTCCACACAAATGCCAGGCAATGACCATCTCCAATAAAAAGACAATCTAACCACTGCCACTTCACATTTAACGATCTTACCATCACTGAATCCCCCATTACCCACATCCCATGGCATCCCATTGTCCAGAAACGCAGCTGAAGTGGCTATTTTAATATATTGGATGCAAGATCAGATCAGAGGCAAAGAATACTGCCACGAGTAACTCACTCTGGCCCGAAACGTCGAATTTCCTGTTCCTTGGATGCTGCCTAACCTGCTGTGCTTTAACCAGCAACACATTTTCAACTCTGATCTCCAGCATCTGCAGACCTCACATTTTACTCCTGATTCCCTAAAGCCTATCCACCACCTATAAAGCACAAGTCAGCAGAGCAATGGAATATTCTTCACTTGCTTGGATGGGTGTGGCTCCAACAACACTCAAGAAGCATGTCGTCATGCAAGAAAAAGTATTCTACTTGATTGGCACTATATCCACAAACATCCACTCCATCTACCATCAATGCTGAGTAGCAAAAGTGTGTACAATGCTACAAGGTCATTGCTGAAATTCATAAAAGATCATTAAAAGGTATACTCCAAACTCATGACCACTCCATCTAGAAGGACAAGGGCAGCAGATGCATGGGAACACCAACACTTCCAAGTTCCCTACCAAGCTACTCACCATCCTGACTTGGAAATGTACTGTCATTTCTTAATTGTCGCTGGGTCATAATCCTGAAATTCCCTCACTAACAGTATTGTGGGTCAACTCATAGCATTTGGACTGCAGCAGTTCAGGAAGGCAGCTCACTGACACCTTGCCAAGGGCAATCAGAGACAGGCAATAAATGCTAGCCAGCCAGTGACACCCATGACTCAAGGGAGAATTAAAAAAAAACTTGCCTCTTTCATTCCATTTGGAAAACAGTACATAAAAGGGCAGTAAGATTGAAGACTGGAGTTGTTGTCTGCCATTCAGCACCTCAACCGTTATGAGGAGCAGGTGCTGAATGGTGCTGCCCCTAGCAAGCTCCAGACTGGTATTGAAGACTGTCCTTCGCTTATTGCAGCAGAATCCCTTGTGCAAAGCTATCTCCCAGCTTTGCTTCTACTGTGTTTGTGTCAAATGCAAGGAAAGGCAACAATAATATGAGCCTGATATCTCTGGCTGAGGGGAAAAGCTCCAAAAGGCAAGGCAAGGATACTATAGTGTACAAGTGAGCTCAGAGTGATTTTAACACTATAATAGCAATGAAAGACTCTGAAGATGCAGCATGGTACAGACTATGACCTGAGCACTTCTCCCTGTCCACACAGTGTTCTTGTTGTCGCATTACAATGAAAGTTGCCAGTACAGCCTGAGGTGTAGTACTGAAGTGCACAAGCACTCTATTAGTAGTTCAGAGATTTTCCATGATGCTGCTTAAACATTAGCACATATCAAATGCTAACAGTTGTGGGAGTATGATGCATGTGGTCAGTGCTGCAGAGCATGCCTTGAGATGTTGGTGCCCTGTGTCAAACAAGGTGGTAGTTTGGAGCAAGAACCCCTCTGGCTTCCATGTTAAGTTTTCCCAAGCCCACCAGTTTGTATGGTAGTTTTGGAAAGATTACAACCCATGGCGAGTTGGGCTGCTGATGAGGTGGTTAACAAGCAATAATGATAGTCAGTTGGGAACTTACTCCCCACCTATTAAGAATCCCACTACACTGCTTGAGAAAGCGTGCAGGTTGCTGAAAGATTATCCCTATGTCATGGGAATAGGCATCATCGAAGTCTTTCCCATTTCTGTCACACACCTCACCATAGCCTGCGTCAGTCAGATACTGGTGAGATTCCAACCTCAATCTCCCTAAAACAAATCCATCCTATGGCTTCAATGAGGCTATAATGAAATATTTCTCTTTTATCAATGCATCAAACAAATTGAGAAGATCAGTTTTTGATGTGGTTCCATATATGTTTGGATGTTGCGCTTCAGCATTGCTGAGCAACAGATAAGCTATACCCCCAGACGGAAGCTTTGTGCCTTTATGTTGGAGTGATTGTGCTGCCAGAGGATGCATGTAAAATGGAACAGCGTGTAAAATAGTACAGCATATGAACAGGCCCTTTGGCTCATCATGTCTGTGCCAACTATAACACCATTCTAAACTAATCCCATCTTCTTGCATGTGATCTATACCACTCTATCACCTGCCCATTTATGTGTCTGTCTAAATACCTCTTAAACATTGCTCTCATATCTATGAGAGCAACTTCCCTGGCAGTGCGTTCCAGGTGACCACCACCTCTGTGAAAAAAAATCCTGCCTCGCACATCTCTTTTAACTTATCCCTCTCACCTCAATCCTATCCCCAATATTATTTGACATTTCCACGTTGGGAAAAAAAGGACTCCAACTATCTACCATGTCTATCATAATTTTATATATTTCTATCAGGTTACTCCTCAGCCTCCAATGGTCCAGCAAAAACATTTCACAATTGTTCTGCCTCTCCTTATAGTTACTACACTCTGTTCCAAGCAGCATTTCTTTTGCACCCTCTCCAAAGCCTCCACATCCATCCATGGCCAGAACAGCACAAAATACTCAAATTGTGGCCTAACTAAAATTTCATACAATTACAACATGACTTGCCAACGTTTGTACTCAATGTCCCAATTGATGAAGGTAATCATGCTATATGCCTTCTTTCCCACCTTATCCAGTTATGTTGCCACTTACAGGGAACAAAGGATATGCACCCCAAGATCCATCTGTATAGCAATGCTGCTAAGGATCCTGCCATTTACTGTATAAGCTGATATGGAAAAAGATTTACTACAGCCTAACTCCATGACGACCAAAACCCAATGGCAAAAGGTATGCATGTTGTCTTCAAGGTATACAAAAGATACACAAAGTCTTCAGGCTCCTCAGCATTTAACTGAAGTAAATTATGACTCCTCAAATACTGGATGTTAGATGAGGAGACTAAAATCATAGATAGTAAAGAGCTAATAGTGAGTTATTAGCACATTTGTGACAGCTGATTTAGTACTACAGTTTATAGCGTGAGGGAACAGTCTGCAGATGTTAGAGAGAGCTAAGGCACTCCAATAATTTAAAATCTAAAGGCTAATAAAAATTTGGACTGTTCTTCAAATGATATGGTTTACAATGAGAGAAGGTTATGCCTCTGTTTGTTAGAGCCTTGGTCAGATCCCATCTGGAATACTGCTTTGGGAAATTGATCTCAGGAACTTGGAAGAGGTGCAGTGCAAATGCACAAAAATGATGCCAAATGCTTTAGAAGGTTAAATAATAAGCACAGTTTGAATCAATTTAATTTGTATCGCATCGTTATTGAATACTGAAGAGTGATTTGTTTGATGGATTTAAAATGTTACAAGAAAATTGGCACAATAGAAACAATGAATTTTCTCTGTTGAAGGTAGTAAGGCTGAGTTAAGATTAATCCTAATATCTCAATCCTGGCTCCATCTCAGGGAGGGTGGGATGGCTGGATATTCACACAGGTAACCCACAAAAGTTGGAGGGGATGCCAACTACACCCAACCAGCTGCCTCAGTCAAGTTTGTGAGAGGGTCCACAAAAACCTGAGAATCTTCAAGAAGGGGATTAAATTTCCATGCAACATGCAGGACTATGTCATTCCTGGCTTCTCTGGATCCTCCAACAAAGTGAGCACCTGTGGTGCATTTCCCTGTGATGATGGCTGTCCCTGTAGATGAGTCATAGAGTCATACAGATGTACAGCATGGAAACAAACCCTTCGGTCCAACCTGTCCATGTTGACCAGATATCCCAACCCTATCTAGTCACACCTTCCAGCACGCGGCCCACATCCCTCCAAACCCTTCCTATTCATATACCCATCCAAATGCCTCTTAACTGTTGCAATTGTACCAGCCTCCACCACTTCCTCTGGCAGCTCATTCCATACACGTACCACCCTCTATGTGAAAAGGTTGCCCCTTAGGTTTCTTATATCTTTCCCCTCTCACCCTAAACCTATGCCCTCTAATTCTGGACTCCCTGACCCCAGAGAAAAGACTTTGCCTATTTATCCTATCCATGCCCCTTATAATTTTATAAACCTCTATAAGGTCACCCCTCAGCCTCTGATGCTCCAGGGAAAACAACCCCAGCCTGTTCAGCCTCTCCCTATAGCTCAAATTTTCCAACCCTGACAATATCCTTGTAAATCTTTTCTGATCCCTTTCAAGTGTCACAACATCTTTCTGATAGGAAGGAGACCAGAATTGCACGCAATATTCCTACAGTGGCCTAACCAATGTCCTGTACGGCCACAACATGACCTCCCAATTCCTGTATTCAATACTCTGACCAATAAAGGAAAGCATACCAAACACCTTCTTCATTATCCCATCTACCTGCAACTCTACTTTCAAGGAGCTATGAACCTGCACTCCAAGGTCTCTTTGTTCAGCAACACTCACTAGGACCTTAGCATTAAGTGCATAAGTCCTCCTAAGATTTGCTTTCCCAAAAATGCAGCACCACGCATTTATCTGAATTAAACGCCATCTGCCACTTCTCAGCCCATTGGCCCATCTGGTCAAGGTCCTGTTATAATCTGAGGTAACCCTCTTCGCTGTCCACTACACCTCCAATTTTAGTGTCATCTGCAAACTTACTAACTGTACCTCTTATGCTCGCATCCAAATCATTTTTGTAAATGACAAAAAGTAGAGGACCCAGCACCAATCCTTGTGGCACTCCACTGTTCACAGGCTTCCAGTCTGAAAAATAACCCTCCACCACCACTCTCTGTCTTTTACCCTTGAGCCAGTTCTGAATCCAAATGGCTAATTCTCCCTGTATTCCATGAGATCTCACCTTGCTAATCAGTCTAGAGCCCCTAAACAACAAGGTAAACTGCGTGTCCAAAGACAACAGGAGCAAGCAGCCTTCAACTCCTTCAAGGTACAATTGGGGCACCATGTTAAAACAGGAAAAAGTGAGGACTGCAGATACTGGAGATTAGAGTCAAGAACGTGGTGCTGAAAAAGCACAGAGGTCAGGCAGCATCCAAGGAGGAGGAGAATCAACGTTTTGGGTAAAAGTCCTTCATCAGGAATGAGGTTGTGAGCTGAGGGTGTGATGAGATAAATGGGAGAGGAGTTGGGCTGGGGATGAGATGTGCTGGAGGGCATCAACCACCACGTGGAAGGGGAAATTGTGATCTTTGAAGAAGGAGGCCATCTGGTGTATTCTGTGGTGGAACTGGTCTTCCTGGGAGCAGATGCAGCAGAGGCGGTGGAATTGGGAATAAAGGATAGTATTTTTATATGAGGCAGGTGGGAGGAGGTCTAGTCCAGGTAACTGTGGAAGTCGGTGGGTTTGTAGAAGATGTCCGTGTTGAGTCGGTCACTATTGATGGAGATGGAGAGGTCCAGGAAGGGGAGGGAGATGTCTGAGATAGTCCAGGTGAATTTAAGGTCAGGGTGGAATGCGTTAGTGAAATTGATGAACTGTTCAAACTCCTCGTGGGAGCACGTGGTGGCGTCGATGCAGCCATCAATGTAGCAGAGGAAAAGGTGTGGAGTGGTGCCGGTGTAACTGCATAAGACAGACTGTTCCACATAGCCAACAAAGAGACAGGCATAGCTGGGGCCCATGCGGAGTCCATGGCTACCCCTTTCACATGGAGCAAGTGGGAGAAGTCGAAGGAGAAATTATTGAGGGTGAGGACCAGTTCAGCCAAAAGAATAAGTGTGTCAGTGGAAGGGTACTGGTGGGGACGTCAGGAGAGGAAGAAACATGGCTTGGAGACAATGTTCATGACGGATGGAGGTGCATAGGGATTGGATGTCCATGGTGAGATGAGGCATCGGGGGCTGGGAAAACAGAAGACTTGGAGAAGGTGGAGGGCGTGGGTGGTGTCCCAAACATATGTGGGGAGTTCTTGGAACGGGGATAGGAAAGTATCAAGGAATGTGGAGATGAGCTCAATGGGTCAGGAGCAAGCCGAGATGATAGGTTGGCCAGGGTATTCAGGCTTGTGGATCTTGCGTAGAAAGTAGAACTGGGTGGTGCTGGGTTCCCGAGCAATGAGGTTGGATACTGTAGGTGGGAGATCCTCTGAGCTGATGAGGTTGTGTACAGTCTGGGAGATGATGGTTTGGTGATGGGAGGTAAAGTCGTGGTTGAGAGGGTGGTAGGAGGAGGTGTCATCAAGTTGGCACTGGCTTCATCAGTCTAAAGGTCAGTACTCTAAATTACCATTGCGCCCCCCTTGTCCACTGGTTTGATGAGATCGGTACAGGGTGTCCAGGTAGATGGGGTATGTTGAGCTGGGAGAAGGGGTAGGCTGGAGTCTTGGTGGAAAAAGTAAGCTCTGAGGTGGAGGCAGCAGAAGTGTATTCAATGTCACAACGTGTGTTGAATTCACTGGCCCAGGAACGTGGGAGGATAAAGGTAAGATGTTTGGTGAGGACTGATCATTTGTCTTTAGTGAGGGGGAGGTCTGGGGAGTATGGTGAATTCGGCAGGGCTGGGAGCTAGGACCTGGTGTAGGGCTGGAGCTGGGAGTGGGGGTAGAAACTCTCACTAGAGTGGGTGTGATAGTGGGGGACGGGGGTGATGACATTTACGGAAATCACGCTCACCCAGTGGGGTTGGGAGTCAAAGGTGGTGAGTGTGGGATCCGTGGGGGACATGTAATCAGTGATTTTGTCGGTGGTGTTCGGGTGTTCCACCACAGAACATCCCAGATGGCCTCCTTCTTCAAGACCATAATTTCCCCTCCCAAGTAGCTGATGATGCCCTCCAGTGCATCTCATCCACTTCTCACACTATTGCCCTTGAACCCCATCCCTCAAACTGCAACAAGGACAGAACCCCACTGCCCCCCTTGGTGCTCACCTTCTATACCACCAAACTCCGCATACATCACAATATCCTCTGTCATTTCTACCACCTCCAAATGGAGCCCAACATCAGAGATATATTTCCCTCTCCACTCCTATCTGCTTTCCATAAAGACCATTCCCTCCACGACTCCCTTGTCAGATCCATGCAGGCCACCCTCCCCTCCCAGCATCTTTCCCTGCCACCACCAAAGTGCAAAACCTGTGCCCATACCTCCCCCTTCACCACCATCTAAAGCCCCAAAGGAGCCTTCTACATCCAGAGTTTTACTTGCATTTCCTCACACGTAACTTACTGTATCCTTTGCTTCCAATGCAGTCTTCTCTACATTAGGGAGACAAGACACCTACTTGCAGAGCGCTTCAGAGAACATCTCTGGGACACCCGCACAACCAACCCCACTGCCCCATGGCTGAACACTTCAACTCCCCCTCCCACTATGCCAAGGACATGCAAGTCCTCGGCCTCCTCCATCGCCAAACCTTAACTACCCGATGCCTGAAGCAAGAACACCTCATCTTCCGCCTCGGGACCCTTTAACCCCACAGCCTCAATGTGGATTTCACCAGTTTCCTCATTTCTGCTCCCCTCACCTTGCCCCAGTTCCAACCTTCCAACTCGTCACCACCCTCATGACCTTTCATATCTGTCCATCTTCCTTCCCACCTATCCATTCCACCCTCTTCTCTGACTTATCACCATTGCTTCCACATTCATCTATTGATCGCACTCTCTGCTACCTTACCCCCAACCCATCCCCTTCCCATTCATCTCACCATCCCTTCAGCTCACAGCCTCATTCCTGATGAAGGGCTTTTGCCTGAAATGTCGATTCATGTCATTAGAATGTCAGAATATGTGACTGACTTTAATGTGTGAATAACAACCAAGTCATTGTGGTCACTTGTATGTAAGTAGTTGAATGCAAATAGTTTCAAAGACAAGTAAATAAAGTCATGATTCTTTTACAATGATCATTGCCGTGTGTGTGGTTAGAAGAAGGTTTCCATACTTTGCCTTTCCTTAACTGCAACTAAAGACCTATTTGGTTTACGGTGATAGATGAACAAACACTAATGAGATGTGACAAGAAGGCTCTTATCTTAACAAGATGTAATTTACTGCACACTAGGAATTCAGTACAAGTCAGACATTATCTGAAAGACGATGACAGACCTGTCTTCATGCCATGAGATCCTGACATGTTCTGTCTTAACCTCACCTAAGCCAGTATGACATCAAATCAGGTGAATTGTAATATAGTCTCTAACATGAACCTTTGTCCATATAGAACACCTCCCCATTTTTATTTTTCCTATAGTTAACATGTGTCCATCCATGTTTATAGCTATATTTACCAATATTCCATCTGCTTCAATTGCCCCCTTACCTCTCCCCAAAGAAGTCAACTGGCTTCACAATCTTTCCAGAACACATAACCTTTGGACTGGGAAAGTTGGTTTGAGGACTATTAACCATAGTTCTGATCTCACAATGACCTTTCATACTTTGCTGACCGTTATCATTATTAATTTCCTCTTTGGGATTGTCCTGATCAATCATTAATAGATGATTGGTCTACAATGAGACAAAGTTTTAGTGGTTCTTTTGCTTGCTTCGTACAGTTCCTTTAGCTGTATCAATAAGATACAATTGCTGCCTCTTCAATGCCTATACCACTTCTGTTAAGCTTCATTATCCATATGTATTCTCTTAAACCTAAGTGTAGCAACCATCATTCAGGGTGACTTTTTTATATTGGATTGTTTGGTACTTCAAGACAGACTGCTTATTTTTACAAGCATTTTTAAAGACCCTGACAAGATAGGGAGTGGAGTCTCCAGTATTCTCCCTATCAGTACTTCCTAAAGTGAGAAACCACACTAGAGTGGGGAAGAACGGTAATTTAGAAAGACTATATAAAAGTCGGCAGTTTTCTTCAAAAGGGATTTAACCATTTGGATCCAACTCTTGGCTTCCTGATTTGAATGGAGGTATCATAACAAGCTTGTTATATGTTCAAATCTAGAAGTGAATGAAGACAGACTGAAAGACTCATTCGTGAACTATGGTCCACTATCTGACACAACCACGCTAGGGAACCCCTGTATAGAGAAGACCATAAGACCATAAGACCATAAGACATAGGAGTGAAAGTAAGGCCATTCGGTCCATCGAGTCCACTCTGCCATTCAATCATGGCTGATGGGCATTTCAACTCCACTTACCAGCGTTCTCCCCGTAGCCTTTAATTCCTCAAGACAACAATAATCTATCAATCTCTGCCTTGAAGACATTTAGCGTCCCGGCCTCCACTGCACTCCGTCGCAATGAATTCCACAGGCCTACCACCCTCTGGCTGAAGAAATGTCTCCGCATTTCTGTTCTGAATTGACCCCCTCTAATTCTAAGGCTGTGTCCACGGGTCCTAGTCTCCTTGCCTATGGATACAACTTCCTAGCGTCCACCCTTTCTAATCCATGTATTATCTTGTACATCTCTATTAAGTCTCCCCTTAATCTTCTAAATTCCAATGAATACAATCCCAGGATCCTCAGCCGTTCCTCATATGTTAGACCTACCATTCCAGGGATCATCCGTGTGAATCTCCGCTGGACACGTTCCAGTGCCAGTATGTCCTTCCTGAGGTGTGAGGACCAAAACTGGACAAAGTACTCCAAATGGGGTCTAACCAGAGCTTTATAAAGTCTCATGATACTGCTCTATAACTCTTTTACCTCAATCCACTGAGAAAAAATGAGTTGATAGCAATAAAATAAGATAGTCCTTCAAATATAAATTTGCCTGTTCTCAGTCATGCTCATGAATTCATGGAATGTCTCGCTGGTCAGGTCTATGAATAGCACAGGTTTCACAGTCAGTTATGAGGTTCTTAATCTCCTTTGAGATTACTGGCCACCAGACAGATGACTAAAGCCTGGTTCTGCATTTTTTAACCCGTATTTTCCTGGGTTAACATGCAATATATTTAAAGTATTCCAACTGACCATACTTTAGCTTTCAGGTCCACCTGTTGGATATTTGTTCAGATATTCCAATAAGAGGGTAACATGCAACTGTGTGCCATTTGTTGGTACAATGAGAAAATGAACACTGTGATTCCTAACCCCCTTGATCTTTGTTAAGCAGCAAAGATTGTGAGCCATTGAATGGGTTTTATTTGCCAATTGCACAATAATCTGAAATTGGCTCATTATGCAAAATTATTCTTTGTTGCAAAATCTCCATCCCCTTGACTGCAGGACGATATAGAAAATCTTCTATTTCTTTGAGGAGATGCCAAAAGAAGTAGGAATATGATGCTTGTAAGGTGGAGGTGACCAGCCAAAGATGACAATCTACACCTTACAGTACACTTTCATGATTGAGTGAAGGATAATGATGATTCCATTGATTTAATTCTTTTTGGAGAAGGAGGTCCTAAATCTTGCATATTGTTTTAAGACAATGTATATGTCAAACCTGATCACAGTTCTGCCAGACCCTCTTGAGGAGAATCTGCATTTTGCTAAAGAAGGTGACACAGATTAATTTGTCTGTTCATTCCATTGAAGACATCAATGACATAGAGCAGAAGCAACCGTAATCTGCAATCACAACGCCTCTTTTTGAGTAAATGCTGGAATTCAATGTACCTCATTTCACCAATATAGATCTTGATGATTATGTTAAAACTTCTTAGTCTGCAACTAAATCTGCAGGTAATAAAAAGACAGAGGAGGTCCCTGTAGACCCCAATCCTGATGCAGAGATCCAAAATACTCCAACTTTCTTGAATCTTCAAGTTTATTACATTATTGATGTTTGTGAAATCATACTTTTTGTGTTTCTGACAGATTAATGTTTACAGAGGACCAGCCTCAAGCTGAAGAGAATGTGAAGGTAGTACTAAACTCAAACAAAGATAAGTTTTTGCCCTGGAACAAGTATGGAAATCTTCATTTTCTTGATCTTCAAAACTGTCTTCACAGTGTTCCTCATTCTTCTTTTAATGGCCCAGATTTATTTCTGACTGTGATATTGAATTGCTCTTTCACAATCATCACAGCAGTGGTTGGTACAGTTGTGAAATTTTTCATTGGAACTGGAAATGCTTCATCTTTTTCAAGCCATTACTTTAACCTTTTTCATGTGTACAAGCAAGGAGGGAAAAGAATGAGCATGGCACAGTTCAGGTACCAGCTGTTTTGAGAAACTGGCAACAGACTCTGCCAACGTGCTTTCTGCCCAAAGAAAAGGTCATCCTCTCACTTCCTCAAAATGAGCCAAGAACACAGTTGGAGGCTGATATCTTTAGTGAAAAAGACTGGCAGAGGGGCAAGAATGCTGAAGTAAAATGAAAATCTAAATAATTTATAGTTATTATGTAAACAGTTTATGAGTTGAGCAGATCTTAGGTAAAGTGCTGTATATGAAATTAATAGCTAAATGCATTATTAGCAATGCCAGTTTTTTTTTAAATTCATTTGGAGAATGTGAGTGGCCAGCATTTAGTGCTTGTTCCTAGTTACCCTTGAGAAGGTGGTGGTGAGCTGCTTCCTTGAACTGCTGCGGTTCCACCTGCTGTGGGTTGACCCACAATGGCATTAAAGTGGGAATTCCAAGAATTTTGGCCCAACAATAGTGAAGAAATGATAATATACTTCCAAGTCAGGATGGTGAGTGACTTGGAGGAGAAACTGAAGACGTAGTGTTTCCATATATCTGCTGCCCTTGTCCTCCTAAATGGAAGTTGTCATGGGTTTGGAAAGTTCTGTCGGTGGATCTTTGGTGAATTTCTGCAGTGCATCTTGTACATAGTACACACTACTGGCTGGAAGGAGACAGAGGGTAGTAGTTGATGGATTATGTTCATCTTGGAGCGCAGTTACTAGCGGTGTACCACAAGGATCTGTTTTGGGACCATTGCTTTTTGTTATCTTTATAAATGATCTAGAGGAAGGACTTGAAAGCTGGGTAAGCAAGTTTGCGGATGACACGAAAGTCAGTGGAGTTGTGGATAGTGAGGAAGGAAGTGGTAGGTTACAGCGGGATATAGATAAGTTGCAGAGCTGGGCGGAAATGTGGCAAATGGAATTCAATGTAGCTAAGTGCGAAGTCGTTCACTTTGGTAGGAATAACAAGATGTTGGATTACTGGGCTAATGGTAGGCTACTTGGTAGTGTGGATGAGCAGAGGGATCTTGGTGTCTATGTACACAGATCTCTGAAAGTTGCCACCCAGGTAAATAGTGCTGTGAGGAAGGCATATGGTGTACTGGGCTTTATTGGCAGAGGAATTGAGTTCCGGAGTCCTGAGGTCATGTTGCAGTTGTATAAGACTCTGGTGAGGCCTCATCTGGAGTATTGTGTGCAGTTTTGGTCACCATACTATAGGAAGGATGTGGAAGCTTTAGAACGAGTGCAGAGGAGGTTTACCAGGATGTTGCCTGGAATGGTAGGAAAATCTTATGAGGAAAGGCTGAGGCACTTGGGGCTGTTCTCATTGGAGAAGAGAAGGTTTAGGGGAGATCTGATAGAAGTGTATAAGATGATTAGGGGTTTAGATAGGGTAGATACTAAGAACCTTTTACCGCTAATGGAGTCAGGTGTTACTAGGGGACATAGCTTTAAATTAAGGGGTGGTAGGTATAGGACAGATGTTAGGGGTAGATTCTTCACACAGCGGGTTGTGAGTTCATGGAATGCCCTGCCCGTATCAGTGGTGAACTCTCCTTCTTTATGTTCATTTAAGCGGGCATTGGATAGGCATTTGGAAGTTATTGGGCTAGTATAGGTTAGGTAGGACTCGGTCGGCGCAACATCGAGGGCCGAAGGGCCTGTACTGCGCTGTATCCTTCTATGTTCTATGTTCTATGTACTGCTACTGAATGTCAGTGGTAGAGGGAGTGGATGCTTCTGGATGTGATGCCAATCAAGCGAGCTGCTTTGCCCTGGTTGGTGTCAAGCTTCTTGAGTGTTCTTAGGGTTTTACTCATCCAGGCAACTGGAGAGTATTCCATCCCACTCCTGACATATGCCTTGTTGATGGTGGACAGGTTTTCGGGAGTCAGGCCATGTGTTACGCGCCACAACATTCCTAGCCTCTGACCGGCTCTTGTAGCCAATATTTGTTTGGTGACTTCAGTTGACTTTCTGGTTGATAATAACTCTCAGGATTTTAATAGTGGGGTAACATCATTGAATATCAAGGGGTGGTGGTTAGATTCTGTCTTATTGGTGATGGTCATAGCCTGACATTTATGTAGCATGAATATTACTTGCCAGCTAAAGCCCGGATATTGTCCAGATCTTGTTGCATTTGAGCATGGACTGCTTCAGTATCTGAGGCATTATGAATGGTCCTGAACATTGTGCAATCATCAGCAAACATCCCTACATCTGACTTTATGATGGAGGGAAGGTCATTGATGATGCAGCTGAGGATGGTTAAACCATCCTGAGGAACTCTGCAGAGATGTTCTACAGGTGAGATGACTGAACTCCAACAACCACAAAGATTTTCCTACATGTCAGGTATGACTCTAATCACCAGAGAGTTTGCCTCTGGATTCCCATCGATTCCAGTTTAGCTTTGGTTCCTTGATGCCACATCCAGTTGACTGCAGCCTTGCTATCAAGGGCTTTCACTTTCACCTTCCCTCTAGAATTCAGCTCTTTTTTCTATGTTTGAACCAAGGCTGTAATGAAGTCAGGAGCTGAGTGGTCCTGGCGGAACCCAAACTGGGCATCACTGAGCAGGTTATTGTTGAGCTGGTGCTGTTTGATAACATTGTTGATGACATCTTCTATCACTTTACTGATGCTCAAGACTGAACTGATGGGGCAGTAATTGGCCAGGTTGGATTTATCCTGCTTTTTATGTGTAGGACATGCTTGGGCAATTTTCTACATTGTCAGGTAGATGCCAGTGTTGTAACTGACCAGGAACAGTTTGGTGTGGGGAGTGGCAAGTTCCAGAGCACAAGTCTTCAGAAACATTGCTGGAATGTTATCAAGGTTTGTAGCCTTTGCAGTATCCAGCGAACCAACCATTTGATTCAGTCCAACAATATCACTTGGACTGAATCAAATTGGCTGAAGTCTTCTATCTGAAATGCTGGGGACCACAGGAGGAGGTTGAGATGGGTCATCCACTCAGCACTTCTGGCTGAAAGTTGCTGCAAAAACTTTAGCTTTACCTTTGCACTGACGTGCTGGGCTCTTCAATCATTGGGGATGAGGATATTTGTGGACCCTCCTTTGTCAGATGAAGCTCGGGCACATGGACTTGGGACTGAGAAGGTCCCAGTGAAGTCCTGCTCTACCATCTTTATGTACACAATGTAAATATTTAATAAATGCTTATCACTTTTTATTATTGTGGTGACCCCTCTTCATCTGTCTAAAGATTCCAGTACCTGTTCACAATATTTATACATTGAGTGTAGTCCTGCCACTCTGAACAACAGAGGACAGCTCTGGAAGATGATTGCCTAATCAACAATGGCACAGGTTGTGGAAAAGCAAGAAACAAAATTATACTATGGTTACAATTATTGAATGGTGTTTCTGATTTTGGTTAGTCCTGACGGATGAGAAGAAATTTGATTACAAGAATTAAATGAGAGACTTTTAGAAGAGATTGGTATCAAAATGGAAAACAGCAGCACATTCAGGTAATTTGAAAGGAAAGGGAGAGTTAAGATGGGCTAAAAGTTTGCAAGGACAGCGTGGAATTTTGAGGCAGGTGATGATAGCAGAGGAGGAGGAAATCCTGAAAAGGGGACATAATTAAAATGCGAATTAGCATGGAGTCCAGGAACAGGAGTGGGTGGTCAACAGTTCAGTGGGAATAGTGTCAAAAAAAGCAGGAGGACACTAAGAGACTGTCCTGTTAGTGCCAAAACTTCTACAATCTCGAAAGCAAATTCTCTTTGTGTTTTAATTAAACTCTGAATCATTTCATGATCAACAAGGCAACGTGACAACTGTATTTCAGGTTTCTGCCAATGCTCTGTTGTGTCATGCAGCTTGCAAGTATGTGAGACAGCCTGGGGAAGTGCAAAAATGTCTGGCCTCTGCTCAGCATGTATCCACATCGTGTGGCAGAGACTCATGGCTCACAGTACAGGGCATTCATGGTGTGAACTTATATCCTCCTGCTTTCTGGCACAGTACATTGGAATTCTAACATTTTATAAAATAATGTGATCCCACTGCCAAATTTCAAATGAAATATCCCAAGAATTTATTATCAAGAAAAATGACTAGTATAATTTTACATGAAAATTTCAGAGCTTTGAACTACACAAAAAGTAAGACTTTGAGATTTAGTGATTGTTATTATATATATCAGCTTGTGACAAAGAGTAAATTGGATCTTGATCCCTTTCTCTTAAGATCAGATGGAAGATGCAACTGAATTTTGCTTTCCACAACTGTAAAGGATCATTTTGATTGTGGGATAGTGCAAAGTAGTTGATAGCTTTTAAGCTTCCCATTTTATATCTTTATTTCCAAACAAGACAGTGAAAATGAATATCAGGGGCAATATTATAAAGGCTACTGATTCACTGTCATCCTTCTTCCAAAATTAAATAAGTTAAAATTATCCCCTTTTTCTTTGGCTGGACCATTATTTGGAATGGTCTTTCTATCAGTAAGATTTGGTAAATTACTTCATGAATGGTACAGGATACTGACAGTAATTGTGAAGACTTTATAATTAACAATTTTTGAGGATTTGTGTTTTGAAGGATTACTTCAAGTTTAATGGATGCATGGATTTTTTTTTGAAAGTCATTCAGAGTATTGGCAACACTTTTTAAAATCAGGCACTTATTGTAAGCAGCATGGTTTCAGCTAAGTGTTGAATTTGTTTGCTGAAGATCACCTACCTGGGTTTTATGACTGCAAGAGAGCTAGTTTCTGTTTGAGGAATATTTTGGATGCAGCAAGAGTTGGCATTCAAACTGCTAAAGGAATGAAGCTTCGAGCTCAGCTTTCCTGTTTCTGAAAAAAACCCTTGCTATGCACCCAGTGTGATACCTGGAACACTGATTGAGCTACTTTTGTGAGGAGCCTTTGAAGAGTTTGTCTCAATATATCCTGAAAGACTGTATTGTTCTCAGATCTTAGAGCTACCTGTCGACGTGTCCCAGAATTTCATACCAGCAGCCATCTAAATTTTCCACATTTCTTTCTTTTTTGCATTCAAGAATGAACAATTATTGGCTAAACGTGTTTATTTTGTCAATACAGATCTCTGTACAGAAATGTGTGTGTGTGTGTGTTTTGAAAAGGTAGATATTCATACTTCCATATTTCAAATTTTGTGTTGATTAAATTTACATATTTGCCAAATAAATCTCCTATTCACAATAAATCAGTTATTGAAATCTGGTTGAAGCATTTTTTCTAACATTCTAAACCGGTTATAAAACAACATATAATTGACCATATTTTAAACTGGGTAAAACACTGAGACCAGTGGAGTAGTGGGACCAGAAGAGGACAGCATACTCTTCCTATCTTGGTCAAAATAACCTTGAGGTTGATGGTTAAATAGAATTGGCTTTCAGTTTCAGCATACTACTGCAAAATATGCCTCCAACTTTAAAGGAGTGGTTTAATCAGAAAATTTAATAAACCCTTGACAAAACAAACATGAGCTCAATCTAACTTTCAGCATAAATGTCACCTCTTTAATGAATAAGTTTCTGGGAGCCACCAGGAAGAATCATTAGAACTGCCAACTACCACTCCTTCAGTAAACAAACCTCTACTGATTGTAAGCATAGAGCACATTTATGAAATTTCAGAAATTCAACAATTTTTGCAACAATCTTTGCACAAAAATATAAACAATAAAAATAACTGCTTTATATTAAGCAGCTATAAGAAAAATGATCATTTAAGTAGTTGTAAATTTGTGGTGGATACAATGAGCTGAATTTTCCCACCACTCTGCCACGGGGAGGTAGGTTTGTAGCTACAGATAACTAAGAAAATAAGGAGAAGGCAAGTCAGGATGATTCCCTTCCACCTTCTGCTCTTGGAAACAGAGTTGGAAGCCTTCTCCATGGGTGCAGGCAATCAATTAAGGACCAACTTACCAAAGCTGATGACAGCATCCTCCCACCAGAATAGACACCCTGCCAAGAGTGAAAGTAACAGCATCTTGGAAACAGCCTCTCTCCAGAATGTGGGCAGGTTACCAAAACTGCACTGAATTGCTGCATCTCAACTGAGGAGGCTCACAAGGCTCCTGAAGACTCTTACAGGTGTTCTCCCAAAGAAGCTATACCTCCATCCTAAGCCACTGACAATGTTGTACCTCCTTTATATTTTAGCTGGATGAGCAGGCCTTCATGAACATATCCTTCAGGAGTACTCCTTAGGTCTCCATCTCTCCAGCAATACTCACTTCTCCTGATGGGGTTGTTGACCAGAGATCTTTTGGCTTTCTACTGGGTCTCCTTTCTTTGTTGATTATCTTTATTTGAATGGGGCTTCTCGAGAAAGATGTTTTAGTTGGATCAGAAATATTCGGACTAATGTTGCTTTGCAGCAAATTCTGATTTCCAGATACCGAATTAAGGCCAACTTCAGGATCATGAATCATCCAAAAAAACTTCAGCTGGTCCATTTTATTGTTATTTCTTCCAATCTTTACTTTTCCTTCCCATAATCCAGTCATTTTCAAGGTACATGTGCAAGTACTCTAATGGCCTCCACTACTTTACTTGTTTCCAGTTTCCTGGCCCAGACAAAATTTACTCATCATTGATATCTAATCTGCATAACCAGCATCTCTAAACAGAACAACTTGCTGGGCCTCTGCCTCTCTCTTTATCAGAGGCCAAAACATCCACCATTGCTTTACGCCATTAAGAATTGAACAACTTCCTTTACTTCACTCATTTCCTCCAAATAAGAAGCATCATTTTGGGAAGTCTGGATACTGCTTATCTGTTTTTGGGACAAGGATCCCAGCCATATTCAGGTCTTTCCTTTTCCCCTTTCCCTGGTATGTTGATGACTACATCAGTCCCCTGTCAATGGATCATTTTTCACTACTCCAGCAAGCACAGGAAATACAATAATGGGCCTTTGAATTTCTTATTTCCCATGGTATGGGCCTTTACAAGCTCCTTTCAGTGAAACAGCGATTTATTTGCATTTACAAGTTATGATGGGTTGCTGTAAACTTGTGATAACACATGCAAAAATGGTGACCTTTTTGTTGAACACCTGCATGCAGTCTAGAAAAGGTAACACCAGCTTACTGATCATTTGTTGTTTAATTCTCTGCCCTGCCTCCATTCCACTCTGACAGCTCTGTACTCAGCATCTCACTTTTTCAACAAACTTCAATACAAATTCAAGAAATAGCAG
Organism: Hemiscyllium ocellatum; assembly: GCF_020745735.1. Classification (NCBI taxonomy): domain Eukaryota; kingdom Metazoa; phylum Chordata; class Chondrichthyes; order Orectolobiformes; family Hemiscylliidae; genus Hemiscyllium; species Hemiscyllium ocellatum. The sequence goes on along the minus strand of NC_083412.1, from coordinate 43,700,647 downwards.
CCAAACTTCTAATTAGGCATTTTATCGCCTTCTAGTCACAACAATGAGTTGAACAACTCCAAATCAACCACTCTTGTTTTTTCAGGTAGCAGAGCTAATGACTCTGGTATTGCCATTTACACTTATCTGTGCCTTTTCTTTAATTTACAATCCATTTTTGAGTTGCATAAGATTCCTTTGGTCATTGAAACAATCCTACATGCCATCTTATTACTGAAGTGGGTGGCATGGTTGCTCAGTGGTTAGCACTGCTGCCTCACAGCACCATGTTTGATTCCAGCCTTGGGCAACTGCTGGAGTTTGCACATTCTCCCCATGTCTGAGTGGTTTTCCTCTGGGTGCCCTAATTTCCTCCCACAGTCCAAAGACGTGCAAGTTAGGTGGATTGGCCAGGCTAAATTGCCCACAGTACCCAGGAATGTGAATTACCTATGGAAAATGCAGGGTTAGAGCAATAGAAGAGGGGTGTCGGTCTGGGTGGAATGTTCTTCAGAGGGTTGGTATGGACACAATGGGCAGAATGGCCTGCTTCCATGTTGTAAGGCTTCTGTGATGATTAAGATCTTCTATTTTGTTCTTTCTTCCCCTCCCACTATTTCTCTGCTTCTAAAAGTAAGTAGAGCATTACTCCTTCCCCAATGATGAAGGATCAGTGAGCTCTCTTTCTTTTCACTGAATCTGTTTGAAATGCCAAATATTCCCAACATTTTCTGTTTTTATTTCAGTTTTCCAGCATCTGCAGTATTTTGCTTTTCAAAGTTAATGAATCTCATCTATTTCTTAATATTAAGAACTTTCACATTGCAAAATACATAAGTACAATCTATATTAAGACACTGTTTTCTTTCAACTTTTAAAACAAATTTTCAACCTTTGCATTTTGCAAGATAGTTACAAAAAACAATAAGTTTGTGAATGTGAAGAAAATGACCTGTATGAGGTAATTTTACATGTCTAATCTTTAAGATTTTCTATGTTAAACTGTGGCTCAGGGAATGCGATTTGCAGTCATTTTGAGTATCATGTAATTTGAACCAACCTTCTGTTTGTACATGCGCATTTATTTTTGGTTCGGTGTTTTTCAAATGCTAGTGGTAGACATTTCTGATAGTCATCAGGTAATTACACTTAATCGTATCCTTCAACCAGTTGTTATGAGTGTCAGTCCAGCTCACAAAGACTTATTTTGAAAGATTAATTCCTGCAAAAGGAATCACATTTCAAGTGCAAACTCTCTCCTCCAAACTGTCTGCTCAAAAGTGAAAACATAGACTCTGACTTTTCTGGCCTTTGCATTCCAAAACCGCACAGCGGAAAAACAGAAAGAAAATTGGCAAAGAATCTTCCCTTCAGAACTCTGCTAATTTTACTTTGCACAGGGATTCCTTGAGGTCGTTAACCTTCAACTAGTGTGAAGAACTCAATTATAGCTTAAAATTTTAAGATAAAAATTACTGTGAGAATTATTCCTACATCTGGGATCTGGAAAACTGTGAGATCTACTTCCATTGACTGCATTTTGTTAGAAGGACAGACAAGAGAGGGGAAACCTTCTACATTTGCCTTTTGATACCTGATCTGGCAAGCTTCTTTTTGGATTGAGTTGGTTCTGCTTCTGGCTGTGCAAGTCACAGCTGACTGGAATTATATTATAATTGTTTCTTTGCAATTTGCCTCAAGTGTTAACTGCCAGATGGCCATCACTCCACAGAGCACCAATAGATTCTTCTCTGATCAAAGTTCAAAAGCCCTGTGAACCAGGGTGGCTGACTTGATCACCTTTCCAACTAAAATCTGTCAGCAGCATCAGATTGAGGTTCACAATATTTTTTCAGAGTGACACCATACTCAATGTGACCTTCTTCCACTGACACTAACTTTGAGGACAAGGAAGTGGTTTCATTCAGCTATTGTACAGGTTACTTTGGAGTATCAATTTCATTTCATGCAGCCAGGCATAAGATGCACTTGAAACCACCTGAGTACAGCTACCCTTTGCCAGTCTACATTGCCTCAGCTTTTTCATGGAGTGCATCAACAAAGTAGCTACATTTTGGGGCTAGGAAAAGGCTCTTGACCCATGGCTTATGACATTAACCTGAACCGAAAAAAAAACATTTCTGAAAGCAAACATAATGCGGCTGTGCTTCAATAAGGAGACAGAAGCAATATATGAATGACAAACTGAAGCAAGTATCTGCTGACTGGACAGGTCTGCCCTGCTGTTCTCCTAGTCACCATTGTGCTTTCAGAGTGAAAGTTGCAAATAAATAAGTTTTAAAAAAGTCAGCTTATCGTTGATCTTTAGTAAAGACAAGAGCAATCCGAAACTCAAGATTATCTGATGTACTAGAGAGACAGTCAGAAAGACAGCTACATGCAATTGCTCAATGTTAAATGTCAAAGCCATCCAAAAAAGCATTGCTGAAATCATTTATTCTGTTGTGTGGGCCCTACATGTCGACAATTATTTTCTATTTAACCTTATCTACCATCTATGTTCATCCATTCGTTCATCTCCTGCCAAAGAAATCATCCTCAGTAAAAATGAATTGTTTAAACAAAATAGAAATGTAAATCAAACATTACGTGATTTTGGTTGTATAAATCAGTACTTCTGTTTCTTGGTTCTGCTCTGTGGCTGTGTACAGTGAGCATCTTTCCCACAACATGAAGTCGGGTACCCAAGTGGTAGAAGTCACTGAGTAACTCTAAGTTGGGAAAAGTGCATTAGTTTTCTCTGGAATCATGACATGACCCCACAACTTCTAATGCCACATCTAATGCAGTTTTGAACATGAGAAACCTTACTTTTTGTGGCTGTACATGAGTTATTTCAAGTGAGGCAGATGGTTGTATGCTTGCATGAGATATAACTGCCAGTTATGGGTCTGTTACTGGGCATGTCTTCAATACATCTGTGATCTGCAATGATGCTCTGTGTTAGGGTACAATCCTGCCTATACCACAATAAAAGGAACTGCCTACTGTGCCAGCACTAAGAGGTGGGTGAGAACTACACAAAATGAAATGTCATGGGATCTACACCAACCACCTGAACAGGTGGACATGAGCTCAGCTTAACATCACAATTAAAGTAGAGCATCTATTTCAATGCAGCACTGTCTCAACACTCTGAGCAGAGATTGAATTTAAAGACTTTAGATTTGATGCAAAAATCCTAGAATCCTAGAAGGTGTAAATCCATCACCTTCTAATTCAAAAGCAAGATTACTACTAACTGAGATAAACTGATGTTATAAACCTATCAAAAATATATAATATGAATCCAAAATAAACAATCTTTAAGCAAGAAACAAAAACTGAAATTGCTGGAAAACTTCAGCAGGTCAGGCAGCATTCGTGCAGAGAAATCAGAGTTAATGTTTCGGTCCAGTTCTGAGAAAGCGACACTGAACCCGAAATGTTCACTCAGATTTCTCTCCGAAGATGCTGCTGAACCTGCTGAGTTTTTCCAATAATTTCTGTTTTTGTTACTGATTTCCAGCATCTGCTGTTATTTCAGCTTTAAACATTTAAGAGAGGTTTAGAAGTACTATTCTTCCTGGAATGTGTGAAATATATTTTAACCTTAAACTGTGCTGATTAATTTTCTGGCTGAATAATCTAAAGGCACTTCTACTTTGTTGATGCATGCTTCCGTGCGTGTTGGCACCAATATCGCACCCAAAGGGCCATTACTTATATGTGAATCTTGATCTGAGAGTGACCAGGCTAATCACCATGGGAGGAATTGCACCAGAACCTGATTTTCAATAGTCTGCGATTCTAGCAGGGGGTCCCTGCAAGCTCATTAATTTCACTTCAGACGTTAACTGGTTTACTGTGTTAGTCTAGCATTTTCTGATGTTATGTCTGATTTTTGAATTTTTTAAAGTCAAGAAGTAAATAATCACTGAAAGGATTAATTGCCATTGGTTGAATGGCCTAAATTTTTAATCTATGCATTTTCCAAGTTTTATTGACTTTTTTTTTCTGGATATGGTAGCTATAGCCCATGAAGTATATCAGAAATCAAAATCACACAGTTCCAATATTGGTTGCTCTAAACAGGCTCCATTTCCCAGTGCTAACTCTCAAACATAACCTTTGAAGCCACCAAGTAGGCAGATCTAAGTTAACACAGCAGATACTTTTCCTGTTTCATCAAACTGTCATCTATGAGATGTTTAATTGCAAATCTACAATCATATTCCTAACATAAACTGGACATGAAATTATGAACATTTCAAAACATGTTGTAGCAGCAAGAATCAGCTAATTCTGAGGAAGACATACGTCAGAAATCTGTAATTTTATGTGAAGAGTAACTTCTTTGTGCAAGTGCATTTAACAGTGAACTATTTTCATAGAAGCATTACGAAACGAGATTTGAAACTAAACCATAACATGTGATATGAAAATAGATGGCCAAAGTCATAGGGAAAGAGAAAGGTTTTGGGAGAATCTGAAAGGTGGAAAGCAAGATTGAAAGGCAGAGAGATTTACAGTGGCAATTCTAGAGCTTGACGCCTTGAAAGCCAAAGCCACAACTGTCAATTGTGACATGACTAAAATCAGCTTTGGGTCAAAGGCTAGAGTTAGAGGACACAATAACTTTAGGTCTTGAACAGACTACACAGGTATCCTCAGTGGGAAGGGGAGAGTCATACAGGATTTTGAAAAGGAGGAAGGGAATTGGAAAATTGAGACATGGTCAAACCTTGAGGTAGAGTGTGAGCAAAAGGATGGTGGCTGACCATGAGATGGTGCAATTTGTGAGATGTGAAACAAGTTTAAGATGATCTCAAGATTATATAGGGAAGAATTAGGGAAGGTTGTTAAAAGAGAATTGGAATAGAAATAGATGCTTGGTGTATTGGATTAGTTTGGAGATTACAAAGGTATGGGAAAGTGTATTTTAGAGATTGAGCTGAGGTAGGGCTGGAGTCAATTGATACTATAGAGATAGAAGCAGGAAATCTTGGAAAAGGTATGTGGTCAGAAGCTGGAATCAAATACAACATTGAGGTTATGAAAGGTTAGAATTTGTCCTGCGGCAGTTACTATGGAAATGGAATCAGTGTTTAAAGATTGGAGATATGGAAACAATGGCTGTGGTCTTCAAAACACTTTGAAGAAAATTCTGTTCATCCTGAACTCTATGTCAGACAAGCTTTGAAACAAGTGATTAAGGTCCTTAAGTGGTTAACTCACAGCCATGTATTGGTCTCAACTCACCACTACTCTATCATCTACCTTCCTAACTGAGAAACCAGGGCAATTGGTCTGCTGACCAAGGGAGGAGGCCGCTATTTGTTCCAATCTGGGGTCAATTGTAGGCATGGATGGTGATCAAGGGGATGCCCCTTTTCCTTTGCATCTGACCCCCAATCCCTTTGTCTTTGATTCCCAACTTGCAAGAAGCAAAACGATTCACCTTCTCACTGTTGAATTACTTGAAATGTAGGTTTCCAGCAACAGTGTGTAGAACCCAAAAGCTTCCAGCGTCTAATTGGCCAGCAGCTTCCAGTGTGACAGCACTCCACTGTCAAGGCCTGTGATGAACTGAGAAGCATATTCATTGATTGATGTGCAATCCAAGAAGCTTTCTTTACGGTGGAACCAACAGGACAGTCACCACTGAACATGTGCATCCCTGTACTAGGATTGAAAACTAGAGAATCACAGTCTAAAGAACAAAAGAAAGTGTATAGTATACTATAGTAATTTGTTATTTGTATATATGAAAATACAGTCAAAATGTATAAATTGTCATAATCCATTAACATTTTAGATACAGAAATTATAAAAATAAATAATTGAGACAAAGTTAAGGCAAAGTTCATAGATATGTTTCTCAACAACAAGAGGTAAGGTAGATACTAAAGCTGAGTTAGTTGCAGAGATAGAGGTAAGTAGCTACAAAAAAAGGATAGTTCATGGTTTAGAAACAGGATGAGTTTTGTTTGGCTGGGATTCATTTAAAGAATGTTCCTGAACATCTTAAGTTTGATGCTGGACAAGAAATCCAACAGCAAAGTGGTCATCACTAAAATAAGCTTAGCATAATGAGACATTGAAATAAACAGGTAAAAATGATAAATGTGTGGCAATTGTGAGAAGAATCACTTCATATGTGAATAATTAATACCTAGAATGACCTTCCCGCAGGGATGTGGATGTCTCAAAACCAAGCTTAAGAGATGGAAAATTTGGCAAGGTGCCTTTTCCCATTTAGGTAGAAGTGGGTACTGCAGATGCGTGAGATTAGAATCTAGATTAGAGTGATGCTGTTTTCCAACAGGAAATATGATGAAGGGCTTTTACATGAAACATTGATTTTCCTGCTCCTCGGATGCTGTCTGACCTGCTGTACTTTTCCAGCATCAGTCTAATCCCGCTTTTCCCCATTTGTCTATCCCCAATACCAGAAGAATATAGCACACTACTGTTAATGTGCTTTCTATGATTTGGTGATAAACATACTTGCATGCAAAGAGTGTGCATTTATAAAATTGGCCTGAGTCTCAGGAATCAGAGGCCTGTTACAATCATGATAAGATGCTGATACTTTATTTTTGAATTGCATCAGCTGAATTTAATACCTGGGACTTACATCAGTTGAACAGTTTTCAAAAGGAAAAAGATGGTGACTTAAAATGCCTACAGTAATCAACTATCCTAATGTTGATTAAGTCATGGAACCAGCTTGAAATAAACAGACATAGATTGAAACAGAATTAACATTTTATGGGTCGGCAATTAAGCTAGGCAACACAGTCAGACATGAAGATATGTCTTCATGTCCTATGTTAGTTCACTAATGTATGATCTGTTTCATATATTGGAGATGAAAGACATCATTTGTAAACGACAATGTACTCAGACGTCGAAACATGGAACTGATTTTGGAAGGACAATGTAAATATTCCTAATCTAATCAACCTCTCTTGATAGCTAGCACTCTCCATACCAGGCAATATCCTGGTGAACCTTCTCTCCAAAGCATCCACATGTTTTTGGTAATGTGGCGACCAGAACTATACACAGTATTCCAAATGTGGCCAAAACATAGTCCTATACAACTGTAACATGACCTGCCAACTCTTGTACTCAATACCCATTCTGTTAAAGGAAAGCATGCTGTATGCCTTCTTGACCACTCTATCGACCTGCATTTTCACCTTCAGGGTACAATGGACCTGAACACCCAGATCTCTCTGTATATCAAGTTTCCCCAGGGCATTTCCATTTACTCTATAGTTGGCTCTTGAATTGGATCTTCCAAAGTGCATCAGTTCACATTTGCTCAGATTGAACTCCATCCACCATTTCTCTGCCCAACTCTCCAATCGATCTAATGTTCTGCTGCATTCTTTGACAGTCCCCTTCACTATCTGCAACTCCACCAATCTTCGTGTCATCTGCAAACTTACTAATCAGACCACCTATACCTTCCTCCAGGTCATTTATGTATATCACTAACAAGAATGGTCCCAGCACGGATCTCTGTGGTCACCACAAGTCATATTTTTCCATTTTTAGAAACTCCCTTCCAGCACTACTCTCCGTCTCCAGCTGCCCAGTCAGTTCTGTAACCATCTAATAATTACACCCTAGAACCCATGCAACTTCACTTTCTCCATCAGCCTACCATGGTGAACCTCATCAAACACCTTACTGAAGTTCATGTATATTACATCGATAGCCTTCTATCATCAATCAATTTTGCCACTTCCTCAAATAATTCTATTAAGTTGGTAAGACATGGCCTTCCCTCTACAAAACTATGTTGCCTATCACTAATAAGGCCATTTATTTTCCCAACGTAAATAGATCCTATTCCTCAATACCTCCTCTAGCAGCTTCCCTATCACTGACATCAGAGTCACCGGTCTATAATTACCTGTATTATCTCTTCTACCCTTCTTAAACAAGAGAACCACATTTGAAATTCTCTAGTCCTCCGGGACCTCACCCATGTTCAAGGATGCTGCAAAGATATCTGGTTAAGGTTCCAGCTATTTTCTCTCTCGCTTCCCTCAGTAACCTGGGATTTTGGACTTGTCCACCTTAATGCCTTTTAGAATACCCAACACTTCCTCCTTCCATAGGCTGACATGACCTAGAGTAATCAAACATCTATCCATAACCTCAACATCCATAAGGTGACTTCTTACTTATAATTGGGTAATAGCAGTTTCATTAGAGAGAGGTATAGCCACATGCTAGAAAAGAACTTTAAACACTTGTTGTGGCCAACCAAGGAAATTGAAAAGAGAGAAGCCGACTCACCCCTCCTCATCTGATTATAACGTGTCATTTGATGATAAGATGAAATTGAATCATGTGGAAAGGTGAACTGAAATTGTCAATGACTTCTGTTACTTGTCTGTATATTTGTGACTATACATGTTTGTTATTTTCCTGTGGGTTTCAATTTTGAGATTCATTTTCTGAATAGCACCTTCAAAGGTCAGAAACATCATGTAAAAGCAATCTAAACTCACCATTTGTTTTTTTTTTCTATACATGCTTGTAGAATTTACAATATAATTATTTAAGAGTACAATGTTAGTGTAAAGCTAAATGCTGAAAAACATTAAATTCATTCAACACAGAAGGCAAAAATCTGTATCCATTCAAACACAATCCTATTGTCCTTCAGACCTAAAAGGCTTCATGCAAATCACTAGTTGATCAAGGGCCGACTAAATTGAGACCCAATTAAGATAATCAAAATCTATACTGTGGTTTTGTCTCCTAAGGGCTTCTGGAACATTTTTGGACTCTTCATAAAGGGAAGAGAGAAGATAATGGCAGACTTGGCATCAGCATTTTCATATTCTACCCATATATGTGCACCCCGTCACCCCATTACCCTCCAATTAAATAACCCACATCAAGCATATCCCAATGGGTTCTTAGACCTTCCTCATTGACAAATCCTTGAGATGTGGCTCAGTGGTTAAGCACTGCTGCCTTAGCACCAGGGATGCAGATTCGATTCCAGTTTCGGGCAACTGTCTGTATGGAGTTTGCACGTTCTCCCAAGATATGAGTTTCCTCCCATAATCCAAAGATGTGCAGATTACGTGAATTGGCCATGATAAATTGCCCATAGTGTTCAGGGATGTGGAGGTTAGGTGCATTAGTCATGGTAAAATGTAGAGTAATAGGTAGGAAAATGGGTTTGGGTGGGATACTCTTCAGAGAGTCAATGTGGACTTGTTGGGCCGAAGGGCCTGTTTCAACACTGTAGGGATTCTATGACTCTTCTGTGTCACCCCTAGTGACTATAATAGTGAAGCCTTCTCAGATCTTACATCCAGTGATGTTGTCAGAACAATTTTCAAAAATAGTACCAAAAATATATATTTGAATATTTCCAATGACGGGTATCTTAAAACTAGATGTGAAATACAGGTAAATATCAAATAAGGTAAAAAGGTCACCCTAACCTTTAGAATCTACAGAAATATTCAATCCTTAAGTTGAAATTTTGTCAGAAATTTCAGGATATTGAGAAGCAATATTGCTCAAAACGTCACTGAATTTCTCCATAATTTTGTAAAGTACCTTATCATATTCTTGATTTTGAATAAAGCAACTGAAAATTTGAGAAGGGTGCAGGTCTGGTCAAAAGATCTGACAGATGATCTTGAATCTAAGCTCAATAAGTCAACAAAGAACCAAATTGCATAATTGCTCAAAGATGTCAAATTGATTTGATTTATTTCAGTTGGGGTTGAAATGCAGCACATAGATCAACCAAAACTCTGCATTATAATTCAGAGATAAACAATGACAGGGGGGAGAAAAACACAAATACATATCAGAGTTTGCTGATTCAAATAGCACGATTTTTACAGTAATGCTCAGCCAGTTCCTGCTTGTAAATTAGAGGTTCAGTTGTAAGTAATTAGAATCTGTCAGCATGTGGAAAATTGCCTTGCTGTTGTCCCACATTGCCATCTGCAGGGACAACTCATAATGCAGCCATCACTCAAATCAATTTTAACTCATCCTGCGAAGTGTTAATGATATTGCCAGGAATTTTGAAGTGGAAACAGTTTTGTTATGCATTCTTTGCATAATAATCGCGAGTGATTTTCTTGCGGCAACCGAAGCAGAAAATGCTGGGAATTTAACAGACGTATCATAACCTGAAAACTGTCTGAAGATGAGTTGAAACCTAAGACTTTAAACAGCCTTTCTTTTTCAGACAGAGATGGTTCTGCTATGAATTTTCAGAGCTTTCTAATTTATTTCAGATTACCACGAGTCCACAGATTTTCTTGTTATTTTACTACATTCTTGACAGTACTTTAGCTTCAGAAAAATACAAGTATATTGAGGTGAGTTGAGCAGGAATGCAGTGCACACGTAATTTGATTTTTCTTGCAATTGACCTGTTTTTCACTGTCATTTGTTAAGCTCTTACATTCAGCTTTTTTCACTGGAGTTTTTGACTGACAATAGGGTTGTGTACAAGCCAAAATTCCTCCACAAGAATGAAACCAACGTTTCTAGCCTGCCAAAAACATTTTGTATCAATTCCCTAGCTCGAATACCCATCTTCTGTTGCCCACGTTGGCTTGATACGACCAATGCTTGAGCCTAAATTCAATCATAGAGTCAGAGAATCAGAGAGATATACAGCACGGAAACAAACCCTTTGCTACAACCCGTCCATGCCGTCCAAATATCCCAACCCAATCTAGTGCCACCTCCTAGCACCCGGCCCATATCCCTCCAAACCCTTCCGATTCATATACCCATCCAAATGCCTTTTAAATGTTGCAATTGTGCCAGCCTCCACCACATCCTCTGGCAGCTCATTCCATACACATACCACCCTCTGCATGAAAATGTTGCCCCTTAGGTCTCTTTTGTATCTTTCCCCTATCACCCTAAACTGATGACCTCTCGTTCTGGACTACCCCACTCTAGGGAAAAAGCTGCGTCTATTTATCCTATCCATGCCCCTCATGATTTTATAAACGTCTAGCAGGTCACCCCTCAACCTCCGATGCTCCAGGGAAAACAGCCCCAGCCTATTCAACCTCTCCCTATAGTTCAAATCCTCCAACCCTGGCAACATCCTTGTAAATCTTTTCTGAACCCTTTCAAGTTTCACAACATTGTGAGACCAGAATTGCACGCAATATTCCAAAAGTGGCCTCATCAGTGTCCTGTACAGCCACAACGTGACCTCTCAACTCCTGTAGTCAATATTCTGACCAATAAAAGAAAGCATACCAAATGCCTTCTTCACTATCCTATCTACCTGAGACTCTACTTTCAAGGAGCTATGAACCTCCACTCCAAGGTCTCTTTGTTCAGCAACACTCCCTAGGACCTTACCATTAAGTGTATAAGTCCCGCTAAAATTTGCTTTCCCAAAATGCAGCACCTTGCATTTATCTAAATTAAACTCCATCTGCCACTTCTCAGCCCATAAGGTCCTATTCATTTCCAAAAACATTCTTCACCCACACCCCTCCAATTCTATGCCCCTTATCTATTTAAAAAAGGAAAAGATTATGTAAAATAAGTCTTGTTCCTCTGAAGATTGAGTCTGAGCAACGTATAATGAAAAATAAGGAAATGACAAAGTAATTGAATAAATATTTTGCTTCCGCCTTCACTCTAGAAGAAAGAAATAACATCCCAGAAATAATTGTAACTCAAGAGGTATAAGAGAAGGAGGAAGTTAAAGTAATTACAATCATCAGGGAAAGGGTACTGAAAAAACTATTAGAACTAAAGACTGACAAATTTGCAAATCTTATGATCACTGTCTTTTCCTTCAGCGTGTGGATGTATAACCGTGGCATGTTGCTCCTTGTTAGGTGTGGCAGTCTGCACTTGTTCTCCACCTTGTGTAGAAAGAGAGGCATGTGTAACATGGAGTGTCGTGCAATGTGTTTGGTGATGCAACTAATGTGCTTGAATTGCTGACAGCCTGTAAGTTGCCAGTGTGGTCTTATTGTAGTTCTAATTAAAAATTACCTTATAGTAGTTATAAATGTGCTTTGAATTATCAAAGAAAGATTTTGGCAAGTACATGAGGGGCAGTGGTGAGTGGAGCAGTATATGAGGTTAGTAGTTCAGTTGTAAGTAGGCATCACTTAAAAATGCTTTGACCATTTGTAAAATTAATCAGCTTCTTGCAATATCATATCGACGTCCTTAGACTTCACTCCAGACTGACCACACCTGTCTGTTCCCATTGGCTTCAGGGATTCGTCTGTCAAGTCTCCTCTTTCCCTTTTGGATAAAACATCTCTCTATTCTGATCTGCCTTCTCCACCTTAAGGCCTGTTGCATATAACAGACCTTGCACAGTGTACTCTTCCTTGTGGCAATTTTTGATCTCCTTCCTAGTTGAGTACTGTTCACCAGCCACTTCCAGAAAAATGCTACAGCCGAAATGCAGATCCTCTTTAAAAAGTCTGACTGGAGGATATAAATAATGCTAACTTCTCAAAATTTTCCATCATCTGGCTGCAAGCTAAAGTCATGGTATTGAGCAGGCAACGCAAGGTTTGTGTGAGGTTAATCACACCTATATCTGGGCTTTCATGAACCTTGCAACCTGAGTGTTTCTCTGAAAGATGTAAAACAAGGATGCTACAGCACCACCAATGGCAAAAGAACCTAATTACTACCATGATAAATCATTGTGTAGAGTTCCCATTTTACATGAAGATCCAAACTTTTATCTTGGAAATATTCACAAGAAATGTACACATACATAGGAATATTGATACATTAGCAGTCAACTTCTTATATCATTGTACTTAGTAAGATAGAGAATGTGGGGGTAAATATTGATGCCTAAGCATTTCCATTCCCTTTACTTAAACCTTTCGATTTTTATTTCCTTTAAATTAAGTCTTCAAGAAACTCATCTGAACATAAATTTGTATTTATAGATGCCTTTAGTTTCATAAAACGTGTCGAGGTTCTTCACAGAGACATGGAGAAAGTGAAAGAAGGTTGATATGATGAAGATGGGATCAGCCATGATGCTATTGAATAGTGAAGCAGGCTCAAGGGACCAAATGGACTCTTCTGATTTCTTATGGTCTTATAGATATCGTGAAACAAACTATGGACCCAGATGAGGAGATATTAGTTCAGATGACCAAACGTTTAGTCAAAGGAGTAAGTTTGAGGGTGTGCCCTAAAGATGTAATAGACCCCTTCTTATTTCTTTTTGGAGTAATAAACTTTAATGATAGTTGGACTGTTATGTAATGATAATATTCAGAGAGCTTCACAACATGGAAACATTAAGTGGTGCAAATTTATAACTGTGCAAGACAATGTTGCTTTTGAAACCTTGAGTAGTATATTTCAACGCTAAGTGCAACTGAGAATCTTTGAGTGAAGGAAAATCTGCCTGATGACAGTCCTTTGATTGGTTGAGTTGCAATTTGTTCCCCCTGCATTAATTACAGACATCCATAGACTGCATTTTGAAAACATCCTTCTCAGTCTCTTCTCTCCATGTGGGTGAAAAGACAGAAAAAAGAAGAAAGCCTAAAGGATAGAATTCTAACAAGAAAAGGTCTAGGTCCACTGAACCAACTATCCAACTGAAGAATGGCGATTGCTTTGTAGATAACAGTGTATTATCAATTCTGAAACAAACAAGGAATTCTGAGAAACAAATTAACACACCGTGAGATCTGAACTTTAATCTTTTAATTTTTTTTTCCCTGTTCATATTTTTCCATCCATTATATCTGCATCAAACAATCTGCCTTTTGTTCTTGTCTTAACTTTGGATGTGTGCTTTTGGGTTTTCTGAAAGGGTATAATGTAAATCACATTTTTTTTCTCTGCCACTTGTTCAAGTTAATGAATAATTATATGTTACTGATGAAACCTGGTGTGAATTGCTTTTGACCTGAATAACAGTCATCTAGGTTAATTGATCATCTTGGTAGTATCATTAGGATTTTATGATGGCTTATGGAACAATGGGGATTATCAGTGCACTCTTCCAGATTAAGTTGTAACGAATGAAGAAAGAAAAGAGGGCATTACAGAGCATTGGACCGAAATAATACAAGGCATATCCACCAATGGTGAAGCAATTAACATTGGGGATAGTCAAGAGACCAGAATTAGAGGAATGTAAAATTACATAGCTTCAGTGGGTTATAGAAATAAGCAGGGGGCAGGCCATAGAGGATTTGAAAACAAAGCTGGGAATTCTAAAATTGAGCTGTTGCTTAAAGGGAAATCAATGCTGGTCAATAATTTGACCAGCTGATACAGCTACTTTATTTAATTTTAATTTACCACAAAGACAGATGGGAAGGCAGAAAGTCTGGAACTGGGGAGCATTTAGATCATCCATTATTTGCAAGAGTTACCAGTGAGGTGTAATTCGTCCACAATTGCCACTTTGGTAGAAATTTACGACACATCAAGGTTGACAAAGCTCTACAAAGTCAATTGAAAAAGAGTTGAATGAAATTATGTTTAGGAATTTGACTCAGGATTATATCAACAAGTGCAACTATAAGTTAACTCTGTTGCACTAAATGACATAAATGTCAGATTTTTCTAAAGAGTGGCTATCACACACAGATTGCCACTCTGCTCCTTTCTTACATTAAGAAGGAGCTCTGCATTTCTGACAGGAGATTCCAGTCAGGGGTCCTTCAGAATTCTGGGCATGCTTTAAATCTGACAGGTCCTTCATAGTGCAGGATTCTCAGGGGGAGTAAAACTTCACAGCCTTTTCCACGAGTTGCCGTTTTCTGTGATTTAAATGTCTAGTATCAGCAACAGCTATTTTGAGAGTTCCTGTGAAAGGGTAAATACCATGAGGTAAACATGAGATTAGGGTGCCAGGAGGGTAGGATGCCAGGTGGGTAGGGTACAAAGTGAACAGGAAGTAGGATGGCAGGTAAGGAAGGGTTAATTCCAATTAAGCAATGAAGGGTTTTGAGTTATTCAAGTTTTGGGGTAGGATATATAATTTCTAGGATTTGAGATGTCAAATCTAAATTGAGTGAAATTGGGTTTTGGGGTACCTGATGTGCAGGTGGTATGTGAAGTCTGGCAGCAGGTGGCAGTGATGGTCTTGGGTCCCATGGTGAGAGGGAGCTTGTGCAGTGAGAGAGCTATATCAGGGCCTGCGGTGACAGGGCTGGCCTGCTGCCTGAGGTGATAGGGCTGTGCTGTGGCCAGCGGTGAGAGAGCTGTGCTGGGGCCTGCAGTGAGAGGGCTGGGTTGGGGCCCTAAGATGAGGGGGTAGTGCTGGGGCCTGTGGTGAAATGGCTATGCAGGGACTTGCTGTTAGAGGGTTGTGCTGGGCCATACGGTGAGGGGGCTGTGCTGGGGCCTGTGGTGAGGGGATTGTGCCAGGGCCTGCAGTGAGGGGGCTGTCCCGGGGCCTGCAGCGAGAGGGCTGTCCTGGGGCCTACGGTGAGAGGGCTGTATCAGATCCCAGCTGGTGGAGTATTTGTCCGAGAGCTCTGAGAGAAGAAGGGCTTGTTGGGGTGGAGAGGTGGTGGGAGGGGAAGTGGAAGAGGTGGGGTGGGTTGTAATGTGGTGACAAGAAGACATTTCAGTGGGGGGTTGGTGGAGGTAGATGGGAATATCAGATCTCAGGCAAAGAGTGGAATTGTCTGGACTGGCAACTGAATTGTGCATGTCTGACAGTGAGAAAGGATATTAGGCAAAGTTCCAGAGAAGAAATAGATGGGGAAAATGGTGATGTGTTGGGGAAAGGTGTTAGCTTAATAGTTATTCAAGACGTAGATCAAGTTTTAATTGTCTAACATTTCCTGGGTAACTCTTTCCTTAGCTGCAGCACAATCCTTTAAATTATGATACTTACATAGATACTTACAGAAGGTTCCAGGCAGAGGGATATTGTTCCTTTGACTCTTCAATTTTCTGGGAAATTGTCTCTGAGTGCTATTTCAAGGGTCCATGGGTCCCAATGTGTTAAGCCCATCCACCCTGCCAAAGCAATTGTCTGGCCAATGGAAAATTTGGGTCAATGTTCTGACCTTTTGTGATCTTGCACTTCTCCATCAATGATCTTTCCCCGAAAGGATCAGAAATGGGAGATTCACTAATAATTGCATAGTGTTGAGTTCTGCTCACAGCTTCCCAGACCTTGAAGCAGCCAGACCAGGATAAGACACAGGCTTGCTTTGATAAGTGCCAGGGAACATTCTCACTGAGCAGCTGCAAGGAATAACTACTCCAAAAAATAAGAATGTTACCATCACTCTGCAATTGAATTGCATCCCAACATACTCCATCAAGAACACAGGAAGTTTCCAGCATTTGTTCCACCAGTTGACAAAATTGACATTGAATACATCATCCATTTTGGCAGGAGCTGTCAATTGTGCAGATGCAGGAATTTCTGGGTGTTTCATAACCGTAACTGTTGGAAGATGGTAATGTGGTCATGTCACTGGACTAATAATCCAGTGTTTCTAAGCTAAAACTCTGGGGACCTAAACTGAAATTTTACCATGATAATTGGTGGATTTTAAATTAAATTTGACAACTATCAACAAATGCAGCTTAAAAATCCAACTGATTCACTAATGACAGTGGTTAACACTGCTGCCTCACAAGTGAACCTGCGTTCAGTTCCAGCCTCAGATTACTGTCTGTGTAGAGTTTGCACATTCTCCCCATGTCTGCATGGATTTTCATAAGGTGCTCCAGTTTCCTCCCACAGTCCAATGACATGAGAGTTATGTGGATTGGCCATGCTAAACTGCTGATAGTGTTGAGGGATGCATGGGTTAAGGTAAATGCAGGGTTACGTGGATAGGGTAGGGGTCTGGGTGGGATTCTCTTTGGTGGGTTGGTGCAGACTCAATGGGCTGAATGGCTCATTCTGCACTGTGGTATTCTATTATATAGTCTTACTTACATGTGACTGTAATCCCACAGCAATGTCAGCAAGTCGTAGCTGCTGTCTGCAATTCAAAGACAATATAATGTTGGCTGTCAGCAATGCTCACATTGTATAAAGGAAAAATTAATTATAAAATATTTAAGTAATTATGTTACTGTTAAATTGCTTGTGATCTTATCCACAGCCAATTGGTGAAAATATACATAAAAGCACAATAGAGTTGGAAGAGGCAATCTGGGAATACAATTCACTGAATTAATTGGAGGCCAAAATCTGAAATTACATGGTTACAGGCAACTGTTTTCTGCAAACCTTTCATTGCAAATGTTTGTATAAGCAACTTGAATGTTCAAGATCAATAATAAAGAAGGCCATAAATTGTGAATGTGAACATACTTATATTAATGTGCAACCATATGAGACTCTGACGTATTGAGTCTTCTATCAGAGCTAAAAATGCAAAAATTATGAAAACCAAAATAATATTAAATTAATAACACTTGGGACCAGGAATAACACTGGTATTTTTCCGCAGAAATGTAAATTTCATTTTTAATTTCATTTTCTACACCCGTATGGCAAAATCCATTGTAATTTCACAGTTTTCTTAATTTTTTTACAATCTTATCTTTCTTTCTTCAAGGTTATAACTCAGGGTGTTGCATGATTTCAAGACAATTGACACCCCTCTGGGACTTTATTCTAATCTCTGCTGTTTTTGTAGAATGAATGTCATCAAGCTATTCAATCATAGAGAGCAGTTGACAGAGCCACAGCTAAAACTGCCAACAGCAAATATCCAGATCTGAAAAGAAAATGTTAGTGGGTAGAATTAGAAACCATTGCTGAATACTTTGTACTGCTACTGGTAGCAGGGAATGAGGCATGCAGGTGCATTAAGTTAAGGGACAGGAAAATAATAAGGCTCCCCAAAGCAGGTTGGATGTAAAAATTCATATTGTTCACAATATATGTTAATTATTTTGACGAAGGAGCTATATGTAATAGCTCCGTGCTTGCAGATGATACCGAGCTGAGTGGGAGGGTATATTGCAAGGACGATGCAGTGGCATGGCAGTATGATTTGGACAGGTTGAGAGAGTGGGCAAATTCACACCAGATGAAGTATAATGTGGATTAATATGAGGTTATCCACTTCGACAGCAAAAACAGAAAGGCAGATTGTTATCTGAATGAACAGATTATGAAAAGTGGGGTGGTAAGAATGCAACAAGACCCGGGTGTGCTTGTACATCAACCACAGAAAGTAAGCATACTGTTACAGCAGGCAGTGAAGAAGACAAATGGCATGTTAGCCTTTATAGTGAAAGGATTCACACGCAGGAGCAAGGATTTCGTGCTGCAATTATACAGGACATTGGTGAGACCACTCCTAGAGTACTGTATGCAGTTTTGGGCTCCTTATCTGAGGAAGGATGTTCTGCCTATGTAGAGAATGTAACAAAGTTTTACCAGACTGATTTCTGGAATGGACTGACTTATGAAGAGCGGTTAAGACTATATTCACTATGATTTAGAAGAATAAGGCGGATGAGGAAATCTCACAAAAACCTATAAAATTCTAACAGGAAAGACAGGGTAAATTCAGGAATGATATTTCTGATGACTGGGGAGTCCAGAACCAGGGACCACAGTTTACAGGTCTAGACCACAGCATATAGGACAGAGATATAGAAAAATTACTTATTCAGACAGCAGTAAGCCTGTCGATTCACTACTACAGAAAACAGTTGAGAATGTTTTCAAAAAAGAGATAGACATACCTTTTGGGGTGATAGGGATCAAAGAGCACTAGGAGAAAGTAGGAATAGGGTGCTGAGTTGGATGGTCAGCCATGGTCATATTGAATGACAGAGCAACGTCAATGGACCAATTGGCCTACTCTTGCTCCTATTACGTTTCTATGTTTCTAAGCTGGGATTGACTGAAGACTGCTCAGGCTTCTGAAAGAGAAATAGCAGGAACCTCTTTAATTAGCATATCATGCATACTCATTGAAACAACATTTCATTAGATTACATTGTACCTTTGGAACTAATTATGCAGCAAACAAGAAGCATATACCTCCAGCATCACAACTGGTTAAAGGTGGCATGCAGCAGGGCAGGATCTTTCTCGGGGATTTGGACTGAGTCAGAGATGCTTTATTTTCATGGGGAGATTTGTTGGACCATGGGAGAGGAAATATTGGTGCATTGGGATTAAATGGCACCATAAGCGATCAGAAAAGAGGGAAGGATGGGTCATAGTGGAGACATGAGGACTCATAGGAAACAGAGGGAGGAAGCTGCATCATTCAGAAAGGGTAAATATCTACAGATGGGAGGTCAAATATAATAATGGAGAGATCCAGGGTTGCAGTGAGAAAACTGATACTGAAGTCCTGTGATTTTACTCCAATGGAGGATAGAGTGGAGTTCAATGATGGCAGAGGGTAGGCCAAAGACAGTCAGGGAGCTGTCCATGGTGTCAAGCAACAGATTGGTTGTGATGGAGGTCAGGTCTCGGGTGAATGAAGGTTGAGTAAAAGTGATGGTGTATACCTCAAGTGTCAAGGGTGATAAAGTAAGGATAAACACTGACGACAAGGAGGTCAAAGGTAACTGAAGAGGGTGCAGAGTGATGACTTCCAGCTCCAAGATTAATGTAGGAATAACTACAAACATCACAGTGACAATATGAAGAGGTCTCGCCAGAGACAAGGATGGAGTTAAAGTTTGCAGTTTTGTGAATATCCATTTCAGTAGACTACAGTCCACAGAAACAAAAAGTGGAGAATGAGTTAAGTAGAACTTAAAGACTTGATATAGAGGGGTAATTTCTCCAGGTTTGGGTTTCTGTAATAGATAGCATCAAGAAACCAGTTGAAACATTGTTTTATTCTGTATTTTATGATCTTTCCAATTGTATTCTATATTTAGATAGCTTGGTTCAATTTTTTTTCTTTTGTGTAATAAACTTCTTTTCTGTTGTTAGAGGAGCTCTGCAACTTTGTAGACTTCACTCAGTGAATGACAATCACATTAACTAAAAGACAGATGCCTGATCACAAGGAAGGTCATGGAATGACTCTGCATAACACTTTGACATAGTGGACATTATTCTAATGAAGTCAACACAAATCATGCTGTGCAAATACAGTCAGAGGTTGTAAGTGCAGTAGGAATACTGATGCTTTGACCACCTTCTCTCATACACCTAAACTCCCCTCAGAAAGACTGCATTGTTTATAAAAACATGTTGTACCAACTTACAGTTCAAAGTGAGAGGAAATTGGATCTGTACCCTTATCCAGTCTTTGAGTCTTAGACTTTGTGATTGTGGTCCACAAATGACACTTTTAAAATCATCTGCGATTATGTCTGCCTCACGGAGATGATGACCACGATCAATCTGAAATGGCATTGTTAAGATTCCTTGGGACTAGGATTTGTATCCCACATAGTTAGACACACTGCACGTCTCTTACTTTCTGGGTACCTTGATTACCTAACTGTGAAAATATTTGATTCATGCAATTGCCTCTTGAAAGGCCTTACATCACTCACAAGTAGAGCCCATGTGCTCAGACGGAAAAAAACACTTACACCACCCACTCCAAGTGTGTTTACAGCCATTTTCCATTTCTATTGCACATCTGTGATTGAGAGGAGGGGGAAAAGCAGCACAGGTCATGCTTCCCAGAGTGAGTCACAGGCTCAGCCTAGTAATTTGAAGGGGTCCCAAACCTTTATGTTGTTTTTTTCCCATGTACTCCATGTTGTACCCATCAGTTTTGAGCATCTACACATTCCCAATCAGCTCTGTCATTTGCAGCTTCATCTCTCAATATTATCCCCCTGACCCCTGGCCCCACAGCTTAGCTATCACAACCGTTGTACAGAATGATCCACCCACTGAATCAGGGTGGTGGTACCCATCAATTAAACTCCCTCCTACAGTTACTGTCCTTTCCTCCCATGTACGTTAACTTGCTTCCCTTCCCAATTATTGTCCTCTCTGCATTCCAGCATGCTTCCTCCAATTCCCACTGTTGCCTTGCCCAGCTTACTACTACAGCAATGGCCCTTACTAACCACTCCCTAGACTAACCTGGAAGGACACAGAAAGAAAAACAATAAGTCGGAATGTGAGACCATGAATTTGCAAAACATAAATAAAGATATCTATTAACTAACCAAATCATGTGGAATACGTCAACTCTATCAATTTCAATAACCTCTCTTTCCACACATTATTCCTTCTGAGACACAGTGCCCTACATTTTCCATGTCCAATGACATGTTTACGTTATGACGACTGACTATTTCACAAGTTCTCCATTGTATGACAAATCAAAGTGTAATGGTAGTTGATATATTGACAACATACTCAGTCTGTTCAGAGAATCTCAAAAAATTATGTCTGACAATAGTATACAGTACATTAGTGCACACTTCCAAGACGCGTGGAGAAAATGGGGGTTCTCTTCATTATCTTCAGTCTAATAGTCCCAGAGAATGCATCATTCATTCCATAAAATCTACAATCATTAAATGCAAAGTGACTTCCGAAGATTTTTAGATTACTGTGTTAAATCTACGCAGTGGTCCCCGAAACAATAGCTTACCCATACCAGCACCTCGGATGTTTGAAAGATGGAACCACACAGTTTTTATCTCCCACACTTTCACCATCCATGTATACAACACAAGGATGGAAAGAATATTGGAACATTGGAGAACATGGAACATAAGCCTGATCAATGAGCATTTAGACAGTTATCCCAAGTTGAAATAGGACAAAACATAAGAGCTTGAGATACTTACATGAATACATGGGCTCGAGGCAAAATATTACATTAGTTGTGCTCAGCCTAGATCATATGACATTGTAATGAGTAATGGTAAATTCCAACAAAGAAACAGATGATATATCTGAACTGCATAGCATCAGCCACCCAACCTACTAGATAATGAATCAAATACTGAAAGTGTTATGCTATTGCCAGATGATAGCTACAATCCATGAAAAATAGTCCACATCCATCTAGGACAACAGACAGCACACCACTGAGTTCAGAAACACATCCAAGTTATGGTAGCTGTACACGAACGAGCTTTGGTTGTGTAATTAATCCATCAAAATTATAATCTTGCTGTGTAGAGATAACATATCTATATAATTCCTTATCCAGTTTTTTTTTTGGATAGAAGTTACCATAATTTAATGTGAAAAAGGGGATGTTGCATTTTTGCATATACTCCAGATCAAACATGCAGTGTACCTTTAAAGCAGTTAGATGACATGTGACATTCCAGTATACAAGTAGACACTACACCTTCAGTAACAGGCAGTATAAATATCATTGTTGTTGTAGTCGCTACTGTATAGTTGCTCTGTGTCATCAGTAAGCACACAACCCAGTCTGTGCATAAGTCAGAAATATTATAATAGTGTAAATAAAGAGTATTGCTAATAAAATTTAAGACATCTGGCTCAATAAAAACCCAAGCTTTGTGCCTTATGTTATGTGGTTGAAAATGTATGGAAGCAATCAGACCGTTTCATACTGGCAATGGTGTTTGATTCAAGAAATTACATCAAAATCTTTAATCTGATGCCTTGAACCTCTATACTGGTACAAGATCAGCTACTGCCCTCCTCTACCTGTTCCATAGCCTTCTCTTCTACAGTTTTTGAATTCTGATTTTTGGATAACAATCCCTGGCTTAGTCTGATCCCTTATGTTATGCACTCTTTTGCACTGCAGACTGACAGAAGGATTATATTAATTTCACTGTGCTCCTTATTTTTTAATGAGCAGGCCAATGATAGTTACTGCCTCTGACAAACAGACTCTTCTTCAAATAGTACAAGTTTCGCCTCCTGAATTTGCTTCCAGACATTAATCCATATGCTTCATCTGGTCATGACACATGGAACCCCATCCCCTCCCTGGTGTCCCTCTACACTTGCACATTTTAGGTGATACCCATATCAGTACCACTTTGTGATGACTACACTGCAATGCTTAACATTGCAGACTGCGGAGATCTTTCTTTTTCTACATCAGGTCCTGTTTTGTTTGTAGACCATCATACTGCTCACCTCTGCTATCACCTCTGTCCAGGCCCAGGATGCCTTTATCAAGCAGGAGCACATTCTGCTGCAGTCACTGGAAACAAATAACTTCCTGCCATTTCTAAATGACCCGGAGGAGAACCTGCAGATAGACATTGCTGAACCATGGAGCCACTCATTATCTGCTCTGAGACATCACTTCAGAATAGCAGATAACAGCAGTCATAGAAGTTTTCTGAGGCATAAAACTTTGAAAATACTAACTTAAGGTCCTATTTTTTGCTTGAAGTAATACTTGAGGACTTTCCTATGGCTGTTTGTTAGTTTGCAACTTGCATTTATTATGTTGAAAATCACACAACACCAGGTTATTGTCCAACAGGTTTAATTGGAAGCTTCCAATTAAACCTGTTGGACTATAACCTGGTGTTGTGTGATTTTTAACTTTGTACACCCCAGTCCAACACCAGCATCTCCAAATGATGCATTTATTATGTATTTTGACAGAACATAGCATCCAAATTCTAAAGTACATCCTGATTTTCTGCTAAAAACGTTGTTCTTAATTACTTTAGTGTTCATATGAATTGTTCCCAATAGTTTGTGTAATTAATAAGAATATGTAATTTTGTTTGTTTAGCTAAAATCTGCATTTAATACAATGAAATGTAACACCTGGATACTAAGGAAATAGAAATGATGCTTGTTTAGCCTACGTGACTCCAGTTAGAGTGAAGTGACACCAGGTGACTCTTAGCTTAAGCCAATGATTAAAAGTAATTTTGACTATTTTTAAATTATTAATTAGCAACCTTTTGTCTAACAATTGGAAACTCAGAGTCTTTGTTGATCCCATTTACCACATCTTCTGTGATATAAACCTTCTGTGTTGCAGTTCGATTTAATGTCATCTCAGAAACAGAAGAAAGATAACTCCTGTACTGGCAACATTCAAGGAATTCTGGGCCCTGAAGTATAAAAATATCCTCCGTATAATCTTCACTGGCTTGGTTTGTTAAATCTAGCTTCATAAATTCTAATTTATTTACAAATATTGGTTGTTTGTACCAAGTTTGGTCAAACACCACTGAAGACCTGATTGTTACAGATTAAGAATTCCGAACTATTGTAAGCAAAAAAGGTTTATGTCTCAAAACCTCATAAATCCAAATGGGAGAGGTGCAGAATCAGAAGATTCAAGCAGCACCTAAAGTCTCCCAGCATCAGAATAAAGTCAGACTGGTGCTATTGGATTACAGGGAATGAGTTCCTGTCCTGGTGCTCTTTAACTATGGTGGCCTGACCTCCAATATTGCAAAGGCAGGGCCATTGACTTACTTTGCCCTGTCACCAGACACCTTGTCCATCAATATCTATTTGGCTAACCGCTATTTTATTGTTTTACATCAGGATTCAGCCCATGTCTAATCTTTGCAGGTTACAATTTCAAATGCATGAATAGTAATTCTCAAATCTCAAGCTACTCAGTCTGAGGTCAGCCAAATCAACAAGGCCCTGGAACTGAATTTGCCACTCTCCTGTAATAAACCAATACCAAAGCAGGCTGCTGCTATAACTTCGGAGACATTGGGTGGTCATAGTTAATATTTTTTTCATGGAAATACCTAAATCTCACATAGAATTTTGATTCATCTTGCGAGTCTGGTGAGCAATATCATCATGTGGATACGCTGTGGACAGTTGTAGAATCCCTGAATGACGCACTGCTTGTTGTGGCCTATTGTGACTGTGTTTTTGACTTGGTCATAATGAATCCACAAGAAGAACATGCAGATTTTATCTCAGTTTAAAGAATAAGTGAACAGTTTAAAGAGAAACAACATTGAGGAGAACCAGAACCCAGGGAACTGTTTTCCAGGAAACGCCCATCAAATGTTCACTGGGAGAAATATTTGCCAGAGTAAGTGATAAAGAATTTAACTCCTACTTTTGGTAAGACAACAAAGCAAGTGATAGAATTTATTTGTACTAGCTTTGAATGGCAATTGAAATCAGGATGGTTTGAACCTGTAACCTTTTGGCTTTTACAACTAGATCTGCCAGTCTGTTTTTTTGTATTGATTTGCTGTCTATGAAGACCTAGAATAGATTTCTGCACCATTTCAATGCTACATTCTTGATAAATTTTGAAACTCAATGGACTTGACCTTTTTCAATACAAGTTTACATGAAATATTAAACAAAAGTGGCTTTAAAATGCATTAAAATAATATTATACCGTAAAACCATGTAATAGGAAACAGTCGAGTATGAGATAGTCGAGTGAATCTAGCCTTGACTCAGTAGTATTTTAAAAGGTCACTGTATTTTTCATTTGTGTTGTCTGATACCACAATCTCAGTTTAATTAGAAGAAAAATGTATGCAGGCAAGCATGCTCCTTTGAGGTAATGTCAGTACAGCAATGATTTCAAAAGGAGGAATAATAAGGCATGCAAGAACTGATAGGTAACAATGTAACATATGGGTCTAAGACATAGTTTGCAAATATTCATGGCTGGAAAGGGACTTGTATATGAAATCAGCTGCAATCTTAAAATTAAATGTCTTTGAATGAGGAGCAGGTCAGACCTTCTAATTTAGTTAATGAATTTAGAGAGAAAAAAATTTAATTCCATCTTCAATATGATGCTGCAATGCTCTTCCAGCCACCCTCCACCCCCTCCCCCACATGACCATGATCACATTACTTACATGCCAGTGTCAAATGTAGAAGTAAGTCACTGATACAGTTATGCAGTTGTGTTGGAAGATAGCAAGGTTATATCAGTTTAATGCTGAAAATGTGTTGCTGGAAAAGCACAGCAGGTCAGGCAGCATCCAAGGAGCAGGAGAATCAATGTTTCAGGCATGAGTCCTTCTTCAGGAGTCCTGAAGAATGGCTCATGCCCGAAACATCGATTCTCCTGCTCCTTGGATGCTGCCTGACCTGCTGCACTTTTCCAGCAATACATTTTCAGCTCTGATCTCCAGCATCTGCAGTCCTCACTCTCTCCTATCTCAGTTTAATATTGTACTACTAATTTCAAATAGAAATTTTAATAGATAGTGTTCAACCATAAAGATTTTTCAAAGGAGTTATGGCCGGGTAAGACTTCAATCAAGCAACTTTAATATTCATTTAAAATTTAAGAATAAAATTGAATTTAAGTTACAATAAAATAATGAATAAAGCCTTTTATTGAAAAGTTTACTGTATTAGACAGGGGCAGTGGTAGAAAATTGAATAGCACTTGAAAGTGGAGAATGGCCACACAAGTAGATAAGGTAGTGAAGCAGGTATATAGCATGCTTGCCTTTATCGGATGGGGAATCGAGTACAAGAGTCAGGATGTCATGTTGCAGCTTTACAAACTTTGGTTAAACTCTAACATTCAGAGTACTATATTCAATTCTGATCGCCATGTTACAAGAGGGATGTGGAGATATTGGAGAAGGTGCAGAAGGGGTTTTCCAGATGCTGCCTGCATTCGAGGTATGAACTATAAGGAGAGGCTAGAAAAAAAACACGAGTTGCTTTCTCTAGAGCGGCGGAGGCTGAGGAGAGCCTGGATAGAAGGAGCCTACAAAATTATTAGATGCATAGTTAGTGTTGACAATCAGAATCTATTTCTCAGCTTTGAAATGTCTAAAAATAGGGAGCATGCATTTAAGGTGAAAGGGAGAAACTTCAAAGGAGATGGGAAGGGCAGGTTGTTTTGCACAGAAAGTGGTAGAAGTATGGAACACACTGCTGGCATGGTGGTGGCCGTACGTATGATAGGGGTGTTTAAGAGACTTTTAGATAAGCATATGCAAGGAATGGAGGAGATATGGACCAAAGATAGGCAGAAGGGAATATGTTTAATTAGACATAATTAGTTTGGCACAACATCGTGAGCCAAAGGGCCCATTCCTCTGCTATATTATTGTATATTTTATATAATTATGATATGCAAGTAACTTTTTGACAATACATTATAATACAAGTGACTTTGTGTTTCCTGTTCATTCCTTTTCATACTGCATTCATCCAGTATTAACTGAGCTGTTTATTGATTATCTTCATGAGCAGGAACCCGAAAGCATAACTTGTTAGAACCAGTAAAAGCCAACCTGGACTGTTTAATACTAGTCAACACTACTTAAATGGTAAGTTGCATTGTGGCTGAAGCAGATACAGGAAGTTGTGCAGAAAGTTCATTTGGTCTGGAAAGCATTTTAGATTGTCTAAACATGGAATAAAGCAAACTCAAGTTTTTGGATGTTGCATTAGACGCACTGGAAGAGGTAGAAAGTGGAAGTGATTCCCTGGATCCACGGGGGCCAGAAGGCCATCCAAGCAAACACTCAACAGGCTGTCGGAGCAGAGGTCAATGCCAGAAGTCAAGCTCCAAGGAACTAGTTACAGTTCTACTAGTTCATTTGGCCTCATACCAAGTGATCAAGGTCAATACATTTAAACATTTCATCTTCACTCACCAAACATTGCTGCAATTAAAAACTAAAGTATTGGGAATAAATAAACTCAGCTGGTGGGGCAGGATCTATGAGGGAATCTAGAGTTAACATTCCAGCTTAATGATGTTTCATTAGAAGTTGGTCTTTCTTGTTCTTACATCAGCTTTCTAGCATCTGCAAAATTTTGTTTCTCTCGCATTGCTGCATGTCTTGCACCCATATCTCACAGCTTGATAGCACTATAAGTTTTCATTTGAGACAGCCACAATATCAAATTAATTGCATTACATTCACTGAAATACTCCTCTCCCTTGCAAGAGAAAGTAGACTTAAGACTGGGGAGAAAGTGAGATGTTCATGTGTGCCTGTATGGTCCTACTGGAGCTCATCATTACTGGGAAGTCTATTTCTGAGGCAGTCATCAACAAAGCATTGAAACCATCTAATTCTCTTTTCCAGGATTCCAACCATTTCTATAAATTGATTGGGGTGGCAATACTGATGTATGAGGAGAGACTGGATTGGTTAGGGATATATTCACTGGAGTTTATTGGAAAAAAAATGAGGGAATTCACAGAAACCTATAACATTCCATCAGGACTCAATGGGTAAACTCAGAAAAGATGGTACTGATGCCTAGGCAGTCCACAACCAGGGGTCACAATCTAAGGATAATGGATAGGCAATTTAGGACTGAGATGAGGAGACATTTCTTTACCCAAAGCATATAGAATTCACTGCAACAAGAAGTAGTTGATTCCAAAATATTTAATGTTTTCAAAAAGGTATTAGATATAATTTTTAGCCTAAAGGGTTAAAAGGGTAGAAAGGGTCAAAGCAGCAACAGGTTATTGAGTTGGATGACCAGCTATGATCACACTGAAGAGCAGAGCTGACTCCTCCTCCTATTTTCAATGTTTCAATGTTAATTGGTGCACTATTTCAGGAATTCAAAAAAAATGTATTTCTACTTCAGCTCATTAAAGGCAGTCATCCAACTTTGTCTTCCATAAACGTAAACATCAAGATTCATTTGTCCTCAATATCCTCCATATCCTATGCCAAGCTAATTTGCTAAGGCCCCATTAAAATAACACCAGTATACATGGAATGAAAAATGATGTTAAATCAACTAAATCACTTTCTTCTAAATTTCTTCCATTGTATTTACTATCCCATTTCCACTGCCAGACTGTTTTGCTTATTTATTTTAACATTATTTACCAATCCAATGAATGAGATAGTTGGGATTCACAGGGATGGGGGTCCATATGTGCTAGAAGAAGGGGAAGAATGCAACTTTGCTGCTCTGTGTGCAGATCTGGGGATTTGCCCCTCACTAGCTGACAGCCTACCTGCCTGCATTGATTAATTAGTTGGCTGCATCTTCTTCATCCTGCCTTAATTGGTCTTTTATTGATCACTTAAGGATGTCAAATGACAGCAAGGCAGGAAGATGGAGCTTGGACCTTGCCACTCAGAATTAATTTGGGTGGATATGGGAATGTGTTAGATTTTGATGGATCACCATCTTGACTAATTATGGAATTCCAGTAGGAATTCCCTTCCCATTTCTGGCCCTGGAATATTCTGGGATTTAAACCTATGGTAGAAGGATAACTGTGATGGAAGGATTGTTGTGGTACAATGATAAGCATTCTTATCGCTGACATGGGAGACCTAGGTTCATGTTCCAGAGGTGGATAATAACATCACTGAACATGTTAATAAGGAAAATATCTGAAAGTAAAAGACTTGTAATGTTCATTAGATTTTGGTCTCTCTGATGTTTCATTAAAATTCTATACATCAAACACAACTGCAAATTTTATTTTTTGAATTTGTTCTGAAAATATTGTCAACTGCATAAATGCCTTCTGAAAAGATCTGACTCAAGTGCTGATGACCCAAAGCATCACATCACTTTCATTAAATGTAATTCTAAATTTGATCATAAAGTTAAAGTAAAAAGACATTAATTCTCTCCAATTTACACTTGAATTCTCAGCATGCTGAATATTTTATTCCCTTACCTAATTTTCTCCAGGGATAACAAAACATGTTAGACATCATGTCTTTCTTACTGTCATAGCTTTTAACAAAAGGTTTGCTCCTATTTTATAATGGTAAAATGTTTGCACTTTAATTTATACCACCTTATAAAATAAGTGATGAAATGGATGGGTTTAAAACACTCCAAATTGGTATTTTTAATAAGCTGTCCATCGAAAGCTTAGCCTAGGCATAACAATTCTCAGCAAAGCATTAATCAGCCTATCTCATTGTCAAATATAAAATGAAACTTTTAACAAGTAATGCATAAAACATTGAAATGAATTCCACAGTTATTGGGTAAAAAATTGATACGGACTGAGTTTTTTTAAAATTGAAGGCAATTACAATAAAAGAAAATGAAAAAAAAATCCTTTTCAATGAAGATATTCCAAACATACATTCCAAATTCTTACTCATCTGTGTTTGTTTTCTGTCGGAGTTCAACAGAGGTTTGGTTGGGATTCTTTGTTGTTTGAATGGTTTATAAATTTTATTTATTTTGATTTATTCACCTCCATGTGATTTACACACAATATAATGATTATGATCACAGTCTTTTCAAAAATTGTGAAATTCAAATACCTTAATACACATGGATTGCTGTCATTTGTTTGTCAGGGAGGGGGAGATAATAAGCATTTGCTTGAAGGCTAACTGCTCAAGAGAGAGACAGAGAGGGGGGGTGGTGGGAGATGGAGAAAGTCAGAAGATACGCAAATCTTGTCAAGGCTAGAAAGCTGAATCCTCATGCTGTACACTGCCACGATTGCAATTAATTACTATACATGAATTTACACACAACAGGAATTCAGTTCTGATTTAAAAAGCAGAGCAAGAAGGACAACTATGAAGAGCAGTATATAAACATACTTTGAAACAGAAAAGAAATATTGATACAAGACACAGATCGTCAGATGTTACCCACATTGTCACTAAAAATATCAAGAAGCAATAATTTCTCAGTAGATTTGAACAGAAGTAAAGTTGAGTTGGTTGACATGTCCAGAGGCATTGAATTTCACACATCTAGCCCAGTGAGCCCCATTGATTTTTGCAGTAAAGCAGTTTTTGGATTTGCCAGGTGCACATTGCAGGAATTTCTGCTTGGGTAATTATGAATGGCAGAATTCAACTGAAACATTTTGTGGCAAGACGATGACAGTTGATTGGAATTAAATCAAAACATATGGAGGAAATTGTGTGAAAATTGTTATTTTGGATGTACCAAGATCCGACCTGCTGAAATCTGGAGATAAGACTGTGAATATGTGACAGAACCCAAGGAGGTCATGGCAGACATTTTGGCATGTTAATTGCCCAGAGATACTAAACCTCTGAAGGACTGATGTGCTCTGTCTATACACACGACACAATTTATTATTCATTCATGGGATCTGGACATTGCTGGTTAGGTTGGAATTTGGTAGCCATCATTAGTTGCATTTGAGAAGGTGGTGGTGAATTGCTCCTGTCATATAAACTGTATGATATATATATCATTTATTAAAGTTTGGGGGTTTTGGATTTTAGGTTAATGACAAATGAGGTTTTGTGTGTCTGACATTAATAATTAAATTCTAAGTACTTCTGTAGTATTTAGTGAATTATTTTAAAGCATACTCTAGGAGTGACTTTGGTAGCACTAGTGAATTTTCACTCAGCTATGTCTGAGATGAAACATTTAATTTTATCTTATGTTGGCATGACTGGATGCTATTGGAAGATTTCTTTTCCAAACATCCTCTTCCCAAAGGAAAAAGCAGAAGAGACTATGCCACTAGATCCTGGCAGCCTGGCATGAGGTCCTCACCCGGGTCTCTGCTACCTCCAGGATGCTGATGAATAGTCAGCAGTGCCGTAACAAGATCAAAGACCTTCTCCGCTCTGCTGCAGTGGCCACAGCTTCCAGTGGCACTACTGATGATGAAGCATTGCTCGGACCTGATTCACTGATGGCTGTCAGAGATGAGAAATTAAAGGTTGTAAAGTTACCAAAGCAATGAAGATATTGAAGTGTTTCTCCCATGTCTAATTACCATTAAATAGAATTGAAGGGGTTCAGAATTAATGCCGTGGCTTTTCCACAGGCTCTCTAACCAATGGATAGGTCCAATACTGTAATTACTTTTCCTCCTGCAATATGCCATCATAGCTATAGATATACCTCTCTGCTTCAACTGAGAGAAACATAGAAAATAAGAGCAGGAGTATGCCATTCAGCTCTTTGCAGCTGCTTTGCCTTTCAGTATGATCATAGCCAATTCAGTACCCTCTTCCCATTTTCTCCCCATATCGTTCAATCCCTTTAGGCCTAAGAACCATATCTAACTCTCCCTTGAAACTTTTTAATGTTTTAGTCTCAACCACATTGTGTGGCACAATAGTCCACAGACTCACCACTATCTGGATGAAGAAAATTCTCCTCACCCCAATTTTAAATAGTCTAGCCTATGTCCTTAGACAGTAATCCCTGGTTCAGGATAATTCAATCATCAGGAACTTCCTTTTTCCTTTTTCATTGTCTAGTCTCATTACAATTTTATAGGCTTGTATGAGATTGTCCTTCTAAACTCCAGGGAATATAGTTCTAATCAATCCAGTGTCTCTTCAACCATCATGCCTGCCAACCCAGAAATCATCTGGTAAACCTTTGTTGCACACCCTCCATTGCCAGAACATCCTTGCTCAGATAAAACTTGACAATGCCCATTGTACACTTCAGCCAATATTTTAACCCAATGACTTCAATGTAAAGGAAAAGTGGGCAGCTGATCTGATATTCCCCATGTTTTACAATCTTTGAAATTAATGGCCAGCACATTTAGCAATCTGGCCACACCACCAGTAAGGGCTAGACAGACAGAAAAGGGTTGGGTGATGATCAGGAAGGTGAATAAGCCTGGGTAGAGAGTGCAGGAGTCCCCTGTGGCCATTCCCTTCTCAAACACATATACCATTTCAGATACTGTTGGATGGGTTAATGACCCTTCAGGAGAAAGCAGCTGCAACAGACTGGTCAGTGACACCACGACTGCTTCTTTTGTCTAGCAGGGAATATCACAGTGTAGGTGAATAGTAGTGATAGTCACAAGTGAAACTTCAGGAAAGTATATTGTCTCTCTGGTGCCAGGGTCAAGTATGCCTCTGAGCAGGCACAGGACATTCTGGAGGGCACTGGTGTGCAGTCAGAGGTTGTGGTTTATTTTGGTACTGACAACATAAACGGACAAAAGATAAGGTCCTGCAAAGGAAATTTACGGAATTAGGAAGGATGTTGAAAAGCAGGACCCCTAAAGTTGTAATCTCAGGATAACTCACCCGATGCCTGGAGGAAGAACGCCTCATCTTCCGCCTTGGGACTCTGCAATCACACGGGATCAATTTCGATTTCACCAGTTTTCCCTCCCAGTCCCAACCTTCCAACTTGGCATTGCCCTCTTGAACAGTCCTACTTGTCCATCTCCCTTCCCACCTATCTGCTCCACCCTCCTCTCCGACTTATCACTTTCACCTCCACTTTATCTGCCTATCGCATTCCCAGCTACCCCCCGAGCCCCACCCCCCATTTATCTCTCAGCCCCCTTGGCCCACAAGCCTCATTCCTGATGCTTAAGCCCAAAACATCGATTCTCCTGCTCTTCAGATGCTGCCTGAACTGCTGTGCTTTCCCAGCAATACAATCTTCGACTCTAATCTCCAGCATCTGTAGTCCCCATTTTCTCCTAGGAAGGATAGAGGAACTGGATATTATTTAAATGGAGAAAGACTGCAGCAAGTTACAGAACAGAGCATTCTATGAGTCCTCATCCATGAATTACAACAAGCTGGAATTCGAGTTCAGTGGGTTATACGGAAGGCAAATGGAATGTTGATCTTTATTTCAAAGATAATGGAATATATAGGTAGGGAGGTTTTGTGAAAGCTATATGAAGCACTAGTCAAATCTCATTTGGAATACTGTGAACAGGTTTGGACCCCGTATCTAAGGAAAGATACATCAGCATTGGAGACAGTCCAGCGAATGTTCATTAAGCCAATACCGCCAATAAGGGAGTCTCTTGTAAGGAGAGGTCTGGACCCATTGTAACTTCGAAGAATAAGAGGCAATATTTTTGAAACATACACGATCCTTAAAGGACATGGTAGAGTAGATGTGGACCTAGAGTAGACCTTTCCCATCGTGGGACAGTCCAGACCTGATGATAGAATCTCAGGTTAAGGGATCTCACAGATATGAAACATTTCTTCTCTCAGAGGGTGGTGAACCTGTGGAATTCTGTACCACAAAGGGTTGGATTATTAAGTGTATTCAAGGTTGAGATGGAGGGAAAGTGACAGTTGTGAGAAAGGCAGGAAAGTGAAGTTGAGGATTATCAGATCAGCCATAATCTCATTGACTGGCAGAGCAGACAGCAGGGGCTGAATTGTCTACTGCTG
Organism: Hemiscyllium ocellatum; assembly: GCF_020745735.1. Lineage (NCBI taxonomy): Eukaryota > Metazoa > Chordata > Chondrichthyes > Orectolobiformes > Hemiscylliidae > Hemiscyllium > Hemiscyllium ocellatum. The sequence goes on along the minus strand of NC_083412.1, from coordinate 43,666,693 downwards.
CTCCTACGTCTTAAGGACATTGATTAAATTGCTTCACTCAGTTATATTTAAAACCATTGGATAGAAGCTTGAACTGATCATTTTGACCACAATTGAAAAGTAGTCACTGTCCATTGTAACTGGATGATGGGGATGCTCTTCAAACATCTGTGTGTATTAATCTAATTGAAAAGTTATGGCAGTAAAAACTAATTTTAATACACATCATAAAAATGCAAGTATTATAATGATATGATTTTAACTGGTCTCTTGAGTATGTTTTTAGTACACTTAGATCATAATCATGGATGATACTTGTTAAAAAAATGAACTTTTTCATTGGAACTTGAATGTTTTGTTTACTGTTTCTTAACTAACGTATTAAGATATAATCAAGCATTAGTTGCATTTAAACATGTCATTTCATAAATAAACAGCGGAGATGTGTTTTCATATTGTCTTTCTCCCTAGTTTAACAATTTCCCTCTGCTAAATTGTACAGTTCTACACTATGTTATTACCTTGCCAGTGGGTACACGTCTGTTCCATGTAATTCCCTCAAACTACATTGGATGAAAAGGGAATAAAATGTTAACTGCATAAAAAAGGCCTACATTCATAAGATATAATAGGCATGTTACAGAATTAAATATTCTAATGATATTACGTTCCATAATGGCCAGAGCTCAATAAATGAATCTCCAACATTTCAGCTATACTTCAGAATATATTGATTTAATAAAACATCACTGAACTGTTTTAACAGTGCTTAATGTTGAAGAAGTGTTCACAATACTGGGTTAATTGCCTTGCATTATGAGGATTTGATAAGTTCTCTTCAATATCACACACAAAATGAAGACAAACATATTAAAATGCACATTTGAAAAGAAATATGAGAAATCAGCACTTCAAGTGTCAGCGACATTTTAAAGTAGATGAATTGTTCAATGATGTCTATTTGTAGCTGAAGTTAACTGCAACTACAAAAAAGCTGGTGTTATAACTTACACTTGTGATCAAATTGGACGAAAATTTATTAAAGGCATTTAGTAAAGACTGGACAGGCAAAGCGTGGTTAGAAGAGCCAGAGATGACTTCCTTGAAACATATAAAATCCTGAGAGGGCTTGACAGGGTAGGTAATGAAAGGATGTTTGCTCTTGTGGGAGAATCCAGAGCTAGAGATCATTGTTTTTAAAAAGGGGTTGCCCATAAAGACAGAAATTAGGAGTTTTTTTCTTTCAAAGTTGTGTGAATCTTTGGAATTCTTTTTCTTAAAAAGGTAGTAGATACAGAACTTTGAAATATTTTGAAGTGAAAGTAGATAGATTCAAGATTATCGGCAGGATGGAGGATTATCAGGGATACGCAAGAATGGAGTGCTGAAGTAGATTGCACACCAGGAAGGTACTTGCCTAATCTGTTCTAATCCACTTCTGGAGCCAGATTGGACTTGAACCCAGGCCTCCTGGTCTCGAGATAAAGATGCTACCATGGTGTCACAAGAGCCCTAGGTGCTAAAGAGGCAAAGAAGGAGTCTGAATATGAAACACCAAGCCACAATCTCTGTATAAAACCCAAAGTCAGCATTCAAACTGCTGGCCATTAAACAGCTGCTTTCCATTTTAAATGTATGCTGCAGCTCGTACAAGAGACTACACAGCATTATGGTTGTACTCACTTTAACTAAGGTCCCTTCCTAACAGGCACAAACTGTTTGTGAATAAAAATGGCATCAAGGGTCAATTTCAAGTCAAACTTATAAGCATGTTCACCATTCCCAATCTGTACTGTTAGAGCTGTGAATAGAGTCTCTGAAATTTATCTTGGATTTTCTGGAGCACTTTGTCAAGACTTCACCAACATTCAGACAACAGTCATTTCAAAAATTACCCAAGGGCTTCCCTAATTGCTATGTCCATGTCTTCCAAGTCCACACACAGATTACCTCCATGCTCCATCGTGCAATCTGCTCTTTCCTGAGCTAGTCTCCTGTTCTCCTCTCTTTATAACAAACCTTTGGGTTTTCTTTTATTCTACTGGAATCCTGACAGGAGTCTCCAGGAGCAGGTGACTTCTTGGTCATGGATATCTTGCTTAGCATGATGGCACAGTGGTTAGCACTGCTGCCTCACAGTGCAGGGGACCCGGGTTTGATTCCAGCCTCAGGTGACTGTCTGTGTGGAGTTTGCACATTCTCCCCGTGTCTGCGTGGGTCTCCTCCGGGTGCTTCGGTTTCCTCCCACAGTCCAAAGATGTGCAGTTTAGGTGAATTGGCCATGCTAAATTGTTTACAGGGCTGTGTAGGTTGGATGCATTATTCAGGGTTTAAATCCAGGTGAATGACTCTGGGTGGATTAATCTTTGGAGGTTTAGTGGGGACTTGTTGGGCCAAAGGGTCTGTTTCCAGACTGTAGGGATTCTATGATTCTATCCTGTGAACCTTGATCTGTTTGAGGAATTGGAGAAGGGCACCAGTTTATGCAGAGTGATACCAGCTGCTCCAGATAAAGAAGCAGTAAGGAAGGTGGCCTCCTTGCCCCTGTAGGTACAAGGGACCCCTCTTCTTCTAGACACTCTCCATCAGTTTCTATTGCATTATAGATGAGTGGAGCCCACATATACTGCTGCAAAATAAATCATACCTCAATACCATCAGATAGACCATCATACCTGTGTCTGCATATCACCTCTAGGCATGTTCAAATTATGGTATCAGCAATTAAAATCAAAATTGAGTGCTAAAATATGGGCCTTCAAACTGATTCACATCAACTTCTCATTGCAGGCATTTGCTGGTACACTTGTACAAACTTCTTTACCAATAGATCCTGTGCACTTCCTGTTTTAAGTATGCACTTGCAGCTTGGATGCCATTTTTAAGAGTTACTTGACTACATAACACTAAATAAATAGTTGCCTCATGGCCCAATTTATCCCACAATGTTTAATTACTGATTTTAGCATCCCACAGTTATGATCATATTCAAATAATAAATGTAATACAATGTCTAAGCAAAATAGTTCATTTCTTGGTAGGATGGAATATCATTCCATTCAGATACAGGGGTACTTGTGAATCTGTACTTAATGTCCAAAGCAGAGATTTTTGGATATGAGAATAATTGAAGGATATGGAGACATTGAAGTTCACCTTTTGACAATAAAGTTGAAAGGAAAAACATCAGCAAAGATTATATTGATTGACTGCACAACCTCAAAGGGCTCAATGGCCTAAGCCTTTTCTTATTTCTTATATTTTTTTCTTATATTCGAACATTCAGGGTTATTTAACTAACAGATAGAAACAGTGCAAAATTGGATATACTGTTGAAAGTCCAGGTTTAGCAAATCTACTTTGAAATCACTGCTACAACTCTACACTCCAGTCAATGCCCAATCTTATACCCACACTGCACCTGGAAGATTAAAAATGACTGGAAGAATGATTAGAATTTTTGCAATGAATATGATCCTAGAAAAAAGAAGAGGAGGGTGGGGAGTCAAAGGGCTGTCAGCAAGAGTGGAAACCTATCAGGTTCTTAAGCGAGAAATTCCCTTACCTTACCTTCAATAATGATCAATGCTTCAGATGTCTTTGCTCATGCAAGGACAACATTGTTTTTACTTTTCAGCATGACCACAGGTCTTACTATATGTGCAACTGACTTATTTAGGCTGTTGCTGAAATAAAAGCAGTGTCTTATAGTTTTCAGCACAAAGAAGTGCACTGTGGCTCTCTGTACAAAAGGAAGCAAATTCATCTCATTCCCACTAGCCAGTGACAGGATAGAGAGCACAGCTGTTGAATGGTATTCAGGCCTCAGCATACTGCAGTGTGCCACTGACTGCATATATATTGTCACATGTCTTTCTCATCTAAACTCAGGCATTTTCATCATAGAGCCATAGAGTCATAGAGGTGTACAGCATGGAAACAGACCCTTCAGTCCAACCTGTCCATGCCGACCAGGTATCTCAACCCAATCCAGTCCCACCGGCCAGCACCCGGCCCATATCCCTCCAAACCCTTTCTGTTCATATAGCCATCCAAATGCCTCTTGAATGTTGCAATAGTACCAGACTCCACCATTTCCTCTGACAGCTCATTCCTTACACGTACCACCCTCTGCGTGAAAAAGTTGCCCCTTAGGTATCTTTTATATCTTTCCCCTCTCACCCTAAACATATGCCCTCTAGTTATGAACTCCCCGACCCCAGGGAAAAGACTTTACCTATTTAGTCTATCCATGCCCCTCATAATTTATAAACCTCTAAAGAAAATTCATTCTCTCAAAGTGCAGCAAGTAAGCAGCCTCAGTTAGCACATTAACTGCCCATAACCTTGCAACAGTTACAATTATTTCATTCTACTATTGTGCTCACTTCCACCTAATTGAACCTGCAAAGCAGCCCAAAGTCTTTCTACTGGGTGACAAAGGCCTTCATGAAATGCTTCATTGTGCTTGTCAGAAAGCCATATACATTGACCAGCAGGCAAACACAAACGTTGCAAGAAACCACATCAAAATACATCAACAGCATTCTTACTGTGCTGAACAGCTGTTAAGATTTACAGTATATAATGCATGATGTTCAACAGCATCATCATGAGAGAATAGTCTTTATCATCAGGCACCAATCAGATAACAAGCTATGGATGTAGTTTGCTCGCTGAGCTGGAAGGTTCATTTCCAGACGTTTTGTCACCCTACTAGGTAACATTTTCAGTGGGTCTCCGGGTGAAGAACTGCTGATGATTTCTGCTTTCTATTTATATGTTTGGGTTTCTTTGGGTTGGTGATGTCATTTCCTGATGTTATTTCCTGTCCTTTTTCTCAGGGGATGGTAGAAAGCATCTAAATTGATGTGTTTATTGATAGAGTTCCAGTTGGAATGCCATGCTTCTAGGAATTCTCGTGCATGTCTCTGCTTGGCTTGTCCTCAGATGGATGTGTTGTCCCAGTCGAAGTGGTGACCGTCCTCATCTGTATGTCAGGATATTAGTGAGAGAGGGTCATGTAGTTTTGTGGATAGTTGATGTGTATGTATCCTGTTGACTAGTTTTCTGCCTGTTTGTTCAATATAGTGTTTGTAACAGTTTTTGCATGGTATTTTGTAAATTACATTAGTTTTGCTTGTTGTGTGTATAGGGTCTTCTAGGTTCATTAGCTGCTGTTTTAGTGTGTTGGTGGGTTTGATGGCTACCATGATGCCAAGGGATCTGAGTAGCCTGGCAGTCATTTCCAAGATGTCTTTGATGTAGGGGAGAGTGGCTCGGGTTTCTGGACATGTTTTGTCTGCTTGTTTGGGTTTGTTGCTGAGAAATTAGTGAACTGTGTTCAGTGGATTCCCATTCTTTTTTAATACATTGCATAGGTGATCTCCCTCTGCTCTGCATAGACCCTTTGTGCTGCAGTGTGGGTTGGCTCGTTGAAATAATGTTCTGGTGCAGCTTCTTTTGTGGCTGTTGGGATGATTGCTTCTGTAGTTCAATATTTGGTCCGTATATGTGTTTTCCTGTAAACACTGGTTTGAAGCTCCCCATCAGCTGTTCACTCTACTGTGACATCTAGGAATGGCATTTTCCTCCTCTTTGGTGAATTTTATACTAGTAAGGGTGTTATTGATGGTCTTGAAGGTTTCCTCTAATTTATTTCATTTAGTGATGACAAAGGTGTCATCCACATAGCAGACCCACAGTTTGGGTTGGATAGTTGGCAGAGCTGTTTGTTTGAGTCTCTGCATTACTGCCTCTGCTAAGAACTCTGATATCGGAGATCCGGTGGGTATTCCATTGGTTTGTCTGTAGGTTTTGTTGTTGAAGGTGAAGTGTGTGATAAGGCATAGGTCCACTAGCTTGATGATAGGGACATTTAATAAAATGAAGGGTATGTAGGTTAGTTTGATCTTAGTGTAGGATAAAAGGGCAGCACAACATCGAGAGCCAAAGGGTCTGTACTGTGTTGTATGTTCTATGTTCAATATTCTATGATCTAGGATAATGCACATTTTGGGGGTGTGATTTGGCTATAATGTCGCTGAAGAATAAGGGAATGGTATTTTGGAGAACACTTACGTCCATTGGCAATAGCGCGATTCCAGAAGGGATCGATTCATGTGCTTCATTCTGTTCATGCGCTGATGTCCTCGCCAGAATCTCTGCACTGTTCTGTACATGCACCAGCCTGCATGCCATTCTGCACCTGCACTGACGCCTATGTGCCATTCTGTGCATGTGCGCTGTCAGCGCTGATCTATGTGTCATCCTGTGTATGCGCTGATGTCAGCTACTGACAAAGCAGCTTTCTATGAGAAATATTGTACAGAGAGCAGCTTTCTTACACTTTTTAAATGTACTGTGTTAAATTTACTTTAGTTTTGTTTAATAAATATGATTTACACCTGCATTCAGGCTGGGCTAAACTTTGCATTAGACCTTTGGGTGATTTTTGAGCAATCGCTGGCCAGCCCCAACCCTACTGTTTATTAGGCCTCACAGTTTATAATGAAGAGATTTTCTATTAAGCGAGGTTTCACTGTAACGCAACTACAGCATTAGAGCAGAACTACATGTATTTTATTCTTAGAAACTGCCCTGAATATATTCTATGAATGCCTCTTTATTTTGACCTTTGGCAAGTTGGTTTGTCCAATATAAACAAAGATTTAAATTGCTCAGAATTACTTCAGACTTTCTCTTTCAAATCTCCACTATTTTTTCAAGCATTTTTTCAGTACTACAATATAGCTATTGTTAGGGAGTATGTAAACCAGTCTAACAGTGACCTCTTGTCCGTGTTATTTCTTGTTTCCACACAGACTGATTCTACAGCTTGCTTTTCTGAGCCAAATTCATTACTCAGTCCTTGTCCTGATCTCACACTGTCTCACCTCCATCTCTTTTTTTCTATCCTTCTGAAATGCCAAATACATTTGAATATTTATGGTAGGACCACTATTGCTGTGTGAGTTACAGCAGTACCACGTATGAGAACAAGATAAACATACAAACTGATTGATGCAGACCATTGCTCGATGTGTAACGAATTGAACAGTGAATGAGGTTAGTGATGCGGTTTGTATGAAATTCTATTTGAAGTTTAAACTCCCTCACATTGATAGGCTGTGTCAGATTGTTATATTTCTTCCCACACCACATTCATGTTTTTGGAGCTATACTCCCGATGGTGACCTCTGCTTATTCCTTCCTTCCATTTCCTTCACAGCTACTAGTGAAATTCTCTCCCTGGATACTTGGTCAGTGATCCACAATTTACTCTCCTGGACATTCAGAGCACTGTCAGAAAAATAAAATGTGTTTTCTTGCAAGTTCAACTGTTCGTCAGTCTTTTGAAGAAAGTTTAGTTCAGAAAGAACTCCCTCTTTATGTTTTTTTTAAACCAGTTTGCTGGGAAGTATTATAATACACATGTCTAGACATCACTTCCTAAGGTGGAGCCTGAACTCAGACATCTGGCTCAGAGGTAAGGACAATACCACTGAGGCACAATACATCTTGTAGCCACACTATATCTGCCTTCAAAGACTTACAGGCTGTTGTTAAGCAACATGAAGCACCGAACTCATCAAGTCACCTGCAGATGCATGAAGCCAATGAACAGCATGGGTATCACTGGCTACGTGCAGGAATCATTTTTTTCAGCAGGAAGTCCACATTAAATGTGCTGCCTGCATTGTAACGAGTCGTCTTGGTTAGTCACGCACCGTGTTCCCCATTCCCACTTTCTGATTTATCCAATTCAACTCCCTCTGCTGTGATTCTAGGTTAGGCTAATACTCAAGCAAAAACATGTAATTCAGGATCTTGTAACATTCAGCCTTTTTGGACTTTTGTTCACATATAAATTATAATGTCAGGAAAATGGGTCATATTATCCGTGATTTCATTATACTGCTGAAGAATTCCCTCGCTATTTCAACTCAAAAACCAAAGTTAATTTCTGAATTCAAGCAGATTGGGGTCAATTTTGACTGCCTTTGCCTTCTGTTAACTATACACATGCTCTTCTTGGAGCTACAGATTTGTGCAGTCAGTATTTTTCTTCAAGCCAGAGGGTCCTTGGAGTGGCTGTGAGCACTTGACCTAACATTGGCAGATCAATTGCAAATCAGCATATGAGGTTTTGGAAGAATTCGTGACTCATCCTATTCATATCAAAATGACCCTGTCCTTACAATTAAGCTTGGGCACAGCAGTCTCTTGTTTTGTCACAAGGGATGCACACTTCATTACAATTGTGCTGAGAGTAGGAATCTAGTAATTAACTTTGATTGAAATATTTTAAATTTGATGCATCCATTGTGGTACTTTAGTTAATACTATTGATTAATTTTGCTATTCCAAGTGTCCTCTTCCAGTCAAAGCACTTCCATTCCCCATTGCAGATTAGCCAAATGTAGATGGATAAACATCTGGAAGGAGCACATTGATATCATCTTGAGGAAATGCTTATGTGATGTGAGAAAATTCCTACAACCTGCAGCTTTTTCTTTAACAGAAGGATCATAATGCATGTCCCAAATGGGGAATATCTGATCATTTAAAATTACTGTGGCTTGTGAATAGAACCCTTAACTGACAATATATCTATGCTTATGGAGGTAGATCAAAAGTTCTCATTGATATAGTACAATCCAAAAAAAAATTGTGCTGGAATTCGAACGAAAAATGTTTGAAAATATGCAAAAGCTCAGTGAGAACCTGCAGATAGAGAAAAAAATAATATTCAGGCTAATACCTTTTCACCAGAATTTATGATCTTGCCAGTCAAAGAAGAGGAATGTCTAGTGGGATGAGGATGGACTCCTGTCAGTCAGGGCATACTGGCCCAGCCAGTCCAGGAACTGACCATTTCCAATTGTGTTTGTACAGGACGTTGATAAGGCTTCTTCTGGAGTACTGTGCCCAGTTCTAGTTGTCCTGTTACAGGAAGGATATTATTAAACTGGAGAGCATTCAGAAGAGATTAACCAGGACGTTGCCAGGAATGGATTTTCAGTTATAAGGAGAGGCTGCATAGACTGGACCTTTTCATTGGAGCGTGAGTAGTTGAGAGGTGACATTATAGAGATTTATAAATTCATGAGGGGTATAAATAAGGTGAATGGTAGATAGTTTTTCCAGAGGGTAGTAGATCTCAAGACTCAAGGGCATATGATTAAGATGAGAAGAGAAAGATTTAAAAAAGACATGAGGGGCAATGTTTATCACACAGAGAATGTTTCATGTGTGGAATGAATTTCCAAAGAAAGTGGTGGATGCATGTATAGTCACAACGTTTAAAAGACATTTGGATAGGAAATATTTTGAGGGATATGGGCCAATTGCAGGCAGGTAGGACCAGTTTAGTTTAGGTTATGGTCTGCATGGACTGGTTGGACCAGAAGAGTCTATTTTCATGCCATATGATCCTAAGACTTTATGAGTCTAGTCTGGCGATTGTGACACAGTCAGTCCTGGAAAGCAAGTATAGACAAGCCTTGCTTGTTTTTCCATTCCGGTGCTATTGTAAATTCAGTCCAAGAATTGGGCTGCCGTGAGTCAGGACTGTCTTGCTATGTCAGGCTGGAAGATCAGTCACATCCCTAGGGACTAGGCAAGATGGTTTGCATCTACTCCAAGGGTATTCTGGGGTCTATCCAGAATCACACTAAGACTGGGCAGTCAAGTCTGGGTTGACCTCAATGAACTCTGTTTCTGAGATAATGGTCATAGTGAGAGGTAGCAAATGTAGATTGTAAGGTGGAACTTGGTGATGTTTAGGAGGGGACTGCATTGTTTCAAAGCAGTTTAAGGGAAGTGAAAGTCACTCTAGCCTTGGTATGGGAAAGGTACAGGGCCATAAGGCTTTGGAACCTCGAGCGCCATAGGGTCTGTGAGTAATGAGAACACATTAATTGTAATGGACATGAGCTCAACTGGTCATTGGTGCCAGAGAGATCATAATGGAAAAGGGGGACATGAAGAACTGGAGATAAATCATGGGTCTAAGGCAGAGTCTGAAGCTCATTCGCATGAACACAAAGTTGGAACATCACGATATTGAGCTGAAAATCAATTGCATAATAAAACCTAAACCTGAAACGAACCACTTACTAGAAGACTTTCTTTTTCAAAAGTAGTATCAGAATGCAAGCCCTTCAAAGGGGCAACTACATGCATTATTATTCACCTGATGCTAGCCATCTACCTTCCATTCAGAATGAATCTGGAAGTCATTATTCTTCAAATAATCAAAATCACGCGCAATAATAAAGGACTCATTAGGAGTATATTGTGCTCAATGATTGCCTTTGAAATGAACAATACGAAATTTAACCAAGACTTGTCATCACAGTCTCATCTCAAATGGCTAAAGAACAGTGTCCTAAGAATTTGAAACTTCTGTGGTACAGCTGCTATTATCCTGATAAACATTCAGCCAAGACTTTACTACTGAGATGGAATGGAGTCAGAGGGGAGGGGAGCACCTGGCAACTACCTCATGCCAAGGGGCAATGGAGACATTGTTAAGCAACAACAATAAGATAAAACACAAACATTTCATCAATTATGTTGTGTACGTTCAACACTGACCTCAGTGATAGCATGACTTTCAACTTTAATGTGAAGGATGTCAGGGCTCAGGATGTCCCTTTAATAATGTTCTCGACTATTTGACTTCCCTTGACAATCTACATCCATCCCACACAGAATGGTCAGGGCTAACCTAGCTGCTCTTCTGATGATGTTGCTTCTCAGATAAAATAGGCATAGAAGGATGCAGAGACAACAGGGTTGCATGTGCAGGATGAAACAGCAGCTGCCATGATCTAACACTCACCCTCAAGATGGAGGAGTAGGACAACAAGCACTAACTAGCGTGCTGCAGAGGTCTGGAGCAGAAATGCAATCAAAGACTTTGTTGCAGTAAATGATGAAGATGCAGTTCCAAAGAAGATCAAGATTATCCTGAAGCACCACTTCACAACTGGACGAAGATTTATACTCACAAACAATAGATGGAAATCCCATCATGGGAGCTCTCAAAGTTGTAGCTGCCCTTAATGTCTTTGTCAGTGGGTCGTTTCAGGGAGAAATTGGGAACCTCCATGACATTTCACAATCCTAGATTCTTAAGATATCACTGCCATGAAGGCAGACAGACACTCATATTTTGGAGCCACCTCTACATTGAGAACCATGGAAGGACTCTCCATTTTTTCATCTAGCCAACTCATAGCCTCTGGCATGCCCGTCTGATGTTGCTTTGCCTGTCTCTGCAGACTGACTATGTTACTGATGGCTGAGTACAGAGGCACATCATCCACATGAAGTTCAGCAGAGGTGTAGTATCTGGCAGTCCCTGTGAGTGTCAGAGATTGGGAGAATGTCTTCCTCCACCTGTTATAAAGACATGTGAGTGATGTGCTTACCAGATTATGTTTTCAAGTCAAATCTAGTAGAGTAACCACCATATGGTCATCTTTGAGTTGGTGGAGTACACAGGTGAATACCAAGCCACTGCATCCTCTGAGGGTTCACACTCTTCCTCCTCAGAGGTGGTGCTGGGATGGAGGGATTTAGTCTGTTTCCTCCTCATCACTGAGATTCCTATATTGTGTTACTGCCTGCCAACAGCAAGAGAAGGAATTGGTTGGTGAAGGTGGTAAGAGCCTTGTGCAGTGAAAAGTGTTAGCATTGATTCTCATTGAAGAATAGCAGAGCACAATTTCACTCATTAGCTGATGGAGTTCTGTCCCTCATTGCTCCAGGAGCAGAAAATATCTTCCCAGCCAATTCAACCATTCCTCCCCTAAAGTGGGTGAGGAACCTGATGTCTGTTGCTAGTTTTATCCTTTAATGCACAGTTGTGGGACACTTTATCTTGTAATGAGCTAAGGCGTAGGCTTCAATACAAGGTGGGAATATGTGCAGCAGCAGTTTGTGAGCATGCATGAATATGAGAGTTGGTGAAATATTCCCAGGGAGTGACTAGGAAATGGGATAGGCAGGAAGAGTGAGTCATTCAAGGGGATTTGATTGATGTGCACCCTTGAATGGACAAAATGCATGTAATGCTGAAACTTGCTTATCCCTCGGTGACCCTTGGTGAGACATGTTGGCAGTGCCAGTGGGAGTGAATGATGGTGGGAGGTAGCAGAGAGAAAGTGGTGCTATGTAACTTTGCAGAGTCCAGCAGATCATTCATGGTCATGTGACCAATACTGACCCAAGTGTGATCTTTGCCTAACCTGGACAGGTTTGGTGGGCTCTTCCCACGGTGCTGTAAGGTAAAGATGGACTGAGCCAATCATGGTGACCCAAAAGTGCCTGCAAGACCCTATCTGTAAATGTTGGGGGCAATTTCAACTTTATCAGACCCATCAGCAGGGTTGACCAACACACACTGAGGGGCAATTTGTGGTTGCAGCATCTGAATGGCGTCCAGCTATCCACTAAGTATGATTTCAGTGCCATTGAATTCAAAAGATCCAGCAGTCATGTGAACATCTGGCTTGCTCACTATATGAGTCACTGTGTAACCCGTGCACTGTCTTGCTTGATAGATAATGGAGTGAGAAGTACACGATCACATGAAATGACTCACCCCTAACCACTGGGAGATATCACACTATCCAGACACTCACTAACATTATTTAACTTCAAATGGGAAAGTCCCTCCCTAACTTCTTAAAAAGGATTCATGCAGCAAATTATTGTAAGTCAGCCTAACTTCACAATATTGGACCATAACTAATATAAAGATGGGTTTTAAGTTATACATACATGTGTTCTTTCAATTTCACAGAGTCCCTACAGTGCAGATAAAGGCCATTCTGCCAAATAAGTCTGCACTAACCCTCTGAAGAGCATCCCACCCAAACCCAACCTCCTATGGCTAATCCATCTCAGTTATACATTGCTGGACCCTATGGACAATTTAGCATGGCAAATCCACTTAACATGCGCATCTTTGGACTGTAGGAGGAAACCGGAGCCCCCAGTAGAAACCCAAGCAGACACTGGGAGAATGTGCAAACTCCAAACAGATAGTCACCCGAGGCTGGGATTGTGAGGCAGCAGTGCTTACCACTGAGTTTCTGTGCTGCAATTTAAACATTCAGTCTGGGAAATTGTGGAAGGCCTAATTTTAACCCTGTGTAAGTTAATTAAAATTTAGACCAGCCCTTTGCAGTGGTGCAGGACTTTCTATCACTCAGCCTGATCAAAAATTCAGGGTCCTGCTTATTTTTAATATTACAGGCATAAACACAAATCTTCGTGAACTGGTAAGTGTGAGGGATCAGATGAATATCTGCTCAGTCCATATTACTGGGGTTTTTGTTATGGGTTATTTGTTCACTGTTTTATCTCCAAAAAAAATCAGATATTAGACATATTTCTTGCTTTCCATATATGTGTGTGTGTATGTATGTGCATGTGTGTGCGCGTGTATGTGCATGTGTGCGCACGTGTATGTGCATGTGTGCGCGTGTGTGTGTGCGTGCGTGCGTGTGCGCATGTGTGTGTGTGCATGTGCATGTGCATGTGTGTGTGTGCGTGTATGCATGTGTGTGTGCGTATGTGTGTGCATGTGTGTGTGGAGGTGAAAGTGAGGGCTGCAGATGCTGGAGATCAGAGTAGAAAAGTGAGGCGCTGGAATAACACAGCAGGTCAGGCAGCATCCGAGGAGCAGGAGAAACATTCCAGATGAAAGACTTATACCTGAAAAAGTTGATTCTCCTGCTCCTCGGATGGTTCCTGACCTGCTGCGTGTGTGTGTGTGTGTTTTTGAGTGAGAGAGAGAGAGAGGTGGTTGGTGTATGTCATCCATCGCTTCCAAGGGGGTCACGACACGCACATGTACTTGTACCTCACTTATTCTTTGCTGTTCTTTCCTGTCAAGTATGACTTTGCTCTGCAAGCAAGTGGGAAGACATTCAGCAAATGTGTTCCAATGGATTTGTGTGTCTGAATAGTGAATAAGTTGAAATATGTGGAAATTATGAGTTATGAGTGTCAGTTTGGGGGATGTGGTAAGAGGGTGAGTGTGAGGTGAAGCACCTGGATGTGAGAGGGAATGAATTGCTGAATAATGGGGTGTGGACCATTGAACAGCATACGAGGTTGGTGATGCAGTGGGTCGATGGTATTTGAAAATACATTCACTGACCTTGACTATGTGAGGTCATTGAATGTTTTACTGCATTGCAGACAGATTCTCTGGAGCCGGACTCCTGGAATTCACTTCAGCAGCGAGCTATTTCCATTTCTTTCATAGGGTGCATTTCACTGTACTCCTTGAGATCCTATATGCAAATATAACTTCTCCCATTATATTAACATGCTGGAATGCTGCCTCCAGAAGAAAGTGAGGACTGCAGATGCTGGAGATCAGACCTGAAAATGTGTTGCTGGAAAAGCACAGCAGGTCAGGCATCATCCAAGGAGCAGGAGAATCGACGTTTCGGGCATGAGCCCTTCTTCAGGAATGAGGAGAGTGTGCCAAGCAGGCTAAGATAAAAGGTAAGGAGGAGGGACTTGGGAGAGGGGCGTTGGAAATGCAATAGGTGGAAGGAGGTTAAAGTGAGGGTAATAGGCCAGAGTGGGGGTGGGGCGGAGAGATCAGGAAGAAGATTGCAGGTTAGGATGGTGGTGCTGAGTTCGAGGGTTGGGACTGAGACAAGGTGGGGAGAGGGGAAATGAGGAAACTGGAGAAATCTGAGTTCATGCCTTGTGGTTCGAGGGTTCCTTGGCCGAAGATGAGGCGCTCTTCCTCCAGCCGTCGTGTTGCTATGGTCTGGCGATGGAGGAGTCCAAGGACCTGCATGTCCTTGGTGGAGTGGGAGGGGGAATTGAAGTGTTGAGCCACGGGGTGGTTGGGTTGGTTGTTCTGGGTGGCCCAGAGGTGTTCTCTGAAATGTTCCGCAAGTAGGCGGCCTGTCTCCCCAATATAGAGGAGGCCACATTGGGTGCAGCGGATGCAGTAAATGATGTGTGTGGAGGTGCAGGTGAATTTGTGGCGGATATGGAAGGATCCCTTGGGGCCTTGGAGGGAAGTAAGGGGGGAACATGTGGGTGCCGGTTTTGCATTTCCTGCGGTTGCAGGGGAAGGTGCCGGGAGTGGAGGTTGGGATGGTGGGGGGTGTGGACCTGACAAGGGTGTCACGGAGGGAGTGGTCTTTTTGGAATGCTGATTGGGGAGGGGAGGGAAATATATCCCTGGTGGTGGGGTCCGTTTGGAGGTGGTGGAAATGACGACAGATGATACGATGTATATGGAGGTTGGTGGGGTGGTAGGTGAGGATCTGTGGGGCTCTGCCCTGGTGGTGATTGGAGGGGCGGGGCTCAAGGGCGGAGGAGCGGGAAGTGGAAGAGATGCAGTGGAGAACATCGTCGATCAAGTCTGGGGGAAATTGCGGTCTTTGAAGAAGGAGGCCATCTGGGTTGTTCGGTATTGGAACTGGTACTCCTGGGAGCAGATGCGGTGGAGACGAAGGAATTAGGAATATGGGATGGCGTTTTTACAGGGAGCAGGGTGGGAGGAGGTGTAGTCTAGGTAGCTGTTGGA
The DNA here is from genome assembly GCF_020745735.1 of Hemiscyllium ocellatum. Lineage (NCBI taxonomy): Eukaryota > Metazoa > Chordata > Chondrichthyes > Orectolobiformes > Hemiscylliidae > Hemiscyllium > Hemiscyllium ocellatum. The sequence continues at coordinate 43,651,134 of NC_083412.1, read as the reverse complement.
GTCGGTCAGTTTATAGTCAATGTCCGTGTTGATTCGGTCACCCGAGATAGAAATAGAGATGTCTAGGAAGGGGAGGGAGGAGTCTGAGACGGTCCAGGTAAATTTGAGGTCAGGGTGGTAGGTGTTGGTAAAGTGATCACCTCCACGATCGCCAGGAAGACCACCGCCGACAGACTCGCGGCCTCCGCGGGGTCCACGGCTATCGGGAACAACATCGTTTCTGTTGTCGCCACAGCCACTTCCGCCCCCTGGGTTGCTGTTGCCGTAGCCACTTCCGCCCCCAGTGACATCACTCACCTGCACAACGACCACGCTGCATGCGTCTCCGCCCCCACACCAATCTCCGTCACCATGCCTAACCCCGCCCCATGCCGATCTCCGCCCGCACGTCTAACCCCGCCCCCACGCCGATCTCCGTCCACGCCGAACCCTACCCTCGCCCTGATCTCCGTCCCTGCCCCAATTCCTGCCCCCATGCCTAACCCTGCACCCACTCCCAGCTCCAGCCCCACACCAGGTCCTAGCTCCCAGCCCTGCCATGTTTTCACCATCCCTCCAGAACTACTCCTCTCTGAGGATGAAAGATCAGCCTTTTTGTAGGATACGTGGAACAGTCCATCTTCCACAGCTACACTGGCATCACCCCCCACCTTTTCCTCCGCTATATTGATGACTGTATCGGCGCTACATTGTGCCCCATGAGGAGGTTGAACATTTCATCCACTTTACCAACACCTTCCACCCCGACCTCAAATTTACCTGGATCGTCTCAGACTCCTCCCTCCCCTTCCTAGACCTTTCCATTTATATCTCGGGCGACCGAATCAACACGGACATTTACTATAAACCGACTGACTCCCACAGCTACCTAGACTACACCTCCTCCCACCCTGCCCCCTGTAAAAACGCCATCCCATATTCCCAATTCCTTCGTCTCCAACACATCTGCTTCCAGGAGGACCAGTTCCAATACCGAACAACCCAGATGGCCTCCTTCTTCAAAGACCGCAATTTCCCCCAGGACGTGATCGATGATGCTCTTCACTGTATCTCCTCCACTTCCCGCTCTTCCGCCCTTGAGCCCCGCCCCTCCAATCGCCACCAGGACAGAACCCCACTGATCCTCAGCTACCACCCCACCAACCTCCATATACATCATATCATCTGTCATCATTTCCGCCACCTCCAAACGGACCCCACCACCAGAGATATATTTCCCTCCTCTCCTCATCAGCATTCCGAAAAGACCACTCCCTCCATGACTCCCTCGTCAGGTCCACACCCCCACCATCCCAACCTCCACTCCCGGCACCTTCCCCTGCAACCGCAAGAAACGCAAAACTTGCGCCCACACCTCCCCCTTACTTCCCTCCAAGGCCCCAAGGGATCCTTCCATATCCACCGCAAATTCACCTGCACCTCCACACACATCATTTACTGCATCCACTGCACCCAATGTGGCCTCCTTTATATTGGGGAGACAGGCCACCTACTTGCAGAATGTTTCAGAGAATACCTCTGGGACACCCAGACCAACCAACCCAACCACCCCGTGGCTCAACACTTCAATTCCCCCTCCCACTCCACCAAGGACATGCAGGTCCTTGGACTCCTCCATCGTCAGACCATAGCAACACGATAGCTGGAGGAAGAGCACCTCATCTTCCGTCTAGGAACCCTCCAACCACAAGGGATGAACTCAGATTTCTCCAGTTTCCTCATTTCCCCTCCCCCCACCTTGTCTCAGTCCCAACCCTCAAACTCAGCACCACCTTCCTAACCTGCAATCTTCTTCCTGACCTCTCCGCCCCCACCCCCACTCCGGCCTATCACCCTCACCTTAACCTCCTTCCACCGCATTTCCAACACCCCTCCCCCAAGTCCCTCTTCCCTACCTTTTATCTTCGCCTGCTGGACACACTTTCCTCATTCCTGAAGAAGGGTTCATGCCCAAAACATAGATTCTCCTGCTCCTTGGATGCTGCCTGACCTGCTGAGATTTTCCAGCAACACATTTTCATGCTGCCTCCAGAGCCTCATTAGAGATTATGAAAGACCTCTAACATATTGTTCTACTTGCAGACTTCCTCTTTCCCTCAAACACTTTCACAAACAATCCCACCAGCTTCTGCACTTTATGTATGTACCTCAATCTTAAGAGAGGCCAGTTGCATTTTAGAGGTGCAAGTGTTGTTATCCTTGCACACTTTTGGGACCCTCACTGAGTATGCAATAAGTCAGCAGTGTATTTCACACTGGGGTGCACAGCATAATCAGATTCCATGAAACAGTAAAAATAGCTCATCGTAATAATGAGCAGGCAACATAAAGTTTATGAGCCATCTGCATCACTTTGGCAGGTAACCGCATATCATGATCCGAAACCCACTCCAGACATAAACATATCTATAGTGCTCCGCTTTTCACTCACACCTTCTTGGCACTTCTCCAACCTTAAAGACTTCAGTAAGACAAAGCTTTCTGAACATTTTTAGACTGTGTAATTAACATGACAAATGAGTGCAAAAATTATAACTTAACTGTGTTAATTAAAATAGGACCTCTCCAATTGACCAAGAAAATAACATTTAAAAATAACTATTTTTTCCTGTTAAGAGGTTCACTTAATATTCTCTTGTTAAACTCTGTTTCCTCAGGAGCTGGCTTCCTTCCCTAGATTTAACTTATATGACTCATCTTCACATTGCCCCTTTATTTTAAATCACTATGTTTGTAGGAAATGGGATAGTTTTCCCTGTGCAGTCTTCCTTCTTCATGGATATGCTAGTGGATTTGAGTACAACATAGATATCTTTTTTCCCAGAATATGTTATCAGCAGAAATAACATATTGGGCTCAAAGCACACATTGGGCAGAATTACAGTTTGTATCACTACCTGAAAATTAAACAAAAGCAAATAACTGCTTTCGGTGGAAAACAACTTCAGAAGAGGGAAAAATCAACTTTTTAAATATGTATTCTTGCGCATCACTTACTGAGCCAGCATTTTTAGATTAGATTAGATTAGATTCCCTACAGTGTGGAAACAGACCCTTCAGACCAACAAGTCCACATCGACCCTCCGAAGCGTAAACCACCCAGACCCATGCCCCTACACGCAATTTAGCATGGCCAATTCACCTAACCTGAACATTTTTGGACTGTGGGAGGAAACCAGAGCACCCGGAGGAAACCCACACAGACATGGAGAGAATGTGTAAACTCCACACAGAGAGTCCCCTGAGGCGGGAATTGAACCCGGATCTCTGGTGCTGTGAGACAGCAGTGCTAACCACTGTGGAATTGAACCCTGGTCTCTGGCGCTGTGAGGCAGCAGTGCTAACCACTGTGCCACCATGCCACCCATACTAATACCCTTGAGAAGATGGTAGTGAGTTGCCTTCCTGAACTGCTCCAGTCTAAGTGGTATACGTAAACCCAGCAGTGCTGTTAGCAAGTGTGTTCCAGAACTTTGACCCAGTGACATGAGTGAACAGCTTTATAATTCAAAGTCAGTCTTGAATGTGGTGTGGTGGGACATTTGAGATGGTTTCATACATCTATTGCATTTGTCCTTCTATCTAGTAGAAGTCATGGATTAGAAGGTGTGGTCAAAGGAATTTTGGTGAGTTGCTACAGTAAGTAGCGGCACGGTGGCACAGTGGTTAGCACTGCTGCCTCACAGCGCCAGAGACCCAGGTTCAATTCCCGCCTCAGGCGACTGACTGTGTGGAGTTTGCACGTTCTCCCCGTGTCTGCGTGGGTTTCCTCCGGGTGCTCCGGTTTCCTCCCACAGTCCAAAGGTGTGCAGGTCAGGTGAATTGGCCATGCTAAATTGCCCATAGTGTTAGGTAAGGGGTAAATGTAGGAGTATGGGTGGGTTGTGCTTCGGCGGGTCGGTTTGGACTTGTTGGGCCGAAGGGCCTGTTTCTACACTGTAAGTAATCTAATCTAATCTAAGTCTTGTAAATGGTACGTATTGCCATCACTATACATCATTGGTGGAGTGAATGATGTTGAAGGTAGTTGATTGGTGCAAATCAAACAGGTGCATTTTGGATGATGGTTTCCAGCTTCATGAATGTGATTGGAACTGCATCAAGTGGAAAATATTCTGTTACACGCCTGACCTGTGTCTTGTAGACAGTGGACAATATTTGAAGAATCAATAGGTGAATTACTCAGGGCAGAATTCCTGGCTTCAGGCCCGCTCTTGTAGACACAGTATTTATAGGGTTATATGGTTATTTCTTGATCAATGGTAATCTGCAGAATGTTGTTAATGGGGGATTCAGCAATGGTAATGCTGGTGAATAGCAAAAGAAGATGGCTAGCTTCTGTCTCTTGTTGGAGATTGTCATTGACTGACACTTATCTGAGACAAATATTATTTGCCTCTTATCAGCAGAAGCCTGGATGTTTGTAAGCCAGCACTTCCACTTGTTTGAAATAAAAGCAAAACATTGCAAGTGCTGGAAATTTTAAATAAAAACATAAAATGCTGGAGAAACTGGGTAGCATCTGTGAAAGGAGAAACAATTCCTAGTTCATTAACCTAGAGACTTTAGATTATGTCTAGTGACATCATCATCAGATGCAGTGGAATAACAGGAGATGTTAATGATTAGTCACTATGGTATGACCATTTGAGTTAAAGGAGATAACGGCCTGTCCTGACTTCAAAATCAAGAAGCAGCTGATTTGTCAAATGCTGTGGTTCCCAATTGCAAAACCAAAAGCAAATAAACAGTTGATTTAGTGATATAAAATCATGTTGCCTACTGACTCTGTTGCTGCTAATTATATATCTACTTTCACAACTCTCTGATGTATTGTTACAACCCTGCTTCATTATCAGAATAGCCTGCGGCAACACTCTCTTCATCCTCAAATACATCACCTTAGGCACCTGGGCTCCACTTTACTCCTGCTCGAATTCTGAACTTCCATTTTACACTTTCTCAATCTCATTCCATGACCCTTGATGCTGTCCATAATTACAGCTACAGGTTGATTCTCATCCATTTATTGAGCTGTACTGGAGTGCATTAATATTGAGCTGACTTGTGATTTGTCACTCATTTAACATCAACAGGCTGGTCAATTAAAATTACAACTCTTCTACCTCCTCAACCACCCCCCAACACACTGCTGAATTTCCAAACTCTGGGCTGTTGATTTTATACAGTTGTAAAAATTTTGGCTGCAGACACCAAGTGAAAATTTGCAAAGATCTCTCTTGATTATTCCCATTAAAGAGATAAAAGGTCCCATTACTAATACACTTAATTAGGCTGTCCTTCAGAAGTAATGGATTTCTTGAGTACAGAGGTGTCGTTTGGGTAGATGAGTTGTCACTCTCAAGATCTTAAAGCATCAATTATCAAAGAAATATAGAATACATTTTCAACCAGAAAGAAAGCTTCTCAAATCCCATCTCATTTTAATAGCTCATTTCATTTGCATCATTCTGTAATCTAATTGCAATGTCAGATCTTTTACAATTAACCCTTAATCATATACCATACTTGCTGTAGAAAATCAAACCGATTAAAAGGATATGCAATGACATGCCTGTCACGAGCAGACCTGGAAGGATCAGAAATTAAATCTGCATGTCATATTTTCTGCTCAATTCTAGTTCATTCAAAAATAGACTTTCAATCTTACATTACATGGCAATCTGTTTAGTAGAATTGTTAAGTACTAATCTCAAGTTAAAATTCTTGTCCCTCATCTGAATTTCTCTGTATTTCTCCTGTAGAATGAGTTAATCAGTTTGAGCAAATTTGTTTGGGAATGAGAATAAAGAAAAGCTACAAGAGAATGGTTCCCTTCTCAGGATATAATATTTTATATTATAAAACCTAGATTGAGTGCAGCAAAAAGCTCAAACAACACGAATAAAATGAAGCAGCATTTTCAAACTTCAGTGAGGACAAGATCAGATGGGAATGGGAATTTAAAGTTGCTTTCACAGATGGCACTATTGGATCCCGACTCCCTTGCAACACAAGGGAGCATGGAGGGGAGTAACCAGCATTCCACATGCCTCCAATTACCAGGTTGTTAAGCTTATTGTGGATCTCATTAACAGTCTTTTGAACAGCAGTGTGCTCAACCGGGAGGTCTGGAACGTGCTTGGTTGTAATCAGTGACACACAACTGTGATCTCTGGAGCAGAGAGGCTTGTGTTTGTGAATAGTGAGTGATTGGACTCTTGAGAGAGAGCTGTGAGGTTGCTGGCATCACGTGGGTGTCGGAAACCTTGGTAAATCAATGAATGTGAGACCGGGGAGTTCAAATAGCAATAGTTTATACTGACATTGGACACAGTGGTGAGGAGGAACCTTCACAGGTGCACATGCTGGTCAGAAGAATGCAAGAGGAGCACAGAGGGGACCTACGAGAGTAAGATAACAGTATCTAAGACATCAGGTATACTCCCTCCAAATGCCACAGCACCAATGCCAGCAGAGATTGAATTTATCCTGACACTGATTCACCATTTTATGAAGTCAATAGTCACACAACACCAGTTATAATCCAACAGATTTATTTTAAGCTACAAGCTTTCAGAGCTTCGTCAAGTGAGGTCACCATCACTTCACCAAACAAAGGAGCAGCGCTCTGAAAGCCTGGGCTTTAAATAAATCTGTTGGACTATAACCTGGTGTTGTGTGACTTTTGACTTTGTCCACCGCAGGCCATCCCTAAGTTGCTTGGTAAAGGTGGTAGTGAGCAGCCATGTTGAACCTTGCAGTGTTTGCTGTACAAGGACAGACAGTAATTTTAGGAAGGGGTTCATCAAATTTAACCTAGCAACACTGAAAATATGGTTACATAACTTAAAATCAGGATGTTGTGTGGCTTGGAGGGGAACTTGCAAGTGGTGATGTTCCAATGCATGTGCTTTCCTTGTCTTTCCAGATGGTAGAAATAGCTCTTCCCACTTTATTCAGGTCAAAGGGTACAGGTTCCTGCATCAGCCCCAGTTTTCCTTTCTCTTTATGAGGTACATGGAATATTCCTTGTTCCTGTCCCACTTTGACCCCACCCCCTACTCTTTCTCCAGTACATCGATGACATATCAGTGCTGCGTCCCTTTCTCATTCAGAATTGGAAAAATTAATCAATTTCACTTCCAATCCCCATCCCACTCTCACCTTCAATTGGTCAATCTGTAAATTCTCCCTTCCCTTCAAGACATCTCTGTTTCTATTTCCGGAGATAGGCTGACCACCAATATCCAATACAAACCACCCAAGTCTCGCAGTTACTTTGAGTATGTATCCTCACACTCTGCCTCCTATAAAGATTCTATTTCACTCTCCCAGTTCCTCAACCTGCATTATATCTGTTCCAATGATGCCAACTTGGATAAGGAGGCCTCTGAAATGTCCATCACCACAGTTGACAAGGCCCTTCGTCATGTCTGACCCATCTCCAGCAGTTTGTCCCCCACCCTCTCTCTTCCCTCCCAAAACAGCAATAGGGTGTCTCTGTCTTCTGCTACCATACCACTAGCATCCACATCCAAAGGCTTACGAGCCACCATTACCATCCCCTCCAGCAGGATACCACCACCAGACGCATGTTCACATCCCTTCTTTTGTCAGCCTTCTGCAGGGACTGTTCCCTCCAGGATACCCTGGTCCATTCCTCCTTCACTGCCTACACCCTCCCACAGCCTCACAGCACCTTCCCTTGCAATTGCAGAAGGTGTAACACCTGCCCGTTTACTTCCACCCTCCTTACTATCCGTGGTGCCAAGCACATCTTTCAGGTGAAGCAGCACTTTACTTTGAACTTCGTTTGATTAGCCTATGGTATTTACCATTCACAATGTGGCCATCTCTACAGTAGGGAAACTAACTTTAGACTGGGTGACTGCATTCTTGCAGCAGAAATAACCCTGAGTTTCCAGTGGCCTGCCACTTCAACACACCACCATGTTCTCTGGCCAATGTCTTTATCTTGGGCTTGCTATAGTGCTCCAACAAAGCTCAGTGCAAGCTAAAAGAAAAACGCTCCATCTTCTGCTTGGGGACACTGCAGCCTTCTGGACTCAAAATCAAGTTCAACAACTTTAGTGCTTGAGCACCTTCTCTCCTTTCCTTACCTCAACTCCCACACACCAAGCCTTGTCATCACCAGGATTGCAACCACAAACAACCCATTGTCAGCCACTAAAATGCCCATTAGTGGCTATTCATTTTCCTAGCCTGATCTTTGACCATTCCTTCATCTGCCCAACTGTTTCTCTATCTTTCTGGACTCTATCTCCATCTATTGTTTACTCCTTCCCCCTTTCCCAATGCTACTTACAGCATACATACCAATCCTTTCCCAGCTATAAACAACTCTGAAGAAGCGTCAATGGACTCGCACTGTTAACTTTGTTTTCCCTCCACAGATGCTGCCAGACCTGCTGAGTTTCTCCAGCAATTTCTGATTTTATTTCTGATTTGCAGCATCTGCAGTTTTTTGGGGTTTTTTTATTATTTAAACTAACTTCACTTATGCTCTCACGCCCTCATAATTGCCCATTTGTAAATTTAAAATCTTATTCTCAAGCACACGCTGTGCTCACTCAAACTAAATGTATATAAAATTATGTCATATTATGACCACTGTCACTTAGAGAGTTCTTTCACTATAAGATCATTAATTAATCTTACCTTATTACACAATACCAGGTCTAGTAACACTTGTTCCCTAGTTGGTTCCAGATACCAGGTCATGCCAGTCTGGTGCAGGGCTATTGTGAATTATGAATCCTTCATCCCTGTGATAGTTGCAGAATCTACTCCTTCTCAAGTCATGCTCAGGATTCAATAAGTACACTATGGGTGTCTTTTGGGGAAATTGGTTGGGGTGTTTGGGGTGAGGGTTATCCATAGTAGAGACCGCGTTTGATAACCATCCAATACCTAGATACTGATATAGGCAGGTGTTATGATCAACATCGTCTACCACTACATAACTGCACTGAACAGGTCAATGGCATCTTGAAGATACCTGTGACCATTTGGGTGATGCCCTCCAAATGGACTACCAAGGATGTTTCATAGTGTGATAATTTGCTGAGCACTGCATAATTTGACTATGATAGAGCTAAAACTGGATGGTGAGGAGGAATGGGAAACTTATTCTTCCTTAGAGGAGGACAGGTCGTAGAAAGAAGAGGCTACCAATCTAAAATTTGATATTTAAAAGGAAATAAAAGAAACAGCTAAGTTAAACCTATAGATATGTAAAAGAACTTAACTCTCCCTGGTGTTTGAGTACTGTAAATTGGAAGATGTAATGATTATAGTTTTATTGTGTTTTGAAATCTTCAAATTATGTTAGATGCAAACAGTTTGGTGTATTCTATCTTCTTCCCTTTTGCATAACAAATATCTGTTTTATTGTTCAAACCAACTCTGCCACATTACATGCTGGTGTTTCAGTAAAAGACCATCTTATTACATAAACAATAACAAAATAGTATCTATCAAGTCAGATTTTAGTCTAGGTTCCGATTTCTCCAGTAATATTATCAGCTGGAATCAGAATATCAGCCACCATTATAAAATGTTACTTCAAACCAATATAGTAGCCCAAAACTAACTAGCTTTATCAAAATCTCACACCTGAATAATAATGCAGGTCACCAAATGTATTTCCTTTTTTCACAAGCTTTTGCAGAATTCCAAATACCAGTGTCCATCCTTTCCTTTCTTTATTGTCATCCTTCCTTGTTACTATCTTATTTAACTCAGATTTCACTGTCACTCTTTTGCTATCGTATTTTCCCTAATGTCGGAAATATGAACTTTCTTTTCATCTTTTGCACTTTTTACACTTTTAATATGTTATGAATTTCCTTTTATCTGTATTTCATATGTTGTTTGAGCTCAGAGTACATAGAGGTTTAATTCTAAATGTAAGCTTAAGACATTTGAGCCAAGTCAAAGTCACACATTAATAGAAATTAACAATATCGCATGAATAGCAAAACAGCAGTAGGACTATTGTCCAAACTCTTATGAAGTGTAATCAAAATTTATGCTTTGAAATTTATAGACATTTGAGCTAAATCTTATTGAGTTTCTGGGTGATTAAATCTGGCAAATTCAGGAAAAGTTCATGATAGACTCTTAGGATATCTTTCTAAAGTTGTGACCACAGGACGTGTCAAATAAAATAATAAGATTAAAATACAAGTCAAACATCAGAAAACAGCATGATCCCTGATTGAAGAAGACAAACAAGGCAACTGAAAGAGGTTTCGAATGCAGATTTGAATATGATGCAGGGGGAGAGACAAGACAGAAGCTGAAAAGAGTTTTTTGCAGCCAGTAAATTCATTGGAAAGCAAGTACCATTTAAAGTTTAGAGTATTGACAGCTTCAACTTCTATTAATTATAACATTTTTTGCTTAATAAATTATCCTGATACTTATTCTTTAACTGTTCTCATTATCTGAAATGTACTGCATGGTCTCAAAACCTCTTGCAATTCATTGGTTGTATTCTAACATTTTTATTTTGCTACCATTAATATTCAGATGAACCAAATGTCTGGGAAAATTATAAATCTTACTAGCAAAAGGCAGACAACATATTCAAATGACCCTTTTATTAATGTTGGGAAGTTAATGATGATTTGTGAGTCACTCAAATGAACTGATATTGCTGCATATGCCTGACTTTTATTTCTGATTTTTTTTTGTTTTCATTTTATCTTTCCTCTGAAATAGTCACTTTATATTGCAGAACACTTGACGAGAAAGCTTTGCCAGTTGTTGGCTGCAAATTATTTCCTTTGTGATATTCCCAGTGGACTCCTTCATTTTTTTTTCAGGGACTTGCTTTGCACTTGTTCATAAAGCTTGAACACAATTACTTCAACTGCACTGCCGTTCTGACTTTCCCCATTTCACAGACAAGCTCAATATGACAGGGGTCTTCAAAGGAACTAAATTCAGTGATTTGGTCTCAGCATCGCACCTAATTAGCATCCCTTGGTATTGAATCCATTAGCTTGATGAGTGAAAACCACAAGCGAATACTAATTTGGATTCAATCCCTCAGGACAATGATCGGAGGTGACACTATTAAAGAGAAGACTCTTCACAGCTGATAGAAGAAGCATTGGGAACCGTGACCTTAATCCACCAACATCAAATTTCAGGCATAAACATAGCAAACTAGTTTTAAATCTATTTCTCCTCCTCGTCAGAACAAAATGCCAGTATTGTTCTGAAATGGGAGTAATGTTCAATTTTTTTTGACTGTCAATAGTGTTCGGCATATCTGAATTACAAATTATCGGGTGTAAATTCAGTGCTTTATTGTATTCCTTATGTGTGTGTGTGAGAGAGAGAAAGAGAAGGGGAAAGGGAGGATAGTGCAGTGATTATGTCAATTAGTAATCCAGAGACCTAAGTAATGCTCTGAGAACCAGAGTTTGAACCCCACCATTGCAGATTGTGGTATTTGAATTTAAAAACCTAGAATTAAAAGTCTAATAAGGACTATAAATCATATTGTTCTAAAACCCCATAGGCCTATGTTTGCTAGCAATGTGGTCGGCTCTTAAAGCACCTTGGTGACTCTAAAATGGCCTAGCAAACCATTCAGTTGTATCAAACTGCTGAAAGATCTCAAAGGAACGAAACATGGAAGGAAATATCAACCTAGGCATGGGAAATGACAAGCACTGCAAAAAGTTTTCTTACATCAGGGACTTAGTGCCAAAATTGTGAGATCTAGCTCACAGAAGAACTTGAAATAGCCATATTCGTGGTTTGAACCTTGCAGACAGTGACCCTGACACTGAAATTACCATCTCTGTTAATGTCCATTCCCAGCAGGGCAGATCAGGCAAAGGTGATGCAACAATGATATACATTCAGGAAGGAATTGCCCTAGAATACCACAACAGTGACTCTGGACTTCATGATGTCTCATGACATCAGTTCAAACATGGACAAGGAAACATCCTGCTGATTACTAGCCCACTTCAGTTGACTTCAACGCCAGGAGGATCCAGAATAAGGTGGATGAACTTGTTTATACTGGGACTTTGATATTGTGGATATTGCAGAGACAAGGATAGAGCAGGGACAGGAATGGTTGTTGCAGGTTCTGGGATTTAGATGTTTCAGTAAGAACAGAGAAGATGGTAAAAGAGGGGGACATGTGGCATGGTTAGTCAAGGATAGCATTACGGTAGCAGAAAGGATATTTGAGGACTCGTCTGCTGAGGTAGTATAGGCTGAGGTTAGAAACAGGAAAGGGAAGGTTACCCTGTTGAGAATTTTCTATAGGCCTCCAAAAAGTTCCAGAGATGTAGAGGAAAAGATTGCAAAGCTGATTCTGGATAGGAGCAAGAATAACAGGGTAGTTGTTATGGGGGATTTTAACTTTCCAAATATTGACTGGAAATACTATAGTTCGAGTACTTTAGATGGGTCAGTTTTTGACCAATCTGTGCAGGAGGGCTTCCTGACATGGTGTGTCGATAATCTAACTAGAGGCAAAGCCACATTGGATTTGATAATGGGGATGAACCCGGCCAGGTGTTAGGTTTGGAGGAAGGTGAGCACTTTGGTGATAGTGACCACAATTCAGTTATGTTTATTTTAATGATAGAAAGGTATTGGTATATACCAGAGGGCAAGAGTTATAAATGGGGAAAAGGTAATTGTGATGCGATTAAGGATGCATAGGATGGGGAAGGAAACTGCAAGGGATGAACACAATTGAAATGTGGAGCTTAATCAAGGAAGAGCTACTGCATGTCCTTGATAAGTATGAACCTGTCAGTCAGAAAGGAAGTGGTTGAGCAAGGGAGTCGTTGTTTATTAAGGAAGTTGAATCTCTTTTCAGAGAAAGAAGAAGGCTTATGTTAGGATGGGATGTGAAAGCTCAGTTAGGGCACTCGAAGTTACAAGCTAGCCAGGAAAGACCTAAAGAGAGAGCTAAGAAGATCCAGGAGGGGACATGAGAAGTCGTTGGCAGATAGGATCAAGGAAAACCCTAAGGCTTTCTATGGGTATATCAGAAAAAAAAGAATGACAAGAGTCAGATTGGGGCCAATCAAGAACAGCAGCGGGAAGTTGTGTGTGGAGTCCGAGGAGATAGGAGAAGTGCTAAATGATTATTTTTTGTTGGTTTTCACACTGGAAAAAGATAATGTTGTCGGGGAGAATACTGAGATACAAGCTATTAGACTAGAGGGGATTGAGGTTCACAGGGAGGAGGTGTTAGCAATTCTGGAAAGTGTGAACAGAGATAAGTCTCCTGGGCTGGATGGGATTTATTCTCGGATTCTCTGGGACGCCAGGGAGGAGATTGCCGAGTCTTTGGCTTTGATCTTTATGCCATCATTCTCTACCGTGCCAGAAGACTGAAGGATAGCAAATGTTGTCCCCTTGTTCAAGAAGGGGAGTAGAGACAATCCTGGAAATTATAGAACAGTGAGCTTTACTTCGGTTGTGGGTAAAGTGAAAGTGTTGGAAAGGGTTATAAGAGATAGGATTTATAATCATCTTGAAAAGAATAAGTTGATTAGGGATAGTCAACACGGTTTTATGAAGGATAGGTTGTGTCTGACTAACTTTATTAAGTTATTTGAGAAGGTGACCAAACAGGTGGATGAAGGTAAAGGGGTTGATGTGGTGTATATGGATTTCAGCAAGGCATTTGATAAGGTTTCCCACGGTAGGCTATTGCAGAAAATATGGAAGCAGATCAGAAATTGGCTCACTGAAAGAAGACAGAGGGTGGTGGTTGCTGGGAAATGTTCATCCTGGAGTTCAGTTACTACAAGATTTGTTTTGGATCCACTAATGTTCATATTTTATAAAATGACCTGGTACAAAGGTCGGTGAAGTTGTGAACAGTGCCAAAGGATGTTGTAGGATACAGAGAGACATAGATAGGCTGCAGAGCTGGGCTGAGAGGTGGCAAATGGAGTTTAATGTGGAAAAATGTGAGGTGATTCACTTTGGAAGGAGCAACAGGAGTACTGGGCTAATGGTAAGATTCTTGGTGGTATTGATGAGCAGAGAGATGTTGGTATCCATGTACATACATCCCTGAAAGTTGCCACCCAGGTAGACAGGGTTTTTAAGAAGGCATACAGTGTGTTAGCTTTTATTGGGAGAGGGATTGGATTTCGGAGCCACGAAGTCATGTTGCAGCTGTACAAAACTCTGGTGCAGCCACATTTGAAATATGTCATACAGTTCTGGTCACCAAATTATAGGAAGGATGTGGAAGCTTTGAAAAGGGTTCAAAGGCGAATGCAACAAGACCTTGAGATATCCATTGTCTCAGCCTGCTCCTGCCCCACCAAACTCATCTCTGCATACTTTGACACGGTCTTGTCCCCCTTAGTCCAAGAACTCCTCATCTACGTTCGGGACACCACCCACGCCCTCCACCTCCTCTATGATTTTTGCTGCCCCGGCCCCCAATGCCTTATCTTCACCATGGACTTTCAGTCCCTATACACCTCCATCCCCCATCACGAAGGCATCAAAGCCGTCTGCTTCTTCCTTTCCCACCAACCCAACCAGTAACCTTCCACTGACACCCTCCTTCGACTGACTGAACTGGTCCTCACTCTGAATAACTTCTCTTTCCAATCCTCCCGCTTCCTCCAAACCAAAGGAGTAGCCATGGGCACCCACATGGGCCCCAGCTATGCCTGCCTCTTCCTCGGATATGTGGAACAGTCCATCTTCCGCAGCTACACTGGAACCACTCCCACCTTTTCCTCCACTACATCGATGACTGTATCGGCGCTACCTTGTGCTCCCACGAGGAGGTTGAACAGTTCATCCACTTTACTAACACCTTCCACCCTGTCCTCAAATTTACCTGGACTGTCTCAGACTCCTCCCTCCCCTTCCTAGACCTCTCCATTTGTATCTCGGGCGACCGACTCAACACGGACATTTACTGTAAACCAACTGACTCCCACAGCTACCTAGATTACACCTCCTCCCACCCTGCCCCTGTAAAAATGCCATCCCATATTCCCAATTCCTTCGCCACCGCCGCATCTGCTCCCAGGAGGACCAGTTCCAATACAGAACAACCCAGATAGCCTCCTTCTTCAAAGACCACAATTTCACCACAGACGTGGTCGATGATGCTCTCCATCTCATCTCCTCCACTTCCCACTCCTCCGCCCTTGAACCCCGCCCCTCCAACCGCCACCAGGACAGACCCCACTGGTCCTCCCCCAATCTTATCTCAGTACCAACCCTCGGACTCAGCACCACCTTCTTGACCTGCAATCTTCTTCCCGACCTCTCCGCCCCCACCCCCTCTCCAGCCTATCACCCTCACCTTAACCTCCTTCCACCTATCGCATTCCCAACACCCCTCTCCCAAGCCCCTCCTCCCTACCTTTTATCTTAGCCTGCTTGGCACACCTTCCTCATTCCTGAAGAAGAGATTATGCCCGAAACGTCGATTGTCCTGCTCCTTGGATGCTGCCTGACCTGCTGGGCTTTTCCAGCAACACATTTTTCAGCTTGAGATATCCAAGCCTTGACTCCAAGTGGCAAGCACCATTCGTGCCACACAAATACCAGGCAGTGACCATCTCGAACAGGAGAGAATCTAACAATTGCCCCTTGACATTTTGTTGTGTTACCATCACTGAATTCCCCGTTATGAACATCCTGGGCATCCATCATTGACGAGAAACTGAACTGGTCTAGCAATATAAAAACTGTAGTCTCAACAGCAGGTTAGCGGCTGGAAGTCCTGCAGTGAGTAACTCACCAGATTCTGCAAGGCCTGTCCACAAGTCAAGAATGTGCTGGAATTCCCCCCACTAGCCTGGATAAGTGCAGCTCCAACAGCACTCAAGAAGCTTGACACATCAAGGACAAAACAGCCCACTTGATTGGCACTACATCCACAAGCATCCTCTCCCTCCAATACTGACATTCAGTAGCAGCAGTGTGTACAAGCGACAGGATGCACTGCAGAATTCACCAACACCTCTTGTACAGCACCTTCCACAGCCATGACCGTGTGGAAGGACAAGGGCAAGATACATGGGAACCTGAAAATTCCTCTCCAAATTATTGTCAATTCTGACTGAGAAATAACCACCATTCCTTCACTGCTACAGAATCAAAATTGTGAGCCTCCCTCCCTAACAGCAGTGTACTTACACGAAACTTATTGAAATGATTTAAGAAGACAGCTCACTACCACCAATTGAAAGACAGTTAGGGATGACCAATAAATGCTGACCCAGCCAGCGAAGCTCAAATCCATTGAATGAATAGAAAGAGAATTACGAGCAGCTTTCCACATAATCTTAGTTACCAGTAATGCAGTTCAACAGTCAGTGAGCGACCAGTGAAAGACATGCAGCAGAAGACTTCACACACTTCTGTTGGAAGGTTATCAGCCTGAAATGCTGACCCTGTCTCCGTCTGTTTCTGGAGATGATGTTGGTATTGGGTATTTTGTAATCATTATATTGACATTTTTAATATCCACAGTCCTTCACTCTTCATCCAACAAGGTCTATGTGCAAACATTCCAGTTGCAGAAAAATCAGTAAAAGTGAAGAGCTGGCAGTTAGTGAAGGAATAGTGGGAATGCTGTACAGAGCTCTCCGTTAGTGAAGGAACTGTGGGAATGCTGTACAGAGCTCCCAATAAGTAAAGAATTGTGGGAATGCTATGCAGAGCTCTCCATTAGTGAAGGATTCTGGGAAAACAGTCCAGAGTTCCCAGTTGGTGAACGATCAGTGAGAATGCGGTACAGAGCTGCTTCTTAGGTAAGAATCAGTGGGAATGTTGCACAGAGCTCCCAGTTGGTGAAGGATTATTGGGAATGCTGTACAGAGCTCCCAGTTGGTGAATGGTCAGTGGTAATGCTGTATAGAGTTATCTGTTTGTGAAGGATCAGTGGGAAGGTTGTAGGGAGCTCCCAGTTATTGAAGGAGCAGTGGGAATGTTGTACAGAGCTCCCAGTTAGTGAAGGATTATAAGGAATACTGTACAGAACTCCAATATAGTGAAAGATTATTTGGAATGCTTGCAGATTTCACCGTTAGTGAAGTATCAGTGGGAATGCTATACAGAGCTCCCAGTTAGTGAAGGAACATTGGGAATGCTGTACAGAGCAGCAACTTCATTAAGGATTATTGGGAATGCTGTACAGAGTTCCCAGTTGGTGAAAGATTATTGGGAATGCTGTACAGAATTCTCTGTCAGTGAAGGATTATTGGGAATGCTGTACAAAGCTTCCAGTTAGTGAAGGAAGTGTGGGAATGCTGCACAGAGCTCCCAGTTAGTGAAGCAACAGTGAGAATGCTAAAAAGAGCTCCCAGTTAGTGAAAGATTAATGGGAAAGCTTGCAGAGTTCCCAGTTAGCGAATGATCAGTGGGAGTGCTGTACAGAGCTCCCAGTTAGTGAAGGATTATTGGGAATGCTGTAGACATCTCTCCATTAGTGAAGGATCAGTGGGAATGGTGTACAGAGCTCCACGTTAGCAACAGATTATTGGGAATGCTGTCTAGATCTCCCAGTTATTTAAGGAACAGTGGGAATGCTTTACAGAACTTTCAGTTAGTGAAGGATTATTGGGAATGCTTGCAGAGCGCCCAGTTAGTGAAGGATCAGTGGGAATGATGCACAAAACTCCCAGTTAGTGAAGGATCAGTGGGAATGCTCTACAGAGCACTCCGTTATAGTAAAGGATCAATGGGAATACTGCACAGAGCTCTCAGTTAGTGAAGGGACAGTGGGAATGTTGTAGAGACCTCCCAGTTAGTGAAGGATCAGTGGCAATGCTGTACAGAGCTCCCAGTTAGTGAAAGATTATTGGGAATACTGTATAGAGCTCTCAGTTAGTGATGGATCATTGGGAATGCTGTACAGAGCTCCCAGTTAGTGAAGGATTATTGGGAATGCTGCACAGAGCTCCCCATTAGTGAAGGATCAGTGGGAATGCTGTAAAGTGTTCCCAGTTGGTGAAGGATTATTGGGAATGCTGCACTGAGTTTCGAGTTAGGGAAGGATCAGTGGGAATGCTGTACAGAGCTCTCAGTTAGTGAATGATTATTGGGAATGCTGTAAAGAGTTTTGGTTCATCAAGGTTTATTGGGAATATTCGACTGAGCTCTCAGTTAGTGATGGATCAGTGGGAAAGCTGTACAGATTTATCCGTTAGTGAAAGATCAGTGGGAATGTTGTAGGCATCTCCCAGTTAGTAACAGATTATTGGGAACACTGTCTAGATCTCCCAGTTATTGAAGGAACTGTGGGAATATTGTACAGAGCTCCCAGTTAGTGAATGCTGTAGAGAGCTCCCAGTTCATGAAGGATTATTGGGAATACTGTATAGAGCTCTCAGTGGGAACGCTGTACAGAGCTCTCATTTATTGAAGGTTTAATGGGAATGCTGTACAGAGCTCTCCATTAGTAATGTATTATTGGGAATGCTGTACAAAGCTCCCAGTTAGTGAAAGATTATTGGGAATGCTGCACAGAGCTCCCAGTTAGTAAACGATCAGTGGGAATTATGTTCTGAACTCCTAGTTAGTGAAGGATCATTTGGAATTCCATACAGAGTTCCCAGTTTGTGGAGGATTATTGGGAATGCTGTAAAGAGCTTTCCGTTAGTGAAGGAGCAGTGGGAATGCTGAACAAAGCTCCCAGTTAGTGAAGGATGATTGGGAATGCTGCACAGAGCTCCCAGTGAGTGAAGCTTTAGTGGAAATTCTGTAAAGAGCTCCCAGTAAGTGAAGGATTATTGGGAAAGCTGTACTGAGGTTCTTGTTAGGGAAGGATCGGTGGGAATGCTGCACAGAGCTCTCAGTTAGTGAAGCTTTAGTGGGAATTCTGTAAAGAGCTCCCAGTAAATGAAGGATTATTGGGAATGCTGTACAGAGCTCCCGGTAAGCCAAGGTTTATTGGGAATATCGAACTGAGCTCCCAGTTAGTGAAGGATCAGTGGGAATGCTGTATAGAGCTCTCAGTTAGTGAAGGATTATTGGGAATGGTGTACAGAGCTCCCAGTATGAGAAGGATTATTGGGAATACTGGACAGAGATCTCAGTTAGTAAAGGATTTTTGGGAATGCTACACATTACTTCCATTAGTGAAGTATCAGTAGGAGTGGAGTACAGAGCTCCAAGTTAGTGAAGGATTATTGGGAATGCTGCACAGAGCTCCCAGTTAATGAAGGATTGTGGGAATGCTATACAGAGCTCTCAGTTAGTGAAGGATCATTGGGAATGCTGTTCAGAGCTCCTAGTATGAGAAGGATTATTGGGAATACTGTACAGAGATCTCAGTTAGTGAAGGTTTATTGGGAGTGCTGTACAGAGCTCCCGGTTAGTGAAGGATTATTGGGAATGCTGCACCGAGCTCTCAGTTAGTGAAGGATCAGTGGGAATGATGTACAGTGCTCCCAGTTAGTGAAAGATTATTGGGAATGCTGTACAGAGCTCCCAGTCAGTGATGATTTACTGGGAATGCTGTACAGAGCTTCCAGTTAGTGAAAGATTATTGTGAATGCTGTACAGAGCTTCCAGTTAGTGAAGGATTATTGGGAATGCTGTACAGAGCTCTCAGTTGTTGAAAGATCAGTGGGGATGCTGTACTGTCCCAAGTAAAGCTTTGTGCGTGGGAAATCATGTCTCACAAACATGATTGAGTTTTTTGAAGAAGTAACAAAGAAGATTGATGAGGGCATAGTAGTAGATGTGATCTATATGGACTTCGATAAGGTTCCCCATGGGAGACTGATTAGCAAGGTTAGATCTCATGGAATACAGGGAGAACCAGCCATTTGGATACAGAACTGGCTCAAAGATAGAAGACAGAAGGTGGTGATGGAGGGTTGTTTTTCAGACTGAAGGCCTGTGACCAGTGGAGTGCCACAAGGATCGGTGCTGGGCCCTCTACTTTTTGTCATTTACATAAATGATTTGGATGCGAGCAAAAGAGGTACAGTTAGTAAGTTTGCAGATGACACCAAAATTGGAGGTGTAGTGGACAGTGAAGAGGGTTACCTCAGATTACAACAGGATCTGGACCAGATGGGCCAATGGTCTGAGAAGTGGCAGATGGAGTTTAATTCAGATAAATGCGAGGTGCTGCATTTTGGGAAAGCAAATCTTAGCAGGACTTATACACTTAATAGTAAGGTCCTAGGGAGTGTTGCTGAACAAAGAGACCTTGGAGTGGAGGTTCATAGCTTCTTGAAAGTGGAGTTGCAGGTAGATAGGATAGTAAAGAAGGCGTTTGGTATGCTTTCCTTTATTGGTCAGAATGTTGAGTATAGGAGTTGGGAGGTCATATTGCGGCTGTACAGGACATTGGTTAGGGCATTGTTGGAATATTGCATGCAATTCTGTGCTCGTTCCTATCGGAAAGATGTTGTGAACCTTGAAAGGGTTCAGAAAAGATTTACAAGGATGTGGCCAGGGTTGGAGGATCTGAGCTACAGGGAGAGGGTGAACAGGCTGGGGCTGATTTCCCTGGAGCTTCGGAGGCTGAGGGGTGACCTTATAGAGGTTTACAAAATTATGAGCGGCATGGATAGAATAAGTAGTCAAAGTCTTTTCCCTGGGGTCGGGGAGTCCAGGTTTAGGGTGAGAGGGGAAAGATATAAAAGAGACCTAAGGGGCAACTTTTTCACGCAGAGGGTGGTATGTGTATAGAATGAGCTGCCAGAGGATGTGATGGAGGCTGGTACAATTGCAACATTTTAGAGGCATTTGGATTGGTATATGAATCGGAAGGGTTTGGAGGAATATGGGCTGGGTGCTGGCAGGTGGGACCAGATTGGGTTGGGATATCTGGTCAGCATGGGTAGGTTGGATCGAAAGATCTGTTTCCATGCTGTACATCTCTATGACTCTAAGACTCTAAGTAGTGAAGGATAATTGGGAATGTTGTACAGAGCTCCCAGATAATGAAGGATTATTGAGAATTCTGTACAGAGCTCCCAGTTAGTGAAGGCTTATTGGGAATGATGTACATCGCTCCCAATTAGCGAACTATCAGTGAGAATGCTGTACAGAGCTCTCCATTAACGAAGAATCGGTGGGAATGCTGCACAGAGCTTTCCGTTAGTGAAGGATTATTGGGAATGCTGCACAGACCTTTCTGTTAGTGAAGGATCAGTGGGAATGCTGCAGAGAGCTCCCAGTTCGTGAAGGATTTTTGGGAAGACTGTACAGAGCTCCCATTTAGTGGAGGAACAGTGGGAATGCTGTACAGAGCTCCCAGTTAGTGAAGGATTATTGGGAATGCTGTACTGAGCTCACAGTTAGTGAAGTATCAGTGGGAATGCTGTACGGAGCTCTCCATTACTGAAGAATCAGTGGGAATGCTGTTCAGAGCTCCCTGTATGTGAAAGATTGTAGGATTTCTGTACATTGTTCTCCATTAGTGAAGGATCAGTGGAAATGCTGTACAGAGCTCCCAGTTAGTGAAGGATTAATGGGAATGCTGCTCTGAGATCTCTGTTAGTGAAGGATTATTGGGAATGCTGTACAAGCTCCCAGTTAGTGAAGGATTGTGGGAATGATGTACAGAGCTCCCAGATAGTGAAGGATCAGTGGGAATGCTGTACAGAGCTCCCAATTGGTGAAGGATTATTGGGAATGCTGCACGGAACTCTACGTTAGTGAAGGATCAGTGAGAATGCTGTAGAGAGCTCCCAGTTAGTGAAGGATTATTGGGAATGCTGTACACAGCTCTCAGTTAGTGAAGGATTATTGGGAATGCTGTACAGAGCATCCAGTTAGTGAAGGAAGTGTGGGAATGCTGCACAAAACTCTCTGTTAGTGAAGGATCAGTGGGAATGCTGAAGAGAGATCCCCGCTAGTAATTGATTATTGAGAATGTTGACTAGATATCTCAGTATTGAAGGGACATTGGGAATGCTATGCAGAACTTCCAGTTAGTGAAGGATTATTGGGAATGCTGTACACAACTCCCAGTTAGTGAAAGACTAATGAGAATGCTGCACAGAGCTCCCCGTTAGTGAAGAATCAGTGGGAATTCTGTAGAGAGCTCCCCATCAGTGAAGTATAAATGGGAATGCTGTAAAGAGCTCCAGTTGATGAAGGATTATTGGGAATGCTTGACTGAGCTCTCTGTTAGTGAAGGATCAGTTGGAATTATGTAGAGAGCTCTGGTTAGTGATGTATCAGTGGGAATGCTGCACAGAGCTCCCAGTTACTGGAGGTTTATTGGGAATGCAGTACACACCACCCAGTTAGTGAAGAATTATTGGGAATGCTGCACAGAGCTCCCAGTTAGTGAAGGGAGTATAAAATGCTGCAAAAGAACTCCCAGTTGGTGAAGGATTATTGGGAATGCTGCACTGAACTGGCAGTTAGGGAAGGATCAGTGGGAACACTGCACGGATCTCTCAGTTAGTGAAGGATTATTGGGAATGCTGTACAGAGCATCCAGGTAGTGAAGCAAGTGTGGGAATGCTGCACAGAGCTTTCTGTTTGTGAAGGATCAGTTGGAATTGTGTAGAGAGCTCCATGTTAGTGAAGGATCAGTGGGAATGCTGTAATGAGCTCCCCGTTAGTAACAGATTATTGGGAATACTGACTAGATATCCCAGTATTGAAGGGACATTAGGAATGTTATGCAGAACTTCCAGTTAGTGAAGGATTATTGGGAATGCTGTACAGAGCTCCGATGTAGTGAAGGATTATTGGGAATACTGTACAGAACTCCCACTTAGTGAAAGACTAATGGGAATGCTGCACAGAGCTCTCCGTTGATGAAGGATCAGTGGGAATGTTGTACAGAGCTCACCATTAGTGAAGAATCAGCGGGAATGCTGTAAAGAGCTCACAATTGGTGCAGGATTGTTGGGAATGCTATACTGAGTTTCCAGTTACAGAAGTATCAGTGGGAATGCTGTACAGAGCTCCCACTTAGTGAAGGATCAATGGGAATGCTGTACAGAGCTCCCAGTTAGAGAAGTATCAGTGGGAATGCTGTATGGAGCTCTCCGTTAGTGAAGAATCAGTTGGAATGTTGCACAGAGATGCCAGTTAGTGAAGGGAGTGCGGGAATGCTGTACACAGCTCTCTGTTAGTCAGGATTATTGGGAATGTTATACAGTGCTCCCAGTTAGTGAAGGAAGTGTGGGAATGCTGCACAGAGTCTCCATTAGGGAAGGATCCATGGGTATGCTGTAGAGAGCTCCCAGTTAGTGAAAGGTTATTGGGAATACTGTGCTGTGCTTCCAGTTTGGGAAAGATCAATGGGAATGCTGTAGAGGGCTCTCCGTTAGTGAACCATCAATGGGAATGTTGTAAAGAGCTCCCAGTTGGTGAAGGTTTATTGGGAATGCTGTATTGAGCTCCCAGTTAGGGAAGTATCAGTGGGAATGCTGCACAGAGCTCCCAGTTAGTGAATAATTATTGGGAATCCTGTACAGAGCTCTCGGTTAATCACTGGTTATTGGGAATTCTGGACTGAGCTCCCAGTTAGTGAAGGATCAGTGGGAATACTGTACAGAGTTATCTGTGCATGAAGGATCAGTGGGAATGTTGTGGGGAGCTCCCAGTTAGCAACAGATTATTGGGAATGCATTCTAGATATCCTAGTTATAGGAGCAACAGTGGGAAGGCTGTACAGAACTTCCAGTTAGCGAAAGATTATTGGGAATGCTGTTCAGTGCTCCCAGATAGCGAAGGATCAGTGGGAATGCTGTACAGAGCTCCTAGTTAGTGAAGTGTCAGTGGGAATCTGTACAGAACTCCCAGTTAGTGAAGGATTATTGGAAATGATGTACAGAGCTCAGAGTTAGTGAAGGATCATTGAGAATGCTGCACAGAGCACTCCGTTAGTCAAGGATTATTGGGAATGCTGTTCAGAGCTCCCTGTCAGTGAAGGATTGTGGGAATGCTGCACAGAGCTTTCCGTTAGTGAAGGATTATTGGGAATGCTGCACAGAGCTTTCTGTTAGTGAAGGATTATTGGGAATGCTGCACAGAGCTCCCAGTTTGTGAAGGATCAGTGGGAATGCTGTACAGAGCTCCCAGTAAGTGAGGTATTTGTTGGCACCTTGAACTGCTGTTCACTGTGCTGCCAGTATGAATGCTGTGATGTGCTGCCATTTGATTATCATAAAGAGAGCGATATCCAGTTCTGTGAATCAGTATTTGCGGCACACCTGCTGCGTAGGTCAGCGGTGACCTGTCAGTGTGTTACTCGGAAGCAGGAAGAATGGTGTGTTCAAACCGAATTAGTAATAGTACATTCGTTGGTGTTGGAATATATGATGACAGCAGGTTTGCAACAACAACTATAACTTGAGAAGTTGTCACGGGATCCATTACTTCTTCATGAAAAGACTCGATTCCTCTGTGGAATTTTACCTGATTATATTATATTGTATAAGATTAAGCTTAACAACAATGATGCTATTAACTCGTTAAGTGTCATGGGATCTGTCTACTTCTTCATGAAAAGACTCAATTCTTCTGTGGAATTTTACCTGATTATATTAGATTGTAGCAACAATGATACTATTAACTCTTTATTGTATTTTAGCCTAGCAACAATTAAGTATAACTATGACTATGTGGCAACTGCTCTCTACCAGCTACTTATCAGCTACTTATTGTTTTCTCAGCTAATTAAGTGTTTAACGCGACCTTTAAACAATGCTGACCGAGGCACAGTTTGAGATTCCAGTTCTTTAAACAAATGATGTAATTGCTTAACTTAGACTGTAAGGGATATAAAAGCAGAGCTAAAACAGACAGAACTCACTCTTGTCTTGAAACACAGACAATGAGTCACCCAACCATCCTCTGAACCAACAGGCTTGCAGAAAAGACACATTTGTGCAAAATACGGACCGATCGGATGAAACATACGGACGGCTAAGAGCTTGCTGAAATACGCCTGCCTAAAAGATTCTCGGTTGAGGCACTGCATTCTAGCCTGAAGAAGATACAATCTGAACCAACTAGCTGATACACACTAGTCTATGAAGATCCCATTTGGGACACTCAGGTATTAAGCTCTGCTTTTATCCTAGGTATCTTTTAAGAACATTCAAAAAGGCTGTAACGATTGTGATTAACTGAAAACATCTGATTGTGAGTATTCAACTTATTATATTGATAAATTTCTATTATATTTTACACCACACACTTCGTATTCGCCGAACCTTTATTTGATAAGATATGTTTACCATTGTGTTGGTATGTTAAGTCTAGAACTTAGCTGAGAAGGCATTAGGATTGACTTAAAGTGAATCCCTCTCACTCCTAGGTGAAAGGATAAACTGAAGGGACCTAGAGACCTGCGATAAACCCAGCCGAGTTTGTAGCTATCAGGACCATACAGTCAATAGGGACCACTGGTAAACTTGACAGGTAACGGCCTCAGGTATATGCCCGAGGTACTGTAGTTTAATCCGGTAGTAACCCATACCTATTGAGGATATCCACCTGAATAACATAACAATTGGCGCCCAACGTGGGGCTCGAGAGATTGCACTATCTTGAACCTCACGGCGTAAATATTATCTTTGTCACCAAATAAACTCCTTCTGTAGGGATATAGCGAATAGTAAAAAAAAAATAAAAGCCCCTCAAAAAGAAAAAGAAAATGGCCAATATACCTGCCTGTTATTTTAGAAATGATTGGGCAGAAATAGTCGCAGCAGGAAACGACAATATAGTCTCCCCACCTAACCTAAGAGGTCAGGAGGTAAGACTGAGGGCAGATGAGTCAGTCCTAGAAGGACTAAACAGACTCAATGGAGAACCTATAGCAGCAAGACTCCGATACAGGTTCAGAATAGAATATGTAGATGGAACTCACCATCACTATGATGGATGCATACCAGCAGATGGAACTGGAAACCCCCTAGAACCAGCCCACCAGCATACCGCTGGCGTTCTACCAGCTCAACCTACGGTAACAGTAATTAGAAGAGAAACAGACCTAAGGGGAAGAGAAGTACCGCTAGTACCAGGCATGTCAGAACATGCCTGGGCAGAAGATATAGCTCAGCAAATTATAGTGGCAGCAGACAGAGTGCTCCAAATACCCCAACTAAATAGAGTAGCAGCACAAGTCCTAGTGGCGCAACATGCTGTAGAAAAAGCCCGATGGCTAATCAATAATCCCAGGCCCGGACAAGCCGGACAAGCACCACAACCGGTAGCAGCCCGCCGTGTGTACGGTGATCCCTCACTGAAGAATTTTAAAATCTGCTTCCTAGACTTTCCCTCAGATGACAGAGCAGCAATAAAATATATAATTCAACATTTCGAAAAACTAAAAGCCTTCTTGGAAGGACTAACCCCCCAAGAAAATTCAGATTTATTTAAAGCCCTGGATTGTCCTGCTTTAGATCAGGAACCGCACACCACCATAAATCTAGTTACCATACTCCATGAAGCCCACAACCGGGTATATGGAACCCAAAGAGCAGAAGCAGCCAACAAGATATTCAAAACACTCCTGGAATCAGGGAGAACAATGCTCCAGGTAGCACAATCCGCTGAAGATCTAGAAATAAACTATGTCCAAGTCAGGTCGCAATTATTCAGACAATTCCAGAATGAAGGCCATGCAAACAGGCTCAGGAAAGCCACAAACAGAGCACTAGGACAGGGACAAAACCCATGGCAAGTATTCAGACAAGAATTAATCAACTTAGGAGAAGTCCTCAATCTATCCCTAGATAGAATAGGAAAACAAAATCCCCACGGACCTCAACCAGAAGCCAAGGAAAGGAAATCAGAAAAACCTAAATCAGAAACCCAGAAATCCAAGGCGCAAGGACGCCAACAAAACCAAAGAAAACCATGGACATACCGACCCCAATATGAACCATTGGTTCAGGTAGTGGAAAAAGTCCAACCCAGAAACCAGGGACCTCCCCGACAGCAGCTACCTCCTAGACCAATTCCAGGAGTAAGCCCAAACTATTTAGGGAGAAACCCCATTCCGAATTATCAAGACCCAAGAGCTAGAGGGGGGTACCAACCTCCACTACAGCCAGCCCAGCAACCACAACAACCTCGGGAATATAGGCCACCCCAACAAAATTTTAGACCTAGGCCTCCAAATGGACAAGTTCAACAAGAACGATACAACCTGAGACCCAGAAACAGTCAGGGACAAGCAATAACCTCTGGATCAGCCAGAGTGCAAACACAAGGGGACGAAAGGAATACAGAAGGGCAAAGAATCCACCAGACAGGGATGGTGAGAAAACCCAGACAGACAGCAGCAGAACCATGCTACCCTCAAGAACAAGGAAAAATAGAGGGGTATAAACCCCACAGACAGCAATGGCTCACAATAATGCTAGACACAGGGGCAGAAATGTCATTAATGGACAAAAGTTTGGCAGAAAAACTAAACATACCAAAAGTAGGAACAGAACCTTATCAGGGCATAGGAGCACCTGTAAAATGGGCAGATGTAGGAAAAATCAAATTAATCCTAAAAAATGGAAAACAAATAGAGACTAAAGCTCTAATTATAGAAGGTCTAAAAGACCAGGGAGAACCAGTAATATTAGGATGGGAAGACATTAAAGGACACAAACTACTAGAACAAACAGAAGACAAAAGAACAGAAGACTTAAAAGAAATTTTAGATAAAGAAAGCAACCCCAAAATCAGAGCAAAAATAAAACACCTAGTGCAAACTCACTGGGAAATCTGGCAAAAAGACTCATACCATTGCGGTAATCTAAACATTGATCCCACTCCCACAGGAATGGGACACTTCAAAATCAAAAAGAAGTATGGCATCAACAAACCAGAGATAGCTAGGGAAATCCAAAAAGTCATAGAAAGACTTGAGGAACAGGGAGTCCTAATAGAAAAAGGATCCCCATACAATACACCCATAATTGGAATACCAAAGCCTGATAAGCCAAGAAAGTACAGACTTGTCTGTGACTACCGAGACTTGAATTCAGGATCAGTGCCCTTCTCGTCATACTTTAAAGGAGCTCAGACTACATTGAATACCTTAAGAAGGGAGAAATATAAAACTACCCTAGACTTATCAAATGGATTTTGGAGTCATCCAATCCCAAAAGAAGAGTGGCCATATACAGCCATAACAGACACCCTAGGGAGACAATTAGTTTGGACCAGACTCCCTCAGGGATACCTAAACAGCCCAGTAATATTTTCTGCAGAAGCCAGAAAAACAGTACAAAACTTAGCTCCGCCAGGACAAATAGAATGCTATGTAGATGATATTTATATCACTCATGGTGACCTAGAAGAACATTTTGCCTGCCTACATAGAATAATGGAACACCTGTACCATAAGGGATATATAATTGGACTAGCAAAATCCCAGATCGCCAGAGAAAATGTAAAATACTTAGGAGTGGAACTAACCAATGAAGGAAAAGGACTAACTGAAGAATACAGTGAAAAAATAGCTGATATTCAACCTCCTACCAAAATTAAAGAATTACAAGCAATATTAGGCCTATGTAACTATGCCAGAGACTTTGTCCCAGGATATGCAGAAATATCTAAACCCCTGTACAAAAAACTAACCGAGAAAGTATTCTCATGGACTGAAGAAGATCAAAATAACCTAAATGAACTAATCAACCAATTAAATAAAGCAGAAAACATGGGAAAGCATGAACCAGGGAAAGACATTACACTAGAAGTAATTATAGGGCAAGAAAGTGCCACCGTAAGAGTAACCAGTCAAGGACAGAACAAACCCTTCCAATATATCTCTTTAAACTTTACAGAAACAGAGAGGAAATACCCAAAAATAGAAAAAACATGGGTAGCCATAACTAGAGCAGTGGAACCCATCAGAAAAATCCAAGGGGAAGGAAAGATAATTATCCTCACGGAATTGGCAGAATTACAATCCAAACAACAAAAAATAGAAAGGAGCCAAAGGGTCCACTCGGCCAGGTATGAAAAATGGGATATCCTACTAGCTGACCCCACTATAGAAATACAGCCCCTTACAGGAAAAACAGATACTTGGTGGACACCGAAATATAAACTAGCTGCTACTGAAGAAAAAACTGAATTCAATCCAGATATGTACATCTATACAGATGGTAGTGCCCAAAGAGGCCTGGATAAACAAGGTAAAGAAGAAAAATTAACAGGAATAGGAATAGTAATTGGTACAAAACTAAACAATGAGTTCCAAGAAGAAAAGGTCTTAGAAATAAAAGGACCACTGGGAGGTTCAGCCCAGAAAACAGAAGTAAAGGCGTTAGAATTAGCCTTAAAAGAAGCAAGCCAATTTCCTGCAGAACTCCAAATTCTCGTTTGTACAGATAGCTTTTATGCCAGTAGAGGCTATAACGAGGAACTAGATAAATGGAGTGAAAAAGGATTCCATGATTGTAGGAATCACCCCATACAATATAGACAAATATGGGAAGAAATAGCTAGATTAAAAGAAAACCTCCCAAATGTAAAAGTAATACATGTCAGAGGACACCAGAAAGAAGGTGAACACAAAAAAGGAAATGATCTAGCTGACCGAGCAGCCAAAGCCGCAAGTTTGGGAAAAGAATATAAAATAAGAGTAATAACTAGGCAAATGCAAAAAGAGAATCAGGACAAAGAATTGGAAGACTTACTTCAGGGCAAGGAAGTAAAAGGATACCCTAAAAATCAGGACTACTGGGAAGAATCTGATGGGGTAGTCAAAACCAAATTTAAAGATCAAACCACAGAACAGGCTAAGATAATACCCCCTAGAAAAGGGAGAAGAGAACTTATCAAGACGGCCCACGAAGGCTTAGGGGCCGTGCATCCAGGAATAAAAACCACTCAGTCACACCTAAAGCAGAAATACTGGTGGCCTGGGATGAATGCAGAAGTTAAAAGATATTGTAATGAATGCAAAACTTGCCTAAAATATAATATCAAGGGAGGAACTAAAAAAGAACCGAAAATTATTCAGTCACAAAATATGGAGCCCGGGGATAAATGGATAATGGATTTTATCGGCCCATTGCCGACCTCTCACGGGAAAAAGCCATTTAAAAGACCGAATAAATATTGCCTAGTATGTATTGATGAATGTACCGGATTCACCACCCTGATCCCAACAAAGAGTTGTAGGACACAAGATGCTATAGAAGCTAGTGAGTTGATTCTGGTCGCTAACGGGCCTCCCAGAGTAATTCATACAGACCAAGGACCTGGCTTTAAAAACCAGGACTTTAACATGTGGTGTACCGCTCATGGGATACAGCTTGAGTTTAGCACACCTTACCATCCTGAATCGGCAGGAAAGGTAGAACGGAGAAACCAAGATGTCAAACTAGCCTTGGCAAAATTATTGTGCACTCGCGGTGGTAGTTGGAGTCAATGGTTGAAGGAGGTGCAGCTGGCCATCAATAACACACCCATAGATCTCTTAGGAGCAGAGAACCATATAACTCCGCACTATTTGAGATATGGAGTACAAATGAATACAGAAAATAAGCCTGAAATAGAAACCCAAACTAAACTTAAAAAAGAATGGATAGATCTCCTAAAAACTAAAAAAGAAGAATTAAGACAACAAAGGGAACAGAAAATTCAAGAAGACAGAAAATTTTGGCAACCTAAAGTAGGAGATTGGGTACAAGAGAAAAAACAAAATAAATCAGGAAGAGCCTTTAAAGCCCGCTATCATTTGCCTCAACAGATAATCCAAGTAGGAAATAGGACAGTGACAGTCCGGAAGGAAGGTAAAGAAAGGACTTTATCTGTAGATAATATAAGACCAGTTAACAAAGACTAAGAACATGGCAGATTGAATGGCTGTATATTTAGGAGAAGAAGAGAAACACAGGGAACAAATGGAGGGATTTTTAACCTCCAAGAGAGATGTAAACAGCAGAAATGAAAAAAAAAATTGGAAACAAATATTTAAAGAAAAAAAAACAAAAACAGAACAATATGGAGTTAGGACAATTAGGGAAAGGCAAAAGGATACCAAAAGTAAAGAAACCCTCCTAAACTTAAAAAAAAAAGAAAAAAAAAACCAAGAAAGAAGAGACTAAGATGATTAAACAAAAGAAACTCACGGCAGAACACTGCTCTAAGTGTAATATAGTTCAACACACCCTACTATTTATAGTATTAGCCTTTCTAACTATAGGATGGATACTTCAGGCAGTAATAAAGCGCAGCCTGGAATGTAACACAGGTAATAACCCCGACAGCAACAGTAACTCGACAAATTCAGCAGGAATGCCTCTAATAATAGGAGGATTAACCCTATCCAACATGGCCCTAGTAATGTTAGGACTAATTACGATAAATGTTGCGCAAGCTCAAAAATATGAAACTTGGACAGATCCAAGACCCTCAGCAGAAATAATAGGAGAAGAAATTATAGGACACACATACACCTTAGACATAATAGTCTTAAAACAGGAGCTTGTGAATGAAAACCAAGAACAAGATCAAAGAATAGATAATCTTATACAAAATTGGATAGACGAATTACTATCTTATAGTATACAAAATGTTACAACAAATGAAGAAACCTCAGAGAGAGATAGATGGCTCTACTGTTTATACAAAACATATAACCGTTCAGACTATCAGATCCAGGATCAAAAAACCACTATAACTGCTCCTATCCTATTATTATAAAAATAACACCCATATAATTGGATGCACCGATAAAGCCACACAATGTTATAGCCCATCAGGATACAATACCGCTCTCCTCCAAAACTGCCCAAATGATAATAGAGCAAAAAGAAATGAAACCCATGGACCATGGTCCTGCAAAATTCCCAACTCAGGAAAAGTAGTATATATAGAACACGGTAGATTTAAATGTGGATACACTTATGAAGTTCCTTAGGATAATTACTATGAAAATAATACCAAAAAGTATAACACTGAGGCAGAAAACCCAGATGGAAATCAAACATCTAAATGGAAATCAGTATATCAAGACTGGAAAAAATTAAAATACTTCTTAAAAGACCCACAAAGACAGGGAACTGAAATAAAAGTAGAAAATACAACTCTGTACTGCTACCATTGGGGCAGGATGTACTGCTACAAAACAAAGCAGAATGCCACCTTTTGGGAACAATCTTCTCCTGATAGATGGCTGGTGATAACCACAAATCAAAAAAAGCAGTAACAGCAACGATAATGATAATAATAATAATAATAATAGACAACAACAGGCAGAAGCATATATTAAGGATTTATTCAAAAATCAGAAAATACAATGGGAAAACTCAAAAAACCTAATAATAGAAGTGATAACAATCAAAAAAGACCAAGCCTGGCAAATTGCCTTTAATGACCTTAGAAATCAATTAAATGTAATAACTAGACGATGGTTGCATAACACCGTAAGAACAGAAAACAGGACAACAGCTGATTTAACCTCAAGGGTATACAGATCCCACGTGGAAAACAAAGATCAACAACTAAAGATCTCACTAGTAGAGATCAAATCCATTCTCACAAACGAAAATTACGAAACTAAAATAAAACAACCAATTTGGCAAAGCCTAAAAAATGGGTGGCTAAAAAAGGAAAAATGTATTCAAATTAACAATCAGCCTCAACTGATCGAATTCTCTAATTTAATCCTATTAAAACCCTGTGATAATAACAAGGTTCAATATGTTAAAAAAGATTGCCAGATAGAGTACTTCCATCTGGAAATACCTGGCTAACAAACCAGTCAGGAGAATTTAATGTTACGACAGGACATGTCGGATGTAATGACAAAATTATGAGACAAAACAGAGAAACTTATAAGAACCCGGCAGAAAAAATTAATCTAAAAATAGAAAAACCCAATCCTGACCCAGAACATTTTGAAAGAATGCTAACCATCTATTCAGAAAAGCAATGGATGGAGATAACCTTCTCGGGCCCAACGGATGACGAGAAGCTAAAGACCTTCCAGAACCTAATATCAAAAGAAAGGAAGGCTGACCAAAAAACTCTACAGGAAGAGATAAAAATATGGGTAGAAGAATCAAGAAAAAATTGGTATGATAACTTGCATATTAATGCATGGACTATGTCAGTATTACAAACTACTGCAAACATTTGGGTGCAAATCTATGATTGGATTTATTGGATTCTATCATGACTTGGCCTAGAACAATATACACCGCTCTTAGTGGGACTTATCCTACTCTGGGTGTTTGTGGTCGTAATTTGGCCATTTCTCAAGCCATTAATCAAGGGATTGATTCCAGAACGAAAATAAACCACATTCTGCTTCCTCGACCGGCAAGCATGGATGAAACCACAACCAAATACCAAGAAGTCCTAGACTTCCTGGGAAAACAAAACCAAGACTTACTTGGGACTCTGAACTATTGTGAAGGAACGGGAATTTCTCGAACCAATGTGATATTTTCTCCCACATGAAAGAACAATTTAGCCCTGTAGTCATGCCCGTAGGTCTATGGGACGCCTACTGCCACCACCTACCCATTATAGGAGGAAACATTCTGAAAGGACTCCAGCTCCTTTGGGGCTTGGTAGAATATAAATGGGTCCATTTGACCCTAGGTATAGGACTAATTCTCACAATTATGATTGGCTTTGAATTTAAACGAAGAAAATTTGAAATTACTAAGGGAGAATGGGGATCGTTTTTAACACTGATCTCCTCAACCATAATCATATCTTTTAATTACGAACCAGAATGGGCCATTTCTTGTGCTACCATTCACTTGATTCTAAAGACATTAATTGTCTGTCATTCGGTCTTAACACAGACCTCAAACCAGGATAAACCTTCGTTTGTCCAAACCAAAAACCAAACCAAACCTTTGAAACACAGACGCGACCCGTCTTTGGGTGACGCTAAATCAGAAAAACAAAATAAGTCCAAGCAGCTACCACCTTGGAAGAAACCAAAACCACAGAAAACCTGCGTACCAAAATGGAACCAAAAACTTACATTACTGGAACTCAACAAACCCTCTGCATCTATGCGAAAAAAAAAACAACCTCAATATTCCTTTATCAATATCCAAAAATTAAAGAATGGGTAACTAGAAAGAAGGAAACCAACACCACACGGAATACGGATGGTGGACTGAGCCAAGAACAGTTCTAAAAGAACACAACATTGGACAATGTTTAAATTGTAATGGACGTAAAAAGGCACAGAGACTAATATGCACATTTTGCTCAATGCTATTCGAAGAATTGAATATGAACATATTACTTTCTGTATGGCTGTCAAGGCCCCGAACCAAAACCAACATGGAAACCAGAGGTCCGGCTCTTTGACCACCAACATGATTGGAAACGAAATCCACTGATGAAATTCGTCGGAACCCCAACAACTGAATCTGATCATGAAACCCGCCATGGGAAGTCTGACTCAGAATGATTTCGCATAATTAAATGAAATGTATGCGTTGATTTAATGTTGCCTTTTCTGCTTTACTCACAATAGCTCTCATAATAAGAGCGTCAACTGCAACAAACTACACCGCTGATGAATAAAGTGAAGATAATAATAATGGAGCGCAGAAAAACGAAAAACTCCTGATACATGCTGCTATTGGTACAACAATCATTGTAGAACTCTGTTCAGCTATCATTTGAACTTTTTAAAGACACATGGGGAAATCTCGCTTTTCAAGAGGGGGATGTCACGGGATCCATTACTTCTTCATGAAAAGACTCGATTCCTCTGTGGAATTTTACCTGATTATATTATATTGTATAAGATTAAGCTTAACAACAATGATGCTATTAACTCGTTAAGTGTCATGGGATCTGTCTACTTCTTCATGAAAAGACTCAATTCTTCTGTGGAATTTTACCTGATTATATTAGATTGTAGCAACAATGATACTATTAACTCTTTATTGTATTTTAGCCTAGCAACAATTAAGTATAACTATGACTATGTGGCAACTGCTCTCTACCAGCTACTTATCAGCTACTTATTGTTTTCTCAGCTAATTAAGTGTTTAACGCGACCTTTAAACAATGCTGACCGAGGCACAGTTTGAGATTCCAGTTCTTTAAACAAATGATGTAATTGCTTAACTTAGACTGTAAGGGATATAAAAGCAGAGCTAAAACAGACAGAACTCACTCTTGTCTTGAAACACAGACAATGAGTCACCCAACCATCCTCTGAACCAACAGGCTTGCAGAAAAGACACATTTGTGCAAAATACGGACCGATCGGATGAAACATACGGACGGCTAAGAGCTTGCTGAAATACGCCTGCCTAAAAGATTCTCGGTTGAGGCACTGCATTCTAGCCTGAAGAAGATACAATCTGAACCAACTAGCTGATACACGCTAGTCTATGAAGATCCCATTTGGGACACTCAGGTATTAAGCTCTGCTTTTATCCTAGGTATCTTTTAAGAACATTCAAAAAGGCTGTAACGATTGTGATTAACTGAAAACATCTGATTGTGAGTATTCAACTTATTATATTGATAAATTTCTATTATATTTTACACCACACACTTCGTATTCGCCGAACCTTTATTTGATAAGATATGTTTACCATTGTGTTGGTATGTTAAGTCTAGAACTTAGCTGAGAAGGCATTAGGATTGACTTAAAGTGAATCCCTCTCACTCCTAGGTGAAAGGATAAACTGAAGGGACCTAGAGACCTGCGATAAACCCAGCCGAGTTTGTAGCTATCAGGACCATACAGTCAATAGGGACCACTGGTAAACTTGACAGGTAACGGCCTCAGGTATATGCCCGAGGTACTGTAGTTTAATCCGGTAGTAACCCATACCTATTGAGGATATCCACCTGAATAACATAACAAAGTGACCTGAAGCTGGCTGGCTCCAAGAAATGTTAGGAAATAACAAAAAGTACAGAATGTCCAGCCTTTACCTGCTTATGTAGGATTGATTTGGCAGCAGATCCCCTCTAAACTGATTACACCGTTGGGGAAACCTGTGATGTTGGTAGCCTTTGCAAATACCTGCTATTGTACATTAAGCAAGTATTTTGATCTAAAATAAATCTTTCTGCTTTTAGTTACTGTTTGAATGTGCTATATTAGTCAAGTTAGAATGTGAGTCCTGTTAGAATAAGTATTAAATAGTTTGTAATCTTGTGAGGCGTGTGACAGGGCCATATTGGTACATTCATTCCACCTGTTAAAATAGCACTAAGGTAGTACATTTAAGGAGCCTATATGGCACAATGTTGAAACAATTTGTTAAAAATACATCAAGGAAGAAGTCATCTTTCGTCTGGTGTTTCATCTTAAATTGGAGGTGTGTAAGATACCGTGGTTCAAGAATGTTTCAGTAACAGGTCATTAAAAGCCCACCTCCTGGCACAGATTGGAGCAGAGCTATACCTGATGCATTTTGAAATGAAACAGGGTGGAAATTAATGTTAACCAAGAATGCTTAAAAATTGAAGGGATCTTCGTTTTTATACCTCTATTGTAAGTAAAGTGCAAATAGGAGGAAGAAAAGAGACATGAATTAGACAAGATGACCAATCAATAGATAATGGAATATAATGGACAAGGTTGTAAATTACATTTACAATATGCATAAATTGGAGAATAATATTAAAAGCTGAACTTAAATATTTAAGTGCCTGGTTAAAAGTCAGCACAGAGAGAAAGCTACTTCAAGCAACTGGGGAAATATTAAGATTGGAAAAGATAATGAGAATTACGAAAACAATCATGAGGCAGGAAAAGTGGAAATTGAAAAAGCAAATCACAATTGACACAAAATAATTAAAATAGATTATTTAACTATTCGATGAGTAAATGCAAAAGATTTTCTGATCACTGCAGTGTTCACAAGGGGAATAAGTGACATTCTTTAAACTGAGTAACACCAGCATTAACATAACATTATTTTGGTAATCTAGCTTACCAAATCATAATGGATAAAATTTTCCATGTTTGCTTCCTGGCTTGATCTGAGTTATTTGATATTAACAATAGAGCCTCAGTCCTTCAGCCTGCAGGGTAGACTTGGTGTACGAGCCTACTAAATGAAATATGTATTGCTTTTCATCCTGTTGTTTGTGCAGTCAAGTCAAATCCACAACATTGCCGAGCATGCTGTATGTGCCAAGTTTGTATCTCATTATTTTGCTGCCACCATCCTTTGCTATATTTCAGGATATACAGGATATGTTTGGTTGGGTGAAGAAGACAAAAAACAGTCTAACGTGAAGAGGCTGTTTTAATTTATCGCATGTTCTCAGCTAGTTGCAATTCCTATGATATGATAGTTACTGTTACAGAGACAATGAGGAGGACCAGGTCTGTCACAAGCCCATATGACATCATCATAGTGGGTGGTGCTTCAGACACTCCTCTGCATTAGCCTCTTCAGGTAGTGAATCAGGAAATAATGAGGAGTGAGTGTATTTAAACAGCATCCTACCTGAAAATTTATGAAGATTGCAACATCTACTTGCAATAGTTATAACATTTTTCATAAGATAACCTACTTCTATTACATGTAATTTTCAACTACTTACCATTTATCTTTCAGGTGACCAGCAAACAGCCAACTAGAAAATTGCCCAATTGCTCAAGGCAGAAAGGAGAAAGCATTAGAAGAAGAAACAAACATCAGATATTGTTAAAGCCTGTTTCTGCTCTGAACTGTCAAGGTAATCAGGGTGATTAATAGTTTGATCTCCAGCATGTAACCATATAATTCCCAAACTAGTTTAAAAAAACTGACAAGAGGCAAGTATATGAAAAAATAATCATTAGCAATGAACTGAAACACTGAAAGCTGAGAGAGTGCCATACTCAGTTTGAATGCATTGAAAAATGGTTCTGCCAAATGAAAGAATTAAGGGGTGCAAAGATTAAAAAGAAATGCTGTATCACTGGGCCACATATTGATAGGGCAATCACATGTGCATTGACAATTACAACAGCAAATAGAATAATAAATTAGTAGAAAGGTGAGGTCTGAATTCTTGTGAGTGAGTACAAACAAGCTTTGTTAAACATAACTGCTCACAAAGCAAGGTAAAATAGAACACCTGGAACACTACAGACTCAGGTTCCAGTCTCTTAGGATCTGACATCATGACGTTATTCCTTTCACACATGCTCAAAGGTATAATTAATCATTTATTCCACATCTTCCCTTGCATTATTTTGTGGTACCCCATTTTGCTATTAAATTTGACCACTTAAATTTATTTCTCCAGCAAGCCTGAAGCTTCAATATTTGTGAATCTATGTTGAAGTTGTGAGATTTCTTTCGTTCAGCATGGAAGGTTTCTTTCCAATGTTATAATCCAAGATATCATAAATGTTGTGGTCACTTCA
This sequence comes from Hemiscyllium ocellatum, assembly GCF_020745735.1. NCBI lineage: Eukaryota > Metazoa > Chordata > Chondrichthyes > Orectolobiformes > Hemiscylliidae > Hemiscyllium > Hemiscyllium ocellatum. Next base: position 43,612,814 of record NC_083412.1, on the reverse strand, counting down.
CTAGCTGTGAATTTTTTGAAGTTTCTGTTCTTTCCATTTATTATTGGACTGGGTAAAATGTCTTGTTCCTGCTTAATCATAATATCCCATCCTTCTACATATTGTGGGCAGCAGTTGCTTTGACTGACGGTGGTTGCATTTGTTCTTATTACATTTGCTTGGTACATTCTTTGAAATGAGTAAACACTATCATCTCATTTTACCTCCCTCAATAAATGGATAATTCTTCTAAACAAAATGGCAGACACTTCAGGAACAAAGTTATCTGAGTACAAATATACAGGAAGGACTCTTATATTAACGCTTCTGTACCTCTAAATGAACAACACGAGTGGTAGATACCATCCTTAACACTGGAAAGGTAAAGCTAGAGTTGCAATAGTCCTGGTTGATGACAGGGCTGCAGTCTCTGAGAGAGACGATTGGTGATAGTTTAACCTGAGCGTCACCATAAAAAGCAAAGTCTAGATTTCCCTCATGTGGTCAGAAGTGTTCATCTTCAGCATCTTCTTTTTTTTCCACACTTTGTAGCTTCTCTTTTGAGGTAAATATTTTCATTTCACTTTTACCATTCAATTTAGTAGTTGACAAAGAATAAGGAATATTTTCAATATACAGTTAGGGAAACAAAATGTAAAATCAAGGACATATTTGTGATGTTGTAAAAGCTACTGTTGGTTTCACAATTAATTACAGTACCTATTGAGGTGAAGCTGTATTTTTAATGAAAAACTTAGTAGATAAGCAAGAGAGATAGAGACCCAAAAATGTGAATACTAAACCTTCAGGTCATGTTATCTGTGATTTGAGGTCAGATTCATAAATTTGTGTTATTGGTTGGGATTTTTAACTGCCCACAGGGTCATGAACAGGAGTGGCATACATTTGAAAGTTATTCCCTTGGATGATAGGCTAATATCCTCTGGTTTCTGGCATCTTTACAGTAAATGCAGAGATTGGGGAGCCACATGTCACCAATTTATGGTTCTTAAGCTCCTTGTGGAACTTAGTAGTAGGCTGGGGAAGGTGCAAGAAAATTGAGAAGTCTGATCCACATTGATGTGTGGCTATTGGATTGACTTGCATTAGAATTTTTTTTAAATTATGGTGGAAAGATTTGGGTACTTGGCATTCATATACTATTAAGACAATATAAATAGGCTATCACATCCAATCACAATTATAATTCAACAAAAGTCAAAATGACCTCTCTGACGGTCATGGCTGTCTGTTTGATGTGAGAAAATTACCTAAAATATTGGTCTAGTTACATCTGACAATCTTTAGACTTAGATACCCTTTAATTGACTGAGAATAATAAGCTTCTGAGCTGGTTTACAATCAAATTCCAGTTTTCTTCAAAGCTCGCTCCAGAATGGATGTGACCCACAGGACCAAGAAAGGAAGGCAAGGAAAAATGATGGAAACTTTAAGGAGAAATTGTGAGAAAAAGATTAAGTACGTCACATTCAATTCAAATAAGGTGAATAAGTAATAAATTAACAAGAGACAAAAAAGAAAGCAGCAGAAATAATAAAAGTTCACATTTTTAATAAATTATTTTTAGATTTGTATTTACGTTCTGAATCTTTAATTACATTGTGTAGAGTTATAAATCTATTTCTAACATTTCAATAGCTTTAGAGCTGTGATGTCAATGTTACATTCAACAAAATTCTGCGCATCAAAATCATATTGGACAGAGACTGGAAATTCTCTGAAGCTGCTGTTCTTCTAAAATTTAATAGTAAATCAAACACCTCAAAGAACTCTGTACCTCTAGTGAAAATAACAAATCAATTTATAACTAGTTAATATACCTTAGTCACAAAACTTCACAATGCCAGTTATGTCAGTTGAGAACTTCTGAGCCAGGCCAACTCAGGGCAAGTCAAGAGACAAGTAAATATCTCAGACTTGTTCTAGAGGTGAACCATGTTTTATATAAATCATGTTTTAAATAAAAGAATAGTGCTGAATTGCAGTCTTTAAGAAACAAAATCTGGCTGAAGATTGCAGTATATAATCAGTAAGCAAGGGTGCAGTTCAGTACAGTAATTGTCAAGTGGTCACAAAGGATGATACAAGGATGAGTTGTGCCACTTTGAAACTATGCCTTCCAAAGGAGGTCTTGCTGAGAATGTCAAAGGAGAGTTAAAGATATTGCATAGAAGCAAAGAACAGACATTGCCATAATATCTTTTTCCATCAAATTATTTATTCATATAAAGATCTTTAACCTTGACTATTTGTCTTGGTGCAAGTTAGAATAACTGTTTGCATGCTTGTTGATCATGCTACCCACCATTTTCTTGTGCCTTTTCAACAAAGATGTGGTTTTGTCATGTGTGTGTGTGAAGGACTAGGTGGATCTGTCTTCCAAATATGAGAGCGACTGGTGAGGGTTGAAGAGTAGCACATAGATTTACCATGGCCAACTGGAAATCCTGGCTAGTAGCTTTGCATTTTTTTTTATTTATTGTTTTGCATTTAACAATCAATGACTATACTGTATGGATACATGAAGGGAAGAGATAATGCTTTGAATATTCCACTCCCTGCACATGTCTTGGAAGGGGGCATTATTGCACTGCTGACTATTATTGGACATATTTTGTTAAGAAATATGGAGGTCAATGTGTCAACAAACTGTTGCATTAGTGTCATCTTTAAGTTGGCTCACAAAGTGAATTTGGTGAAACTGTCACTAGGATGCAGTCATATCCTTGGACATAGTTGCCACATTTCATAAGAAGAAAATTTGTGCAGAAGGAGAAATTCCCTTGATTAATGCTGTTGACATGTTTTATACAATATGATCGTTGTTCTTAATGATGTGTCAATAGATGTGTCAAACCCTTGTTTCTTTTCTGTACCTATGTGATGTCTGTGTATATGGTCAATGTAGAGATTGTGGAATAATCACTTGATTTCCTTTGTGCAATAACATTCTTGGAGAATCTGTACTCATTTCTGAACAGCCAAAATGAATATCCTTGATCAGGGATTTTTTAATGTGGTTGAGGCACCCATTGGTGCTAATTTTCTTGAGTTGTCCAGCTGAACATCATAAGACCAGTTCTGCTTGGCTATGACCAAAATGAACAAGATCAATGTGGAACCAATCTTCCAATTCAGATTCAACAAAATGCATTTGAAGGTTTACAGGAAAGCCTTTGTTCTCCGTAGGATTTCAGAGCATTGGGAATATCATCTGTAAAACTAGTTTGTACTGTACTTCCAAACTACAGCAAGCTTTTCTCTTTTATTGCCAGAGTAGTTATCTTAAGTTATTGGTAGGACTTTAGGAGCAAATATAATAGATTTTTCATTCTGAAATAGACATACTCTGAGGTTTTCTGGGATGCATCCATTTCCAACATGGTAAACACAGATGGATCATAATATTGAAGTGCCAATTTGCTGAAAGTGAAACCATTTTTGTGAAATTTAAAAATATTTAGTTGCTATCCTGAAAAAACAAATTGACATATTGGACAGCATGCTGGCTCAGTGGTTAGCACTGCTGCCTCACAGTGCCAGGGACTCAGGTTTGATTCCAGCCTCAGGTGACTATCTGTGTGGAGTTTGCACATTCTCCCTGTGTCTGCACAGGTTTCCTTCAGGTGCTCCAATTTCCTGCCACAGTCCAAAGGTGTGCAGGTTACGTTGACTGGCTATGCTAAATTACCCATAGTGTACAGGGGTATAGAAATGCAGGTGAACAGGGACAGAGTGGGTTTGGATGTGGTGCTCTTTGGAGGGTCAGTGTAGACTTGATGGGTTGAATACTGTGGGGATTTAATGATATGTGAGGTACATATTGCCCATGTATAAAATATCAAACCTGTAATTTGCTAATAATTTGAGGTCATACCACATTGTGGCAGATTCTCAAAAGCATTTGTGTGAGATATGAAAAGGGATGAGATTTGAAATTGTATCAGTGTTAATGTTGGCATGTAACACAGATTATCCACTTGTTTTGGGACTTATTATTTAGATGGAGGTAAAGGCTTCAGCTCTTCTGACCATGTGGTATGTCAGATTAATCATATATACCATCAGACTAGGGTTTCAAACTGTAATATTGCAATTACCTTGTGGCCTGCATTGACATGCTGCGTGCCATGGATGGGCGTTTGGAAACATATTTGACATTGGTTCTTGGTTATCAACTCTTCACTTGGGGTTGATCTTTCGGTTTATCCTAGCACTTGGAACACTTTGCACAGTTTTGCCAATGTCCTCTTGTTGAACATAGTCTATGTATGTCATGAAATGCTGGGTATTGTATTGGCAGGTGAGACCATAAGACATAGGAGTGAAAGTGAGGCCATTCGGCCCATCGAGTCCACTCTGCCATTCAATCATGGTTGATGGGCATTTCAACTCCACTTACTCGCATTCTCCCCCTAGCCCTTAATTCCTCGAGACATCAAAAATCTATCAGTCTCTGCCTTGAAGACATTTAGCGTCCCGGCCTCCACTGCACTCTGCAGCAATGAATTCCACAGGCCCACCACTCTCTGGCTGAAGAAATGTCTCTGCATTTCTGTTCTGAATTGACCCCCTCTAATTTTAAGGCTGTGTCCAAGGATCCTAGTCTCCTCACCTAACAGAAAAAATTCCTAGCATTCACCCTTTCCAAGCCATGTATTATCTTGTAAGTTTCTATTAAGTCTCCCCTTAATCTTCTAAACTCCAATGAATACAATCCCAGGATCCTCAGCTGTTCCTAGTATATTAGACCAACCATTCCAGGGATCATCCATGTGAACCATGCACAACTTGTACATGATTTGGAAATATTATGGACCTCACAGAGTCATAGAGATGTACAGCATGGAAACAGACCCTTTGGTCCAACTCATCCATGCCAACCAGATATCCCAATCCAATCTATTCCCACCTGCTAGCACCCGGCCCATATCCCTCCAAACCATTCCAATTAACATACCCATTCAGATGCCTTTTGAACGTTGCAATTGTACTAGCCTACACCACTTCCTCTGGTAGCTCATTCCATACATGTACCACCCTCTGCATGAAAATGTTGCCCTTTAGACCTCTTTTATATCTTCCCCACCACCACCCCCCCCCCACCCTAAACCTATGTCCTCTAGTTCTGGATGCCCCCACCCCAGGGAAAAGACTTTGTCTATTTACCCTACCCATGCCCCTCATAATTTTATACCTCCATAAGGTCACCCCTCAGCCTCTGACGCTCCAGGGAAAACAGCCCCAGCCTATTCAACCTCTCTGTATAGCTCAAATCCTCCAATCCTGCCAAGTTCCTTATAAATCTTTTCTGAATCCTTTCAAGTTTCAAAACATCCATCCAATAGGAAGGAGACCAGGATTGCATGCAATGTTCCAAAAGTGGCCCAACCAATGTCTTGTACAGCCACAACATGACCTCCCAACTCCTAAACTCAATACTCTGACCAATAAAGGAAAGCATACCAAACTCTTTCTTCACTATCCTATCTACCTGCGACTCTACTTTCAAGGAGCTATGAACCTGCACTCCAAGGTCTCTTTGTTAGATGTCCAGCTAAGACTTGCTTTCCCAAAATGCTGCATTTCACATTTATCGAAATTAAACTCTATCTGCTATTCCTCAGCCCGTTAGCCCAGCTCATCAAGATTCTGTTGTAATCTGAGGTAACCTTCTTCACTGTCCACTACACCTCCAATTTTGATTATATCTGCAAACTTACTAACTATACCTCTTATTCTCAAATCCTAATCATTTATATAAATGAAGAAATAGTGGACCCAGCACCCTAGTTTCCTACTGAGTTCTAGGATACACCTGATCAGGTCCTGGGGATTTATCCACTTTTATGCATTTCAAGGCATCAAGCACCTCCTCCCCTGTAATATGGACATTTTTCAAGATGTCACCATCTATTTCCCTATACTTTATATCTTTCATGTCCTTTTCCAAGGTAAAATCTGATACAAAATACTTTTTTAATATCTTCCCCCATCTCCTGTGGCTCCACACAAAGACCACCTTGCTGATCTTTCAGGGACCCTATTCTCTCCCTAGTTACCCTTTTGTCCTCAATGTATTTGTAAGAACACTTTGGATTCTTCCAAACTGATCTCCTTGTATTCAGCTGTCAGGCTCTCATCCATCTCCTATTTAGCAATGTCATCGGTACCTACATGTTCCACAACAACTGGCTGGTTATCCTCCAGCTCCAGAATGTCCTGTAGCCACTCCATGATATTGCAGATTTTGGCACTAGGGAGGTCACATACCATCTGGGATTTATGTCTGTGGCTGCAGAAATGCTTGCCTGTAACCCCCAACCATTGAATCCCCTGCCACTATAGACTTGCCACTCTCTTTCCTCCTGTTCAGTGTAGCAGAGCTATCTGTGGTGTCATGAACCTGGCTGTTGCTAATTTCCCCACCCAATCCCCCCCCCAACAGAATCCCAAACAGTATACGGTGTTTGTTTGAGAAGGGGATGACCACTGGGGACTCTTGCACTTCCTTCGTGAGCCTTTTACTTGATCTGATGGTCACCCATTCCCTTTATGCCTGTGTAACACTTACCAGCGGTGTAACCAACAGGCTAAATGTTCCATCCATAACATTGTCTGAAAAGCAGTTCCCTAGATGGACAGACTTCCTGCACACATAGCTATCAGAGACATTGGAAGTGTCCCTTATTTCCTACATTGTGCAAGAGGAGCACCCCATGGGTTTGAGGTCTCCTGTCATAAATCTCTCTAGATTAAACTAGTTACTCCCATTAAGAGAATTTAAATATGCTGGCAATCTACCTTCATTTCAAACATTTCCATTATAATCAAAAGCCCCTATCTTTACTTACCCTGCTAGGTTACACTTTAGAAATGGTTAATAAATACTCCGCAGATATTACTTACATACTTCCTGCTCCCATTTGGACTGTATGACTTTCTGAATGGCCTGAACTAAAACTGAATTTCAGTTTCACATTCTCCCTGTCTCCCCTCACTCTGTTTTCAGCCATCTCTAAAGCACTCTCACTGAGCCAAGTAACACTCTCAGTGCAGCCTTGTCATTTAATTGTCTGCTCACACCTACACTGATGTAGACTATCTGGAGGCTGGAGCAATGCAGAACGTCAGGCAGCATCAGGAGGTGGAGAAGGTAATGTTTTGGGTGTAACCCTTTTTCAGGACTGCTTTCTCCACTTCCTGGTGCTGCCTGGCTTGCTGTGTTCCTCCAGCCTCCTGCCCATCCACTTTGGATTCCAGCATCTGCACTGACTTCAGCCTCCTTTACCATCCAACGCAGCACAATGAGAGCTCAGGGAACAGCATCTCAGATTTCAGTTCAGTCCTTTGTAATCCGAGACTCAACATCGTTTTCAGTTGTTTCTGGATGAACAGAGAGTTGTCAGAATCTGGAACATTCCACCTGAAAATGTGCTGGAATCGAGGCCATAAGGAATTTTAAAAGGAAAGTCACAGGTAATTGAGAATGAGGAGTTAATTTCACTCAATGAAATTAATCCATTAACTTAATTGGGACTAAAAATGACAATTCTTGAGAAGAAATAGGTGTAATTTGGATGAATCTGTGCTCCCTATTAGGCTATAGGGTTCAGAACCAAGCACAAGGTGATCTAAACACGACCTTGCTGCTTTTCACTTGACAAAAATATTGGATATATTTTCCCATAGACAGAACAGACAAACTTTCTCCTTCCACAGTTAAATGCCAATGACATTCAGATCCTGGTCATTCCGCTGATTATCAGAAATTGTTTCTGAGGTCCTGGTCTCAGTTATTCTCAATTAATATCACACTGTCGAGCTGTTGCGAAGTTGGATAGAGTACTTGTAGATTGGGAGCCAAGAAGTTAGAATTTGCTGTTTATAAAGTGCTAGAGGGGAAGGCATTGTATGGTCCATTTAAAAGATCATGTGTTCTTTTCTTTGCTTAGAAATTTAAAATGGATGTCTGTGAGCAGCAGTTTGTAAGTTTGCAAGTACGTAGAGAGCACCTGAATTGAAACATTTGTATTGAAAGGCCATGCAGTTAGGCCAAGCAGCAGTTTTTAACCAAGACAATAGGCTTTTGTATTTATCCAATCAATTTGAACCAGTTGCTTATAATTAGTAAATTTTTGGTATTTAAGTTTGATGATTTTGACAATGTAGGACCAATACTATTGTAAGCAATATCTATATATCATCAAGGGTAGAAAAAGGAGGGGACAGTTGGACAAAGACCCCAGAACTACCTGCCATCTGCCAGAGCTAATGGCCCTCAGCTCTCAAGAGAGAATCACTGGCTCTCACAGCCTCCTCTATTTCTTAGAGAAAGGATTATCTTTCAACGGTAACAATGGTACCAGTGGCACAACTAGTTAATATTCCAGACAGAAGAATTGACGGAGAAGACACAGAACATTCTGGAAGAAATGTAACCTGACTATAATTTGCAGAGACTAAATTTGTTTTTATATAAGTGGGATTTGTCTTTATTGGTACAGCATATCATTAGAATCTTGCTTTATCTGGGAATAGTCAGTAGTTAGAAGTCATTTATTCATTTTTTAATAGTTCAGTTAATTTGACCACTGTTAGAGTTAGATAAATAAATTGTTTTAAAGTGAGTGTCAGGGGTTTATTTTGTTTAACCAATAGAAGCAGGATACACCACTTTTCACACTCCTTTTACAGATTATGGGACAAGGTGCTCTTCTTTGGGTGTTTTGGTTTTCATTCTCAGAGGAGGGGTCAACCTCCATTTTATAGCAGACCCTATTGACAGTCACAATAGTTGTTGTTTAGTCAAGCACCTTGACTCTATTGTTGGCCTGCTGAAATTGCCTTGAACTTGCATCCTCCTTCAAGCAGTTCATTGAAGGTATAAGCTTTCGATTTGTTCAGAAGTGCCTTTCAGAAAGATTTGATAGTGTACAGAAAATGATCAGTTTCATAATCCTTTGAACTAAGTTAGCTGAGGTGAAATCGCGTTCTCTCTCTATGCATTAACAGCTGCCTTTGAACAGTCAATATTTTCACATGGCTATTGCATATGATATTAACTCAAATCTATGAATCCTCAAATTGACTCAGCCTTTAAGCTTATCTTCTGAAAATTAGAAAATTTTGTCAAGACCTTTGTGGTCATCACTGGAAATAAAATCTTTCATTTTCTGAAGTGATGAGAAGTTTGACTATCTACCTTTTTCAGTTATTTGTTGATCTATGAAATGAAGATTCATTCCTTTTTGAATAATTAAAATTCTGATAGAACGTCATTGGAGTGTGAACTCATGTTCAAATGTTTTCTTTACAAGCTTATTGTGCAGCTTTAAGTCCTTCAAAAATTGCCAGTATGCAAAGAATCAGTATTGCACTGTATAGTGCTTCTGTGTTCATTTCTATCCTTTCTACTGCTTTAAATTTTACTGTTTGCTTTATTTAAATAATTCTTTTTTAGAAGTGAATAGTTGATCAGTGCCTATATGTACCATTCATACAAAATAAATACTGGAATGGTTTCTATTTTTGAACATTTCTAAAATAAATTATAGCATCAGTAGACAAATATGAACAGGTAAGCCTTAATGGTAGGAAGAATGATTTCTTTCTCAATGTTCAAACTGCATTTCAGTTGGAATTGCTTTTCTGAATTGGAGTTGTCCTTGGCTTCTTGTAAACTATGCAAATGTATTATGCGTGACTTTTAGGAAAAGAACTTTTTACAACTGCCAATGAAGTTATCTTCTTTCAGCTTTCTGAGTCAATTTGCTGTGCCCAGATGCTACAACCATGATTAATTGCAGCTTTCTATATACATTAACATAAATACATATACAGCAACGACTTGGGTTCTTACTGAGACAGATACCTGGAAGGATAGGAATAATTAACTATGCACACCAGACGTATGTACAGTCTTGGTTCTATGATTACTTGGATTATCTTTATGTTATATAGATAGTTAACTGGATGGTTAAAGATTGACTGTCTAACTGCCAGTAAGTGGAGGCCTTTCTGATGAGAGGGTCATGTGATCACATTATTAAAGGTATTATGCCTTTCTAAGATCAATGGACGGGCCAGTTGTCTACAGACGAATAATCTTTCTTTTCATCTGTTGATATAGTTTGTCCATTTTCCTGACTCACGCCTCAAAAATGTTGGTGGTCACCTAAGCAGTTTTGTTAGCCTCACACTATATAGATAGTGTCTTCTTGGACTTTTCAACTACAGAACATGTCGACATTTTAGTATAATCCATACTGGTACAGTGATGCACTACCATTACGCAATCTTTGCTGTTCTGTCTACCATTACACCTTTAAACATCAAAGAGAGATCTGGCAAAAGACAGTAAAACAATTTGTTTTAGCCATGTTAAAAATGTTTCTTCATTCATTCTCACTCAAATACAGGTGATACTATTTTAGAACAAAGCATTTGTCAGTGCTGCTGTAACTGCTGCACCCACTGCATCCTGACATCTTACACAACTAAAAAAGATGCCATGACTTGTCTTGAATTGGTCCAGCCATCCATCACTAATCAGTAAGCTCTGCGTGACCCAACCTCCCTGTCAGAGAACTCCCCCTTTCCTTCAAATGCATCATTAGTCTCAAACTACATTAATAGAACATCTTCGATGTTGGTTTGGGCAGCCATGCTCATCCTCTTTCTTGAAGAGGATGCTGTATGTCGAGCTGTTCCAGTGTTGTGTTTCAAGATAGTTGATAAACACCATGGTGGAATAAAATCATAAAATGCTATAGCAAAGAAAAAAGCGCTTTGACCATCCTACTCCTTTGTGATGTCCAATTCTTGTCTCATACTACTGTTTCCCAGATGCTGTCTAAATCTCATCTTCTATCTGATTGACAACACTTGCACCTTTCAAAAGTACGTACTCATAGGTTTTGTTTTTTTTCACAAGGAGATCTCAATGTCAAATAACATCTTGCCCAGTGCTCCCTGATTTCATGCTGTTGTGTGGTTTAACTCTGCTCTGAATGGCTGCTGCAAATCAATAACAGCTTCTGCAAGTTCAGCTAAATCAGAGTTACCAGTTCAAAATTTCAGATTGTCACAGGCATCAGCTGCTGACTTTGCTGTTCTGTCAGCAAGGATGGCAAATTATTTTCACACAAACAGATGTTTGTGTCACCTAAACTTTACTTATTGCAATTTCATTGTACGGTTGTATATTACCAGCTTATTTCTAATGGCTAATTAATAGATGTTATGTGCAGTATATGCAACAGTTTTAACAAAGCAGTGTGAGGGAAATGCTCCTCAATAACTATGTATTGCATTTATTCTTCAAATGTAAAAGAAAGTATAGCTGTAACTCATGAGTTCACAAAAAGAGCTACAATGTGCTGTTATTGGGAAGAATATATTAGAAGCATGCTGATTCCTAGCTAATAGACAATAGACAATAGGTGCAGCAGTAGGCCATTCTGCCCTTCGAGCCTGCACCACCATTCAATATGATCATGGCTGATCATCCTTAATCAGTATCCTGTTTCTGCCTTATCTCCATAACCCTTGATTCCACAATCCTTGAGAGCTCTATCCAACTCTTTCTTAAATGAATCCAGAGACTGGGCCTCCACTGCCCTCTGGGGCAGAGCATTCCACACAGCCACCACACTCTGGGTGAAGAAGTTTCTCCTCATCTCTGACCTAAATGGTCTACCCAGTATTTTTAAGCTGTGTCCTCTGGTTCGGCACTCACCCATCAGCGGAAACATGTTTCCTGCCTCCAGAGTGTCCAATCCTTTAATAATCTTGTATGCCTCAATCAGATCCTCTCTCAGTCTTCTAAACTCAAGGGTATACAAGCCCAGTCGCTCCAGTCTTTCAGTGTAAGGTAATCCAGCCATTCCAGGAATTGACCTCGTGAACCTACGCTGCGCTCCTTCAATAGCCAGAATGTCTTTCCTCAAATTTGGAGACCAGAACTGCATACAATACTCCAGGTGTGGTCTCACCAGGGCCCTGTACAGCTGCAGAAGAACCTCTTTGCTTCTATACTCAATCCCTCTTGTTATGAAGGTCCAGCATGCTATTAGCCTTCTTCACTACCTACTGTACCTGCATGCTTACCTTCATTGACTGGTGTACAAAAACACCCAGATTTTTCTGTACTGCCCCTTTACCTAAATTGATTCCATTTAGGTAGTAATATGCCTTCCTGTTCTTGCCACCAAAGTGGATAACCATACATTTATCCACATTAAACTGCATCTGCCATGCATCTGACCATTCACCTAACTTGTCCAGGTCACCCTGTAATCTCCTAACATCCTCATCACATTTCACCCTGCCACCCAGCTTAGTATCATCAGCAAATATGTTAATGTTATTGCTGATACCATCTTCTATATCATTAACATATATTGTAAAAAGCTACCGTCCCAGTACTGATCCCTGCAGTACCCCACTGGTCACTGCCTGCCATTCCGAAATGGAGCCGTTTATCACTACTCTTTGTTTCCTATCAGCCAACCAACTTTCAATCCAAGTTAGTACTTTGCCCCCAATATCATGCGCCCTAATTTTGCTCACTAACCTCCTATGTGGGACTTTATCAAAAGCTGTCTGAAAGTCCAGATACACTACATCTACTGGATCTCCCTCATCCATCTTCAGAGTTACATCCTAAAAAATTCCAGAAGATTAGTCAAGTATGATTTCCCCTTCATAAATCCATGCTGACTCTGACCTATCCTGTTAGTACTACCCAGATGTGTCATAACTTTATCCTTTATAATAGGCTCCAGCATCTTTTCCACCACTGAGGCCAGACTAACAGGTCTATAATTTCCTGTTTTCTCTCTCCCACCTTCCTTAAAAAGTGGTACAGCACCCTCCAATCGGCAGGAACTGATCCCGAATCTATCGAACTCAGGAAAATAATCACCAACGCATCCACGATTTCTCGAGCCACCTCCTTCAGTACCCTGGGATGTAGGCTATCAGGCCCCAGGGATTTATCAACCTTCAGACCTAACAGTCTCTCCAACACCAAATCCTGGCAAATATAAATTCCCTTCAGTTCAGGTCCTTCAGCCACTGTTACCTCAGGGAGATTGCTTGTGTCTTCCCCAGTGAACACAGATCTGAAGTACGAATTCAATTCTTCTGCCATTTCTTTGTTCCCCATAATATATTCCCTGTTTCTGTCTTCAAGGGCCCAATTTTAGTCTTAACTATTTTTTTTTGCCTTTCACAAACCTAAAAAAACTCTTACTACCCTCCTTTATATTATTGGCCAGTTTGCCTTCGTACCTCATTTTTTTTCTCTGCATTTTTCCTTCTTAGTAATCCTCTGTTGTTCTTTAAAAGCTCCCCAGTCCTCCGTTTTCCCACTTATCTTTGTTATGTTATACTTTTTCTCTTTTAACTTTATATACTTAACTTCCCTCGTCAGCCACGGCCACCCATGCCTCCTCCTAGGATCTTTCTTCCTTTTTGGAATGAATTGATCCTGTAACTTCTGCATTATACACAGAAATATCTGCCATTGTTCCTCCATTGTCATCCCTGCTAAGGTATTCCACCATTGAACTTTGGCCAGCTCCTCCCTCATAGCTCCATTGTTCCCTTTATTCAACAGAAATTGTCACTTCTGATTGTACCCTCTCCCTCTCAAATTGCAGATTGTATTATGGTCATTACTTCCCAATGACTCCTTCACTTCGAGGTCCCTGACCAATTCTGGTTCATTGCACAATGCCACAATTCTGGTTCGTTACATAATATCCTTATGTGTGTTCACCTTTGGCCACTTTAGTGAACTGGACAATATAATATCATGTCACTATATTTTCCTTTTTTTATCTTGAACCCAAATTATTGACTAGTCTCGCAGTTAATGTTACCTTAAGCTATCTTGACACATAGTCCATTCATACCACATCATGAGTATAAACTCAAGAGGTAATTTCAACTTGCAAATCATAAGACTCAGACAAACATTCAACTTGAGATGCTATGCAAATGTTGCACAAGTACTTGCAATGTTGGAAGAATGTAATCAAGAAATTGTATTGTTTTTCAGGCTGAAAGTAGGTGCTGAAGTGTCTGATAGAGCATGCAAAGTTGATATGCTGCCTGTTCTGAGAAAGCACTAAAATCCCCAAATTGGATCAAAGTTATCCAGAGCACCAGTGTGAAACTGACTGATGTGTTTGAAGGATCCAATGGTTCAATGCCTATTTCATGTCTCTAGAAAGCTGGGCCATAGTGTGGTTATTTTCCTCAGGCGGAAACAGATAAAGTAGTCCTTAAAAGATCTATTGGAGACTGCCACCAAAAAGAGACTCCACAGTGCATCTGAGGGCTATCAATCAGTTCATATTCATTGCTCCCTCCGATTTAGTTTCTCATCCACTTTCATTTCAGACTTAATGCAAGTACATTGCTGGAATCCCCATTGGCCATCATTCCTTCTCTTCACGACCACTTGCATTGCCTTTTCAACCAGGGATTTTACTCCCAGCATTCCCCAACTTGACGATGCCAATAAATATTTTGTGTCATTATCTCCCATATTATTTTCTCCATGTTTATCTGAATTCGAGAATTTTTTTAACTGAAAAAGATATTTGTTTTTTACAAAATTGCAAATGAGATTGTATAACAATCTTGTGGCACATCAACGATAACAATAAACTAATTACTATGCTACTTTTCAAAGCGAATCAAAAATCGCAAAAAAAATCTTCCCATACTACAATTCAATAAGTAATTCAACATAATAAGTTAAATTAAGTTAGGTTGAATTGAGCTAAACTAACTGAACTTACTCCACACGGCACTATCCCACCGAAGTCCCATCATTGGGAGCATCAGTTATCATCCCGTATTTATTCGGGATTCTTCCTCTCAGGGTCCCCAGCCCACCAGATACAGTCTTCATACAAAGCCCCTAATCAATATGGCTGACAAGTCTGCATCAATGAGATTCAAAAAGGGCCGCCACATGTTATAAAGAAGTTCCATTTTCTGGTGCACCCTACTAGTAAGGAAGTCTGGGGAACATGCTCCATCACTAACCTATGCCATCCCGAAAGGCCAGGTGGGGTGGGAGTGGTTTCCGAGGTCCAGCTCATCAGAATGTTTTTTTCTCATGCAATATGTAAGAATGTTAAACAATGTCTTCCTATGCTCATCTAGAGAAGGCAGGTTTGGCAATCCCAGAAGGGGGGATACTAGATCTGCCTTAACCTCACTCCCCAAGGTCTCCTCCAATACATTTGCTATGGTGCCCCAATATCTACAAATCTTATGGCATGACCACAAGCAATGTGTTAGAGTATCAATGCCTGTTTTACATTTAGGGCACATTGGAGATGCTCCCTTTTTAAATTTTGCTTTTGGGCCAGATGGGCCCTGAGGAGAATCTTTCGTTGCATGGCCTGCATTTTATTACTAATGAAAACCCTTTTCACATTCTCCCAGATATCCTCCCAAAATTCTAATTAAATTTCTGCTCCCAATTCTTGATTCCAGATTCTGTAATTCCTTTCAATACCTTCTGAGACCCCCCCACCCCCAAGTAAATAATAGAGGGTACTAATTGAAAAAGTGCCCATGGGCCGAAGCACTCTTCTCTACACATTAGACTTATAGGGGTGAACCAATAGCATGGTTCTTTTCTGTATAAAGTCCATGATCTGAAAATAGCGGAAGATGTCCCTACTGGATAACCGATATTTATGACTCAGCTGATCAAAAGACATTATTATCTCCCTCTCAAATAGATCTCCCAAACAGAAGACTCCCCTAGACTCCCATAATCTAAAGCCGGAATCCATTGATCCCAGACTAAATCCTGGTATTCTTACTATGGGGGTGAGTGGGGAGGTCTTATGTAAATTTCCCTCGCTCTGTCACATCATTCTCCATGCTTTGACCGTGCTAATGACAATCAGATTTTTACAATACTCCACGACAGTTCTCATCACATCCATAAGTAGCAAATTAATGAGGGGACATTTTGCCTGAGAGGCCCCGATATCGAGCCAAATTGACCTCGGATCCTGACAAACCCAAGCCCAATCATTCACATAAGACAATAAAGAACATATCTGATATCTTTTGAAGCCTGGAAGGTCTATACCCTCTACCCCGTACCCCCACTCCACCGTTCCCAATAAAAGATGCAGCTTAGCAAACTTAATAAGAGGGCGCCTGCGGTGCCAAATGAAAGATCCAAGCCAACCATTAAGTCTCTGCAGCACTTTCCTAGGTAACACCAGAGGGAGCATCTGCATGGGGTATAGTAGGCGAGAAAGAACATTCATTTTGCTCAAAGCTATTTGACGCAACTAGGATATTGGTAGCACTCCAAATGTTGAAGGTCCTTTCTTATCTTTTCCAGCAATTGTACAAAATTAGCTTTGTACAATTGGTAAAAGGTGGGGGTAATGAAATACCTAAGTATAGGAAACCTCCCTGTGACCACCGAAAAAGAAATCGAGTTCCATCTTCAAGGTCAGGTGCTCCCACAAGACCTCTCATGGGCATAGCCTCCGATTTCGTAAAATTAATTTTATACCCCGAAAAAGAGCCAAACAAATTAATATTTTGTACTAAATGGGACACAGACATTGTCGGGTTTGCCAGAAAGAGTAGAACATCATCTGCATAGAGTGTGATTTTATGTTCTCCTATTCCCACTTCTGGGCAATTATGTTGAGGCCCTTCCGAATTAATCTTCAAACTGCCGGTGGAGACAAAGTGAACAGCAGTGATGAAAAGGAGCACCCTTGTCGGCTGCCTCTACCAATACTAAAATTATTTGATTTTTATGCCATTCGTGAGAATTGCTGCCATGGGATCGCTATACAACCACTTGGCAAAGACCACCCCCTCAAGACCAAACTGTTCCAAGACATTAAAAAGGGAGTCCCCTGCGTGTTGCATTCTACGCAGCCCCTTTCCTTTAATCATCTTCCCTGAATGTTAAAAGTGATATTTAGAAAATCTGGGGACTTCACACTGCTGATTTCTATGAAAAAGGCTAGTGAGGGGAGGAGGAAAACACCATTTTGCCTGGATTGTGGTGCGGAGCTCAGCAAGACAGACTTGTTAGATTACCTCCATCTTGAGCCTCCCCCAATTCAAGCTATAACCAATTGCTAGATGAGTATGTCTGAAAATATTAACGTTCAATATTTTAACCATTTTGCTATTTTAATCTATGGTAGCAAATAGATATGGAATAAGTACAATGAGATAATCTATTACTCCTGTTTGCAATTAAGTCCTTCCTTTTATAATTTTAATTATTTTGTGCTGGTTAACTGTTCAATCACATACAAAGAGGGGTGTCAGTGCAAGTCTGTCAAAGTTGATCCAAGAAATTTTGTGACAAGTGAAATACTGCAACATTTAAAAATAATATCAAGCCTGGCTGCCTGAGGCTCCTCTTGTACTATGTGAAATATTTTCTGCATAAATTTGCTTTCAAAAGATGGAATAGTTATTAAAGGCTATTGAATAAAACTGAGTTTTACCTATAGAAAATATAATTTGAAAAATCATGTTGTGTAGACTTGATTTTTAAATAAGAATATTTTTGTGACTAAAAGTTCACGAAGGATAGATCACCATTTGTCTTCAGTATTTTTGGAGCCATTTATTGTCTTGAAGTGCTTTATGGGTGATGCTGGTGGTCTACGAAGTAATTTATAAAAGAAAATCAGCCTCCCAGGCTGAATTCCACCTACTCAACCAAACAAACTGAGCTCTGTCATAATTGCAATTAAAATACTGTTCTTTTTCAATATATTTGTAAGGAAGAATAAATGAATTAACAATGTTTCCTGCTTATTAGCCATAGCATATTTTTGAATTTGCCTTGAACTGAGCTGGTTTGTAATGAAAATAGGATATTTGGATATTTAAGTACTCACATGATTATAGAATGCATAGATATTGATAATTCTTTTTTCTAAATTAAGACAGCAGATCCCTTCTGGTTTTCTTTTGCTGAACTTAATTATTTACAGTTTGCTGCTTGACGGTAATCTCATTTTTTCAACAAATCTTCTAGGGTAGCTTCAACTGAATAAAGGATAAACGCAAGGTAACTGCTTTATGCTATGTTTGTTTTGTCAAAATCAAAAGAAAAGTCCCCTGGCCTTCCATCTGTGAAAGGATAGTTTGAGCCTTGACGGTTTTCTCTGTGTTATCATCAGGCTTGATCCAGGATGCCCGACTGTGCCATGACAATAGGTTCTGTAGTGTTTGCTGCAGGTGGAAATGTTGAAATGAAAAGGTAAATGATTTTCTGTCCTCTGGTCTCTTCCCAAGCAAATGAGTTTTCCATTTTTCTTCTGTTCTTCCAAATATCCTTTGAATCACCAGTTGATAGATCACAGTCATTGCCAGCTGTCTCCCAGTTGTTTGTGTCAATATCCACCACCTCAATATCTCATCTGTAAATGTCTTTGTAATAGAGACATGAACATTCAGCAAGTTGTGGTCCAGGGACCAGTTCAACGCACAGAAAGTCTGTTGATGTACGGCTATCATCCAGCTGATGATTGGAACTGAGTCATCACAGATGTTGTTAGCTTCATTATGAATGTATGCTGATGAAATTAACTGGATACATGACATCTGCACCGGTGAAATTGCCCCATCAAGACATCTGAAGGATGCATCTGAAGAAAACGATCTTCTGCATTCAGTATGTTATGCATAATTTTGGTTACTCATTCAAGCTACAAAACAATGACAAGTAATTGGAGTAATCATTATGTTGTCCTAGAAAACAATTGTCTTTTTAATGTCAAATGTGAAACATTTGGCTTTTTGATAAAAATAGTAAATAATGGCTAGTTGTAACTACCATGTTAAAAAGTTTATGTATGCCTGTGTTTCCTGTTACTTAATTTGTCCTCCAACTATAAAGTTTGATCTCCACATTTATAATGAAAGTAATCCATGGAAATATGCTCATTGTAATCATATGCTTCTACAAAGTGATATTCTGCAGCATCACTGCTATCAGGACGATGGAATTATGAGTCATTTCCATTATTGTAGAGAATACAAAGGATCTATAATGGGATTATAAATATAGGTATAGAATTTATGGCTTTTAAAGAGATATTATATGTACACACTCTGGTTGAATTATTTTTGTCCTCTAACACCGGTTTGCCTGAAGACTACATTTAAATTTCAACCTCTGAAGGTATTGACACAGAAAATTGATTTGTTTGCTTATAATCTCAGAAACTGGTTGTTCGTGCAAGGATCAAAAAATTTTCAGACTGCTAATTCGCTGTGCAAGCACATCCAACCAATAATCAGCATTAACCCCTTAACAAAGTTGCCAGAATAGTGTTTCAATAAGATAGCTTTTGACTGAATTGAACGTCATGGCTCTGATTGAATAAAAATACTTGGATAGTAACTAAATATGCAATCTTTTAATTTCTGGTTTCCTTTTGATCAGGGATGTGTCAAAGGAAAACAACCTCAAAGGTCAATTTTGTGAGATGGTGATACAAAAATGAAGTAAAACCATATCATTCTATAATGTATTTATAAACATGAAAAATGCATATATATTAGATTGATATCAGCTATTTGTATAGGGATTTTTCATCAAGAACAAATTACCATAGGTATAAGCACTTCTTGGTTATATCAATTTGCATACTAAGGCAAAACTACACTGTTCAATGAACCACTGCACAGAGATAATACTAAACAAAACATATTTAACAGCCATATTGCGTGATAAAGATCACTTGGCATGAGTTCTAAAGAGGAGCCTTATTCCATTGTCTTAGTCATTACTGTCACTCGTTTCCCTGCATTCACATTTTTCCATCATGGTGTAAAAGACATCTGAGCTTGTCATTCAGCTGCATAGTTACATTGTTCAAATCATTACAGCACTTTTTTCCAGCATTTCTGTCGAAATTATGGTAATTAAGTAATTTTTAAACATATTATTATGGTATTCCAAACCTATTTAGGAAGCTGCTACATTAGAGGTCAGGAAGTATTATTCAAAATTGGATATCCTTTGGGTCCTGAAATGTAGCAAGCTGTAAATAATCTATTAATCAGAAACAATTCCAAGAGAGACAAAAATTCTCGGTTTCCATAATGATAATTGCTGTCAGTGACCTACAGAAATGAGAAAGGTTTCTGATAGGTGCCTCAAAGATTGTTGTACAAGCTGGTGTAGGAAGTTTCATGTTGGCATGGATAAAGGATTAGTTAGATAACATGAAGCAACGCGTAGAGGTAAGTGGATTATTTTTCGGTTGGCAAGCTGTAACGAGTGAAGTGTGACATAGATCAGTACAAGAACTCAGCTATTTGCAATCTAGCTGGGACAAAATGTAGAAGTTATATTTGCCAATTATATCAAAATGGATTGGGAAGTAAGTTGTCAAAAAGGGGTAAGGAGTCTGAAAACATTTATAAGCAGACCAAGTGAGTATAATGTGAGTAAATATGAATTTGCCCATTTTGGCTGCAAAATCAGAAAAGCAATACTCTCCTTAAATGCAGAGAGATCAGGGACTCAGTGGTACAGAGAGATTTGGGTGTCCTGGTACATGAATCACAAGAAGTTAGTATCCAGGTACAGCAAGTAATGAGGAAAACAAATGAAATGTGGTTGTTTATTGCCAGGAAATGGCAAGTAAAAGTAGAGATGTTTGCTCCAGCTACACAGGGCATTAGTGAGACCCCATCTGGGTAATGACTGTACAGTTTTGGTCTCTGCATTTGAAATGCAAATATATAATTGCTTTAGAAACATCCACATCAGGGATACGGGTCGCCGAATTGTAGATTGTTTCAGGGAACATCTCTGAAACACCTGCACCAACCAATCCCACCACCCCATGGCCATACCCTTTAACTCTCCCTCCCACTCCACCAAGGACATGCAGGTTCTGGGCCTCCTCCATCACCAAACCCTAACCACCAACGCCTGGAGGAAGAACGTCTCATCTTCCACCTTGGGATCTTAAACCACACAGGATAAATGGGATTTCATCAGTTTGCTCATTTCCTCTCCCCTCACCATATCCTAGTCCCAAGTCTCCAGCTTGGCAACACCCTCTTGAACAGTCCTACCTGTCCATCTTTCTTCTCACCTATCTGCTCCACCCTTGTCTCTGACCTATCACCTTCCCCCACCACCTTCATCTACATATCACATTCTCAGCTACCTGCCCCCAGTCCCATCCCCCTCCCATTAATCTATCAGCCCCCCAGCCCACAAGCTTCATTCCTGAGGAAGGGCTTATGTCTGAAATGTCGATTCTCCTGTTTCCTCGGATGCTGCCTGACCTGCTGTGCTTTTCCAACACCACACTCTCATCTCTGTGTTTTATGTTAACAAGAGTTTTGTTCTCTCAAAAGACAAATAAATTCTGGAATTTTGCATACTTTATAATCTTTACCTTTTGTGATGATTCGGAGTGGTGGGGTTTGATTTCCATCAGACAAGCTAAGTGAAGAGTTGAACTCCTCTCTTGATTGATTTTGAATTGATTTTGAAACAGACAACTAGGACTTGGGGTGTGGTATTAGTTAGTAACTCACAGAAGGAAATCACCACATTCTCCACTGCAATTAAGACCTGGTATTAAAAACAGTGAAGGATTTCCTGCAGGTGACAGAGTTATCCTGGCAGCCTTAAGGGAACTTTCAAAGCCCAGGTTGAGTGAATTAGCAGGAAAACTGGCAGTAGAATTGCCTTTCTCTATTCATGCACAAACATAGCATTGCTAACCAAGCCAGCAATTATCACCCTAGTTGCCCATAAGAAGTAAAGGTGAGCTACCTCATTGAACTGCCTTTTTGTCCTGCTTTTCAACATGGACTGCTTCAGTCTCTGAGAAGGCATGAATGGTCTGAACATTGCACAGTGGTGAACATTCCCACTTCTGACTTTATAATTTAGGGAAAGTCATCAATAACGAAACTCGAGTTGATTGGGCCAAGGGCACTACTCTGAAGGCAATTTACCACATTTTTGGATAGATGCCATTGTTGTATCTGTTCTGGAACAGGGAGAAAGTGAAGCCTGCAGATGCTGGAGATCAGAGTTGAGAGTGTGGTGCTGGAAAAGCACAGCCGGTCAGGCATATCCGAGAAGCAGGAAAATCAACATTTCCTGATGAAGGGCTTTTGCCCGAAATGTCGATTCTGCTGCATCTCGGATGCTGCCTGACCGGCTGTGCTTTTCCAGCATCACACTCTCGATTCTGTTCTAGAACAATTCTGGAGAACGTGTCTTCACGTCTACTGCCAGCATGTTTTTACTGTTCGTAGCCTTTGCACTATCCAGTACCTTCAAGTTTCATAATATCACGTGGAGTAAATCGAATTGGCTGAAGATAGACTTGTGAGATGATGAGGAGCTCTGAACGATACCACGATGGATAATCCAATTGGAACTTCTGAATGAAGATTCTTGCAAATACTTCAGCCTTATCTTTTGCATGAATATGCTGGGATCTCCCATTATTGAGGGTGGAGATGGTTCTGAAGCCACCTGCTCCAGTGAGTTGTTTAATTGTCCATTGCATTCACGACTGGATGTGACTGGACTACAGAGATTAGATCTGGTTCATTGACAGAGCCAAGAAGACAGATATAATTAAGATACTAGCACAGCAGGGTTTAGAAGAAATACAAGAGTGACCAGGTACTCCAGGTAGTGAAATATACAGTTGTGTGAAGCAGCTTAAGGAGAGAGTGAAGACTGCAGATTCTGGAGATCAGAGATAAAATGTGATGCTGGAAAAGCACAGCAGGTCAGGCAGCATCCGAGGAGCAGGAGAGTCGACATTTCAGGCATAAGCCCTTAAACAGGAATGTCGGGAGTCACAACAGGGCTGTGAGATAAATGGGAGGCAGGGTGGGGCTGGGGTAAGGTAGCTTGGAAGGCGATAGTAAGAAGAAGATGGGGGGTGATAGTGATAGTTTGGAGCGGAGGGTGCAGCGGATAGGTGGCAAGGAAGATGGACAGTTGGGACAGTTCAAGAAGGCAGTGCCGAGTGGAGGGTTGGATCTGCAGATTAAGAATGGATGATTGAACGTCAAATATTTTACTGCCCAGACATTGTTGGGAAATATTACAATTAACACATTAAATTCCTACGTCAAGAAATATAGGAATACAGAAAACACAAGCATCGATAAACAGGTATTTTAAATAGTCAAGACTTCATAAGAGGAAGGACAGTTCTATAATACATGTCATTTATGTCGGGTGATAGGAAAACCTCTATATATAATCAAACCAGCACCTTTGATAAACATAACACTTCTTGAAGAACCATTCAACCAGTAGAGAGTGGAGCCATTACCACAAATGAAAGCAGGTAACAGTATATCTTTATAGTTATGGATGTAATTATCTAATTTGCAGAAGATAAAGACAAGAACAGCCAGGGTAGTAGAAAAGGCAACTTCGTTTTCTCCTTATTGTGGAGTACCAATTAAGATGCAAACTGGTCAGGATGCCAAGCTTTGAGAAGCTGAAGAAATTCCATACAAGTGAACCAATATTTGCCACCCATGGTTTTTCCTGACCTTTTCTGAAGGTAGCAGGACAGGTTGATAGGATAGATAAGATAGCACATGGGACACTTATGGAAGAGATTATAACATCAGGGCCACAGATGGAGTAATGTGTGCACTATAGAAAGGATATGGTCACACTGGAGGAGATACAGAGGAGATTCGCCGATGTCACCCAAGATGGAATTGTTTAACCATGAAGAGGGCCTGGATAATTTTAGGTTGTATAGAGAAGACAAGGAGGGGACCTAATTGAGGTGTATAAGATCATGAGAGGCATGGACAGGATGAATAAACAGTAACAGTTCCTTTTAGTTGAAGCATCAGCAACAAGGGGACACCATTCTAAAGTGAATGACAGGAGGTTCAGAGGCGATTAATCAAACATGTTTTCAGCCAGAGGGTCTGGAAGAGTAGTTGAAGCAGAGAACCTCAAAATTTAAAAAGTATTTGGGTGAACACTTGACAAGTCATAACATTCAAGGCTATGAGTGAAGTGTTGAGAAATGGGACTAGTGCAGATTTAGTGTAGGTTTTGTCAGTGCAGACTTGATGAGCTGAAGGGCGTATTCCTAACTAGATGATTCTATAATTTCCAAAACTTTTAATTGTTGCTCATAGGCTGGGACTGTTTTCCCAGGTGCATTGGAGGCTGAGGGGTGACCTTATAAAAGTTTATAAAATTAGGAAGGGCATCTGTAGGATAAATAGATAGAGTCTTTTCTCTGGGGTGAGTGAGTCCAGAACTAGAGGACATAGGTTTAGGGTGAGAGGGGAAAGACATGAAAGGGACCTAAAAGAGGCAACGTTTTCACACAGAGGGTGATGTGTGTATGGAATGAACTGCCAAAGGAAGTAGTGGAGTCTAGTACAATTACAGCATTTATTTGTCGAGGTTCATCCCGAGCAGCGCCGTGATGCGGGACTCCGTGCTCTACGGCCTGTTCCCCGGGACGCACACCGAGACAAATATCAACTGCGCCTGGAGGATTATCAACTCGGTGAAGGACGCTTTCTGGGTGGTCCGAAACCTGTTGATCTTCCAGCTGAAGGAGTTGACCCCGACTGAGTGTTGCAGACTGGCACATTCCAAGGTCCAGGACTACGTGTTGAGGGACGCGCTGAAGCTTGGGGCAGATGCCGCCAAGGCGCGGTGGGGAAAGACCACCATTTAACATCTGCCTGTCTAAAAAAGATCAGGGGGCGCATGCAGTCATTTGGGCTCTGCTGACGTCTCAGCTAGATATATGGGCGTATGAGCGAGAAATGCACAGACCTGTATGTAATAATAATAATTCTGAGCTGTGTATGTAAATGTGGACATATGTATGGCATTACCTAATGTACAGTTCATCAAATTATTTTATGAATATTTTACGAATAAAGTATATTTTTGAAATAAAAAAAATTTAAGAGGCATCTCGATGGGTACATGAATAGGAAGGGTTCAGAGGAATATGGGCCAAGTGCTGGCACATAGGACTACATTAGGTTAAGATATCTGGTCGGCATGGATGAGTTGGACCGAAGGGTCTGTTTCCATGCTGTATATCTCTGACTTTATGACTTGGGGGTAGACACAATCTTGTTGCAGGATGTTAAGTCACATATAGAGAAGTCAATGGGCCAGTTCTCCAAGAAACTAAATCAGTCTGAGTAGAAGTACTCTACCATATAAAAAGGGATTTTGGGATTAGTTTTAGCTCTTCAATAATAGACAAGGGACCAAACAGGAAAATGAAGCTGAGATCACAATCAGACCTTATTGAAAAGTGGAGCAAGCTCAAAAGGCCAAATGGCTTACTCCTGCTCCTAAGTTCAATATTGCCATATTCATGAGGGTTCAGGCTGAATTCCTTGTGTATAATGAGTTAGCTTCTTAATTAGAGTTCAGGTGTAATTGTTAGAATCCTGACGAAAGTGAGAGAAAAATCAAGCAGCATACCTGTTAATGTTGAATGTTATTTCTTGAAATGGGGCCATGTTTGGTATAGAACGACAGAAAAACTGCAGATGCTGGAATTCCTGAAAAAAGATTATACCTGAAATGTCAACTTCTCCACCTCGTGATGCTGCCTGGCTTGCTGTGCTCTTCCAGCCTCCTGCTTGTCAACTAGTTCTGGGATGCTGGCAGGGAACCTTTCAGTAAAGGTTACAGTAAACTCCAAATGAAATCATAATCCAAACCACATATGCTAAATTGACTCCGTTGACTTTGACTCATTGTCCTTGCTACCTGAAGTGAGGATCATAACAGATCACCTCCAAGTGGATTTAAGGCAAGCAAATAACTGGGGCAATTTTAACTGCCCTCCTGCTAAATTTCTTATGGGAATCTGGGGCCAGTTTTTCATCCCTACTCCCCAAAGGCTGCATTTATAAATTCAAATATTGCAACTTGACTCTCCATTCCTCCAGTCACCCTGCAATGAAAAGGGGGTTCAGTCCAATATCTTCTTAAACAGGCATATTCGTTTGTTAGAATCACTACGTCTGAGAACATGTGTAAAATTATAAGCAGGTTTATTTAGATTTTTTGACAGGGACAGTCATTTTTGTAAAAGCAATGGAGTAATAAATTCTGTCCAGCAGCATTGATTTGAATCAAGGCTGAAGTCTGGAGCTGAGAATTGTTGCAAACAGTTTTGACGTTAGATTAGATATGATGCTTTTTATGGGTATATATGCCAGATATGGGCATTTAATAAACAAAAGTATCTAGTCAATTGGGGTCAGTTAGCCAGACAGCTGGTCAATAATTTACAACGATACCAAAGGCATGGGGTCAATTCTCACACTGCTAAGGTTATCATAAAGGATTCTCCTTCTCAACCTCTCCCATTAACTATGTGTGGTGATCCACAAGTTAACCACCACCAGTTGTCTCTTTCACTAATGAAAGCAGGACTATGGTGACTTTACCCACTTTAAGACAATTTTAATACTTTAAGGAAACAGCTTTATAACATAAGTCAAACATCTGTACAATCAGATGAGTGATACTCTGGATTTGAGGCCTGGCACTCCAACCACAACGCCATAAACAAACACATAGATCAAGATACCATCTGTCAACCCCTCAGAAAACGAACAGGAAATGACTGCACCACAAACCCCAGGAACCCCATCCAGGAGAAAGATATAAATAGAAAGCAGGAGACAACAGCTTCGCTTCACTTGGAGGTCGCCACTGATGATGTTACCTAGCCAGGTAATGAAATGTCTGGATATCAAACCTACAGCTCAGCGAGCAAACCAACACCCTAAACTCTGGATTTGAATTGTTCACTTGTACCCAACTTTAAAATATCTGTTTCTGTTCTGACAGACACAACATGCAATGAGTCATTTTTGTTTCTCACCCGCATATCTCAGAAACCTTCCTCTGTCCAAACTCATAATGGGGTTTTGACACATGGCATTGGATGGAGAAAAATAACTGAGAAAATGATTACAACACAGGAAAAGAAGGGCCATGGTACGGAAATAAAATTCCAAGAAAAAATTAGAAATCTCTAGAATCCTGAACTCAAATCAATTTGTTTGCTGGTTCAAAAATATTTCCTTCCGATCATAGTATTTTAAATGTCAGTCACTGCCCATAATCCTAAAGAGCCCAGTGTAATGGTGCATGCTCTCAAGATGAAATATGCAACAGAAAGTCTGACTGTGTTGACGTCTTTATTCCCGGGAGGTTGATGTTCTGGCACACAGAGCATAGCTTTGAAATTAGATCCTTCTATGTAAATGCAGATTGACTTGTTTGGGCATCATGTAGAGCTAAAGTGAAATATGGAGGACATGCTCCAGGTTGTCTGTGCAAATGTGCAATTTATTGCTTCTGCAAATGTATAGCATGCCAGAAGTAGAACACTAAAAGGGCAAAGCCAATATTTCAATGCTACATCTTTCATTTATTTAAGTTCCATTTTAGGTTTCTTCTATTAACCTGTTAACAAATAGCTTGCCTTCACCGCACAAAACTGGTCTCCAGCTCACTGTCATGTGGTTCTTATATTTCACTGCTGCCACCTAAAGGAATTATAATGTATATCAATTCATAGTATGCACGGTTTAATTTTAAGCTTGTAGAAAATTTTTATTATACACTTCATACTTAGATTGTCGTTTTTTGTTATGACAGACTTTAATGTAATCTTTCATATATTTTAAAGATTCCTACTTACATTGTAATAATTTGCAAATTCTGCTCTGTCAAAAATGCAGCCACAGCAGCGGGAGCCACTGTGTGAGAGTGACCTTCATTAGCAATTCAGTCTAATTTTCCAATAAAGATCCTATTATACAGCATTCCTCAGACAGAAACAAATTGACATATTTCAGGCATAAGTTTCTGTCAAACATCCTAGCTAGCTTTTTTTTTAGCTCGTTCTATAATATTCATTTAACTGTAAGAGTGAGGCCGTCTTAAAATGCAATGAACCGATCCCTGCTTCTGAGATAGAGATTCAGATTCAAGTCCCAATACATGGATTATCAACCTGTACCAGGCAGGAAGAGTAGAAGAGAGGCCTTGTTGGTCATGTGATTAGAAGAAAATTACACTCTCGAATAACATTATGCATTTTCCAGACTACAACATGCAATTTAAAATGCTAGTTGCCACAATAACCAGAACTCTGAATAATTTAAGTTAACACCATCAATGAGAATCTAGAATCTCTTCTTTCATTACCTTAGTTACCACTTCTGAGCCCAACTGCAAACTTCAACTGACGGTCATGGATTTTCTGAGTGGCTCTTAGCAAATTCAGTGTTTCTCATGAGTGCCAACATTTTTCTTTTTATAAAATCATTGGAAATACATAATTAATGAGTAAACCTTGAGAATACCTGTTACATTTTCAGCTTTCAGTGGCGGAAAACCAGTGCAGTTTGCTGAGGTGAATGTTGTACTGGTAAATTTGACCTACTTTCAGTCTAAGAAAACATTGAAATATAGTGCAGTTACCCACTGCCCTATAGGAGATGGTACATTACAAATAAAAATCTGCTGCCCAAGATTTATAACTGGGTTTAGACAAAGTTATTAAATTGATAATCTGCACAATGAAAATCCATAAATAGTGAAGTTGTGGATGAAAACTAGTACAAACTATTTGTCAAGCACAGTAAGATTCGTTTGATGAAAGGTATAAAAATATTGGCTCAGCACTATAAGTACTGTGGTCACTGCTTTCACCAGTAAAAAATGAGGTCTGCAGATGCTGGAGATCACAGCTGCAAATGTGTTGCTGGTCAAAGCACAGCAGGTTAGGCAGCATCTCAGGAATAGAGAATTCGACGTTTCGAGCATAAGCCCTTCATCAGGAATAAGAGAGAGAGAGCCAAGCAGGCTGAGATAAAAGGTAGGGAGGAGGGACTAGGGGGAGGGGCGATGGAGGTGGGATAGGTGGAAGGAGGTCAAGGTGAGGGTGATAGGCCGGAGTGGGGTGGGGGCGGAGAGGTCAGGAAGAGGATTGCAGGTTAGGAGGGCGGTGCTGAGTTGAGGGAACCGACTGAGACAAGGTGCTTTCACCGTTAATAATATGGCCATATTTGGCCCTTTCTGCCAAGACTGTCCCAGTGAGTATCGTCGAGGCTGGGGGGGGTCAGTCAGTGAGTATCGTCGAGAGTGGGGTGGTCAGTGAGTATCGCCGGGGGTTGGGGGGTGGTCAGTGAGTATCGTCGAGGGTGGGTGGGGGGGTCAGTAAGTATCATCAAAGGTGGGGGGGCGGGCGGTCAGTGAGTATCAAAGTGAGGGGGGATGGTCAGAGAGTATTGTCAAGGGTGGGGGGGTGGTCAGTGAGTACCTTTGACGAAGGGTGTGCAGTCAGTGATTATCGTCGAGGGTGGGGGAGGGACGGTCAGTGAGCATCGTCGAGGGTGGAGGGGGCGGGTAGTCAGTGAGTATCGTCGAGGGTGGGGGAGAGACGGTCAGTGAGCGTTGTCGAGGGTGGAGGGGGCGGTCAGTGAGCATTATTGAGGGTGGGGGGACGGTCAGTGAGCATCATTAAGGGTGGTCGGACGGTCAGTGAGCATTGTCGAGGGTGGGGCGGAGCTGTCGGAGAGTATCGTTGAGGGTGGGGGGTGCGGTCAGTGAGTATCGTCGAGCATGGGGTTGAATGTTCAGTGAGTATCGTCGAGGGTGGGGAGTCAGCCAGTGAGTATTGTCGAGGGTGGGGGAGCGGTCAGTGAGTATCGTCGAGGGTGGAGGGGGTGGTCAGTGAGTATCATCGAGGGTGGGGGGACGGTCAGTGAGTATCGTCGAGGGTGGGGGGTCAGTCAGAGAGTATTGTCGAGGGTGGGGGAGCGGTCAGTGAGTATCGTCGAGGGTGGAGGGGGTGGTCAGTGAGTATCATCGAGGGTGGGGGGACGGTCAGTGAGCATCATTAAGGGTGGTCGGACGGTCAGTGAGCATTGTCGAGGGTGGGTGGGGATGGTCAGTGAGCATAGTCGAGGGTGGGGCGGGGCTGTCAGAGAGTATCGTTGAGGGTGGGGGGTGTGGTCAGTGAGTATCGTCGAGCATGGGGGGGAATGTTCAGTGAGTATCGTCGAGGGTGGGGGGGTCGGCCAGTGAGTATGGTCGAGGGTGGGAGAGATGGTCAGTGAGTATCGTCAAGGGTGAGGGGGACGGTCAGTGAGCACCGTTGAGGGTTGGGCGGGGCTGTTAGTGAGTATCGTCGAGGGTGGGGGGGGGGTATGTTCATTGAGTATCGTCGGGGATGGGGAGGCCATCAGTGAGTACCATCGGGGTGGGTGCCATCAATGACCATCAGGAGAATAAGGGGGGGGGTCATTGAGTGCTAACGAGGGTGGGGGACTCTGAGTCTTGTCAGGGATGGGAGAGGTCAGTGAGTAGTGTCAGAGGTGGGGAGCTACTGTGTCTGGTCAGGGGTGTGATTTAAGTGAGTGTTACCAGGAGGTGGTAGTGTTTGTGGATGGGCTGGTTGCTTTTTCAGCATAACCAAAAGAGCCCTCACTGTAATGACGTTCTACATCGGAAACTATTATCCAGAGAAGGATTAGGTAAGTTTCACCATCAGAAGCTCAGATAAATTGTGCACCTTGGTCACAACATCTGCAACCAATTCTCTGATCAGCATTCATCACTGTGATCAGCAGAGGGTAAGAGACAATGTCTTGTTTCTCAGGTGATAACAATAAATGGAATTTTAACATTTCATGCATAAAGACTTATATGTAAACTAATCTGAAGATGTACATTTTTTTAAAAAAATAGGAATCATCCATTCATTGAATTTTAAGACTAAATCACCAAAGTATCATAAATTTTCATTTGAATTAGGAATTAGCTGGTCAGCATCAAGGATGCAAAAGTCATGGATCTGAGTTTGATGTTTCCAGGCAGTTACCTGTCCAAACCTGGTGCAACAAGCTGGCTGGCTACGGCAGCAGGAGATTGCAGTCAGGACCAATGGTATGACCCCCAACATTCAGTGGAGCAGGACTTTATTGCATATGGCAAATACAATAATCATATCAGTTGTGGGTAGTATTTGGAGATGTTCCTTTTCCAACACCAATATGTTGCAATTAAGCAGCAGATTAGAGAAATTATTCAGTCTGCATCATTGAATTTTTTTTTAAGATTAGATTACTTACAGTGTGGAAACAGGCCCTTCAGCCCAACAAGTCCACACCGACCCGCCGAAGAGGAACCCACCCAGGCCCATTCCCCTACATTTACTCCTTCACCTAATACTACAATTTAGCATGACCAATTCACCTAACCGGCACATTGTTTGGACTGTGGGAGGAAACCAGAGCACCCGGAGGAAACCCCCGCAGACACGGGGAGAATGTGCAAACTCCACACAAACATTTGCCTGAGGTGGGAATTGAACCCGGGTCTCTGGCACTGTGAGGCAGCAGTGCTAACCACTGTGCTGCCCGTGAACTAGTAACAAGTGAATTACAGAGGTGTGACTGTAATAAACTCACAGCTATTTCTTTTTAATTCATTGTCAGGGTATTTAAAACAGTAGCTTAAAATTCTACAAGGTCTCCCCTGATCTGTTGCTGTAACCCCAGCAATAGTCATCTCGTCATGTCCCTTGGCTGCAAATAGCTCCTAGATTTATGACAGGCAACTAATGAAAGCCACAGAATCTTAACCCCAGCATAGCGTATGAGTAATACATGAGCTGAGTCAGAGGAGGCTCCACCTCTGCAAGGCTCTAGGCTGGTTTCCATTGAATAAATATTCAAATGAAGGTCTTGGTTCAAGTGAACAAAAGGTTCTGTGGGATTAAGAGGAATCTGAAATTAAGTGATACACTATTACACTTGCAGCAAAGAAGGCACAGACAAATGTAAGTCCTGGATTTTATGAGACACACAATACTCACAGATAAGATCCCATCTCCCAGCAAAACTGCAAAGGTGGAAAGTAATATCCACATCGGCATACAGATACATGGAAATACTGCTGCTTTCAGACTTTTGAATGGACCTCTTTAATGTTAATGTTAATGTTGATCTTTCTCTGCACCTTCTCGACAGCTGTAACATTATACCCTGAACTCTGTTCTTTTAACCTGATGCACTTGTTTGAACAATCTGCCTGGAAAGCACATAAAACAACACTTCTCACTGCATTTCATATCAGTAATAAATCAAAACAAAATACTGTCCTCTAAATCAATCCAGTAACCAGAAACAATGTTACAATGGAATGTCCTTGCACAAGGATGGTTGCCAAATGGTCTCATGGCTGACATTTATAACATCCAGTGTTCTTTGCGAACTGCATGGAAAAAGTTCCACGCCCTCAGCCAGCTGCTAGCTGTTTTCCATGGAGAAAATTGTGTGTTTCCTCTGGTAAATCTGGCTTCTGATGCTTGTTGTCTACGCCTACAGGTAACAAACTGGCTGACTTGGCAGATGACTCCTTTGGGAACCTGGAAGGATCCTGTGGTGTAGAAGCTTAATGCAGTGATGACCTTCACAACTACAGCAAGAGCTGTCCCAGTTCTTGAAGCCGTTTCCAGGTCAGCCTGGAGCAGATGGTACATCACTGTCAAATCCTCTCTAGTGAGGCCGAGATGGCAAGAAGACTTCCTTCAGACATGCCAAAGTACAGCTGTCAGGAGACAAATTGTAGTCTGAAAGTATTGACAAGTGTACACAAATCTCCCGAGGTATCAATGCACCTGTAGACCCCTTAATCAAATTGTCTTGCGTGCCTCAACCATGCCAAGATTGCATTTTATATTTCCAATGCAGAAACTGTTGCAACAGAAAACCTAACTGGAATTTTGATAAGAGTCAAAAATATTTGAATTCAATATGTGCAGTTCATAAACATTGTTCTGTGCCAGCAGGGCTAATTCATAAAATTCACAGGTCAGTATTCGACATGTAGTGCTTTAATTGCAGGATATTGCAGACTTTACAGGAATGCTAAGTAATGTGTTAAATGTAGCACAATACTCTGTCTCAATCATGCTCTCTACTGCTCAGGGATTTTTAAAGTAATTGATGGAAGATTGCTTTCTTCTCTTATTGGCAATCATGTTCAGCATGAGATGAACTGTCATTACAGTGCTAATACCTTACTGAGTGATAGTTTTGTACCTTCATAGCAACACAAATTAAAAACAAAAATGTTAGAGTGTAATACAGTTATGAGGTGACATAATGCACTTGTTCAGTCTGATTAGAAGTGTTGTATAACAAGTGATAAATAAATGACCAGACTGATGCTCCATGGTTTCTCCTGTGAATAGAATAACTTATAAGAAGAAAAGATTCAATGCTGATGGAACTTAAAGCAAAGTAAAACATTATTAATCAGCTTTCAGGCATCTGTAGTCAAGATCTGAGCAATTGAATTGAGAATTGATCAAACAAACCTTTCTGATGGTTCAGTTACCTTCACCATAATTTTACTGTCTGTTTCTTATTTCAAAGGAGCTTCTGTTTCCACAGTTTCTGTTTTAGATGCTGTGTTCCTATTTCCAGAGCCTTGCTGTTAGCTGAATGTAAATTTCTCCTGGCACCAGCTAGACCATCTCTGCACTGTAAGTTCAGTTTACTAGCAAATGCATTTTTACAGTAATACAAGCATGAAGTATATTTATAAGAATACATGCCTAGACAGTATCTTTAAAGTAGTAGTAAAGTAGATAGAGAGGAAAGCAACCACCCAACCAACACATCAGATCAAAACCTTATAGTTCTGCCATACCAGTCATAAACGGCAGTGAACAACAAATAATGTAAACTGCAATGATGTGGAAGCCCAGCACATCAGTGCAAAAGACAAAGCTACAGCACTGCAACAGTTCACGAGTCAAATATGCCAAGAAGCTAATCAATACCAGCTCAGCTTCTCTTGAGGTCTCCAGTGTTCAATATAGTGTGAAGGCCTGAAAGGGTTGATATTAAGGAAATCCTTCAGCACCTACCCGCCATAAAGAAGTCATTCAGACCTGGTGACAGAATAGCTTAGGACCTCAAAGGAGTAAGACCAACCATCCAGGTCTTTTTCATAGGGTCTGTAACAATGTCCATCTTATCAGTATAACCTCACCTTGTTGCTAACATGCAAAAAACTCTATCTTGTTTATGACAAGAGCCTCGTCTTGTTAGATTAGTAAGTAAACTTCCTCTCCCTCAAAAGACAATGCATTATCTGTAGATTCCTATTTACAAAGAGGGTGGTGGTAGCAAACCAATCCCACAGTGAATAGCCACAAGGAGAGAATTCCAGGTGGTCTGCAGCGAGGATTGTTCAGAGAAACCCAGAATCACACATGCCAGTCATCACCCAATTTGATTGACTTGATCTCATATAAAGCAATAACTGCAGGCACTGAATATAGCCAAGGCTGTGGGTCTTAGCAATATGCTGGTTATGATACTGAAGAATTGCGCTCCAAAACTAGCCACATTCCTAGCCACTCGGTTCTAGTTTAGTTAAAACATTAGCACCTATGTAATAATTGCAAAATTGCACAGGCTCTTCCAATTCAATTCCAATCCAGTCAATTATCACTTTATCAGTCTGCTCTCACCATCAAAACAATGGAAGATTTGTTCACAGTGCTATCATGTGGCATTTTCTCTTACTGTGAACACACCAAATACCTTATTCCAGTAATTAACAGACTCTTGCAATGTTCTTCGCACTTTAGTATCAATCTTCAATATTTACCTCCTGGTTCCCACATCATACCAATTTCATTTCAACCCTCCTGATTTACTCTGGCAAGTCACCTTGCAAGAAAATTGGTCCTCTCTCTGTTTAGGTACAACCTGTCTGGCCTGTACAGATCCTATCTCCCACAGAAGTGATCTCAATTACCTAAAACACTCTCTCCTGCACATCTCTGTAGCCACACATCTTTCTGCTTTTGTTGTCATTGCATTAGTATCGCAAACAAATATCCCTATTCTATCAAAGTTACTTTAATTTTTCTTTTATTTTCTCTCAAAGTTATTTTTATTGTGAATGCATTTAACAATGTGAGAATGACCAGATCATCTGCTTTTGCGATGTTGATCGTTTATCTGTGCTATTCTTCTAAACCTTCTGGCATAGTCCCATAAGTATTTCAGTGATTACCACTTTTTGTATTCTGCTTGTTAACTTCCGACATAGCTCCCTAATGTCTATCTATAGATCAAATCATTCATTCTATCATGTCATTGGTACAAATATGGACCTCAAACATAGGCTGTTTACCTCTCTCTGGAGGACACTTTAATGTCATTCAGTATCATTCTCAACTTTGGCATCAATAAGGAAACATCATTCTGGATTCACATCCATAGTCACAGAAATGCTTGTCTCTTCCTTAACTATTGAAGTACTTAATGCTATTGCTTCTCCAGTTTTATTTGTGTATCCCTGTACAACTGAGCCACCCTCAGATGAGCCATCACTTTCAAAGTTTAGAACTGAACACCAATCAGAGAATGATGTGTACACGGACACCCCTGTACAAACTTCCTATTTCTGACCATCAGGTGGTTACCCATTTCTACTCTCAAAAATGAGCTCTTCAGAAAACTCTCAATCTCCCGGATATGTCACAGTGATGCAAGTTGCAGCTCAATCTGAAATTTGGAGGTTGGTTTGCAACAAGATAGTAATCCACACATGTAGTTATCCAAGATACAGACCATGTCCAAAGTTCACAAATGGAACACAATGTGCACTATAGGAGTCAGAGCTTCCACACTGTTCCTCCCTTTATTAGATAACAACATACACTAACTCAAAAAAATGAATATAAAAAGTAAAAATTTGTTGCCCAGAGAAAGCAGGACAAATCTAATTTGGCAATTGCTGCTCAGTTTTCTCTCAATAATCAACAAAGTGATGCAAACTATTATTGGCAGTGCTATCCTGGGGCATTTGCTCGGTAATATCCGATTCACCAGTGTTCAGTTTAGGGTTTTCTAAGATCAGAGTCAAGATTAGAATAGTGCTGGAAAAGCACAGCAGGTCGGACAGCATCCAAGGAGCAGGAAAATTGATGTTTTGGGCAAAAGCCCTTCATCAGCAATGAGGCCTGACTCAGTTCCAGCCAAGATGCAAAAGTGGACAAAAGAGGATGATGTGTAGATATTAACCTAAAATTTGCTGGATAGCCAAAATGTTGTGAAATGAAATGAAATGAGAAGCAGAAAACATATGAAACTTGTGATGACCTAATGATTAGGAACAGGTTGTCGCTCTTCACAGTGTTTGGGTAACACAGAAGAAATGGTGTTACAAAAGCTTGTAACTCAAGCTATATTGGGCTGAATTGGCACAGAAACTCTGGAAAACTTTGTTTACAACAGACAGAGTGAAATAGATGTGATAATGTAGCCTATGTAATGGCTGTATTTGTGATTGCCATGTGTAAATATACAGTTAATTGGATGACACAAGTGGTGAACAGCGAGTTTTATGTCAACATTGATCATTCAAACCAATGTGGAAAATATAACACACTTGTTATGTTTGCCAATTGTCAAATTGATCATTTTCTGGAGACTGGGTAATGTCAAGTGTAAACTGTATTGCTTCTTTGGGTGGAAAGCATCAAGAGCAGTTTGTCTCCTGACAAACTTTAGCTAGCGAGGGGGAAATATTGACCGATTACTTGTTCTGGTCTGATCTTGTGCCAAATCCACATGAGAAAGCTCATTTGTGGTTATAAGCATTATTTGGGTAAGATTTTTGTAGTATTTCATAGTGTATTTTATTTTAATAAAGAACATTGGGTATATTCCATTGTTAGAACTGGTTTGGGAATTGAAATCAGCAGTAAACCTCACAGACCAGAGAAAGTGGAAATGAAAGCCTACAATTGTAAAAATGAAAACCAAAAGAACTGCAGGTACTGGGATTCAGAAAAAAACAAATTTTTGGAAAACTCAGCAGGTCTGGCAACATCTGTGGAGAGAAAGCAGAGTTAATGTTTGGGTCCATTAATCCTTCTTCAGAACCCAATCACTAAACCTGCAGTTAACTATTCTTTCTCTCCACAGATGCTGCCAGATGTAAAAATAGTCACACTTGACCTCAAGATAGAATTGCTTTAAGGAACCATCAAGGAGCATCATTAAATTTTAAGTCAGTAGGAATCAGTAGAATCAGGCAGCATGCTTTGTATATTGCTTGCTTAGTATTGCTGGTTTTATGTACCACATTCAGGTGAATTTATATAGTAAAATAATTCCTCAGAAATACTACTGACCCAATCCTCCCATATCTATCGTCACCATGGCCTCAGCCCCTGCCAAGAATGTGCTTTTCTCCAAGAATTCAGGAGAAGTTGACAGCAGTGGAAACACTGAAAATACTTAATGGGCCTGACAAGCTGACATATCAGAAGTTAGGGGAAAATTAACAAGCTCTCAATTTGTGAATAATTTCCTTTAAATTTCATGATTTAACTTCAATTTTATTTCATTAAAGCTTGATATGTTCTGCTAGTAGATTGTATTTTGTTCATATTCATCTAACCTCAGGAGTTTCCACCTGGCTGACATTTTTGAAAGGGCTTGATTGAAAATAATTACAGTAAATACTTTGAGCAAAGATATGAGAACAAAGAAAAAAGCT
Source organism: Hemiscyllium ocellatum (assembly GCF_020745735.1). NCBI lineage: Eukaryota > Metazoa > Chordata > Chondrichthyes > Orectolobiformes > Hemiscylliidae > Hemiscyllium > Hemiscyllium ocellatum. The sequence continues at coordinate 43,575,139 of NC_083412.1, read as the reverse complement.
TACATACTTTCAGCTGAGATGATGAACACGTTGAAAAGGAAGGTATTTCAATAACTCAAGAAAGGTGATTAAAGGTTATAAAGATACTGGTCAGCCTTTCCCATCTACACATTCCTTTCCACTTGAGATTTTTCACATATTCACTAACAGTTGGAGAACTGCAGGTTAATTAAACAATGATGTGGAAAGTTGAAATTATGGGCTACACTTTCATTTTGTTTATTAGCAAAGGAACTCATCAATAAAAAATAAATAGATAGTCCGTGAAATTCCATGATCAAACATAGAAAGTAAATGTAGGCCATTCAGTCCTTTAAGCCTGCTCTTCCATTCATTCTGATCATGACTGATCATCCAACTCTATAGCCGGCTTTCACTTTTCTCCCATATCCTTTGATGCTTTTAGCCCAGGTGTTTGGTCCATGAACCACTGGATACAACAGTGAACCAACCAAACACCACAGCGAATGGTGCTGTTGTGTAGGCAGTCCTCAGCACAGGCCAGGATCTCCACACTATTGCTACCTATAGGATATGTTTTGATGCCACCATCACCTTTTAGGATTGAGCCTGCTTTTCTGGTGTGGAACGGGAAAACTGCTTGCTATTCCAATGAGAAGAGGATCTTGCCTTGAACAAATGGTGATTATTGCATGCCAGTGTCTATGCAGGGTTTACACTAATGTGATAGGTGTACTTATGAGACTATAAATGAGAATCTGAAAGGTAGGTCTTACTCCTTTGGATATCATGATCTGTTCTCTCATCAAGCTGTATAACATGATTACGTGATGTGAGGTACCTAAGGCAATTTTCCGTATTAGTCCTTTCAGACCCTTGCATCATTTGTACAATATTTTCCTTCAAGTCTTTTACCTCAATTTTAAATACTTTCATTTTACTAGAATTACCATGACCTCATGTACCCTCCCCCTCACCCCTAATTCTCAGAATTCATAAATTCAGGACATCTAGAGATTTCTTTATTATTCCAGAATACATTTACTTTGAATTTGGAAGATTGATGAATCTTTAATCTGAAGGCTGTTAACTTTGATTGTGTTCCTGAAAATGAGGATGGAAAGTTCTTTTACTTTGGCATCTTTAATCGTTTCGATTTACTTCATGGACAACACCGTTCCTTCTGAAGGTAATTGTTCTGTGATAACATCTGGAGCACTTTGGATCTCATGCATTTCCTTCAGGGAAAGCTGTCCTGTTGAAATAGACACTTTTTTTTTTATAGCACCCTAGATCTCTGAACACAGGAATTTCATTTGGTCTTTATTTGAATTTCTAGACATTGCCTGACCATTCATACTGGTCACTGTCATGGGAGTGTATACACCACATCTTCAATCTGTGCAAAATATTCCAATTTCAATTTGTCTGTAAATATGTGTTGAAGTGTATAGACTCTACTTATATTTGATTAGGTTGGATGCTTCCATTCAGCCTCAGTGATTCTGATATTGGTGAACCTACCATGTTCTAATGTTTGAGGATGATTTCTTGCTTGGCACGATCTCGATCAGTACTACTGAAGATTCTGTCTGGGATGATAAAGAAATGTAATTCTCAGACGTGTCTTCTAAATCACTTCAGCAGCTGATATTAGACTTAAATCTATCATAACTATTTATGCACCAAGCTGTTTTTATTGCTCCTTGAGCTCTCTTATTGAAGATGCAATGAGTTCAAACGGGATTTATTGCTCATTGGCTATCTGGTCATTAATTAGTGTTAGCTTCTAAATTTTGCTGGTCCTTCAAGTATGAACTGTCTTCAATGATTATGACTGTTTGAAAAAGATTGAGGTTAAGACATAGAAAAAAGGGACTAGCTTTGTGACCTAAAAGCTGTCCCTTGTCTCAAAGAGACTCTGTCCTTGATTTTTTTTCCACAGGAGGAATAAACCAGACCGAGCTCCAATCAGTCTGGTTTGGTACAGAGATGAAAAGGATTTTGAGAGACCTGTTGTTTATATGTGAACAGATGAGACTTCAGGCCAAAGTGGTCATGTTTTAGAAGTGACCTGTAGAATGAAAGGGGAGTGTCAGCTCTCTAGCTGAATAGTTTTAGTTCAATCATGATCTAGTTGGATGTTCAAGAGGGAGCTGTGTGGAAACTCTGTCTCTCTTTTCTCTCCTTCAACTTCAACCTGTAAGCATGTGTTTCATTTATACTGAGTTTTAAAGGGCGTTTGCTCGTTGGGACTGTTGTGTATATTCAGAACATCATAATTAAGTCTAGTTGGATAGGTTGAGTTCTGTAGGGGTTCTTTATGGCTCATTGTGTAATTTTATAAATTTTTATCTGTTTTAAAATCTAGTAGTCAACCAAGCTAAGTTAATCTGGGTAATTTTCATTGTATACTTACCGAGACAAATTGCAAAGTTATGGTCTCAGCTGCCTGCTTAAGAGTGTGTTGAGTGGTCTGGCTTAGTCAATAAAACTTACACACTCACAGAAAAATGAGAGTTGGTGTTTATAAAGTGCATAAGCATTCCACTATCTGACACCCTTTACATTGACAGTTGTTCGAAGCAAACACTGTTCTCAAGAGGTGATCACCAGACCCGAAACATTAACTCTGATTTCTCTCTACAAATGCTGCCAGGCCTGCGGAGATCTTCCAGCAATGACTGGTTTTGTTTCAGATTTCCAGCATCTGCAGTTTTCTCGGTTTTGTTTTTGTCTTAGTTGTTTGGAACACATCTTTTTGCTTAAATGTTATATTTCCCTGGCCAAAGCAATTGCACTGTTGTCAGATTTAGACCATAGGATAGAGTCATAAAGATATACAGCACAGAAACAGGCCCTTCAGTCCAACTCATTCATGATGACTAGATATCCTAAATAAATCTTTTGCCAGCATTTGGCCTGCATCCCTCTAAACCCTTCCTATTGATATACTTATCCAGATGCCTTTTAAACGCTGAATTGTACCATCCTCTACCACTTCCTTTGGCAACTCATTCCATACATGAAAAAGTTGCCCCTTAGGTCTCTTTTAGATCTTTCCCCACTCATCTTAAAGCTATGCCCTCTAGTTTTGGACTACCTCACCCCAGAGAAAAGTCCTTGTCTATTTACCCTATCCATGCCCCTTAGGAATTTATAAACCTTTATAAGAAGATCACTCCTCAGCCTCTGACATTCAGGGAAGATAGCCCCAATCTATTCAGCCTCTCCCTATAGCTCAAATCCTCCAACCCTGGCAACATCCTTGTACATCTTTTCGGAATCTTTTCAAGTTTCATAACATCCTTCCTATAGCAGGGAGACCAGAATTGCATGCAGTATTCCATAAGTGACCTAACCAGTGTTCTGTACAGCCACATCATGATCTCCAAACCCATATACCCAATGAAGGCAAGCTTACCAAATGCCTTCTTCACTATCCTATCTACCTGCAACTCCACTTTCAAGGAACTAATAATCTGCACTCCAAGGTCTCTTTGTTCAGCAACACTCCCCAAGACCGTACCATTAAGTGTATAATCTTGCTCTGATTTGCCATTCCAAAAAGCAGTGACTCACATTTATCTAAATTAAACTCCACCTTCCACTCCTTGGCCCATTTGCTCATCTGATCAATATCCCTTTATACTCTGAGCTAACCTTCTTTGCTGTCCACGACATATCCTAATTTGGTGTCATCTGCAAATTTACTAACCAAACCTCCAATGTTCACATCCAAATCTTTACACAAACGTTGAAAAGCAGTGGTCCCAGCACCGATCTTAGTGGCACACCTCTGGCCTGAAAATCAACCCTCCACCACCACTCTCTGTTACCTATCTTTGTGCCAGTTCTGTAACCAAATGGCAAATTCTCCCTGTATTCTGCATGATCTAAACAGTCAACCAGGAGGACCTTTGTCGAATGCCTTACTGAGGTCCACATAGATCACATCAATCCTCCTCATTATTTCTTCCAGAAACTCAATCAAGGTTAGTGGAACATGATTTCTGACACACCAAAGCCATGTTGACTATACCTAATCAGTCCTTGCCTTTACAAGTACGTATAAATCCTGTCCCTCAGGGTTCCCTCCAACAACTTTCTCACCACCAATGTCAGGCTCACTATGCTTTGAACTCTGGCTCATTATTTTATTCTATGATAGGAGCCCCTGATCAAGCCTGAAATTAGTGAAGTGTCCAATAATATCAATTATCAAAAGGCTTTAGGCTAAGAACAATTCAGTCTTTACTACATTTTAGACTGTTCTACCTTATTAATCTAATTTGTATGGGTAGCTATTTGACTTTTTTTTTTGCTTACCTTTGACTGTGTTCTACTTCAACACGATTTCTGAAAGTGACCTCACATGATCTATTATATTACAGGTAAAGCAGTCCTTTGTAACTGCTGACCGCAGCCTGTACATGTGAGGTTCCTTTGCTCCACATGCTAACACAGCCTTTAGTATCTGATGCCTAGCATACTTACTGTATTGGTTTTACGCGTGTCTTTTTGGGGTTTTGCATCTTATGAATTGAATGGATTCTGCAGACCTTATGATAAGGTTGATCTTTTCCGCTTACGATTGATCGATGCTGCTTTCAGACTTTGACTTCAGAAACCGTCTTTATGGCTTTCCCTGGAGTCCCATCTTCTTTTAGCATTAATAGACCAGGTCTGTTGTTACAACAATCAATAATTGATATCATGGTTCCTCATTACTGAGACTGGCTATACATTCGAGATTAATTGGCTGAACATTAATTCCAACTGCTGCCATTGTGGAATTTGAAGCGATGTCCTCACAACATTAGCCTTGGTCCCTATTTTTAAATACACTTTATAGTATGTTATTCTGATATTTATCTTATTTACTCCATCTATTCTCTGAGGTCTGCATCACCCCACAGAGAGAATATTCTGTTGTTCCTAGCTCAGGAAAAATATCCATGATAGTTCCCCAGTGGGATAGAGATTGTCATTCACTATTGACTATGCTTCAGGGGGTGCAAGTAACTTTGCAACCAGATCATCTTTGTTTTCAATAATTGTACTTTAAAATTGACATTATCATAAGAACAATTCTGACCAATAAATCTCCATTCAAGAAACCGGATATTGTTAAGTCATCAATCATTAAAGCAGCCATATTAGTACGTACCACCTCTGGAATGTCTAAGATTTCTGAGCATATGCTGTAACATTTCTCTAATTTTTGTCATACAGATTTTGCAAAAGGCTTTCTAGTCACTAACCAAAAGCAAAACAGTAGATTATATTTCAGGATTCATTGCTCAATAGTTATTAAGAAATAAAAAGCTTGAAATCAAGCTATTATTATCCTCAGTGTCTAATACAGTCAGATCAAATTTCTTTGTTATTTTGACAATCCAAATAAGTGGTTAATGCATCCATTAAAGAAGTAGCCTGAGTATTTTGATACACAAACAGCTAACCATCTGTGTGATAAATCTCAGATGCATAATTCAGGCTCCAGCTTATGGAATCTTTAGTAGCTAACCACTGAGTGAAGATCAGTCTTTAGTGAGAATGAGATCGGAAACATCTTATTACCCACAGTACAATTTAAAAAGGGAATCCTTTAAACAGGGGCATAGATAAAGTAAACAGGAAAATACATTTCCCTTTGGTGGAGGGATCAGGAATCAACGGGCATGAATTTAAGGTAAGGGGCAAGCAATTTGAAAGGTTTGTGAGGAATGTTTTTCCCAAACCAAAGCTTGGCGTCATTCTAGAATACATTGCCTATAAAGGTGGTAGAGACAGAAATCCTCATAACAATTGAGTAGTATTTAAGAATGCACTTGCAAAGCCAAGGTATACAATGCTATGGGTCAAGTGATGGAAAATGGGATTGTTAGGGGTTTTTTTGTTGACTGATGCACACTTCCTAGATCAAAGGACCTTTTTCTGCTGCCCCCTCTATGATGATGCACAGCAGCTCACATTTTCACCCAAACACATTTAACTACCTGCTTAGGAATACACAGCAAAAGTAAGTTTTATCAAATACAACAGCATGTAAAGCTTAAAATCAGTGTGCAAATAGGCCAAGTCCTGTTTTAGGAATTTACTCTTAATGGACAGTGCATGCACCACCTTTGCTCTGCTTAACATTTGAAGACGATGGTAGCCTTTGGTAGTTCTGCAAAAAGATCCTCAAATCACATCTTGATAAACAAAATGACATTTAATTCGGAGTCAGCATGGGTTGGGGTTACTGCAGGCCACCTAAACCATCTTCTCCCATTTTGTTCTCAGTCTACCGGGATTCACATGCAAACCAGCTCAGATCAAGAACCAGTTAATTTTGAGTACAGTTCTAACCAGTGAGCTGCACATGGGAGCCTGATTGATAATCACAGCTTACTATTACAATGTTGGGGTGCCCTGAGAGCAAATTTAATGCAGGCATTTGCTTCCAACTGCAGGCATGTCTTGCAGACTTGTTTTGTTTTCAGCAAAAGATTATTTTTCTGGTCAATATAATTAAATAGAGACAATGAAATACAAATGAGTTACACACAAAACACTGACTATAAGAATACTTTGCAGGTTACAACCAATTGCCTAAGATTGAAAATGGCCTGTGTCAGCTAAAGGTGAGGCAGAAGGATTCACAGACAATTCTTCCATTTAAGGGAAGTACTGCAACATAAGTAATAATGCCAAAGGAAAAGTGGAAAGGACTAGGTTATGATCATCTCCTTTTTTTAAAAAACGTATTTTACATTTCATTAATAGCAGTATAACTGTCTCAGTTTGGAAACCAGTCCTCCTTATATTATGCATTTTTTAAAAAATAAACTATTTTGGAGAATACGTCAGTGGTGTTGCAGAAGTCTTTAAAATTATCAATTGTTACTAATGTAGGACTGAACAAGGTAGTATGTTTTAAAATGTCTTTTGTTATATAATGTAATACAAAACGTTCTAGACAAGGGAGAATAGTGATCATACTAAATTTTACCCAGAGACAGGCCCATGTAATCTGTAATTGAAACCTACTAAAAAAATCAAGTGATCGGTTTCATACCTAGGGCAGCTGGTTTGAGAAACACAGAGACACAAGAGATGCAGAAATATGAAAAGATAGAGACACAGAAATACCTGTTTCTCTGAGGAGCAGAGGCGAAGACTTGATTCTTTTTGCATCATTAACTAAGCTAAATGCTATTGAGAAGCAGCTCATCCTCACTAAGGAATCCAGAGCTAAGGGTCTTGTGAAAGAATAATAACCAAGGAAAGAGAAAAGGAAGTCAGGAATTTACAAAAGACTAGAATTAAAGCAACTTAGAACTCTAAGTTCTCAGAGAGTTGCTCATCCAGAGAAGATTACATCAATAGGAAAAATCATTGAGAGATTAAATTAAAAGTGTTGCTGGATCAGGATCCAAAGTATAATATCAGGAAAAAAAAATATTTTTTGCAGGTAACAGATGTGCAATTTTCTAAAGGTATTATTTAAAAAGGCTAATCTGTTCTTACTCTCATTCTTGTACAACCTGAGCTCCAAAGTTTAATGGAAGCTGGTCTGAGAATTCTAAGCCACAAACATGGTAAAGCATCTGAAAGATTTGACGCATCTGCTGTGATATTCAACTTAAAAGTAGTTTCTCTGCCATTCGCTTTAATGTCTGCACACCAAATTTAATCGTGAGTTTATGCCATCAAGAAAGCCAATTTCTTACTGTATGTCTGTCGCATCACCTAGGAAAATGAATTCAGCCTTCCATTTATGCTCATCATTGCTATGATGTACACTTACCTTTCTCTGCAGCCACTGCAACCCTATTCTTCTCTGTATATTTGCGACTCTCTTATAAAATCAGTTGGGTTTCATTCCTGCTCAGAAACTCCCTTCAAGACTTGGACTGCAACTTGTTCCTTTACTTGCTTGTTAGTATATTTTGAGTCCTTGTTTCTTCCCCATCTCTGAACTACTTGTAGTACAGGTCATTCTATAATAACATGCATTTCGTCAACGCAATTGACAAATTGGAGACACTGATTCCACCATGCGAACATTTAAAACAGGTGTTGGCTGTAACGCAATTACATCGCCAAGACTAAGCGGTGTTACTAAGGTGCGATTTTTCTATAACGCAGGGTTGCACAAGAACACAACAAATACGTTGCGGAAGAACTGAGTTTAGATTCAATTCTAGAATATTTTATTTGCATTGGCTGATTGAACAACAGAAATAAATCAACACACACTGTCGTGGGCATTCTCTATAGTTCTTCCAGCTTCTGTGTGGACTTTCCTATTGTACAGTTCAGCGCCTAGCATGCCTCATTCTGTTGTGAGCTGTCCCCTACCATTACTGAGCTTCAATTTGGATATTTTATCCCCCTCTGGATATGGATTACTGAGCTGCTTCATGGTTGAACATCACAAGTTTTTACTTATAGCTCTTACTGCCTACCTTCCAGTTCTGTGGCTCCAGTCACCATTGTTATCATGTGTGATTGATACCTTTTTTAAGTGAACAGCAACAGATTTTAACAAACATAACTCAATACAGAGGATAGTGCATAGAGCCCTGCAGTGCCAAGTTCTAGTTCCATCTGATCGGGCAATGTGATTTTAACTACTTTGCTGTTTACTCAATAGCTACACTTTAAAAAGCCCAATTGCCTTTATTTACAAGTGAGCGCATGTTATGGGTTAACAAGACTTAGAATTCAGGAGTTTGTGAGCAAACCATTGGATAAGCATTTCCCTTTTGAATTCAACATTGATTTGCCCTGGCTGTTTGCTTAAATTCAGGAAACATTGCCTTCATGCCTCAGGTACTAACTCATTTGCGGCCAATGTAGACTTTTTTTTTAATACTGTCAAAATCCAGAGAAACCTCCTCTGACAGTGAAGCATAATGTTCTGTGCTTTACCCATTGGCTTATTCTGCATAGGAAACATCCAGTCCCTTTTCACACAATTCATTTTTCTAGCCATTTTCCCCGACTGAGTGTTGCAGACTGGCACATTCCAAGGTCTAGGACTACGTGTTGAGGGACGCGCTGAAGCTTGGGGCAGCTGCCGCCAAGGCGCGGTGGGGAAAGACCACCGTTTAACATCTGCCTGCCTAAAGAAGATCAGGGGGCCCGTGCAGTCATTTGGGCTCTGCTGACGCCTCAGCCCAATATATGGGCATAGGAGCGAGAAATGCACAGACCTGCATGTAAAAAGGAAAATTCTAAACTGTGTATGTTAATGTGAACATATGTATGGCATTACCCAATGTACAGTGTATCAAATTATTTTATGAATATTTACGAATAAAGCATATTTTTGAAATAAAAAAAATTTCTCAAATGATATGAAGAATGCCTCCACATCATTTGCCTCAGTTTGGTAGGATCTATGCAAACATGAATGTTTCCTTGCTGGATTTCAAACTATGAGCAATTGTCTGCCCGCCAAAGTTTTACCGCAATATCTAATGTCTCTAGTTGTAACTGCATCCTTTAAAGCCAATATTCATGCTGCCTTACTTACTCTTCTCTTTGCAATCCCAATTCTAGTTTTCTCATTTCTAACTTCCCTTTCACTACCTTTCTCTGCACTTTCTTTGACTTTCTCTTCCCTTTAAAATTCCCTCTCCGGTGTTTTCATTCTCTCATGCTAAAACTGCTTTGACTATAATGAAATGTCAATTGATTCCAATGTTTTACTATTCTGAGTATTTTTAGTCTCTCATATTTCCTCTATACCCAATTGCGATGCCAATACTTCAATTATCTCTGCCTTCCTAACTCTTACCACACAATGCCATCTTCATGTTTGCCCACCAGGCAATCAACTTAGATTCTGAAACCCTCTTTACAATTAACAGGGACAATTCTGCCACCTGCAGGAAATCCTTTGCCATTTTTAGTATCTTGTCTTAAGTGCAGGACAGAAACTGGTGATTTCCTTCACATATAAGAATGTAGAGATGGAAAAGCACAGCAGGTCAAGCAGCATCCGAGGAGCAGGAGAATCAATGTTTCAGGCATAAGCCCTTCATCAGAGCTTATGCAAGCATTTCCTGATGAAGGGCTTATGCCCAAAATGTTGATTCTCCTGCTCCTCGGATACAGCCTGACCTGCTGTGCTTTTCTAGTACCACACACTCGACTGTGATCTCCAGCATTCACAGTCCTCACTTTCTCCTAGTTTTCCTTAAAGTGTATTATTTGTTGATACTTTTCCCAGATTCTCACTATTCTGTTTCAAAACAATCCTGTATACTGAATTACACCCCTCTGGAGTAGCGCACTGGAAATCAAGTGCTACTATTCTGAATTGTCACCAAGTTAATAATTTTATAAAAGTATGCAAAATTCCCCAATTTACTTATCTTTTAGACCCACTGACAAAGTGCAGACCATGTTTCTGTACTTAACAAGAATGACTATTTATTACAAGTAGAATTATATTCTACCTACAAATAAATATTTATGAACAATTAACATATATCACCACTAGTTAAAATGCTAACCCCACAATGAATTCCTCTCCTGCTCACACATAGATAGAGACCAGAGGAAAGAAATGGACAGAGGGAATAACTTGGAAGGAACCCTATCAGAATGATTCATCTCATTCTTCCTTGTTCAGATACTGCCACTTGTTTGCAAGAGGCACAGAGTAACTGATTCACAATTATAAAGCTCTTTGTCTTATTAATTAAAAGTTACAGTTTACAGCAACTAGAAAGGGGAAATAAACCAACAATTTTCAGAAACAAGAACAGAAATGCTGAAAAAGCTCAGGAGGTCTGGCAGCATCTGTGGAAGATAATCAGAGTGAACTTTTTAAGTCAAGTGACCCTTCCACAGAACTGATGGTAGCTAGAAAAAGTTGTTTTTTTCTATGCAGAAGACAGGGTGAGGGGGAATGGGTAAGGAGTTAATGGTAGGTGTGGATAGAACCCAAAGACAGATTTGGACAGTTGGACAAAGGAGTGGATACCAGTCAAGCTAGGAGGATGAATAGCTATTAATGGGGACAGTTACTGGCTAACAATGGGTTGTATGTAATAGTAGACTATGTGATTAAAAAGGCCTTGAGAGTGGGGGTTGGGGTAAGGACATGGGAGAAAATCAAGCCTTAAAATTGTTAAACTCAATATTGAGTCTAGGGACTATTTTCAGGCTTAATTTTTTTTTGAATGCAGAGAAAAACACAGCTCCTTCTTTTCCACACGTCTGATGTTTTCTGCTAAAGCACTGACATACCCAAGCAGTTCAGCTACCTTGAAATCAACCAAATAGTTGTTGACAGGCAGAAGACCTTTGACACCAATAAATGATCACAGAGCAATCAGGTACATGTTGCCAACTAAAGGTCTATTTGCCCTCATCCCTTGACTCAGCTCATCTGCAAACTAGACTTCCATTACTGCTTGGACAAGCAGCTGTGTAAACAGCATTTACAATGTGTCAGCTTACTTCCTTTTAAAAGTAAATGCTGGGACCCCTCAACCATATTTGGTTTTTAAAACAGTTCTTTTCCTATTTCAGTCCATCAAAAAATCTGAAAGATAGAAAGATCCATTACTTTTTTACTCTACCTATGTGAGTGTATGTATACTGTTATTGCACATTATCCATTATCAAGATCTTTGTATGGAAATATATGACTTTTCCTACCCTTGGAATGTGTATTATAATTAAATAGTTCAGCAGCAAATATCAATGTTTATACTGAAGAAATTATTTAGTCTCAGACATTTATCCTAATTAATAAAATGTCACACACACAGCAAACAGAAATTGGATACAGGTAAAGGTAACGCACTTTTATAGATCACAGTCAGTGTCTGATTTATAATCTTTGTACTCCCAGTGGCAGGCCCATAGCTTCTTGAATGGACTCAATGCATTAATGCTGAACTGCTTGGGTATGTCAGTGCTTTAGCAGAAAACATCAGACATGTGGAAAAGAAGGAGCTGTGTTTTTCTCTGCATTCAAAAAAAAATTAAGCATTGAATCTTGAAGCAAGGGCCTTGTAAAGCAAAGAGTTCACAGCAAGTTGAGCTTTCTTTAGTCAAAAGTGGTTCTCAGGTGAACTTTTTAGATTGGAACAGATTATATGCTTTGGCTCCTTGATTATCTGCAGATAATTTTAAAATGTAATTCTCAGACCGGTTTACAATTAATGAGTCTGATGGATCTGCTGGGTACTGGGTATGTAGTGCTTGAAAAGGCTATGATACAATATGAGCCAGATGACGATAATCTGAAAACTCCATAGTCTTTATGCATTAATGAGATATACAAATTTTACAGAAATGACTGCGAGGTATCCTTACATCCATATTTAATTAGACATCCAGTTTCCAAAGAATACCTAAATTAGTATATGCTAGTGCTGGAGGGGGGGTCCAGAGGAGGTTCCCAAGAATCTTCCTGGAATGAACGCTTGTCACAGGAGGAGCAGTTAAGGACTCTGGGTCTGTACTTGAGATATTTTAGAAGGATAAGAGGGGATCTCATTGAAACATACAGAATACTGAGGCCTGGAAAGACCGGACATGCAGAAGATGTTTCCATTAGTCGGACAGACTAGGGCCTGAGGGGTCAGTGAAGGGATAACCCTTTAGAACTCAGCTGAGGAGGAATTTCTTCAGCGAGAGGGTAGTGAATCTCTGGAACTCACTGCCACAGAAGGTTGTGAAGGCTATGTCACAGACTGTATTTAAGACAGAGATAGACAGATTCTTGATTACCAAGGGGATCAAAGGTTATGAAAAGATGGCAGGAGAATGGGGTTGAGAAACTTACCAGCCACGATCAATTGGCAGAGCAGTATCAATGGGCCGAGGGGCTTAATTCAGCTCCTATACCTTATGGCCTTATAGTGTTGAAAGTTACAAGATTTGCAACCATCATTTTAACAGTTTGTTTCTGTCTAGAATTACTGACTGTAAATTCATAACACCTGTGTATTGTGTTGGACAACATTTCATTGCTTTCTTAACCTTTCTTTCTGGACCTTATATACTTTTTTCTACACTTGAGAATGTTGCAATTGTTGCATTATGGTAAATATGGACTATCATATTTTCAAGTCCACTATCTGATTGTTATACTCAAAACTTCTCATGGATGAAACATCAACAGTACTAACGTAAATTGGCTGCTGCGTTCACCACTCTGCAGATCAAGGCAAATCCATAGTTCCCATATATAATTTAAAAATCTGCAATGATGTTAGCATTTTAACTGAAAGCCATTAAAACAAGAAATTTGAATTACCTGTTTTAATCTACACTAGAATGATAATTTCACATTGATTGATAAAAGGCTTGCCTGTAAATTAGTCAGCTTGGAAGGACAATGGCAATGGAGATTCAAGATACTGTGGTTGCCATGAGAGACTTTTTTTTTAAACTCTTCCCTCACCTGAAGCACAGTGACCTTTAGGTGTACCCACCATTAGTTGTCTCTTTCAAATGAGTGCAGTCTTATGGGCTGGAAAGACAATGGCAACTTTTCCTTTATATTTCAAAAACTGCTTCTAAACAAAGCATGATCAGAAATGAATTTGTACGTAAGAACTGGAAGAATCTATTTCAACCTCTTTCTCACATCATCATGAAGACAGTACCCAGTCTACTAGATTAGGTTTATGACAGGTAGTGAGGGAACTACCGTGAGGATAAGACATACTTAACTGCATACTCTCCAATGTGCATGCCATAGATGCATGATTTTATTAGTAAGAGTGACCACCACAAAGTCATTGAGGAGATGAAGTCCAGTCTTCACATTGAGGATATACTTGATCATGTTGTATAGCACTATCACCGTGCTAAATGGGGTAGACTTCAAACAGAGCTAGCAACTCAAGACAGATCATCCAGTGAGGTGCTAAGTGCCATCAACAGCAGCAGAATTGTGGTCCACCATTATCTGCAATCTTATGGCCTAGTATATCCCCATACTATCATTACCATCAGGGATCAACCTTCACTCAATGAAGAGCGCAGGAGGGCATGCCAGAAGTATCACCAGACACACCTAAAAAGATGTCAACCTGATGAAATTAAACAAGATTACTTGCATGTCAAACAGCATAACCAGCACATGGTAGACAGTGCTATACGATTCCGTAACTATTCGATTATATCTAAGCTCAGCTGTGTTGCTTCATCCAGTCATGAATAGCGATAGACAAGTAACCAAGTCATTGGACGAGGAGGTTCCACAAATATCCCCATTCTCAATAATGGGAAGTTCAGCACATCAGTGCAACATTAAAAGGCTGAAATATTTCAACAATCTCTGCCAAGACTGCTGAATGAATGATCTGTCTCAGCCTCCTTCAATAGTTTCAAGCATCACAGATGCCAATCTTCAACTAAATGCATTCATTTACATGGTATCATGAAGTGCCTGAGGCACTGGATATTGTAAGAACTTTGAGTTCTGACAACAACATTCCAAAAATAGTACTCAAGACCTGTGCTCCAGAACATCTTGTGTCCATCACCAAACTGTTCCAAGACAGCTACAATACTGGCATCCATCACTGGCATATTCCACACTTGCCTGGATGAATGCGGCTCCAAAATCACTCAGGAAGGTTGACGGCACCTACGACAAAACAGACTGTTTGATTCTACATGTTGAATGTTTGTCGAGGCAGTGCCAAAGAGTACCATCTGCAGGAATTCACCAAGGCACCTTGGACAGAATTTCTGAAACACACAATCACTTCCATCTAGAAGGACAAGGACAGCAGCTACATGGGAACACCACTACCTGTATTTTCCCATCCAAGCATTCACTATCCTGTCTTGGAAAAATTATCACCATTCCTGCAGTGTCACTGGGTCAAATTCTTGCAACTCCATCCCTAACAGCATTGTGAGTCAATCTACACCAGATGGACTCCAGCGTTTCAAGGCAGCAGCTCACCATCCCTTTCTCAAGAACAACTAGGGATGGGCAATAAATGATGTAACTGTCTGCTAAAATGAAATTTAAAACTAACCAACTGAGATGGTCTTAAAAGGAGACAAATACATTTCATCCTCACCTGGTCACAACAGCACTAACTGTCAAGTTATTGGTTTCCTACATTATTAACCCACAAACATCCTCTTTAACCCTACAGTAGACTAACTACCTTTACTTTCAATATTGCAAAGGTTTTTGAGGAAATCTAGAATCTAATTCTTTTCACAGAAGGTATTCACTTTTCTCCCAATGCTTTAATGAACCACTTTGGAACATTATTATATTAAAGCAGTGTATGCACAAGTTGTCATGAAATTTGAAGGAAAATTGAGTGAGTTCTGTTTCACCATCCATTCTAGTCTGTTAAAATGTAAACATACGGTATTCACAGAATTGTTGCTTTTTGTTTGATCTCTTTGCCTTTCACTTCTTTACCCTTGAACTCATGGAGCTGTACTGTCACCTTGGGATTTCAATTCAAAACAAAATCATGCTCAGAATTAAGTTAGTAAATTAATTCAAGATTTAATTTGGCAGACCAGATTCAAGTCATTCTTACCATACTGTATCAGTGAGAAATAATTACAGCACTGTTTCCTATCCATTCCCAAATGGCAGCAATAAAGAAAACGGCATTGTTCCGCAATAGTCATCTATAAAAGATGTCTTTTAATAATATTCTTTACTTAGACGGCGTTATCACACCATGGTGCATTTCAAAATTTATTGCATGCTGTGATAACATCATGATGAGAAATAATAAAACACTAGACTCTTGCTACATATCAGACTGCTTCATGATGGTAACACTGCATCCCTGTCTTGGCTCTGACATTCCAAAAACAATTGTTTTCTACAAGTTGGCTCTGTCATTAGACAATGACATGACACAGAGCTCCTCCTGAACGTGCACAGGGATAAGCTGATCTCAAACAATAATGCAAAGTCAGCTCATTTAAAGTATTGGAATTGTGTTCCACACGTCCAATGAATGATGCACCAAAGGGAGATAGAGGCCACTCTTTATAAGATTGACTGCCAGTAGCTAACTAGCCAAACTTTGTTTTCTAAAACAAGTAACATTCACAAAATTAGAAATATTTGGTAACTCATTTCATTGTAAAACATATTAAAACATCAGACCCAGGTATTCCAGCTATGCCGTGCCATTGGAAATAAGAATTCCATCTACGATGCAATCTTAAGAATGATCCTTCGTCCTAGTTCCCAGAGAAGTGGTCACTTCTTGGCAAGGAATAGAAACTCACAAAATCAGCACTATTGGCATTGCTTGGCAGTGGAAGAGTGAGACAGCAATTTGGCCTGAGATATAGTTGATGCAATTGCTCTCCCCATGCTTTCTCTGATAGGCTTGAAATTCAACAGCTTTGAGGCCCATAGATGGTCCTTGCAGAACAAACATGCTTTCTTCTAGTGTATGTACTTATTGCTAGGGAAATTGCCAGGAATTGCAGGATGATTTCCATACACAACTACAAAGATTACATCAGGTTTCATGATTTGGTGATGCCAGTGTTGGACTGGGGCGTACAAAGTTAAAAATCACACAACACTAAGCTACAGTCCAACGGGTTTAATTGGAAACACTAGCTTCCACCACCTGAAGGAGCAGCACTCTGAAAGCTAGTGCTTCCAATTAAACCTGTTGGATTATAACCTGGTGTTGTGAGATTTTCAAAACAGATCTCATGGTCACGATCACGTGAAAGAAGCATTTCACTCCCTTCAGTCAGAGTTTCTCATCAGAGCTCAAGAGAGGGGGAAACTGTTGTTGAAGAATGCTGCTCTAATTTTGTACCTAATCCATGCCTTGAAACAGAATTGGCTTTGTTGGCCTTTGAATCATCTACATGCTTTGCTGTTCGCAACATCTCAAAACTGTCCAATTATTGTTGCATTGAAATGTTATAGCAGCAAACAATCAGGGTAGGATTCAACATTGTCCCACTTATGTTTAAAGATGGAAAACAAATGTAACTAAATAGGAGAGAAGCCTATATCTGTACCATATAGATCTTCAACCCACTATGATATTAGTCCAACATATTTTCCAACCATTGGAGGACACTTCTCACTGGCTGATTTTGAAGGAGTTAGAAGAAACAGCAATGCACTACTTGCCTATACAGAATGACTGCAGGACCCTACCATTCCACCCTCATTTATTGAAATTTGGATGAAATTGGTTCAGTCCTGCTAGGAAGAACAGTTTATTAGAAATTGCAGTTAGCTGGCAATCACAACTAATAGTTAATGTTTATCGCTTCATCCCACTCTCTCAAGTTTCAGACTGCTAAAAGCCTCAACCCATATCTCAGCTTTCACACAGATGCCTATTCGATAGCAGTAGGCACATCAGTCAAACACATTGCATCATTTTCCTCCCTCTTGCAAAACAAGATGCTCTATAGTTAGAGAAGCATCAAACCAACAGAATCCAAGCGTGGCTGTATGTCCTCATTGTTTGCCTTCATTAGAGTGACCAGCAACATAGGGTGAAGCCCTATTCCATCACACAATCTTGTTGGTTTTGATGATTGTTTCCTCCCTGCCTCTATCCCCTCCAGTTCTCGAGCTGCTCAGTGTATTCTTCATGGCG
The DNA here is from genome assembly GCF_020745735.1 of Hemiscyllium ocellatum. NCBI lineage: Eukaryota > Metazoa > Chordata > Chondrichthyes > Orectolobiformes > Hemiscylliidae > Hemiscyllium > Hemiscyllium ocellatum. Next base: position 43,557,572 of record NC_083412.1, on the reverse strand, counting down.
AACACAATTCCTTCAAGGGTCATGATGAGGGGACCATCATGATTCATACAGGAAACAGTGGGCAAACTGCAGAACTACTGCTTCTAAAGCTCAAGACTTCTGCAACCCTGTTGCAGAATGTATTTTTTGGTGGCAACGTGGCTCTCACTGTATGCTGCCTCGGCATGTTTGGTTTGAGTCTGCAGTGAACTCTTGTGCTAAGTGGATGGCTCTTAACACTCAACAGTCATCCTCTGGTTGGATACAGTGAGTCAAACACTGAGGAAACTGGCATCGAACTAAACCATCAAAGTTGCTGTCACACACACTAAATGCACACTCAAAGGTCGTAATCTTTGTGATTATGGTGCATTTCAGCATTTAGATGTGATGGCTGCAAAGGCATGCACACAATTGATGACTGCTTGTGCCATAGTGAATCCCAACCTGGCAATGCCACAACATGCACATTCTGCCACCTTCTCTCTGATCAGACAGAACACAATAAACCTTCCTGTCCTCACATTGAACATTTGTCACCTTTCTGATCTGTCAATGGGCAGTGATCGATGAAATATTAGATATCAGATGATCCACCCTGGAAGGAGTCTGATGCAAAAACATAGGGCCATGGGGATCATTCTAGCCAGTGACAGCAGCATCTAATCCACGCTGTACTTCAACATTGCAAGGGGTGACTGGGAGCTCTCTTTTATAAAACACAGATAATGCATTCCCTGATCTTTGCTGGAGAGTGTAGTGGAAGAAATACTCTTGGAAGACTCTTGGTGCTTAAGACCTCCTAGTGACAGCCCTGCCGTCTTCCCCCTCTGAGAACTAAGCAATTTGTCTACTTTGCTGTTTCTGCTCCATGCTGCAGTGAAATCTAAGGTAAACAGCCACTATAGCACACAAGACTAAGAGCAAGTAGCCCTACCAAAATCCTTGCCATCAACCAGGGTCTCCTCCACATGTAGCACAATTCCCTGCCAAACCTCCAAACATTAGTACAATTCCAAACAGACATTACTAATTAGCAATTAATCCAAAAGTTGCTGATGGTTCTCTTTAAATCATACCAGTGGTTGAAGAAGTTTTGCTTCCTGCTGTTGAAGACATGCGACTCTGCATTTGAAAGAGCAAGCACTGGAGAGAACCACAAGTTTCTAAATAGCCAGCTTCAATTCAATATTACAGGCCAAATACATCACAATCTGAATACTCTGTAGTCCTCCAGCTCACATTCCTAATCTGAAGCTACAGCCTCATCAAGGTATACAAACACCGTCACATGTGATGCAATTTGTGTACCGAAAGAGCACGCATAACACCAAATTCAGGGGACAATTAAAATCCATTGTTTTAACCGTAATCTATTTAGCATTTCTGGCCTGTAAATCCTGAAATATCTTTGATTGTGACAGTTTTACAACTTTAACATATGTGGCACATTACATGTTCATCAGTGTAATATTGCTGGCAGCATTTGACTGTTGTACAATAAACTCCAAGTGCATAAATGATTTAGAAATGTTGATGGCTAATCAAAAACAGACAAGCAATTATTTTCAAGCATCTGTTGTAGGATAAGTGTGCTTTACCAAATAGCTTCTACTCCTCTGTACCCTTCAATTCCATGCCAAAATTATTTGTTCAAACTCATTGATTTTTTTGCACAACTAATTTAAACACTGAGAAGCTAACGAGGTATAATTCATTTCTGTCCAGCTGTATAATGTTGCGAATTTAAAAATGCAAAATACTATTTTTGGTGCTAATGTGTGATTTATTGTACATTTAACAGTTATAGGTGTGCACAAGAATAAAAAAAAGGCTAATTCCAATTTTTTAAATATTTAACAGAATAACCAAAATTTATGCACAAATGGCTGCAATCAGCAGTGTTGGTGGTAGCAGGTTTGGTGCAATTCTACCAATTAATTCATGTCAATGATCAGCATTTTCATTCTAATGATATTAGAGATTTTGTTTCCAGTTACTTGGGCTGTTTGTTTGACTTTCGGTATTCCAAATCAGTGAAAAACAGATTGTTAGACTTGTATTTGTTGTTGTGGTTAGCAACTCCAAGGCAAGTTGTTGTAAGCAACTGTCAGTATTTACATAACAGGTGGAAGCAGCCCCAATGAGACTTAAATAAAATGCTCAGATATTTTTGTAGTACAGTAAGTGCCAAATGCTTTATACAAGGGGCTGAGACAATTGAGAAATGGTTCATCATTTAGCTGAACAGTGTTCATGTCAGCAAAAAACCTCCACAGTAACAAAGGACTCAAAATGATATCTAACATTATCCCTCCATCTCTATATTCAGAAAAGGAGCCTTTAGCCGGTTTATCATAGCCCAGTTGTAACTGGGGGAACCTGGAATCTGTACTGAACAACAACATTCCAGCTACTGAGCTCTATTTGATGTGAATAATGTATAACAGCAGTAAAAGCTGTAGAAGCTATCAACAAATGTCAACACAATTATCTGTTGTGATGGATATGTAATCTAATCTCGTAACAGTAAATGAAACAAGTATTTCTTCTGAAAATGTTTATCCATTGATATTAACAATACCTTGAAGCATTAACTTTTGCCATTCTAAATAACTTTTTTCACTATTACCAACAAACAGTACTTTTGAACTTTGTTATTCAAACAAAACCATTGCAAAATATTAGTTTACTGTTCCACAGAGCAATGAAGAGCCTGGTCAGTCCAGTTAGTTACAAACCCCTTTTTGTGGCTGAAAGCATCTTTCAGTTTTCTCATTGTTATTTTTAACCATCTCAACTCGCTAGCTTTCTCAGTTGGTCGTGCTGTCTGTAAATAATGCCACTATCACCCACGTAGAATTGCTCTAATATGAGCATTTCAGCAAAACCATGTGCGATGGCATCTAAGGCATTCAGATTAGAGATCAGCTCAAATCATTCTCTTTAAAGAAAATTATACTCTTCAAATGTCATGTCCGATTGGCAAAACTGCTTTTCAATTTTTGGTTTTTTAATACACCGACAATTGTTTAATGAACTTCGGAAGTCTTATTAATTTTCCTAGACTTATCAATTTTCAACATTGCCCATTCATTGAAACATTTCTTTTGACTCGAGTTGCAGTTCCAGGCATTTGGACATTAAATAAAGGGATGGAATCAGACCTTTCAGAAACACTTGGTAAAAATTCTTCAGAAATCCCCATCTTTAGAATAGTAAGTTAATGTCAGACATGTTTTCAGTCTCTCAACAAAAATTTTTTAAAAACTATACTCAAATCACTCAGCTTTAACTTCAAGCAAGTGTATTGTTTCTTTTGGAAAATATATGCATATTTTTTCTATGAATTTAAAGTATGTCAATGTCTATCAATGACTTTTGAAAAGCAAAATAAGATTTCAGAAATGTGTTAATTTTAAGACAAAATGCAGCTGCACATAAATCAAACTCAGGCATGAGAATGGCTTTGCTTTTATACAATTCCTCCCATAGATCAGAGATCAGGGGAGAAAATTTTTTTTTTAAACATGAGAAAATATCAATCTGCAACTGAAATTTAGGTCATACAAATAGTCTTCAGTCAACAATTAAATGGTATCTATACAAGAGATCCTGCCCTGTTCTGTGCTGGTACCATGACTGGTATGCCACCCATTCGTTGAAGGTTTGCATGGCTAACAGCATAGGAGAGTGTAAGCTGTGAAGGTGTCTTACGAACAAGTGAGCCATTGCACCTTGCTAGGTTTTGTGAAGATGGAGATAAACTTGAAGCAACCACTATTGCCTTTGGTGTGGTGTGGTGGTTTCCATTTGTATACACTGGTCGGTTCTGTGATTGACTAGACGTTGTTGTAATTGAGTGGAGCGTGTGTCCATTATACCGACTGAATGGATTTAACTCGTAGGCGGGCTTCTTGTTTTGCCAGTAGGGGGCATTGTATGTGTTTACTGATGTGAGAGTAACATTATCCGAGGAGCCAGCTGGATGGAAACCTTTGGTGGATGATGATGATGGTGGGATGTCATCTTCCCTGAAGAAAGGAATATTGAATTAACAAATATTCAGAACAACCATTAATCATCAACTAATTCTGCTGTGTCTATGGTATCAATAAATAATACGACTGTTGACTTATTCCAGGCGTTAAAGTGCTAAAATGATTAATCACAGAATTAAAAAATAAATTCAACTGATTATTATACTGATGCTGTGTTCAAAACCAATATTGTTCAGATATAACCAATACTCCAGTCCATGCTCTGATTACATATGACTCCTGATTTGTTCTCAATATATTTTGATTATCAACAAACAGGATTAAACTCCTTTATAGTGAAGTCTATTAACTTTTATAGCATAAATATGAAACTCAGAATGCCATATTAAAAAATGATCTCAGATTTATTCAGTACACAGGAATCTAAATCTGACTTACAGCAAAAGTCTTGCATTGCATTCATGAATAATACAAAATAGCAACATGACTTGTGCCAATTAAAATTACCTGAATTAAAATCAACATCGCTTTTACTGAAACATTGTAGAAATAAACCAAAAGCCTTTCAATTAATTCCATGGAATGTTGATGATTATGCTAGTGTTCAGCAATTTAGAACACGCCTTCAAGTAAATTACCCCGGTACCTCCATGGAGTTGCCTAGCAACTTTGAAATCAAAGTGGCTTCAGCACTCCTATCAGTTTGACCTAGTTTTTAACCCACATATAAATACTGAAAGCACAATCTTCTGATCGTCTGTTTCACTTTTCTAGCAGTTAGGGATATATGAAGTTGCTTTCACCAAATGTTCTGTGGATAAAAGCACAGCATGATATGGTGTTGAGCCAGCCCTCCATTAAGTACCATATTCACAGCAGTGTGACAGTAGGGGAAAATCAGAGAGAAGCAAATTGTCTCTCATCACACTACTGTGCATGCTTCATTGTATTACACCAAACTATCCTCATACAAGGTATTTTATCCAATTAAATGTTAAAAATTTTAAATTAAATTAAAGCTTTTTAAATTTAATCTCTAGTTTAACGCAGCTAATTCAGACAGATAGTTCAACTTGGTCAGAAAGTGAAAAAAAGGTTCAAGATCCACAGAGCTCTTGATCATCATTCATCATCAAGTCTTATCTCAAAATTCTCTCTTTTTTTTCTGGAGTCATAAATGGATATGAGAATTTAGTTTAAATGATGACAAATGTAAGTGCTAAAGCCTTTAGACTGAAACCTGCATTTATTCATTTAATGCAATAAATCAAGTGCTTGGCACAATGAAGACAGAATTAAAATTTCCATAATTTTCTTCAACAGAACGTAAAAAGAAACAATTAGTGAAATTTGCTTAATACCAATTACAAAGCTAAACAAACTATTTGTTGACTAGGCTGGGGCTATTTTCCCTGGAGCATCGGAGGTTGAGGGGTGACCTTATAAAATCACAAGGGCGTGGATAGGGTGAATAGCCAAGGTCTTTTCCCCAGGGTAGCGGAGTCTAAAACTAGAGTGCATGGATTTAAGATGAGGGGGGAAAAATTTAAAAGGGACCTAAAAGGCAATTATTTCATGCTGGTGGTGTTGCATATGTGGAATGAATTACCAGAAGTGGTGGAAGCTGGTACAATTGCAACATTTAAAAGGCATCAGGATGGGTATATGAATGGGAAGGGTGTAGAGAGATATGGGCCAAATGATGGCAATGGGACTAGATTAATTCAGGATATCTGATCAGCATGGATGAGTTGGACAGAAGGGTCTGTTTCCACACTGTACATCTCTATGGCATACTATCTTGCACTTCATGTAATTGCTTATTGTTGATTTAAAAATGTACAGATCAAAATAGGTATCGTACAGATTAAAATCTAGCATCCACCATGTATCAAAAATACTTCAGATGTCATTGCGCCTGTATTTCTCTCACACGCTAACATTTACATCGCCTGATCCTATCCAGAGATGCATCAAAAGTCTTTTCTTTTCAAGAAGAAACACGTGCATCATTTTACCTGCACAAGTACAGAACATTTCCAGGTGTTAGGGTTTCCAAGACTCTCGCAAACAGCAGATGGCACTACACTGTGGTTTTCCTAAGTTACACAATGTGGGAGCATCTGGCGAGACCAGCATTTATTAACCATTCTTAATTACTTTTGAGAAGGTGCATTTCCAGTGGAAAGGGTGCTACTCCTAAGCTGCTTTCTCCTAAGTGATGTTGAGCTTCTTAAGTGCTCTTAGAGCTGCAATATGAAGAGCAGTTCCTCTCTATACTTGTGTCTTATAGATGGTCAAAAGGCTTTCAGAAGTCATGAGGTGAGTCATTTGTCACAGAATACCCAGACTTGACTCTGTTCTTCCAGTCATAATACTGCTGTGGCTGATCCAATTAAATTTCTACTCAATCACGTCCCCAAGGTGTTAATGATGTCAAAGCCATTGAATGTCTAGTGGAAGTGATTAAACCTTCTGCATGTCAACAAATTTCACTTGCTCTATATTAACACAAGCTCAAATGGTGTCAAGGATCTGCTTAAAGTTTTGACTTGATTAAGCAAGTGAGGGCTTAAGTTAAATTTCATTTGACTGTGGTTAGTTGGAAAACATTTTTGGTAAGAAAGAACAGCCATATGGCTCAGATGATAATTCATGGATTTATGATAAGATGAATGCTTTTAAAGTTAAAGTTCATGTAAACTTGTTGTGAAAATGCTTTAAATGTAACAAAAATTTAAGAAAAATAGATTTTTAAATATTACAAATACAAAAAAATGCAATTCAAAACAGTACAAAAATAGTACTAAAACTAAACCCAAATAATAAAAAAATTCCCCAACCCACCCTTCCATAGGAATGTATAAACATATATAGAGAGGTATAAAATTTAAAAAATACCTAAAATAGTTATTTAACTACATAAATAAATACCTAACAACAAACAAATAAATAGTAATAACTTAACCCAGCTGAATAAAACACTCATACATTCACAGTTCCTCCTCCCTGGATATTGGACTCATGAAACACAATCATTACGGCTATATAAAAGCCCTTGTTAGTGTGGCAGATAAATCTGTGTCCAGGTATTGCAAAAAGGATTGCCATGTCTTGTAAAAATTCTCAGTTTTGTGGTGTACCATATTTGTGAGAAAATCCAGGGGAATATGCTCCATAACAATCTTCCGCCAACCCGACAGGCCTGGGGAGTTTTCTGATATCCAACCTAGCAAGATATTCTTCCTCGCACAGAACGTAAGAATATTGAAAAGTTTTTCTTATGCGCATCTGCAGGAAATACAATGGGTAGGCCCAAAAGGAGAGAAATAGGGCCCTTCTCCACCCCTACACCTAAAATCCTCTCCATTGCACCCACCACAGCGCTCCAATATGTTTGAAGCCTGTCACAAGACCAAAGACAATGGGTAAGAGTGCCCCTGCAGACCTTGCACTTGGGGCATGTTGAAGATACCACTGGTTTAAATTTTGACAAATGGTCTGAGGCTAAGTGGACCCTGTGGAGAATCTTCAACTGTAAAGCATGGGTCCTATTGCAAATTGATATCTTCCTTGCATTCTCACAAATATCCTCCCATGCCTCTGAAGAAACTTCAACACCCAGCTCTCTTTCCCACATCTTGCAGAGTCAAATCAGACTCATCTGAGGTGGCACCCCCAAATTGGTGATATAAAGTACTGACAGAGAGTGTACTCTTAGCACCCCTCTTTCTATGTCAGATTTGTAGGAATCATTCAAAAGTGTTGTCTTTTTTTGAATAAAATCCCCATCTTGAAAAAAATGAAACAGCTCTTTATTAGGTAACTCGTACTTCCGCACGAACTGACTGAAGGACATCATTACATCTCCCTCAAACCAATCACCCATGCAAGATATACCCCTAGCTGCCCAACGTTTAAATCCTAAATCTATCATACCTGGTTGAAAACCCGGCATACCCACTAAAGGTGTAAACAAAGATGTTTTGCCAATATTACCTTCCCTCAGCCGAGTTGCCCTCCATGCTTTAACAGTATTAATGACTATTGGGTTATGGAAATATTCCCTAACTGTCCTCACCTTGTCCAAAAACAGCAAACTGGTAAGGGGGCACCTTGCCTGGGAGGCTTCGATATCTAGCCATATTGGGTCTCCACAAACCCAATCACTTACGTAGGTCAAAAGTGAGCTTAAATGGTAATTTTTAATGTCTGGAAGGTCTACTCCCCCCAATCTGTGAGGCAACTGCAGTTTGGCTAATTTAATGAGGGGCCGTTTATGGTGCCAGATAAAGGAGTTGAACCAACTGTTCAGTCTCCCGAGTGTTGGTTTATTGAAAATCAGGAGGAGCATCCGTATAGGGTATAGCAAACGAGGGAGAATATTCATCTTAATAAGCGCTATCGAACCCAACCATGAGACTGGAAGTGCCTCCCATCTTTGGAGATCTTGTTTAATTTTTTCAAATACTGGAGTAAAATTGGCTTTGAACAGCCACTCCAGAACTGGAGTAATGAATATGTCCAAATACACAAAACCCCCCTGTGACCACCTAAATGGGAATCTATAGTCACTCTCAAGAGCCAACTCTTTCGTAAGACCACCCATAGGCATAGCCTCTGATTTAGCAAAATTAATCTTATACCCTGAAAAAGCGCCAAACGCGTGAATGCATTGTATCAGGCAAGGCACTGAAAGTGCTGGATTTGTCAAGAAAATTAGAACATTGTCTGCATACAGTGAGATCTTATGTAATTTTGACCCCACTTCTGGAGCTGATATATTGAGATCCCCACGAATGGCCTCTGCCAACAGTTCAATCACCAACGAAAAATAAATGGTGAAAGAGGACAGCCCTGCAGGCTGCCCCTAGAAATATTAAAATTGCTTGATCGTACCCTGTTGGCAATGACCGCAGCGAGAGGTACACTGTAGAGAATCTTTACCCATCTTATGAAAACTTCGCCAAGACCAAACCAAGTATAGAAAAGGTACGGCCATTCAACTCGGTCAAATGCCTTCTCTGCATCTAAAGAAATCACTAATCCCTGTATTGACTGCTGTTGGCAGGCTTGAGTTACATTAATTAGCCTCCTAACATTATTGGAGCATCTGCGACCCTTTATGAAGCCCATCTGATCCTCTTTAATAATAGAGGGTAACACAGTCTCCAGCCTTAACCCAACAGCCTTAGAGAGGATCTTAAAGACCACATTTAAGAGCGAGATAGGTCTGTATGAAGCACAGTCTTCCGGACCCTTCCCTTTTTTAAGGATAAGTGAAATATTGGCCTCTCTTGAGATGGTGGGAGAGGATCATGACCGTATGAATCATTAAACATATTCAGGATCAAGCCTGACAGTATACTTATAATTTCCTCATAGAATTCACTGGGAAGTCCATCAGGACCGGGCGCCTTTCCACTCTGAAGCTGCCTCACAGCTTCCTGCACTTATTGCTCTGGTAATGGGGCATTGAGAAAGGACTGTTGTTCGGGAGTCACACGCGGGAGCGTCAGATCTCTAAAAAAGGATTCCAATTTGACCTGCCCCTCCTCACAATTTTCAGACTGATCTAATTTAGAGTAGAATCTCTGGAACGCCACATGAATCTTTTTAGAATCACATGTTAGGTTCCCAGACCCCTCCCTAATTGCTGTAATGGTTTGTGGGGCACTTCTCTTTCTGGCAAGGTATGCTAAGTATTTGCCTGGCTTGTCACCATGCTCGTATAACCTTTGCTTTGCAAAAGCCAGCTCCTTTTTTGCCGTCAGCGTGAGCACAGAATTTAGTGCAGACCGCAGTGCCGTAATCCTCTGTAGTTTGACCAACGAGGGTCTGTCAAAATAGGCTTTCTCGGCTGCCTTCAACTGTGCTTCAAGGAGACGTTGCTGCTCACCTTTCTGCCACTTCCTACTGGTGGAACATGAAATAACTAACCCCTGGCATAGGCTTTGGCAGTTTCCCAGAGAACAGATTAGCTATCAACCGAGCCTATGTTGATGTCTAGGAATGCCCGAAATTCCCTAGAAAAATACTCCACAAACTTGCTGTCCATGAGAATAAAGGGGTCCATTCGCCAGTACCTTGAATCCACTGTAACATCCTTAATCTTAACCATGAGTTACACTGGAGTATGATCAGAGATGGCAATATTACCAACCGTACAGGATGCCACCAGATCCAGGGTTACCACAGGGGTCAGAAAAAAAAAATTCAAGCTGCGTGTGACATCTATGCGATTAGAGAAAAATCCCTACCTGTAGGGTGGGGACACCTCCAGACGTCCACCAATCCTAATTCCCCACACAGACCCAATAACTGTTTAGTTTGTGCAGAGGGTATTGAGAGACCTTTTGGCAACTGTCTACTGTGGGGTCCATGAGGCAGTTAAAATCTCCCCCTATAATGGTGTGCCGAGACTTGAGACTTATCAGTTTAGAAAAAGCATCTACCAAGAATTTAAGAGGATGAGCTGGGGGACAATAAACATTTAAAATGCCATATTCTTCCCCATTTATCAAGGCTTTAAGAATTACAAACCTCCCATATGTGTCTTTAACACATTCCAACAATTTAAATGAGAGATTTTTCCTAATCAATATAGCCACTCCCCTACATCTGGTATTAAATGATGAAAAATAAACTCGGTCAAAGCCATTCTGCTGTAATTTCAGATGCTCCTTGTCATCCAAATGTGTCTCCTGTAACAAAACAATATCCACCTTCTCCTTTCTAAGCCTCAAGAGTACTTCGCCCTCTTAATTGGTGAGTGACTTCCCTTGATATTCCACGTACACCATTTAATCAAATCATTAGCCATAATCTTCTGCAATTGCATTTAAATTCCAGAGAGGAGGAGTCCGAACCACAAATTGCTGAGCCTTAGTGTTGCATGGTCCACCAAATATAAAAACTACATAAACAAAAACCAATACATTTAACAACAACAAAAACCAGAAAACAAACCAACATATAAAGTGCCAATAGCACTCAGCAGGGGAATTCACCATCCTGAACTGCCCATAAATAGGCATCTAACCATCTCAACTACCTTCACTTCTCTCAGCTAGAGCCACATCGCAAGCACAAGCTAAAAAGAATAAACACTCCATTGAATATCAATATGAATTAAAAAAAAGCATTCTTTTATTTAAAAAAGGGAGAATAAATACCCCACTCATCCTTTGATATGTGCTAACTTAGAAATTTAAAATGTACATGTTAACCACCGCCAGACATGCTTTGAACCAAATTATAATTAATAGAGGAAAAAAAAGGAAAACAAAGCTCCAACCGGATTTCCTCCATTTCTTTTGCAGAATGATAAACACATACCTAAGCAACAATATTTATACATACTACAATTGTTTAACTTAGGTTAGTTTGTTCACAAAGTCTCTTGCCTTCTCCAATGTGTCAAAGAGATGCATGAATCCATCTCAGGTGATCCGAAGCACTGCTGGATATCTCAGCCAGTACTGAATCCCAAGCTCCCTCAATCTTCTCTTGACACCATCATACGATTTTCATTTCTGGATCACCGCCGCTGAAAAGTCCTGAAAAAACATGATCTTAGACCCCTCGTAAATTAGGGCCTTTGGATCCTTCCCCTGGAGTCTGGAAGCCTCCATGACTCTCTCCTTATCCTGGTAATGATGGAACGGTACCAGGAAAGGACGAGGGCATTGACCCAGACCCAACCTCCGCTCTGCGACCAGGTAAGCCCTCTCTATCTTCAATCCTCTCATGCCAATCTCCAAGTCAAGGAATTTCAGAAGCCAATCTTCAACAAATTCTGCAGGCCGGTCATCTTCCTTACCCTCAGGCAGACCGATGATCCAAATGTTTTTTCTCCTACCCATTTTCAAAATCATCCAGTTGGTCACGTAAATTACAAATCTGTGTCTTCAGGGCTTGGATCTCATCCTCGGATGAACTGGCATCAGCTTCCACCACTGTGACCCTGTGCTCCACCTCATCCGTCCTCTTCTCCAGGTCTCCCAGCTGCTGCTCATGCTTCTGCAGCATGAGAGAGACTGGACCCAGCTTCTCTTCAATCTGTTTCCCCAACATCTTGTGAAAGTTCGAGAGCTGGTTCACCAGGTCCTGGAGAGTAATCGGCTCCGAGGCTGCTCCAGGCTGAGTTCAGGCCCAGCCTCAGACGCTCCTCCTCCCTTTTTAGTCATTTCTGGACAGCTGAAAATACAGGTAAGTCAATTTTTAAATGTTTCCTGGGGCTCTATAATCTTTCCAACGCCCCAAGAAATCCTGATATGGGCGGGTTAAAGAACCGTCCTGCTCCTGTGATGCAAAGCTCTGCAGTGTGATCTTCTCAGATCGCTCCATCTGAAATTCCACCCCCCCCCCCCCACCCCCAGCCAGCTGTACTTTAAAGAGGAGCAGTTTTAGCACAAAGATTGCAACAAGCCTTGAACATGAATATTATATGGCTATTCTAAATCTCAATTTATTTTAGGCATCAACAGTTATTGCAGCTCTTTTAGTTAAATGATGTTGATTGGTTTTGGAGAAAAATTTAGATATATGATTTTGGATATTTTGGATGATGGTTAATCACTCGGAGGTGTTGTGACATACTACGAGCCAGAATACAAATTGTTCTACCGGTATCACATTATTAGTAAACATATCAAAACTGGCAAATTAATCAGATAGGCTTCTAACAAAATAACTGGCATCTGAAAGAATGAATCAGGAGACTGTAGGAACTAGCGTCACTGAAATGTGTATGACTTCTAACGAAACCAATCAGGAATTGTGATTCTTGGAGGTCCAGCGTACAAGAAAGGAAGAACTTCAGTCAAAAGAAGAGACAAAGGACCCATGCCAAATGAACCAGAATTCAAAAGTGAGTCAGCTTAAAAAAGCACTGCTTTTATTAAGTATCATTAAATGTTGTCATTTCTCATCACCTAAGGGAAGGAGGGTCAGTTGATGGATCAGCTGATCAGGCCTAGGATACAGCCTTGAGGAAATCCTGCAAAGACATGTTGAAGGTAAGATGATCAGCCTTCAACGTGTGTCACTTTATAAACTGTAGCCACCTCCTGACAGGCAGAATGTGCCACTTCTCTCTCAGGAAGACACTTCAAATAACTGCAGACACTGCTCATCACATCACCTCCTGCACCTATGTTCAACTTTATCAGTTCGTTACAGACAGGAAAGTCCTGCTCACAACAATTTTCTGTCAGACTCCATTTTATTTCTCCACATTAGGGTTCCTTTCACCTCATTTGGACTATCCTTAGAAAAGGCTCACAAATATTTGACATTCAAATGGATTAGCATCGACAGCAAGTGCCGGCTTTCATACCCAAGCTTTTAATATATTCCTTCAAATCGGTGGCCCGTTTTTGTACATTTCTTATTAGCTATTATGCACAATCAGAATTGTGCTGAAAGCTTGTGTTAATTATTCACGCACCATAAAACTGAACACTATTATCTTAGTGCACTATGATATGCAGCCAATTCTTCCCACAACAGAAATTGCTAGATTACAAAATTGAGGTCTCTGGTGTAATGAATGTACATTACACAAGAAACCTATCTTCCTAAAATTGATTCTGTTCTGCTGAAAAAGATTCTGAAAACAGAAAGCAACAGAAAATGTCTTTTCATGCCTTATGAGAGGCATAAATTGATTGTCAGAGAAAAAAAAGTTATTTTATCTCACACCATCATTGAACAGGGTGCAAGTAAGAATTTTTCATTAGTGATTTCAAGACATTCCAAAACACTTCATGGCCAATTAATGGAAAGATTATCTATTTTGACAATTTGAGTCTAGGGATCCACTGGGAACGCCCATGTGTTTTTTTTGTAATAATGCAATCAAATCTTCAACATCAAACAGGAGGACAAATGGGATCTCAGCTGAACGACACATCTGAAAGGCGGTAAATCTGATACAGCAGCAATGTACAACTACTGAACGTGGGCATTAAATAACATTTCACTTTTGAGTGGATGGAGTGGGATTTAAATCCAGGATCAGAAATGAAGCCTCCATTTTTAAAAAGTGCAAGAGAACTACTGAAATGTATAAACAGACTTCTTTTGTTTTGTTGGTAATAACTAGCAGTACTAAAACAGAGTTTCTGGTCATCATCCCATTCTTTTACCTGTGACTTGATTGGGTTCAAATTTTTGCTAAATTTTCCAACAAAACAGTGAAGCCGCTACAAAGATAATTATTTCTGAAATACATTGTAAAGTACTGTATAAATACAAATTCTATGTTCTGAAGTACTAACCTGATCTCATTGGGAATTTCCTCCTCTTCATACTTGTTTTTGTTCTTCCAGTAAAACATAATGACAACAATAGAAAAGATGCAGAGGAGGAGAGCCAGGATACCTGTCACCACAGCTCCAATTACTATTCCAACATTCTGGAGTTGTGCTGTTGAAGCAAAAGAAAGGAGAACTTAAACTTTTCCCCCCGACACCCATTTTTTTTTGTTAGGTACTCTCTACAATCTGCATCATCTTAAAATTGGCAAGTGATCTAGTGCTTAACACCTGATGCCTTTTAGTCAGCTGATCTCAAATTACTTGTTCGTATTCTTGGAGGAAGCACCAAGCCTCTGGCTGGGACCATTCCTGATGTACCTCCAGATTATCTTACTTAATTTAAACCAACATGCAGCACATGAATTCAACATAATGATCCAACAAAGCAATGGCATCTTTAACTTCCATGAACCATTTTAATGTTTTGGGATATATTGAAAGCTTTTTGATCAATTAGCTCATTGCTGGAACTTCTGCAGAACCACCCTGAATAAGCTCTCAATATAATGGCAATTCCACACATATTATGGAATTAATGTCTGATTGTGGACCCACACAACTGGAAGCATGACAAAAAAAAACTATTCATATCAACCAAGTATTCAGCACATTTCCATTAGAATCACAAAAGTGAGGTAAGAGTATGTCCAAGACTCAAACACACATGCGTTTGTGTTAAATATAACCATCTTAAAATTGTGAAGCATCAGAAATGAATTGTCTGCTCTTTGGAGTCTTCAGAGTTCTTCCAGAATTGACTTGAGGCCTCTAGTAGACGTCTAGAAAGTACTTCATAAAAAATTTAAGCACTCCTATAAATTGGAAACTGAATTGCACATTCACATACTAGACTATAAGTTAGTTAAATCTAGCTTTGGTACAGTAGTAAAACTCTGTGTACTAATGGATCAGGGCTTTAAGTCCCACATCTTGCTCACATAAAATACCTCACGCATTACAGAGGGAATGTTACCCCTCTGAATGTGTCATCTCTTGGCAAAGTCATTCATTCGAGACTTCGGTCCCCTCACATCTCAAGGTGTTTTCAAATGCCAGCAAGGGAGTTCTTCCAGATTCACAGACAACATCCAACTCTCCCCCAAAACCTAAAACAGATGACCTAATCATCTAATATAAAACAAGGAACTGCAGATGCTGGAGATTTGAAATGTGAAAGTGCTGGAGAAACTCAGAAGGCCTGGCAGCGTCTGAAGAGTGAAAAAAAAACAGAATTAATGTTTCAAAATCATTGATCTTTCTTCAGAACTGAAAGCAGCTGGAGAAACTCAGGAGTGGGTTCAACTGCGGGGTTGAGTTGAAGGACTGAGTGAAAGAGATGGAAACACTATCCAGAGAAAGAGAAAGAAAAGGGAGAAGCAGATAAAGGAATTGCTGATATTAAGTTGGGAGAGAGATAAATGCTGAATGGATGCTAAAGGAAAGAGTGAATAATTGTAAAGTTGAAAATGGAAACTACCAATATGGAACAGGACCTAGCAGTGTGGGGATGTGTAACAAACATGCTCTAAAATTGTTAAATTTGATATTGAGACTTGAGGCTAAGGTATCTAGGCAGAGATGAGACATTGTTATTTCAACTTGCGCTGTACTTTGGTGGAACACATTTGTTGAGTCACACATTGATATGGAATCATGGTGATGCGTTGACATGGTAAGCAACTGGAAGCTTGATTTTTACAGACAGACTGCAAGTGTTCCACAAAGCGGTCACCAAAGTTTCATCTCCCCACTATAGAGGAGACTACGTTGAGAGCAGCAAATACAGTAGTCTGGTTTGAATAAAGTGCAGGTAAATTGCTGCTTCACCTGGAAGGTTGCATAGTGCCTGAATAGTAAGGAGGGCTGAGGAAAACAGGAAAATGCTGCACCTTTTCAGATCTTGCTGCATCTTGCATGGGAAGTTGCAATGGGGGTGTGTGATGGTGTTGGGACTGTGGACCATGCATTTCGATCTGCAGCCATGGTGACACAAATTTAGCTGACACATTAATGCATTACTGAGGGAGTGCTGCCCTATTGGGGGATCGTATCTCGGTAAAGCCATTAATGAGAGGCACCTTACATTACTTAATTATCCATCTTATTGTGGTTTGTGAATCCTTGCAGTATGCTATTAACTACAGCTTTTCACATATTACAACCTTGAGTATACATTAAAAGGCTGTTTTGAACATCTGGAGGCCATAAACGGTCCTGAATAAATGTAAGTCTCTATTCGGATGGTCCCATACTCTTTCATTACATCATACTACATATGTTTTTAGTTCATCAGGACTCAGATTTTCACACCATTTATTTTCTAGCTAAAAATATTTTTCTTGAAAGCACTGACTTCTGGTAGTTCCACAGCAATATGATAAGAAAACATCTGTCTGGGAGAAACAGCCAATAAAAAGGTCTAAGATTACTGTTTCTACAATATTACAAATATCCTTTGCTGCAGAAACCTCATCGGCATCCCCTCCTCTACCCTCACTATATAAGCATGACATTTCCATTTCTCACATTAGGCAGTCTCATAATGTCTCCGTGAGATTGCCTCATTAGTGTCAATTAGTGCCAAAGTATTGGGAGGTCTGTGCTGTGGACCTGTATCCCCAGAGAACTAGATTGTGATTGCCTGAACTAATTTCACTTAAGACCATTAACAACCATGAAAGAGAGGTGACTTTCATCCCCGTAGTCTTGCTTCAATTGCCAACTAAAACGCGCAGTCCTTCAACAGTAATATATTTTTAAAGAATTGCTCAAATGACAAGCAGACAATGAATACTAAGTCACAGCAGCATATAGACTCATACCATAGGATTGTTAAAGGCAAACTTCAAAGATATTTTGACATATTTGAGTGTGTTTTCATTACCTATTAATGTTAACTGCATCTAATAGTCTAAATTAAATCCATAAATATATGAATGCTAATTATGAAAATTATTATATATTTACAGTATTAACGTTTTTTATTTAAATAGTATGATCGCAACATCTACATTAATACTATCTTTTTCCCATTCATTCTAGGTTTTCTTCCAAGTTTATCTCAAATGCTTAGAAGATGACATTAGAAATGAATGAGTCTGTGCAGACTATTACATAAATGGAGAATGACTGCAGAATTCAAAGATCTGAGAGATTTACATGTTCTGGCGCATGAGTCACAAAAAGTTAACATGCAGGTACACACAAATCACAAAAGCTAATGAGATATTATCCTTCATTACGAGAGGAATTGAACATATGCTTCGGTTATAAGGACACTGGTGAGAATACATCTCAACTACTGTGTGCAGTTTTTCTCTCCTGATTGAAGGAAGGGTGTTAACACAATGGGGATTGATACCTGGAATGATCAGTTTGTCTTATGAGGATAAAATGTGAGAGGAGACTGTATTGAAGTGTATAAGAAACTGATTTGGAGGTGCCGGTGTTGGACTGGGGCATATAAAGTTAAAAATCACACAACACCAGGTTATAGTCCAACAGGTTTAATTGGAAGCACACTAGCTTTCGGAGTGCCGCTCCTTCATCAGGTGGCTGTGGAGGAACTGAATTGTTTCGCCAAGGTGAATGTGGAAAGGATGTTTCCTCTCATGGGTCAATTCAAAGGTAGAGGACAATGTTTTAAAATTAAGAGCCTCCCTTTTAGGACAAGGCTAAGGAGCTACATTTTTTCTGAAGATTTTGCAAACTTTGAACCTTCGGCCTCAAAAGCTGATGGTCTTAATGAACGGGAGAAGAAGCTCAAGGGACCTAAAAGTCTACTTCGTCTATTTCATACATTCGCATATCAAAAGCATTATTGATTTTAAAAAATCATTAGCAAGTTAAAGACTGCAACTAATATTTCAGCTGGATACTTTTCCCAGTGTAAAATTTTCCAGAAAGGTAAGATAATCATAGCGTGAATCTACTCTTAAGCTAACTTAATTTATCTCAGCCAGGATAGCAGGATATGAGGTACAACTGGTCCAAGATAAGACTACATATATGTGTATTCACATTTCTGGCCATTATTCAATGGATGGTACTCAGTATGACCACTACTGCACACCACTTTATATCAAAGACCATGTGAAAACATAATTAAAGATTAGCAAAGCTGTAAAGGATAACCAGAGCCTATGAAATGGAAACTCACAATACCACCTCTTCCACATATTTGTTGTAAAGTTACAAGTAACGGGAAGCCAGTTTATGATTAGCAAAATATGTAAAACAAGCTTTATATTTCTATGACCTCACTGTAAAGTCTTACTTAAGTATCTCCATTCCCTAATACTACCTCAGAATAATACATCAAAAATATCAGCACACAACTCTTTGATTCATAAGGTTCATAGGACATTACTCTCCAATGTAATGCTATATTTCTAGAGTAAATGACCTATTAGAACAGAGGCTCAGTTTACCTGCTCAAATGTATACAAGGAGAGGTTGAAATATTCCTATTAAAGACTCGAGTTCAAATGTAATAAATGCTTTACTCATTTAATGATATATCTAATTTTCTCAACAAACAATTTTCATTACTACTGCTATAAAATAGCATAAATTATTGCTAAAGAGTAATTCAATGTTGCTGTCCACCTGAGATAGATTTTTTTAATGATTATTACATTTCCTTAAATGTTTGTTGGATGAGCTAAACCTTTAGCTTAAATCTCGAGAATCTGAATGTCTGCCTGCAAACACCCTACATTTTAAAATCCTCGTTGCTACGAGCTGGTCAATTCTGCACTTAGGAGAAAAATTCACAAAATTATATTTTCTGTAAAAAGGCAGCATTAGCAGTGTACTTACGAGGAACAACCTGTAGGTCAATGGCACAGGTACTAGATCCAATTGTGTTAGAAGCTGTACACTGATACAATCCATTTGTAGCAGTGCTGATATTCCGGAGAATCAATGTCCCCTGCATTGGATCTGAAACAATACGTTGAATATTTCTGTGATTCACAATAATTTGTTGATTTATACAGTTCACTTTTGAATAGTTATAAAAATATTTCACCTCACTGACAAGACAATACTGACCTTGCTCAGCAAGGACATTTCCTAGCACTCTCGATAATATAACACAAAAGCAAAGGCCCATCTCCCCACACCAAGCTACCAGCAGGTCACTATTAAGACATGGCTATTTTTTAAACTAGAAATTAAAAAGAAAAGATATAGTTGAAAGTTAAAAAGCAGCTCCATCTGTAACGACGATCAAATTTCAGATAGAAGCACTGGCTGTGAATTTTCTTAGAACTGCTCACACTCCATGGCCAAGATTTTTTTTTAAAACAAAAGTGCAGTAAAACTGTTCCAATGAGACCTACACTTGCAAAAGATACAGGTATAATATCATGATGGACATACAAATTAGGAGACAGGAACTAGGCCGCATGTGCACTCAAGCCTGCTCTGCCATTCAATAAGATCATGGCTGATCTGATTGTGGCCTCAATTTCACTTTCCTGCCTATCCCTTATGATCTTTGACTCCCTTGTTAGTCAACAGTCTACAACCTCTGCCTCAATGCTCCCACCTCCACTGCTCTCTTAAGAGAGCATCAAAGACTCTCCACTCTCTGATAAAAGAATTTCTCATCTCAGTCTTGGGAAGACCCCTATTTATCAATTACTATTAAATGCTTTCAAATGCTTTCACAGTGGGCAGCACTATGGCTCAGTGGTCAGCACTGCTGCTTCACAGTGCCAGGGATCTGGTTCAATTCCACCCTCAGGCATGGAGTTAGCGCATTCTCTCAGTGTCTGTGTGAGTTTCTACCAGGTGCTCTTGATAGGTGGTTAGGTTAGGTGGATCAGCCACACTAAATTGCCCATAGTGTCCAGGGATCGGCAGGCTAAGTGGATTAGCCAGGGGAAATGCAGGGTTACAGGAATAGGGTTGGGGGTTTTGGTCTGGGTGGGATGTTCCTCAGAATGTTAGTGTAGACTCAATGGGCCGAATGGCCTGCTTTCTCACCGTAGGGATTCTATGATTCTACAAAATGCCAATAGGCTGAGGAGGAGCTACCTGCTGTTTTCATCAACTGAAATACTCTCAGTACAGGATGCAGGGAATTCCATAAACTAACTGCTCAATACACACCAGGATCTTTACTGAGGACAAGGGTCCCAAAAGGCAAGCTAATTATTACTGATTCTTTTCTACATGGAGTCTTTGCCCTGCTGCACTTCAGATCTTGCAGGTGGGAATCAACAACAAAGAATGTAGCTGCAAGCCCTGCAATGGACAGACCTGTATTCAGTCTATTTTAATAGCCTGCACTGGAAAACTGCAACAGACCTGGACAAGGATCTAATGTCACATTGAAATCAATAATACTCCTCTAAAATGCTTGGGAATGTTTTATTATGCCTGGCACAATTATGGATATCACTGCAGATTTCAAGAACCCTGTTCATGAGAATGTGCATAAGAGCAAAAGAAATAATTTATGTAGATGGTCAGGACACATGTAACGTAACTGTCTGTATCAGTTCACATTTGGGCCCTGTCTCTGTTTGTGTGAATGTATGTTGCCTCCACTCATTTTTGCAGGCGTTGTATTCCATAGAGTTATCTCATTACCCACCACAGTTCAGTACGTGTGTTTTTTTTCACAAGATAAACAAAAAAAAGCTTGCATTTTCTCAATAATTAATAGTCATAAAGTCATAGATATGTACAGCACGGAAACAGATCCTTCGGTCCAACCTGTCCATGCTGACCAGATATCCCAACCCAATCTAGTCCTACCTTCCAGAATCCAGCCCATATCCATCCAAACCCTTCCTATTCATATACCCAGCCAAATGCCTTTTAAATGTTGCAATTGTATCAGCCTCCACCACTTCCTCTAGCAGCTCATTCCATACATGTACCACCCTCTCCATGAGAAAGTAGCCCTTTAGGTTTCTTTTATATCTTTCCCCTCTCACCCTAAACCTATGCCCTCTAGTTCTGGACTCCCCGACCCCAGGGAAAAGACTTTGTCTATTTACCCTATCCATGCCCCTCATAAGTTTGTAAACCTCTATATGGTCACCCCTCAGCCTCCGACACTCCAAGGAAAACAGCCTCAACCTGGTCAGCCTCTCCCTATAGTTCAAATCCTCCAACCCAGGCAACATCCTTGTAAATCTTTTCTGAACCCTTTCAAGTTTCACAACATCTTTCCGATAGGAAGGAGACCAGAATTACACGCAATATTCCAACAGCGGCCTAACCAATGTCCTGTACAGCCGCAACATGCTGTCCCAACAACTGTACTCAATACTCTGACCAACAAAAGAAAACATACCAAATGCCTTCTTCACAATCCTATCTACCACTTTCAAGGAGCTATGAATCTGCACTCCAAGGTCTCTTTGTTCAGCAACACTCCCTAGGACCTTACCATTAAGTGTATTAGTCCTGCTAAGAGTTGCTTTCCCAAAATGCAGCACCTCGCATTTATCTGAATTTAGTTGATCAAATAAAAGCTAGATTTTAGAAACTATATTGTTAGTTGATCAAATCCTCCATTTTTGAGTGCCTTCTCTGGATCTTCAAGTAAGTTATAGCAGATGAGCAAACAAAATCCTGTGGAACTGTATTATCTTCCCAAAAGGTCAAAAGAATTTCAACATACAAGTCAATAGCTGATAACCTACCAGCACCCCTAAGGACTTCAATTTTGTGACATTGTGTTGAAACAACATTTTGAGAGAAGGGTGAGGGGGAAATGGCTTCCTATTACTTGGTTAAATGCTTCTACCATTGCTCCACTATGTCCGTCACCCCTGAGAAACTTCAGAGTGTACATACACTAAGACATATCCCTCAAAAGAATGATCATCGAGCACACTTCAAACATGCAAACAATACATTTCTTGGACTGAGAAAGTGAGGAAAAGCATTAAGCATTCCAGTTTATAATCCAGAAAAGATTTCCAAACAGGAAAATTTGTAGATCTAAACCCAAGTTTTGCCAGAGCAGGGAAATTAGAGGAAGAAATGGGAAAAACAGGGAAGGAGATTTACACCCATCAGTCATTGAATAAACCACATCATTTATCTTATAATCTTATATTCCTTCAAAAGCATTCAATACAGAGTCACAAAGTTAAGAATTTTCCCAATTTTAATTACCTTTTCCTTATCTATAACATCGTATATAGGAAGTGAATGAGTCTTTGTGACACGAATTTCTTCAGTGTCTGAATGGAAAATGTCATTCAGAACTTAATTTGCTCCTCTTCAAGGTTCTATTGTAATGAAGTAGTAGCAGGTTGACTTTCATCACCGTGGCCTCATATTTGTTCAAATCCTGGCACCATGCCTAATGTGACTATGTGTCAACTCCTGTCCTCAACTGGCAATTTTTCAATCCAATGACAAGATTGACTGGATAAAGCAATGATGCATTCTCTTCAGAGTCAGCTAGCTCATTTGGCCCTCTGTTTGTTATTTATTCATTCAAGGGTTGTGTGAGAGACTTGCAAGGACATTTCACATTTCTCAAGATGATGGTGATGAGATTCTTGACCCACAGCAGTCTGTATGGTGTAGACACACACACACACACACACACACACACACACACACACAAAATGCTTTTAGGGAGGAAATTGTGAGATTCTAACCAAACTACAGTAATAGTGATTTTTTTTTTTCAAATCAGCATTACATTTGACTTGGAGGGAGAACATGATTGTGATCCCACTGAGAATGTTGCCCCTAAATGGCAGGGGGAATGGGCAGTGAAATGCTATTGAGAAAACCTTGGTGACTTGCTTCAGTGCATTTTGCAGATGAAACACAAGCCTGTCATATTATGTCAAGTACGGTAGGGAGAACACTTCAGGGAGTGCACTGGATGGCAATCAAGTTTGATGCTTTGCCCTGGAATGACATCAATTTTTTAAATGTTGTCAGAGCTGCAGTCACACAGGCAACTGAAGAGTATTTCATCATTAGCGCAGACTTGTGGATGATGGACACGCCATGGGAAGTCAAGTGGAGGAATTACTTGGTGTAGAATTCTCAGACTCTGATTCCCTTCTAACTATAGTATTAATGCTGCTAGGCCAGTATCTGGTGAATTGTCCCTTACAGGATGTTGAGGATGTGAGAATCTGATGTTGGGAATGCAATTCAGTATCATTGAAATGTGGTTTAAGATAAATTCCTGTTGGAGATGGTCACTGCCTAGCATTTATATGGTACATATACTACTCATCAATACAAACCATGATGCAGTCTCGGTTTTTGTCACACAGACACCAACTGTTTCAGTATTTGAGAAATTACAAATGGGACTAAAAACAAGGCAATCACAAGGGAACAATGCATATTTCTGACCCAATATTGGAGGGAAAGTCATTTATGAAACAGGTGATGATTGACCTTTGAACACTGCTCAGAGGAACTCCTGCAAAGATGGGCTGGGGCTGAGATTAATAGTTTTCACAACCTTAACCACTTTTCTGCCATGCTCCAAATACTGGGTGTGCCTCCAGGATGACAAAAAAAAACAGTGAGAGTGCAAATAGTTTTCCAACACTTGACTTCTAACTTGTCCTATCCAGAATCAGATATGGTCACAAGATTGCTATGTTGTTCGTCTATATTGTGATGGTTGCGTTCTTGTGCAACCCTACATTATAGAAAAATCAAGCTTTACAAACAGCACTTAAAGTGTTGGCACTGTAAATGCATTACAGCCAACACAAGTTTTAAAAGTTCATGCTTTAGAAACAGTGTACCCAATTTGTCAATCGCATTACAGTGAATTTGCCTTAACGAAACATGTGTTATAACAAAATGACCTGTATACCTCGGTGGCATCAAAAAAGTTTGAATTCACATGCATTAGGACTGCATATACCAAACTATTTTGCAAACCTGTTGTATATTTGCAAAAGAAGGAAGAAGCCTTTTGCTTTTTTTTAAAATCAACTCTCTTCTATGTTTAGGCCCAGGGGACACATGCCCACACTCCAAGATGACTCAGAACTATGTACAGCTGGCTTTGTAGTCAACTGGTTCCTGTTCCCCAGTTGCCACCTCCTCTTGCCTCTTCTCACTTCAAGTTCACCCAGAACTTGTCCGAATCATTACTGAAAATGACATATGCTGGAGGTCACAGCATTTCAGGCAGCATCCATAGTGAGACAGCAAGATAACATTTCAAGTCTAGATGACTTCTCAACAGATCATTCTCTAAAGCATCCAGGCAGCTCCTACTCGTGATTATGCATACACTACAGGGCAGAGTAAGAAAGGTCTAAGCCTTCAGAAGTGATTGAACCGAACCCTTTACCGTCGAAGAGGTAAGATGAACAACTGCTAAAATAACCTCAGACAAAATACAAATATAATGCACCATGCTGTTGCATTGCAAAGGAATTCAGAATCTTAGCAACTGAGTAGGTGGAGAAGAAAAAGCCAAATGAAAGGAGGATACCTGCTGGACACATACACCCAGCTTAAAACTTCATCTGTTCCCACATCATCAATGGCCTCTGGCTTAAATAAAAAGCACAGAAACAGGGATGGCATTAACAGTCTTGAGGTCTATCATTACTTCAGATTTCCTCATGAAAGTTACGGATAACCATCTCTTGTAAGCACAAATAAAACATATAAACAATGAATTCCAGAAGAAGAGACTGCCAGTGATTTTTTTTTACAATTTACAGACGTGTGAGTTCATTGTAATGCACCAAATATGTGGCTTCCAATAGCACTGCAGATTCTAAGACCAGAATCTAAATTTAGAAGTTATTTGAGTGACACCCATAAAGTGCATTTTACAGCAAAAGGGACATATGCCAAAAAAGTTAAAAGAAAGATGCCTCAACATGAACAAGCTGATGCTCAAGTTAAGACCATGGCTCCAGTATCTACACTACAGCCTGAAAAAAAACCTTAAAAGTTTGAACAGACTGGTCTTGGTATGCCTGGAACATACATAAGGGAGGCATCGATTAATATACAAGCCAACTGCAGTTTTTGGAAGTATGGTGTATTTATGATATGTTAGTAATGCATCATGTAAATATTCCAAAGGCCTGTCAATTTTCTACTAAATGTTTGTCTTTTAATTATTCTTGGGAGAAGGATTCTCAGATTGTGGCTCCAGGACCCTGAGAGTTCTTAATCCAGGTCTATCTAGTAGTTATCAATGGCTAACAACTGAAAAGAATTCCATTTACTGATTTTCCAGTTAATTTTTGGCCACTATTAGTCATATTCACCTTGCAACATACTAGTGAAGCTACACAAAGCCTGTAGCCCATTGCACTTCCATAATTTGTTTCAACAATTCATTATTTTTGGGAAGCTCAGGTTTTTTTAAGGTTTTGCCCTTGATTCAAAACACTGGCCTGAATGCCTGGGCTGGTTTCCACAAACAATGAAGTTACAACAGCCCTCCAAAACTACTGCAGGCAACAATATTGGCAAAGAAATGTTAATTTAAAACCTTGATTAAAGGTCATCAAGTTATGAATGAGGAGGAGAAAAACTCCGTATTGGTTGTAAGTTGTGGTTTGGTTATATGTGATCAGTTTGATTCTGTTCTCTCATGGTGAAATGTGAATTTTAAAAAATGCGAAATTTACAAGTTTAATGATGACCTTGTAAACATGGTCAATAACTATAAAAACTCATCTGGTTAAGTAATGTCCTTTGGGGAAAGAAATCTGCCATCCTATACTTGCACTGGCCTACATGTGACTCCAGATCCACAACAATATGATTGATTCCTAACTGCCCTCTAAACTAGCCTGGCAAGTCATTCAGTTGCAGCAATCACCAGAAAGTCTCAAACAAAGAAATGAAATCAGACCTACCAGCTGGCATTGGAAATGGCAACAGCAAACTCAGCCCTGTCAAACCTACAAATTCTTCTGTCCTAACATTTGGAGGCTAGTGCTAAAATTGAGACAGCACCCCACAGACTAGTCAAGCAACAGCCTGAAATTGTTATAATCGCAGAAATATACTTTACAGACAATGTTCCAGATACTACCATCATTTACTAACAGGGGTAGCAGCACCGTAGGATACAGTGAGACTCTGGACCCAAGGAAGTCTCATAGTATCAGACCAAACATGAATGAGGAAACCTTCTCATTTCCTTCCATTCAACTGATGAGTCTGTACACTGCCATGTAGGAGGCCACTCACTGGAAACCCTGGACACAGAATGAATTCTAGGTAGGGAAGACTAAGTCTATAAATATTACTATAAGAATAATACTGTTGAAAGTTAGAAAAATAAAAATATTAAAACAAAATTGAAGAGGGTATTTTATTATTGGTGGTGGCATTTCTGCCAGTTTTTGATTTAGTTTAAAAAGTTTTTTTAAAAAACAGTGAACTCCAACATTATTAGAATCTCAGAGGAGACTGATACATCATGAAGCTGATGTGACATTATTATATCCAAGTAATTGAGCCGCAGCGATTCACTGATTATCGTCCTTTCGACCCTGCATTAATTGAGTCTTATTTTGCACCATCAGGTTTAGCAACTGTTCCAAGTCAGCCCCTTGATAAGGTTATGGAGTCTTTAAATGGAGAAAATAAAATTAAATAAATCAGTGGCAGGAGGCAGAAAAATAAAGTTATTGAATTTTGGGAGGGATGCTAGTGGGTGTTATTATGTCAGTCATTACCTGTCTCCAGCTAGATTCCCGTTGTCAAGTTATTACTATTATCCTGCTAATAGGTTGGGAAGCTAGCCATTCAAAATATCCCTCTTTTTCTAAGTGGAATCAGTTGACTATAATTAAGTACCTTCATGAATGAAGAGAACAAAGATTTGCACCTCAGTAGGTGTGAAAATGAGCCACATTATTTCATGGTTAGTGCTGTAGTGAGAGTTAGGGCCAAATTTAATAGCAGATACACCAGTTGAAGAATTGTTGGAAATCCTGCACTGGCTTTCCACGGAGGCTCAATATTATCCCGTGACAATCGGCCAGTCACTAGGACAGTGTCAGACCTCCAATGAATTAAGGTCTTAATCACACAACTCCCTCTCTGACAAAACGCTGCTGCCCGACCATAGGGTGGGCAGTACCTCCAAGATGAAAATAGGATGGGATAGCAAAGATGATCCTCGACAGGAACGTGAGTGACAGTGTAGTTGTTATGGGGGAACTTTAACTTTCCAAATATTGACTGGGAATACTATAATTTAAGTACTTTTGATGAGTCAGTTTTTGTCCAATGTGTGCAGGAGGGTTTCCTGACACAGTACATAGACAGGCCAACAAGGGGTGAGGCCACATTTGATTTGGTACTGGGCAATAAACCCGGCCAGGTGTTAAATTGAGAGGTAGGTGAGCACTTTGGTGATAGTGACCACAATTCAGTTATGTTTACTTTAGTGGTGGATAGGGGCAGGCATATACCACGGGGCAAAAGCTATAGCTGAGGGAAAGTCAATTATGATGCAATTAGGCAAGATTTAGGATGCATTGGATGGGGAAGGAAACTGCAGGGCTTGGGCACAGTTGAAAGGAACAGCTACTGCGGGGTACTTGATAATTATATACCTGTCAGGCAGGGAGGAAGTTGTCAAGCACGGGAGCCATGGTTTACTAAGGAAGTTGAATCTTCTGTCAAGGGGAAGAAGGTGGCTTATGTTAGATTGAGATGTGATGACTCAATTAGGGCACTTGATATTTACAAGCTAGCTAGGAAAGATCTAGAGAGAGAGCTAAGATGAGCCAGGAGGGGACATGAGAAGTCGTTGATGAATAGGATCAAGGAAATCCCTAAGGCTTTCTATGGGTATATTAGGAATAAAAGAATGATTCGAGTAAGATAGGGCCAATCTAGCATAGTAGTGGGAAGTTGCGTGTGGAATCAGAGGAGATAGGGGAAGTGCTAAATGAATGTTTTTTTGTCTGTATTCACATGATAAAATGATAACTTGGTCGAGGAGCATATTAAGATACAGGCTACTAGACTAAGTGGAATTGAGGTGCAGAAGGTGGTGGTGTTAGCAACTCTGGAAAATGTGAAAATAGATAAGTCCCCTGGGCCGGATGGGATTTATCCTAGGGTTCTCTGGGAAGCCATGGAGGAGACTGCCATGCCTTTGGCTTTGATCTTTAAGTCATCATTATTGACAGGAACAGTGCCAGAAGACTGGAGGATAGCAATATTGTTCCCTTGTTCAAGAACGGGAGTAGAGACAACCCTGGAAATTACAGACCTGTGAGCCTTACTTCAGTTATGGGCGAAGTGTTGGAAAGGGTTATCAGAGATAGGATTTATAATCATCCAGAAAAGAATAAGTTGTTTAGGGATAGTCAACATGGTTTTGTAAAGGGTAGGTTATGGCTCACAAACCTTGCTGAGTTCTTTGAGATAGTGACCAAACAGGTGGATGGAGGTAAAGCAATTGATGTAATGTATATGGATTTCAGTAAGGCACTTGATAAGGTTCCCCATGGCAGGCTATTGCACAAAATACAGAGGCATGGGATTGACAGTAATTTAGTGGTTTGGATCAGAAATTGGCCAGCTGAAAGAAAACAGAGGGTGTAGTTGATGTGAAATATTCATTCTGGAGTTCAGTACTAGTGGGGTACCACAAGGTTCCAGTTTGGGTCCACTGTTCTTGGTCATTTATATACATTACCTGGATGAGGACATTGAAGAATGGGTTAGTAAATTTGTGGATGACCCTAAGGTTGGTCGAGTTATGGATAGTTACAAAGGATGTTGTAAGTTACAGACAGACATAGATAGGCTACAGAGCTGGACTGAGGTGTGGCAAATGGTGTTTAATGTGGAAAAGTGTGAGGTGATTCACTTTGGAAGGAGTAACAGGAATACAGAGTACTGGGCTAATGGTAAGATTCTTGGTAGTGTAGATGAGCAGAGAGATCCCAGTGTCCAGGTACATAGATCCTTAGAAATTGCGATCCAGGTTGATAGGGTTGTTAAGAAAGCATATGGTATGCTAGCTTTTATTCATAGAGGAATTGAGTTTTGGAGCCATGAGGTCATACTACAGCTGTAAAAAAACTCTGGTGCGGCCACATTTGGAGTGTTGTGTACAGTTCTGATCACCACATTATAGGAAGGATGGGGTTCAGAGGAGATTTACTAGGATGTTGCCTGATATGAAGGGAAGGTCTTACAAGGATAGGCTGAGGGACTGGAGGCTGTTTTTGTCACAGAGAAGAATGTTGAGAGGTGACTTAATTGAGACATAGAAGATAATCAGAGGGTTAGATAGGTTGGACAGTGAGAGACTTTTTCCTCAGATGGCAATGGCTAGCACGAGGGAACATAGATGTAAATTGAGGGGTGATAGATATAGGACAGATATCAGAGGTAGTTTCTTTACTCAGAGTAGGAGGGGCATGGGACACCCTGTCTGCAAGAGCAGTAAACTCGCCAACTTTAATGGTATTTAAATGGTCATTGGATAGGCATATGGACAAGAATGTAGTAGTGTAAGTTAGATGGGCATCAGATTGGTTCCACAGGTTGGCGCGACATCGAGGGCCAAAGGACTTGTACTGCGCTGTAATGTTCTATGTTGTATGAGAGACCACCATCAATTTTGCACTGAGTTTCTGTTGAGGATTAGTACTTGTTCCCCTGCAGATGTCAGCAGGATGGAAAAAGGACAATTGGCAGCAAGGAAGAGGAGATAATGGATTGCTTTATCCCGACACCGTCCCAACACCAGATCCTTCAAATTGGACACAAAGTACCTTTGAACGAAGGTACTCCTAGTAAGTCACAGGCAAGTTTGTTTGGTGCCGATGTTGAATGGAGTGACCCTGTGTAATGCAGGTTGAATAAGAGTAATGTACATCGTATCATCTATCATCATTTCCGCCACCTCCAAACGGACCCCACCACCAGAGATATATTTCCCTCCCCTCCTCTATCAGCGTTCTGAAAAGAGCACTCCCTCCGTGACTCCCTCATCAGGTCCACACCCCCCACCAACCCAACAACCATTCCCGGCATCTTCCCCTTCCCCTGCAACCGCAAGAAATGCAAAACTTGCGCCCACACCTCCCTCCTTACTTCCCTCCAAGGCCCCAAGGGATCCTTCCATATCCGCCACAAATTCACCTGCACCTCCACACACATCATTTAATGCATCTGCTGCACCCGAAGTGGCCTCCTCTACATTGGGGAGACAGGCCGCCTATTTGCGGAACGTTTCAGAGAACACCTCTGGGACACTCGGACCAACCAACCCAACCACCCCGTGGCTCAACACTTCAACTCCCCCTCCCACTCCACCAAGGACATGCAGGTCCTTGGACTCCTCCATCGCCAGACCATAGCAACACGACGGCTGGAGGAAAAGCGCTCATCTTCCGCCTAGGAACCCTCCAACCACAAGGGATGAGCTCAGATTTCTCCAGTTTCCTCATTTCCCCTCCCCCCACCTTGTCTCAGTCAAATCCCTCGAACTCAGCACCGCCTTCCTAACCTGCAATCTTCTTCCGCCCCCACCCCCACTCCAGTCTATCACCCTCACCTTGACCTCCTTCCACCTATCGCATTTCCAACGCCCTTCCCCCACGTCCCTCCTCCCTACCTTTTATCTTAGCCTGCTTGGCACACTCTCCTCATTCCTGAAGAAGGGCTCATGCCCGAAACGTTGATTCTCCTGCTCTTTGGATGCTGCCTGACCTGCTGCGCTTTTCCAGCAACATATTTTCAGCTCTGAATAAGCCTAATATCAATTCCGTCCAGGTTACCCACAAGCCTTTGCATCATGACTCGAGGAGGCAGGAAGAAATGGGTTCTGCAGCTCACATCCTCCCACCCAATTTCATTCCTCAGCCTTGCTCCCCCAGCTTGGCCTCTGGGCCCTGAAGTGTCATGTATAAAAACAAAAACAACAACAACAACCTCTTCAAGGAAATGGTTACAAATGGTCATCAACATTGGAAATATTGCATATGTAATTATGCAACTTATATTCAACAACATGAAAGATAATAATTAAAACACACCTTACAATATTAATGAGAACATGCTAACATATCAGGATGAAATTTCTGCTTTAATAAAGTCATTAATCCAGATTTTTAAAGCAGTTATCAGAAAATAACATCTGAAAGGGTGAATAAAAATCTTGCAATTGTATTAAAGGCACACATTTGCGAGCTACTAGCTGTGTGTTTACTCACAACACAATAAAAATTGCATGTTGCCAGTTCCCAGGAAGGGAGGACTCAGAGACTATAAACAATACGGAATTGATTGTAAAGCCATGGGAAGATAATGTGGGATTACCCTACCGTTTGCGCTCTTGCCAATTTGTCTGTAAAATAGCAAAGTGATAATGTTCACAGGTTCAAAAAGAAAGGGGTTACATATTTGTTGAACATCTGCACTCTCAAATATGTCATTGGATGGTGAAAGACAATCAATGTGCACAAGCCAGATATTAATAATGTTAAGACAAATTGTAGCCGGTAGGAAAATTAGATTTGACAATATGGACATGACTTCACACTAATTGTATATTACAATTAGATCGGCATAGCCATGCTCTGATTGGTTAGTTGTACTCACATGCTATGAATGATGCAAACCTAATTGATTGTAGTGATTGGATTTAGATAATGGTACACCTTTAAATTGACGTGGGTTAATCTCTTGTAACTGAATCCAAGAATAAAACTGTCACTAACCCTTTCTTCTGGGCGTCCAGTGTGTCATAGGGCCCTTGCAAAAGTTTACAATAAAGGCCTTTTTAGACACACTGAAGATCCCCATCTGGTCACTCTTGGCTGATAAGGGTCAGGAGAGCTAAGCAGCTATCAGACCCCTGCAACATCCAACTGCATTAATATGTGAAACCACTGGATCACTGGAGCTTACTTCGCAGAAATAGTCCATTCAACTTATCAAAGACAATTGCAACGCCCTATTCTCTTTTGCCATGATTCTCTGCTTCAAGTGTTTAGTCAGCTTTCTCTTACTAGATATAATTCCCTTTGTCTCAACTCTCCCTATGACGAAGCTTTACATGGTCCTGTTACATCAAAGAACTTTCTCCCATCCTTCCTTCTCTCACTCTTGTATCCTATATCCATGGCTTCATAGCAAAAAGCTTATTAAGTTTAGTCCAACCATCCATACTCAATGTTTTAAATACATTCTCCAACTTTCAGTTGATAACATCATCAAAAAACGACATCACTTTTTAAACAGCATTGCCTTTGCCAAGGCCATTGTGGCTGTCCTTGATTAACCCCTATATTTTAAAATGTTTGCTAATTTTATCTACACTTGCCATATTACATGGAACACTAGCAGCACAGTGATTTACATCACAAGGATGCTATGCATTCATTCAGCGTGGCTGCATTTCACCTGTGGTGCATCAGAATTAAAATTATACTGGTCTATCAAACTTTTTTTTCTTCCTAAACTAACTATTCCTTGAACACAATTTAGGTGATTATGGTAGGGATTTTAACTTTCCAAACATAGCCTGGGACTGCCATAGTGTTATGGATTGAATGGAGAGGAATTTCTTATGTACAAGAAAATTTTCTGATTCAGTATGTGGATGTACTCAGAAAAGGAGCAAAGCTTGACTTACTCATGGGAACTAAGGCAGGGCAGGTGACAGAGGGGTCAATGACCATAATTCTATTCGTTTTAAAATAGTGATGGAAAAGGATAGACTGGATCTAAAAGTTCAAGTTCTCAATTGGAGGATGACCAATTTTGACAGTTATTAGGCAAGACCTTTCAAAAGTTGATTGGGAGCAGATATTCACAGGTAAAGGGACGGCTGGAAAATGGGAAGCCTTCAGAAATGAAATAACAAGAGTCTCGAGACTGTATGTTCCTGTGAGGGTGCTGCTTGGAGGGAATGCTGGGTGAGGGGAGAAACTGAAGTTTTGGTCAGGAATACGAAGGAAGCATTTGTCAGGTACAGACAGCAGAGATGGAGTGATTCCCTAGAAGATTATAAAGGCAGTAGGAGTATACTTAAGAAGGAAATCAGGAGGGCAACAAGGGGGACTTGAGATAACTTTGGCAAATAGAGTTAAGAATAATTCAAAAGGATTCTATAAATACTTTAAGGACAAAGCAGTAACCATGGAGAGAATACATGAATAGAATAGAAAATCTTTTATTGTCACGTGTATTCAATATAAAATGCAGTGAAAAGTGTGAACCATCGCTCTATAGAGGCACCATTCACATTAACTTATAACAAAATAACAGAGATAATTTAAAGAGAGTCCAGCTTTTCCTGCTACAGTAAGTTGCTGCCAGAGTCCTGCTCAGGCTTTCCAGCCCACATCATGCTGCCAAGTGTCCTGCTGATAGGCTCTCTTAAAGATCAGCAAGGCTGCCTGTGTGTGGAACTGCAGGAGATGGCGGAGATACTAAATGAGTCTTTTGCATCAGTGTTTACTATGGAGAAGGACATGGAAGATAGAGAACATGGGAAATAAATAGCAACATCTTGAAAATGCCCATGTTACAGAGGAGGTGGTGCTGGATGTTTAAAACACATTAAGGTGAATAAATCCCTGGGACCTGATCAGATGTACCTTAGAACTCTATGGGAAGCTAGGGAAGTGATTGTTGGGCCTGTTGTTGAGATATTTGTATCATCAATAGTCACAGGCGAGATGCTAGTAGACTGGAGGTTGGCTAATGTGGTGCCACTATTTAAGAAAGGTGGTAAGGAAAATCCAGAGAACTTTAGACTGGTGAGCCTGACATCGATGGTGGGCAAGTTGTTGGAGGGAATCCTGAGGGACAGGTTTTACATGTATTTGGAAAGGCAAGGACTGATTAAGGATAGTTAACATGGCTTTGGTGTGTAGGAAATCATGAATCACTAACTTGATTGAGTTTCTGGAAGTAGTAATGAAGAGGATTGATGAGGGCAGAGCAATGGACGTGATCTATATGGGTTTCAGGAAGGCAGTCGAGAAGGTTCCTCATGGTAGACTATTTAGCAAGGTTAGATCACATGGAATACAGGGAGAAGTAGCCATTGGATACATAATTGGCTTGAAAGCAGAAGACAGAGTGGTGGTGAAGGATTATTTTTCTGACTGGAGGCCTGTGACCAGTGGTGTGCCAAAAGGATTGGTGCTGGGTCCATTGCTTTTCATCATTTATATAAATGATTTGAATGCGAAACCAAAATCAGAGGTGTAGTGTACAGCGAAGAAGGTTACCTTAGAGTACAATGGGACTTTGATCAGATGGGCCAATGGGTCGAGGAGTGACAGATATCACATTTTGATTAATGTGAGAAACTGCACTTTGGAAAAGCAAATCAGAGCAGAATTTATACACTTAATAGTAAGTTTCTGAAGAATGTTACTGAGCACGAGAGACCTTGAAGTGCAGATGCATATTTCCTCAAAAGTGGAATCGTAAATAGAAAGGATAATGAAGAAGACATTTGATGTGCTTGCTTTTATTGGTCAGTGCATTGAGTATAGGAATTGGGAGGTCATGCTGTGGCTGTACATTCACTTTTGGAATACTGTGTGCAATTCTGGTCTCCCTGCAATTGGAAGGATGTTGCGAAAGAAAGTTCAGAACAGATTATCAATGATATTGCCATGGTTGGAGGGTTTGAGCTATAGGGAGAGGCTAAATAGGTTGGGGCTATTTTCCCTGGAGCATCCAAGGCTGAGGGGTGACCTTATAGAGGTTTATAAAATCATGAGAGACATAGATAGGATGAACAGACAAGGTATTTTCTCTGGAGTAGGGGAATCCAAAGGTTTAAGGTGAGAGGGGAAAGTTTTACAAGGATCTGAAGGGACAACATTTTCACACAGAGGGTGTTGCATGTATGGAATGCGCTGTCAGAGGAAGTGGTAGAAACTGGTAAAATTACATTTAAAAGGCATCTGGATGGGTGTATGAATAGGAAGGGTTCAGAGAGATGTGGACCAAATATTGGCAAGTGGGACTAGATTAATTTAGGATATCTGGTCAGCATGGACTGAAGGGTTTGTTTCCATGCTGTACATTGCTATGACTCTAAATTAAGATATTTAGACAGGGAAAGAGATAAATAGGCAATTAGAATAACTATTAATATAGGAGACCAAATATTCTATGCAGCATTATGGCTTCAGGCAGCCAGCACCATAAAAATGTCAAACAATGAAACAAGGCAGTTGAATAATATAGATTGTAACACATTAGATTAATATCATACAATTTCACCAGATTTTCTTTGAGAGAAAATTTCAAGCAGTTTCACGCTTGTGCTTTTCCCTGTGGTTATTTCTTTTTCTCAAGAGATTAAATAAGTTGTTTGAGTCCATGACAGTGTGAATTGCACATGATGCATTGCAAATAGTGGGCTTAATGTGCTAAATGACCTTTTTCTCATTCCCAACTTGCTAATGTTTCTATATTCCTCATGTTTGGCTTGCACTAATGGTGGCATAATTCTTGGTGCCCCATCTACTGTCACAGAATTATTCTGCTTTCATAAAAATGTTGATTCTTTTCAGGCAAGATCACCAAACATTCAGCAGAGGTGACAGCATTCATTCAAGATATAAATGTTCGACTTGCAAACCCGCTTCCACTGTAGAAAGGACCGCAGACTGCAGGGGTTCTCTCCATTTGTTATCCTTAGCAGCAAGCATTGAAAGGTCTGCAGAGGTGAACAGCAATGTCTCATGCCAATGTAGCATCTCAATGCTGTAATCTATATATGTTGCATTATATGATTCCTACCTAAGAATAGCATGCTAGTCTATCGCTATTCACTATAATTTCCTGACATTTTACACCATACTATTTCACTATTCCTTTGATTAATGTTGCCTGATCTTTATTTCCCCCAGTCATGACTTTCGCATTAATCTCTGTCATTTCTCTTGTTCCCATTTGCAAAAATTTACGGTTCAATGCCACTGATGTACTAAAGAACTACATTTATTTTTATCAATATTTCCACATAGCATTTCAAAAACAAACTTCTTCTCTGTAAAAGAGTTTCTAGGTCTCCTTACATAAATGGGACAAACTACATGGTATAACAACAAAAGCACCATCTTCACTATTAATTTAATTGATAGGAGTTTATCAGCCACTGCAATAAGCTTGGAATAATGAGGTAACATCGCAGCTCGACTTTGAGAGCCAGACTTTTCTACTTCTGTCAGAGTTTGCCCTTTAATTGAAATGGATAATCAGATTTTATGATATACAGCAAGAAATTGTTCATTTAGTGTCCACAAAGGCACAAGACCAACCAGCATCTTTTTTTTTAAATTCAGAACAATTAAAAAAAAGAGAAAATATCTAACAAGGCAAATACTGATATCAATGTACATTACCCTGTACTGACATTGGTGGTAGTTTATCAAATGAATCCAGTTTTTCCCAGGAATACGCTGGGATGGGGATAGCTTCTTTTGAACTACAAGTGAGCGTAACATCATTTCCAGCATCAACAACTCCTTGAAGTCTACATGATGGGATAGTGGGTGGCACTGAAAGAAGAGAATACAAAACATCAGTCTTAAGTAGCATGGTTGCAGTATCACTTGAACACCGCCCATTGAAACTAATGAGAAAACAGGAGCAAACAGGTCTCATATCACCTGGGAAATACATATATTATTTATCAATTCTTCAACTCCTCTAACTTCCACGAGGAATGCCACAAAACTGTTACATGAACACAGCAAACAAAAGCAAATTATGTCTTTTTTATTATTAAGATAATAAAATAATAATTTTATTATTAACATTTATTAAGTTCCATAAATGTGCTCCCATTACATCTGAATCCCAAGTTAGAGACAGTATTCACCATTCAAAGTTCCATAACATTGCATGATGCTCCAATAATGTTTTCGGAGAAAAAGTGTGCACAATTCATACATATCTCAGTCTTCACCCAGGCTATGGGCTCAGTCAAGTACTGTCATTCTGACTTCTAACTTTACCTTGACACAACGTTTAGGTTCATTTGTGATGTGGCACGATGTACTAAATTCTCAAATTAAAAAGATGTTCAAGGATCCTATCACAGTTTTAAAAATATTGAACATCACACCACAATATATTCTTCCTTTCAATGAGGTGATTGATTAGGGAGGTAATAATGTGTGTCCAAGGAATTAACCAATAATAAAAGATAAATAATGGATGTTAAATCAAGCAAAACAATAGGCATCATTTTGGCCCTAATCTGGGGATGAAAACCAGGGCATAATAAATCTATGTCACTGACCAGAAGATTTGTCAGCTCTATCCAAACCTCGAGACTGTTATCACAAAGGTCATATCAAGATGGATAACCATCTCAAAGTAGCAAGTAGGCAATCAAAGTAATAAAAAATAATAATAATAACTTATAAATGATCAGAAACCAACTGGAAGTTCCCAGTCCGCCTGTAGGCCTTGCACTATAGCTTGGCATAGGATCTGCCTGGAAGTGACCTCTGAGTAGAAGATGGGGGAAGGCAGTTAGCGTTCCAGGCTGACTCAGACATTTCCTTTCACCCCTAAAAATCTGGCTGCAGGGATCAACCAATGGGTAGTTCATGGTGGTAAACAGCTGTGTCTTTTTCTTTTAGTTTTAGATGTGCTAAGAGGGTGGTTCAAGATGATCAAATCCTCTCTCTTCCCATCAGCTCCCCATACCTGCAGCGAATGCAGTTCGTTCCAAGTCAAAGGGTCTCCTGTTGGACCCAATGGCTTTGAAAGCCCACCCACCAGCCTTAATTGTACAGGAAACTTACCCACTAACCAACAATGTAAGCAAAAATCGCTGTTGGGTGAATATTGTTTAATATTCAATTCCACTCGCAATAATAAAGTCAGGAAGTTTCACTGCAAGGCATTGGTGAGAACACATCTGGGGAACATTGATGAGATCACATCTGGGGAACAGCTTATATTTTTGGTTTCCTGATTTGAATAAAAAAAGATAATTGCTTTTGAAACATTTGAAATAAGATTAGCTTGTCTCACTTGTGTGATAAAAGGCTTATTTTGTGAAGAAACATTAAACAGGTTTGATTCACACCCATTGAGAGTTTGGAAGACTGCAAGGTGATCTTACTGAAGTAAGATTTAGGTCTTTTTCCATGATGTATGGCTCTGAGACTGGACTAACTGGATACTGAGAGGATGTTTCTTCTCGTGGGAGAGACAAGCTAGGGGATCGAGTCAAAAATGAGGGGTCTTTCTTTTCAGACAAAGAGGAGGTTTTTTTTTTCTCCCCATCAGGATAGAAGCACATTATGAATTGTGGAGTTGGCAGACAAATCTGAACACCTAGAACAATCAGGTGGATCATCAGTGTATGGGGATAACAATTTCATTTGAAATCACAGATCCATAGTTATGTTGATTGAAGCATATATATTTCTTAGAGGTTTATTAGAGTGTGGAAACTTCTTCCCCAGGAGATAATGGAGACTGGATCTTCATATTTATTCAAGACCAAGTTAGGTACATTTTAAATGGACAAGTGAGTCAAGGATTGTGGGGGAGGGTGTGTGCAAGATTTGTAGGAAAGTGGAGCTGTGACCATAATCAGATCAGTCATGATCTTACTGAGCAAGCTTGAAGGGTCAACAAACTGAATCCTGCTTGCAAATCCATCCAACATGGAGCCAGCACCCACATTTCAACACTCAGGATCCTGACCAATAATGGAAAATCTTTTCCCATGGACTGTAT
This sequence comes from Hemiscyllium ocellatum, assembly GCF_020745735.1. NCBI lineage: Eukaryota > Metazoa > Chordata > Chondrichthyes > Orectolobiformes > Hemiscylliidae > Hemiscyllium > Hemiscyllium ocellatum. The sequence continues at coordinate 43,518,556 of NC_083412.1, read as the reverse complement.
CTTGTCGCAGGTGCAAACATTCTGCACTCAGGATCTCAGCAGAGCAACTGGTAGGACATCAGGATGGCAGCACATGATGAATTCTGGTAGACAATTCTGAATACCGAGAACGATCAGGTGAGTCCTCAGTGTACAGGGGCAACAATTTCACTTGAAACCATGGGTCCACAGATATGTGATTAAAAGATAACTGCATATTAATTCCATGTTATCCCATCCTCCTACTATGCTTGTCACTAGTGAAGAGATGAGTTGCAGATGTAATGGATCTCTGGTGTACCTCAGAAAAATGTCACCATCTTAAAGAAAAGGCTGGTTAATTGATGCTGCACTGTTAGCATCAGTTCGTTTCCCGCTGTTGCCAAAAACCAAAAGAAACATCTGGGGAGCAATTCAAACACTTCTTTAATATTTGTCAGGCCACATTTGATCACACTAACCAAAACTGTCCCCAATAATCTAGGAGACCTTGTTGCATGTTTCTATTTATAAAGCCAAATTTGTATACCTTCATACCAGACATCTCAATTTGTTCTGCCTTCTTCAAAAATAATTGTGCCCCAATAAACTGATGTCCTTGACTTCTTGCACGTTTTCCAAAATTGCACATTTAGCTTAGAGTGCCTTTCCCATTCTTCATATCAATATTGTTATTTCTTCTCTGCATTATATTTCATTTGGTACATGTTGTACATTTTAATCATCTTTGTCTGCTGAAGTCTGTTCCTATCCTCCTTAATGTTTACCATATTTCCAAGCTTTGTGCTCTCCAAATATCAAAACATAAAGAATAACAGTAATATGAACACCCATCCCTGTAAGATACTATTGCATACTTCCTTCTAACTTGTAAAGCAACCAACAGTTCTCTTTGCTTTCTATCCCTGAACCAATTTTATATTCGTACAGGCATCGCCCTTTGTTTTCTATGTGAACTTCAATTTTGATAACATATCTACCAAGTGGTACATCATCAGACACATGTTGAAAGGATATCTAGACAACATCAACTGCGTGACCATCCATCCTCTCTATTTCTGCTCCAAATAATTCAATCCAGTTCTTCAAACATCATTTCTGCAAGAACCTGTTTTTATATTTTAAACTGTGCTTTTCCATTCATATTTCTAAACACTTCTCAACATGGACCAATGTTTGGGTCACTCAGCTGGATTTGACCACTCCCTTTTGTTTTGAACAAAGCTGTAACATTTGTAATTCCTGAATTCCTCTTGCCCCACTTCCAAACCTAAGAAGATTGAAAGCTGTGACTGTGATAAGTTATGATGGAGGATTAGTTTCTCGTAGATAGATGAGTTACATTCAGTCAAAAAGCTGTCCCCATCCATATCTATCTTGTGATTCAATGATATGAGGTATTATACAAGATGCTGGTAAGATTTAGTGGCAGGACATCAATACTTTACCAACCTTTATTTTCTATTGCATTGACAAGCTGTCCAATTTGGACACTACAAATCCTTCCCTTAATATTTAATTGGACTCTCAGCTGTCTGTTGACACATTCAGAGATCTAACACTGAACCTGGGAGGATGTGCTTCACTGCACCAACAACTGCACTGACAACATTATACCTCAAATGGCACTGCAGTGGGTCAGCAAGCCTCTGTCAATAGATTAGACAATTTCTAACTAAATAGTAACAGTTACCTTCCGACAGCAAAATGATTACCTGCAGTATCAGCAAATATGGTACAGTTCCAAACACATTTCAGAAATGAAAGTAGTTGTGAAATGCTGTGCGTACCAATATTGAATGCACTGATGTACTTGTCATTAAAATCATACTTGGCACTGCAGGAGGTGGGCTAGCAGTAGTGCTCCCTTCCTAACACTACACTAACACATCTTTATTTATCAGCAATTCCTTCTTTTAAAGCACACTGTTGAGTGCAAATTCTGGTTACCAAATTCAACTTGGATGTGTAACAGATTCCATTTTTCCACCAAAAAGCTGAGCATTGGAGATGCTGGAAACCTGAAATAAAAACAGAAAATATTGAAATATATCACAGGTCAGGCAGCATGTGCATGGACAGCAACAGTGTCTGAATGTTTTCAGGATTTTCTGTTTCTAATTCAGATTTCAAGCATCTGAACCATTCTACATTTTGATTAATATCTAATTCCCTTCTTTCCCTCATCCAGGATTGTCTAGCTTAGAGATTTGCTCTTCTCCCCAGCAGTGTTTCTGTTAGACTCCTGAACCCTTTCCACCGTTAATGATTTATTATTTCTCGTCTTGTGTTTCCATCCACTCTATTAGAAGCTATCCTTTGACCTTGGTGTACACACCCACTTTGCTCAAAACTTATTACATCTCTACCTTTTCCCTGTTTTAATGAAAGATCACCAACTTTAAATAATAATTGTTTCTCTCTCCACAGATCCTGCCTGGCCTATGATGTATTTTGAGCACTTACTCTTTTTGTCCCAACATTTCCATATTGTTACAGAGAGAGATTTCACTTGCCTATTCATTGTATAAAAATTGTGCAAAAGGATCTTTATGCTCATATCCACAATTTCACTGTAAAAATATAATGACCATTTTTATAACTAGGAGAAACAACTTCACATGAGTACCTGCGTTAGCCTTAAGAAATCAAAAATAGATTTTTGAATAAACATTTAATTGCAGTTCAGAGGGTAATCATGACAAACCTTTGGCTAAAGACTGCATAAAACACTTGGTTTATTGACATCAAATTCTCCATTTACAGGATAAATTCTGTTGAGCAGTGAACTATCAAGTATCCTTCACATGTTTCCCAGATATATACTGCGTTGCAGCAGCAATGTTTAAGCTCCTAAAGCACGCTGACATTTTACAATTCTATATTTATGTTGTTATTTTGTGCTTTTTCTCAGAATGTTCCTATATCTGGGCATTCAAAACTAAATAAATGCTTTCATAACCATACAAACAGGCCTTGGGAGAACATGTAGATGAAATAATGACTTCTAACTGTGACTAAATAATTGTCAGAACAGAAGTTAAATAGAGGAAAGCTACCAATGTGACAACAAAAACATCAAATATTGACAAAATTTTATTTTCTTTTATGATTTTTTAAAATCACATTATGGAGCTCTTGGATCACCCAAGTCCTACATTTCATGTTGAAAATGGATAATATAATCTTAAGCTTCTATTTCCATTGTGCTTGAAATAACCAGGAGAATGAACACAGAGCTTCCTCTCCTTAGCTCCTGGCCTCAGTCGAGAGATGCCCACACACAATCCCAGATCATATTGAGAAATCAAGACATAAAAATGCCCAACATCTATATAATTCCTACTCAAACATATTACTGAGTTTTAGTATTAATAATTTCAGGATATATTTTTAAAAACCACATCGGCGTGAAATAACAACCTACAGCTGTCACCCACTCTCCCATCCCCATCACACTCAAAACAGTCGTTCATAAAATGGAAATTGATTTTCCTATGTTTCTTTAAATATTTCAGAATTTTCATAACTCTCAGGATGGATTGAAAAAAACAAATTACTACTGAAACAAGTAGAAATCTGTGTTACTGGAATTAAAACTTAACAGGATTAAAGAACCTTTACTGGTGACCTTTCAGAGTGAGAATGAAAGGCAAGGTCACTAAAGCTGTCCTGCTTAGCAGCATGAAGTGAAAGCACAAACTTGAACAGATTACCAAATGTTGCAGGGCCATTTGGAGTTCACAGCTAGTGAAGGCCAGAGTGTAGGAGGAAAAGGAAGGGAAAGGTCAAACAGAGAAAGTGAAGACTGTGCTGAGCTGAGCTCCTTTCAGCAGCTTGTAACAGAAAAACAAAATGTTCACATACATGTTTCTTAATCCAGAATGGTTCTTTTCTAAAAGATGCCACAATCAGGAAAGAGAGAAAAAACATCAATTTGGAAAGCAACCTGTGTCACTGTCATTACGTCAACAATATCACCTTCGATGCAGCAAGCCTCATTCATCACAACTGTTTTACTGTATTAGAGTTGACCATAGCAGGAACAGAATTATGGATAATCTTTCTATTTCACCAGGTTTGCTCTGAACTTGCTTCTTTAAATTGAGGAAATTGGTGAACACCATTTTCTGAAAATATTTTGGTAGATGCAGATGCATTTGTATTATGCCTATCATTGTCTGCTGGATATGTGGAATGTTGGGAACTGGCAGAGCTACCAATGGTTTCTTTGAAGGAAACCTTTTGTTCAATTACAGTATTACTGCAAGTGTTTGGATTTTTTTCAAAAACAAAAAGACATTGTATAATGTTCAGAGCCAGAAGTACCCTGATGGTCTATACATATGTACAAAAATGGGTACCATCGTACTTGTGGATGTACAGCACAAGGTGGGTCTGGAACCTACCGATGTTTCATTGAAGTGAAGGACAGAAACATTAGAAACTGGAGTAAGCCAATCACCCCCTCAAGTTTGCTCTACCTCTCAATTACATCATTGCTGATCTGCACCTCAACTCATTTTCCTGCCTTTACTGAAATATCGGATAACCTTATTAACATAAGTCTATCTGCCTATGTTAGGTCTTGAAAGCTCAAAACAACCTAGTATCCATTGTCTTATGGGAGAGAATTCAAATTTGTTTTAAACAGTATTTTCTGATTTCAGTGACTGAGTGCTAACGTTCAGATTAATGTGCCCTTGCTCTTGGAGTTCCCCATGGCTCAACTGGTCTGAAAAAGATTTTGTACAGTCTATTTAATTTCATTCTATCGTCTATAATTTTGCCCGGAATTATCTTTTGCTTTTGTGTATAACATGAATAATCACAGTGCCAACGTATTATATCCCAGTCGACAAAGGCAGAGGAAAATGGCTCAACAGCACCCTCTAGTGCATTGTTTCAAATCTAACATTGTAATAAAGGTAAAACAGTAAATGAATTTCAAAAGAAAACCCTGAATCATCTGTGCAATACTGCATTTTCCTCCATGGTTATATCAGGAAAACACTGCAGCTTTTTGCTGTAAAAAGCTATAACATTAAAAGAAACTAAAAGTAAGCACAAAAGACGTGCAATTCTGGTCTCCTTCCTATCAGAAAGATGTTGTGAAACGTGAAAGGGTTCAGATGTTGCCATGTTTGGAGGATTTGAGCTATAGGGAGGGGCTGACTAGGCTGGAGCTATTTTCCCTGGAGCGTTGGAGGCTGAGGGGTGACCTTTTAGAGGTTTATAAAATCATGAGGGGCGTGAACAGGATAAATAGACAAAGTCCTTTTCCCTGGGGTGGGAGGAGTCCAGAACTAGAAGTCATACGTTCAGGGTGAGAGGGAAAAGATTTAAAAGAGATGTAAGGGGCAACGTTTTCATGCAGAGGGTGTTGCATGTATGGATTGAGCTGCCAGAAGAAGTGGTGGAGGTAGGTAGAATTGCAACATTTAAAAGGCATCTAGAAGGGTATATGAAGAGGAAGGGTTTAGAGGGATTTTGGCTAAGTGCTGGCAAATGGGACCAGATTAGGTTGGAATATCTGGTTGGCTTGGACAAGTTGGACCAAAGGGTCTGTTTCTGTGCTGTACATCTCTATGACTTGCAGCAGAATGCAACTTTTTGTATAATTCGTGAAATCATGATCAATGTGTAAATTACCTTAAAAATGTGACTTAAAAATTCATGATAATATTTTTTAATTACCTGGTTCAGGAAAATGATTTAATCTTTTTCACTCTACATTGAGCTCTCCCAGGAGCAAGTCTTCACTGTAAGGAAATATTTTATTTCTGGGGGCACAAGATTTTCAACCACCAATCATGGCCTTTAGACTTGTTGCCACCTCTTAAGGGCTTCAAGTATCTGAGAACTACTTTTCAATTAAACTTTGGGGCCAGATTCAGGTGCAAGGAAGATGGCAGCAACAAAAACAAAATAGTGCAGATTCTAAAAATCTGAAAAAGAAAGAAAATGCTGGAAAAACAAATCTGGCAGCATCTGTGAAGAGAGAAACAGAGTTAACACTTTGGAGTGCAGTATGACTGGAGCTGACCCAACTGGTATGGTCATCTCCCTGGTAACATTTACCAGAACTCTAGCTTTCCTCCTCAGAACATCATATCAATGCAATACAGAAGTTAGCACAGACTGCCCAGAAACAAGCTCCAGGAATGGAAGCAACAACAGCTCCATGCCATGATCAAACTGCTTGAAAGCAGGGTATCATCCATACTATGAGTTTTGTGAAGAATTTGACCTGTCAACGTTGTAAAACATCCCAATGTGCTTTATTGGAGTGATAGGATTGGTTTAAACCATTAAAAGGTGTGAACATTTAGGCAACGGTGGGAACTGAGAATCCACACAGGTCATTGAGTGAACAGGAGTTAGTGAGAGTTCGGATAAGGTCAGGCAAACTTTGGATGAGCTCAAGTTCATGGACAGTGGTAATAAGAGACTAACCAGGAGGGCATTGGAACGTAAGAGCCTAGAAAAATCAGGGAGTTGACAAGAATTTCAAATGGGACATGGTGGAAATGGAGAGGTGCAATCTTATGGAAGTAAGTCTACATTTTATGTTGAAGAGGGTGAAGAGTCAGAAACTTAATTAAGGGTCAAATGGAACACTAAATTGTGAACACTATTTAGTCTGACAAAATTACCAGGTTGGGATGGTATTGGTGGTTAGGAATTATTGGTTTTGGGGCTTGGGCACCATTCCCCATGCTTTTCCCCACGCCTGCACACTATCCATTTTCAGCTACTGCTTGTCCCCATTAGCAGTAATTCATTCCCCAAACTGAATTTTGACCATTCCTTTGTCTGTCTAACTCTTTTTCTCTCCCTTTGGACTCTATCTCCATCTAAAGTTTAGCCTCTACCCCTGCAGCAGCAGCCTCTTCTTCACCTCGCCCAAACCCCAAGCCCGTCTTCTGTATAAAAACTATCCTTTTGTCTAGCTACCATCAATTCTGAGTACTGTATCCAAACCCGTTACTCTGATTTCTCTCCACAAATGCTGCTTAACCTGCTGAGATTTTTCAGCAATTTCTGTTTTCATTGATTGTTGTCTTTGGTTCCAAGGTTTGAACTCCTAAATTTTATAAGTGGCGATTTCATGGCAGCCAAGACTAATTAGGACAGGCCATATGACACCACAAAGACAGAGAGAGCAGACTGCAAGGTACAGGTGGATGTCATCAGCGTACATATGGAACCTGACATTTGTTTTTTTATAAATTGAGCCTTTTCCTTTTAGTGACCACATTGGTTGTGTATCACTTCAAACATTCTTTAAATACTTCCCACTGTTTATCTTTAAGTTCAACTCACAAAGCAAAGTTGAATTCAATTTATTTCTTATCCCTTCAAGCTTGCTTTACTTATATATAAAGCCTTGGTCTTTCCCTTTTTCTCAAATCAAATATCAATTTCAATCAGATTATTGTTACCATTCCCAAGATGTCCCCTTGCTGTGAGATTGATAATTAATTCTAGCTCATAACTCCTCAGTAAATACCAATTGCTTTGACAATTCTAATACATATTGTTCTAGGAACCATTTTAGAAATGTATTTTAAAAATTGTTGTTTGTATTTTACAAACTTTTGTTTGAACTGTTATACCACATGCAGTCTATGAAAATTGAAGTGCTCTAGCAAACAATGTTGTTATTGTTCTGTGTTTTCGTGTTCTCTGCATGTTCCCTTCGATTGGAATGTAGCTAATCTAACCCCTCTATTTCAAAAGAAAATCGAGAGAAAAAGAGTGAATTGTAGACAGGTTTGCCTGACATCAGTCATAAGGAAATGTTAGCTCATCATAACAGATTTAATAGGAGAGCACTTGGGGAAAAAAGTGACAGGATTGAACAGAGTCAGCTAGGATTTACTAAACAAAAATTATCCCTGACAAATCTATTGGAATTCTTTGAGGATGTAACTACAAGCACTCCCTAGGTTGCAAACAAGTTCCATTCTGGAGTCTATTTGCAAGTCAACTCTGTACCAGTTGGAATACTTTGCAAGATAATGAGCCACTCATAAGTACATGAAATGGTAGAATGTTGGATCTTCAAAATTACAAATACGATCTCAGAAAGAAATGTAAGTACAAGCTTTCATAAGTCAGAAGTTCACAAGTTGGAGACCCCACAGAGTAGAGTTGATAAAGGAGGGCCTCTGAATGTGGGTTATTTGGACATTCAGAAGGCTTGTGATAAAGGTCCCATATAAGAGATTAGCATGTCATATTAAAGAGCATGAGATTGGGGACAATGTACTGACAGGGACAGAGAACTAGTTGGCAGACTGAAAAAGAAGAGTTGGGATAAATGGGTTTATTCTTGGCAGCTGACTCAAGGTACCACAGGGATCAATGCTTGGATCTGAACTATTCACAATACATATCAGAGATTTAGATGAGGGAACTAAATGTAATAGTCTCAAATTCATCAACAACACAAAGCTGGATGGAAGGCAAACTATGAAGATGCAGGAGATGGTTCAGTGTGATTTGAATAAGTTGAGTGAATGGGCAAATGCACAGCAAATGAAGCACAGTGTGGATATGTGTGTGGTTAGCCACTTTGGTAGCCAAAACTGAAATGTTTTCATCTGACAAAGCTTGCTGAATCTGATCTCATTGACTGTGTAGGAGATAGGAGATTGAATCTGAACTGGAAGATAGTCTTAATCAATACTATGCACATGCAGGTCTAACAGGAACATCTTTGCTCTGAGTGAGGCTTAGAAGTCATGCGAGACCATCAAAGATGGTCATTTAGGAACCTGGGTTATTTTATTGTTCACAATCATATCCATGAGATTGTGACAAACAGATGTTGCAGTCATGGAGGTGCACACAAGTTTCAGACACACCATTTCTGACAGCTTGTGCTCACTATGAACAAGGAAGTGCTTGCCAAACATGCACTGATGAGATCACTGTATCTAGAAAACTACAGCACAAGTCTCTCTTTCAGTGTTGCTGTTGTTAGCCTGAGTTGTCATAAGGCAGCAAATGGGACTAGTTTAGTTTGAGAAACTTGGTCAGCATAGTCAAATTGAACCTAAGCGTCTGTTTCTGTGCTGTCGGACTCGATGACTAAATACAAACACACAAGGCAGTCATCCTGCAACCTAAATAAGAAAAAGGCTCCAAGCCTTTTCCAAGTTGCATTTCCTTCCAAGATGATGAGTTTTGAGGGGTCAAAATATTGAAGTACATATTAAGAGCGTTTTGCAAGATTCAAAAATGGGTTTGTTTTTTATTCATTCATTCATTCATTGGATGAGTACATCACTGGCTAGTCCAACATTTATTGCCCACCCCTAACTGTCCAGAAGGTAGTGAGAGTCAACCATATTGCTCTGGATCTCGAGTCATGTATAGACCAGACCAGGTTAAGATGGCAGTTTCCTTCCTTCAAAGGTAATCAGTGAACCAGATGGGTTTTTCTGACAATTGACAATGGATTCATTGTCATTAGCAGATTCTTAACTCCAGACTTTTAAAAAAATTGTTGTGGCCGGATTTGAACCTGGGTCCCCCGAACATTATTAGGGTTTCTGGAGTAACAGTCCAGCGATAATACTACTTCGCCATTGCCTTCCTCATGGTGATCTTTCTGTCGTATATATGTATGGTGTATCTTGGTCACAAAAGTTTGAGCATGAAAGATTTAAAGAATGCAAGACACATTTGTAAAATGTCTTTGTTTTACAGGTAGGTATCTTTTGTACGTCTTATAATTTGGTAGGATCAGGTTTAATACCAACTGATAAACAGACTGAACTGAAGAAACTGGTTTGGTTCATGTTGATTTGACACTTACTACTGGTGAAAACATGACCACATTTCCTTGTCAATGCAGGTTTGTCTCATGTCCATGCTTAGCTCCTCTGAGAAATGTGATATTATTTGTGACACAGAAACAACCTAGTAGATTCTCAATGATATAATCTATAGGTTGTTAAACTATGCCCTGTTTTACAAGTAATCCAAATGATAATTTGAGTTTCTATTGATAGGTATTTTAAAAGAGGTCAATTCCATTTCCATCAGAGAAAAGCTTTTCATCCCATATCTATTCTTGGCATTGAACTTAGAAAAGTGCTTAGCATCTGGAAACTTATACATCTTCATGATACATTTTTCAATTGCCCTAAATGTATACGTAGACTGCCATCTTTCTTCAATGATCAGTAAGATGCTCAACTTTGCAAATTTTTTTTTGTGTATTTGGAAGTCAATTGTGGTTTGAGCCTGAATAAGGATACTTAACTTACAAGACGACTTGATATTGGGTTGAGTAAAGTCTTTCTGTTTTAAAGTTGCCAACTGCATCAAGCTAGTATGGGTTAAGGTTAGGCAGTGATGCCAAGACTCAATGCAATGGTTTGGAATCTTTGGTACTGGAGCTGATGGGTTTGTCACCTCATGGACTGTGATAATATGTCAATCTGCACACACTGGCAGACTAGTCACCCATCTGTTTCAATGATGCAAAAGCTGTTTCATGTGTTTATCCTGAGGAGACGGATTGGCACATAAAATGGATAGTTCCAAAGCATGAGATGTCAGACATAATGTAAGGAGTTGGGCTGTCTTGTGTAGACTTCACCTCATGTGCCAGTTTCCTAAGTATCTTGTATAACATGGTTTAAAGGGAGATACTTGCACTGGTACCAGTGTCAGTGTCAATTTTGGCATACAGTGCAGCTTGTATATTCCTTTTGGATGAGGATAAAATCTTCAACCTTTATGATGGCACCTGAACAATGCTTTAAGTTTGCCTTGTGCTGTCTTACTGTGTGGGTTACAAGTCTGTACACCAGCTGATGTCATTCCCTTGAAGGATTCTCCTTCACATGCTGCAGTAGAGAACTGGGTTGAACTTTGGGTTTCTCAGGGTGATATAGGCCAGTATTTAGCTAATTTTAAACCAGTAACCTCTTGTGGAACATAGCTTGTATATTTCATGAAATTCAGGACACCAGTCTTGATGGGAGAGACAACTTGACCTCTGAACCTAGACTGATTGATGGATGACTGTTTAGAATAAGCAGTTTTGCAACTTTTATGATAACACCTTTTCAGCCTTTAGCATCCATTTAATAGCCATGGGCTAGCTTTGAATGCCTACTCAATGCCACTGTAGTGTGGTTTGTTTAAGTTTCTATATATTAGCCTGCATACCATATTCTACAGATAGTCAGATATTTGTTGAATAAGATAGTGATGCAAATAAGCTTCAAGCTATTTACATGATACATGTTACAGATGGAGATAGTCCGCATTCTGTACTTACTGCTGCCACTGTACATTGCACACGTATAGCTGACTACACTGAATCCATTACACAGACAGTGATTGCAGGCAAAGCAGGTACCTTTACATTGGACTGTCACTTGTCACAATGTCATGTCTTTACAAGGTACAGGGCTGGCTGCTCTGGCCATAACACAAACTTTCTAAACAGTTTAGATCTCAGTTTGTTAACAATTATGCCCAGATTGAAGTCAGGTCTTCAATTATACCTCCAGTCCTCCAACCTTTCAGGTGAAACATTGATCAGCCCACCTGGTGCACTTTTTCTTCACAATTAATATTTTATCAAGTAAGATTCCATTAGGGATTTAGTCCCTGGCTGAATTTCTCCAAATGTAATGGAGAATCTAAGTGAGGGATTCCTGAGAAAAATGGAATTGGAATTTTGCAAAATCTTAGCAAATCTTAGTTCCAAGAAATTTAAAAAATCTTTACGTGTAATTTCATCTTCAACAGAATCCCTTTAATGGAAAATGTGCACCTTGATGCAGAGGTGCACACAACTATACTAGACCATCATTTGAAGGAGACATGGAAAGATAGTAGCCGTGGGAAATAGGATAGTTCGTGTTACCATGTCCCAATTTTTCAGTGAACGTAATCTGCCACAGAGTGGGCATTTCTTCAGCCAGAGCTGAAACGTGCGAGAATTTCTGACATAGCAGGAGCCACCACAAATTTATTTTTGTACCCATCCAGAACACTGCTGGCTTAATGTGATCAAAAATTGGCAGCTTCAGAATTATTTATAAAAGCATAACTTTTGCCCAATATTGCAAGATGCTTGAATCTTAATTTTAATAAAGTAGCATCATGCACATGAAATGCTACAAAATCTTTCTCAAGCATGCCAATTCTTTTCTGCGTACGAGTACAATTTCATAATGATTGGAGTGACTGATCTATAGGTTTGAAATTATAACACAAATAAAAAGCATAAGAATAAGAACAAAAGTGTGTGGAATCTTTGCAATTTAATGTCTGTTGGATGCTGATGGCATTTATAAAAATATAGGAAAAAGGATAAGAATGAAGGGAGGAAGGAAAAGTTTGCATCTAAAATGAGAACCTTCTATGATCTCAGGATGTCCACCTGATGTGAAGCCCCTGTTGCATTTCAAGGAAACAAGGCAACCAATTTATATTCAGCAAGATACCACAACCAATATTCAGATAAATGATCATTACTTATTTTAAAAAGTGATTTCGGTTGAGGAAACAGGACTGTTGAATTTATCAGCAGGTCTGGCAGCTTCTGTGAAGAGAAATCAGAGTTAACATTTCAGGTCGGGTGACCCTTCCTCAGAACATTAACTCTGATTTCTCTTCACAGATGGTGCTTTTCCAACAACCTCTGTCGCTCTTTTATATTCAAGTCCCAGATGGAATATTCAGAAGACTGTCTCTCAGGAAGCTCTAATTGCTCCCTTCACATTTTACACACGTGATGACTAACAACCGGAAACATGAAAAAGATCAATGAATTTTAAGGATTCTTTGAAATTCAGATATAATGCCCATTCATTGTGACCGTATTTGGGATCAAAGCAATAACTGTATCTAATCTACAGATGTCAAAGCTAAATTATACATTATAGTGATCTTTATTTACTTCACAAAAGGGAAATAATCAAGTATCTATGCATGTATTAAAATTGTTGAAGCAGAGAATTTATAATCATGCTATTGAAGTTGTACACATTCCGATCTTCAAAACCAATTTTGCCAGCGAAGGTGGCATTTTCCGTATAATTAACATTTGACTAAAAGCCATTTCTGCTTTCCATTTTGGCAAATGGGACTAGTTTTGTTTGACAAACCTGGTCGGCGTGGACAAGTTGGGACCAAAAGGTCTGTTTCTGTGCCATATGCCTCTATTTTGAAATGTAGTGAAGACAGTTATTTCAAACAGCACATAAAGTAAGAGCATGAATTTCCACAGTTGTCCAAACGTACTGAATCCCTCTCTTTGTAGTGATGTCACTTGAGGCAAAAATATCTACTCATCACCAGAGACCACCACAATCACAGGACCAGGACACCCCCTCTCATACTGGGAGAGGGGGACAAAAGACTACTACTGCACCAGAACAAGCCTGAAAAGAGATAAAGGTCCCAAGAGGCATTTCAGAGAAAGAAAAAGCAATGAACTCGGCTGCAATCTGCTATTTACAGAAATCAAGAGGTATGACTATCTCTCCTGCGGGTCTTTTGTCCCATTAAGTGGTTCCATGTGATGATACAAAGCTGTGAAGTAAGACGAAAAGCTCCTGCTACCCATAAGTACATAAATACAGCAGTCAGGGAAAGGTGACCAGAGGTGATATTTATGGGAAATCCAGTTCAAGGTGAAAAATGTAAAGGCCTTCTCATGCAATTGTGTTTTTTTTAATGCCATTTCCCCTCCAGCTCTGAGCAAGATAATGGATGGAAAACCAATGCACGCTATTTAATCTTAATTGCTGCATTTTTCACTTTCAGTTGCCATCTTTTATAATTCATCAAATTCAAGTCATCATGCTTCATAAAGTAAAGCTTTGGTTACTGTATTTCAAATATGACAGTGCTTAAATTACAAAATAGAAGGTGAGAGTGCAACATCTTGATACCCTTACATTATAAATACAGTGTTCAGTGAAATGGATAACCCAGTGTTACATAATCGAATTTGAACACAATTTTGTAGTGTGGATTAACATCAAGTGAAAGTAGGATTGAAAATGGCAGTCTCAAGTTGACCTATAACCTTAAAAGCCAGTCTAGAAAATAAACCTTCAAGTCAGCAATATAGCCTCAATTTGACCATTCATTTTGTCACTGAAGGATCACGGTAATTTGCAGCTTTCATCTCTTTGGAATATTGAGCAACTGTGTAATAAGGTGGATCGACTGACTTGACAAGTCGCACTGTCATGTGTGCACTTTCATGGTAATAACCCTTGCACAGCATGCCAAAATTATATCCTATGCATTGCATGCAGGATCATAATCTCAGAGAAAGATAGGAGAATAAATAACATACCTAGTACAGACAATCCAAGAATGCCTATGTTCCTCTCTCCTCTGTCAGGCAGATTGTTCACCAAGCATTGGTATGTCCCTGTGTCTGACAGTTGTGTATTATTAATGAAGATGGAGGCACTTGTGCTTGGCATAGTGACAACAAATCCGACACGGGAATTAAACTGGGTGGCTCCACTAATTACCTGGCCGCCCTGGTACAAAATTACCTGTGACAGAAAAAGAAGAAATAGAATATGTTCCTTTTAATTTATTGTGACCATTGACCAATTCTAAAATGCAACAGTGTCACATACATTTACTTCATTTTTATCTTATTAGAACACCTGAGTTTTTCACATAGAATAGATTATCAAGAGAGCTATGCACCTGTGTGTTTGTACAGGTTTCAGCAACACAAGAGGTCCCATAGGGCTTCACCTGATCAATGTTAATTTGAGGTGCCCAGAGAAGATATGTTTATTTACAATCAATATGACATTTTAACAATTTTACAATTTCTTCAATCTTGTTAATTATCAGAGAATGTACACGTTCTGTAATTGTACAAATTCCTTTCAGGCACTTCTACTGAAATTTTGGTGACAAAATTGCCTTTTCTTTGTAACTGGAACTATAACCAGATTTTGTTTAATGTACAGCAGAGACAATTGTTTTAATGGAAGCTGGTCACATCTCATATAAAGGCGACATGTTATAGTTATTGGCTCTAAACTTACGATGCTGAATATTAAATACCCATGATGGAGGTGGCATAGTGGGTGGCACGGTGGCACAGTGGTTAGCACTGCTGCCTCACAGCGCCTGTAGACCCGGGTTCAATTCCCGACTCAGGCGACTGACTGTGTGGAGTTTGCACGTTCTCCCCGTGTCTGCGTGGGTTTCCTCCGGGTGCTCCGGTTTCCTCCCACAGTCCAAAGATGTGCGGCTCAGGTGAATTGGCCATGCTAAATTGCCCGTAGTGTTAGGTAAGGGGTAAATGTAGGGGTATGGGTGGGTTGCGCTTCGGCGGGTCGGTGTGGACTTGTTGGGCCGGAGGGCCTGTTTCCACACTGTAAGTCTAATCTAATCAAGTGATGGCATTTAAAATGGTTGGATGGGGGAATCTAAGATGGCGGCGATCTGAGAAGATCACACTGCAGAGCTTCTCATTGCAGCAGGAGCAGGACAGTCCGAGCTTAGGGCATTGGAAAGATTATGGAGCCCCAAGAAACATTTAAAAATTGACTTACCTGTATTTTCAGCTGTCCAGAAATGCCTAAAAAGGGAGAAGGAGCATCCAAGGCCAGACCTGCAGCTTAGGACCTGGTGAACCAGCTCTCGAAATCTCGTGAGATGCTGGGGAAACAGATTGAAGAGAAGCTGGCTCCAGTCTCTCTCGTGTTGCAGAAGCATGAGATGCAGCTGAGAGACCTGCTCCAGTGTAACTCATGGTTAAGATTAAGGATGTTACAGTGGATTCAAGGAACTGGCAAATGGACCCCTTTATTCTCATGGACAGCAAGTTTGTGGAGTATTTCTCTAGGGAATTTCGGGCACTCTTAGACATCAACATAGGCTCAGTTGATAGCTCACCTGTTCTCTGGGAAACTGCCAAAGCTTATGCCAGGGGTTAGTTATTTCATATTTCACAAGTAGGAAGTGGCAGAAGGGTGAGCAGCAACGCCTCCATGAAGCACGGTTGAAGGCATCCGAGAAGGCCTATTTTGACAGACCCTCGTCAGTCAAACTGTAGAGGATTACGGCACTGCGGTCTGCACTAAATTCCGTGCTCATGCAGATGGCAAAGAAGGAACTGGCTTTTGCAAAGCAAAGGTTATACGAGCATGGTGACAAGCCAGGCAAATACTTAGCATACCTTGCCAAAAAGACAAGTGCCCCACAAACCATTACAGTGATTAGGGAGGGGTCTGGGAACCTAACATGTGATTCTAAAATGATTAATGTGGCATTCCAAAGATTTTACTCTAAGTTATACCAATCTGAGAATTGTGAGGAGGGGCAGGTCAAATTGGAATCCTATTTTTTTTTTAGAGATCTGAAGCTTCCGGGTGTGACTCCCGAACAACAATCCTTTCTCAATGCCCCATTACCAGAGCAAAGAGTGCAGGCAGCATCAGAGTGGAAAGGTGCCCAGTCCTGATGGACTTCCCAGTGAATTCTATAAGAAAATTATAAGTATACTGTCAGGTTCGATGCTGAATATGTTTAATGATTCATACGGTCATGATGGTCTCCCACCATCTCTGAGAGAGGCCAAAATTTCACTTTTCCTTAAAAAAGGGAAGGGTCCGGAAAACTGTGTTTCATACAGACCCATCTCACTCATAAATGTGGACTTTAAGATCCTCTCTAAGGCTCTCATGTTAAGGCTGGAGACTGTGTTACCCTCTATTATTAAAGAAGATCAGACAGGCTTCATAAAGAGTTGCAGATCCTCCAATAACGTTAGGAGGCTGCTTAACGTAATTCAAACATGCCAACAGCAGTCAATACAGGGATTGGTGATTTCTTTAGATGCAGAGAAGGCATTTGACCGAGTTGAGTGGCCATTACCTTTTCTATACTCTAGACCAGTTTGGTCTGGGTGAAGTTTTCATAAGATGGGTAAAGATTCTCTACAGTGTACCTCTCACTGCAGTCATTAGCAACAGGGTACAATCAAGCAATTCTAATATTTCTAGGGGCAGCCAGCAGGGCTGTCCTCTTTCACCATTTCTTTTTCGTTGGTGATTGAACTGTTGGCAGAGGTCATTCATGGGGATCTCAATGTATCAGCTCCAGAAGTGGGGTCAAAATTACATAAGATCTCACTGTATGCAGACAATGTTCTAATTTTCATGACAAATTCAGCACTTTCAGTGCCTTGCCTGATACAATGCATTCACGCGTTTGGCGCTTTTTCAGGGTATAAGATTAATTTTGCTAAATCAGAGGCTGTGCCTATGGGTGGTCTTACGAAAGAGTTGGCTCTTGAGAGTGACTATAGATTCCCATTTAGGTGGTCACATTGGGTTTTTGTGTATTTGGGCATATTCATTACTCCAGGTCTGGATTGGCTGTTCAACGCCAATTTTACTCAATTATTTGCGAAAATTAAACAAGATCGCCAAACATGGGAGGCACTTCCGGTCTCGTGGTCGGGTCGGATAGCACTTATTAAGATGAATATTCTCCCTCGTTTGCTATACCCTATATACGGATGCTCCCCCGATTTTCAATAACAAACACTCGGGAGACTGAACAGTTGGTTCAGCTCCTTTATCTGGCACTGTAAACGGCCCCTCATTAAATTAGCCAAACTACAGTTGCCTCACAGATTGGGGGGAGTAGACCTTCCAGATATTAAAAATTACCAATTAAGCTCACTTTTGACCTATGAGAGTGATTGGGTTTGTGGGGACCCTCTTTCAATATGGCTAGATATCGAAGCATCCCAGGCAAGGTGCCCCCTTACCAGTTTGCTGTTTTTGGACAAGGTGAGGACAGTTAGGGAATATTTCCATAACTCGATAGTCATCAATCCTGTTAAAGCATGGAGGGCAACTCGGCTGAGGGAAGGTAATATTGGCAAAACGTCTTTGTTTATACCTTTAGTGGGTATGCCGGGTTTTCAACCGTGTATGATAGATTTAGGATTTAAATGTTGGGCAGCTAGGGGTATATCTAGCATGGGTGATTGGTTTGAGGGAGATGTAATGATGTCCTTCGATCAGTTCGTACAGAAGTAAGAGTTACCTAATAGAGACCTCTTTCGTTTTTTTTCAAGTTAGAGATTTTATTAAAAAAAACACTTTTGACTGATCCCCACAAATCTGACATAGAAAGAGAGGTACTAAGGGCTAAGAGTACTCTCTCTGTCAGTACTCTATATCACCAGTTGGGGGGTGCCACCTCAGATGAGTTTGATCAACTTTGCAAGATGTAGGAAAGAGAGCTGGGTGTTGAAGCTTCTTCAGAGGCATGGGAGGATATTTTTGAGAATGCAAGGAAGATATCAATTTGCAATAGGACCCATGCTTTACAGTTGAAGATTCTCTACAGGGTCCACTTAGTCCCAGACCATTTGTCAAAATTTAAACCAGGGATATCTTCAACATGCCCCAAGTGCAAGGTCTGTACGGGCACTCTTACCCATTGCTTTTGGTCTTGTGACAGGCTTCAAACATATTGGAGCGCTGTGGTGGGTGCAATGGAGAGGATGTTGGGTGTAGGGGTGGAGAAGGACCCTATTTCTCTCCTTTTGGGCCTACCCATTGTATTTCCTGCAGACGCGCATAAGAAAAAACTTTTCAATATTCTTACATTCTGTGCAAGGAAGAACACCTTGCCAGGTTGGATATCAGAAATCCCCCCATGCCTGTTGGATTGGCGGAAGATTGTTATGGAGCATATTCCCCTGGATTTTCTCACAACTATGGTACACCACAAGACTGAGAATTTTTACAAGACATGGCAACCCTTTTTGAAATACCTGGACACAGATTTATCTGCCACACTAACAAGGGCTTTTATATAGCCATAACGATTGTGTTTCATGAGTCCAATACCCAGGGAGGAGTAACTGTGAATGTATGAGCATTTGTTTAGCTAGGCTGAGTTATTACTATCTATTTGTTGGTTGTTAGGTATTTATTTATTTAGTTAAATAGCTAGTTTAATTTTTTTAAATTTTATATTTCTCTATATGTTTATACATTCGCATAGGATGGTGGGTTGGGGAAACTATTTTATTATTTGGGTTTAGGTTTTGTACTATTTTTGTACTGTTTTGAATTGCATTGTTTTGTATTTGTTGCAATATTTAAAAATCTATTTTTTCTTAATAAAAATATATTAGATTTTAAAAAATGGTTGGATGCCCAGCCAGTCATCTGCCCACTCACCCCAAGCTTGCCCCATAATAGTGAGGGTGGGCATGTTCCAGAAGCAGCATTCCAAATCTCATACAATATGCAAGCAAATAATCAATAATAACTGAAGTTGCTAAAAGCACAACTAACCCCAATAAACCATGACAAAATATAGCTGTGCAAGTAGCTCTTTTCCATTTTTAAAAAAAGCATTGACGTGAACAAAGCTGAGAAGATGATGCACTCCTTCAGAGGGTGCACTGGGTGCATCAGGGCCCAACCCCAAATCCTCAGATTCCCCTCTACTCGCTCTTCTGCACTGTCTGCATAATCAAACCTGGTTTCCAGCCCTTCTCACCGCTCCACAGGTTCCATGCTTCCTTCTCACTAACCATAGTCTTCATAATAACTCACCCCCGACCATCTACAAGAGCCTGAACACTATTTACAAGACACAAGTCAGGAGTGTGATGGAATACTCTCCAACTGCCTGAATGGGTGCAGCTCCAACAACATTTAAGAAGCCTGACACCACACACGGCATCCAGTCTGCTTGACTGGCATTATGTATGCAAATATTTGCCTCCCCCTCTCCACCACCACGCTCAGTAACAGTGTGTACAATCTAGAAAATGCATAGCAGAAATTCACTAAAGATCCTTAGACATCTTCCAAACCCACCAGTGCTTCCATCTAAAAGGACAAGGGAACATCACCACCTGCAAGTTCCCCAAGCCACTCACCACCCTGACTTGGAAATATATTGCCAGTCGTTCACTATCACTAGGTCCAAATCTTGGAATTTCCTCTGTCACAGCATTGTGAATATCTCCACACTTAAGTATCTCTAATAGTTCAAAAGGCCAGGACTCGAAGATATGAGTTATAGGGAAAAGCTGAATAGCTAGAGCTTTTTCCCTCTGGAGTATCGGAGGCTGAGAGGTGACCTTATAAAGGCTTTTAAAATCATGAGGGGCATGGATAGTGAGAGTAGCAAAGGTCTTATTCCTAGGTAAAAGGAGAGTAGTCCAAAACTAGAAAGCATAGCTTTAAAGTGAGAAGGGAAAGATTTAAAAAGGGCTTGAGAGGTAACGTTTTCATGCGGAGGATGGTGCATATATTGAACGAGCTCCCAGAATGAAGGAGAGTACAATTATAGCATTTAAAAGGCATCTGAATGGGTATATGAATAAGGAGGGCTCAGAAGAATGTGGACCAAATGGTGGCAAATGGGACTCAGTCATATTGGACTGTCTGGTTGGTGCAAAGTTGGACCAAAGGGTCTGTTTTCATGCTATGTAACTATTATTCTAAGGGAGCTCACCATCACCTTCACACACGCACCTAGAGATGGGCAGTAATTGATGGCTCAACCAACAGCACTCACACTCCATGACTGAATAGAAAAAGTGTATCATTTGTACACAAAGGGAGTGACTAAAATTCATCAGATCAAATGATACCAGGCTGCTTCAAAAACAACAAAATAATTTTTGAACGACAAGATTATTTTTTCTGATAGAAATAATATGCAGATAGGCAGTTTTCAAACTTGCTATATCACCAAGAATGCACCAGTGTGTAAGTACAATATGTTTATTAATGACAGCAAATGGGTTTCAATCCCAATTAAGTACTGATGGTTTGATTTACACTTTGCTTATCTCTTGCCCCATGATCATTTATTTTCACTTTTGCATTCTTCAACTTGAGTAAGGAAGGTAGAATACACAGTTTAAGGATTCAGGAAGGTGTCTAATTAACTCTGGATGTCCCCATGAGGAAAAGGATGTTTATTTAAAAAGACACTTAAATATTCTCACATAGTAAAGGCACGCTTTGGGCTGTTAAGTCATGCTTAGACTTCATACGCTTATGATAATTAAGCCTCATAATTGTCATTGCAAACAACAAATATATGTCAAGAGTTCAGGCTTTACCTCATTGCTAAAATCACTGACATAACTCCATTAGTTAAACAATGCTCTAAATTACATCATTAATCTGCACATAGCGTGAATTCAGATTCAGTTTGAATCGTAAATCATTATTCAACAATCAACTCTGAACTAACTGTGACCTGACATTAAACAGCCATATCATGCAGACATAACAGGGTAGTTGCTGAAACAAATGATTCAGAGAGAACACAGGGTCACAGCTTCAGAAGAGGAGACAACCATTTAGGATAGAAATAAGGAGAAATGTCTTCACTGAAAGGGTTGTGAATCTTCTGAATCCTCTATCTAGAGAGATAGGGCTGTTTATATATTCAGAAAGGAGGTCATTTGATTTTTGGGTACTGTGGGATCAAAAGGTTGTGGGGAGATTACAGGAGAATGGAGTTGAGATGGAGATCAGACATAAATAACTATGGAAGCTGAAAACGGCCAAGTGGCCTACATCAGTCCTTAATTCTTATGATGTTTGGTCCCACACACGCCTAGAAAAAACATAGGAAGCAAACTTAATTGAGGGCATGGTGCTCAATCATTATAAAGACAAAAAGCAGAAAACTGTGGATATGGGATACCTGAAAAAAAAATCAGCCAGTCAACCTGGACCGCAGAGAGAACCAGAGTTAAAATTTGATGTCCTCTCATTGAGGTTTATTTTTGATTTTCTTAGTAATTGCATGCAACCCAATAAGGCAACTTTTCCACAGCATAACATATGCTCCTGCAGCTGGTACAGGTATGTTCCTAATATCTTGTGTTACATTCTTCACTTCAGCTCAAATGTATCAAACATGATAAGGATTGGCCAAACAATAATGCAGTTTAGTTGCATTTTGAAGAAAAGTTGTATTGGACTTTAACGTTAACTGGTTTCTCTCTTCACAGATGCTGCCGACCTGAGTTTCGCCAACATGTTGTTTTTGTTTCAGATTTCCCACTTCCATTGTATTTTGCTCTAATATTAACGTAAATTGTTTACTTGAAGGTATACTATAAACAGATAAAGTTAACTGGAAGATTAAGTGCAGCATGTCTAATATCTGTTCCAGCTGCTTGTAGACTGAACACAAGTCAGGAGACTAATAAATCACATCCAGTTGAGGCAGTAATTATGATATCATTGTTTTAAAATACATATCCTTCAAGGTACACATACCTCGAGAAAGCCATCCGACTCCTCCTCACCCATAAGACCATAAGACATAGGAGTGGAAGTAAGGCCATTCGGCCCATCGAGTCCACTCCGCCATTCAATCATGGCCAATGGGCATTTCAACTCCACTTACCAGCATTCCCCCTGTAGCCCTTAATTCCTTGTGACCCGATCGAAACAAACTGACTTCAGGAAAAACCAAAGCAAGCAAGCTGGAAAAAGGTGTGAACTGAAAAAGGACCCTGTTAAGTAGCATCAGTTGTTTTCAATGTGGGAAAAAATCTTCAAACTCAATAGATCAGAGGATCTTGTGGCCCAGCGAGCGATTGTGCCTATCTCTGAGCCAGGAGGACCAGGTTCAAATTGCACCTGCTCCAGAGGTGTATGATAGGTTCATTAGAAACCAAATCAAACTCAATACATGGAGACCTTACAGCAGATGGGAGAAGCAATTTAAGACTCCTCCCCCATCCACTGGAAAAAAAACCAACCCTTGTTTTCTTGCACTAGCTAATTCATTTCTGATATATTGGCAAGAACCACACCAGGGAAAACCACAGTGATTGAAATGACCAACACTTGATCTGAGGACTCATAAGAAACAATGATGACTGAATTGCAACAGTTTTTAGTCTATGGTGACGATGGGATAATTGTAGTCAATGCACCACAATTTTTCAATAAGCTGGCAGCTACATGTGAATCCCTGACATTGACACAGGGATTGAATATTCCACTCAAAGTTTTGCCATGTAGGTTTTGTTGAAAGGGAAGGTTTATTATGCATTGTCCAACATAAGCTTTGCTTCTGATCTGTGGACATCTGAGGCGATGAAGAAAGAATGTAGTGTCCAACTCACTTCCTACATTACTAAATTATAACAGTACAAAGCACTTCTACTGCTAGTTGGCATGATGAATTCAGTATTGCAGGTGGCAACATTAATACAAAAGAGGGACAAGTGACAATGAAAATGAAGTAATCAAAGGTATGCTGCCCATAGGTCAAGCTTTAGACCTCCTTCAACTGCACATTTCAGCAATAGGATTTCAACCAGTCTGCCTGCAAAGTTTAATATCTGAGCCCTATTATTTCATATAATTACCAATGCAAGTTCCAAGATCCTTAAAAGTCTGGAAGATATTATGGAGGCCATAACATTCAACTGTGCAGTGATGTTTAGTAAAATGGGAAAACTAGTAAAAGGAAGTAGCCTCACAAGAACCCCTGTGATCAACAACCCTAACTGCAGTCTCTTTGTGATCTTTGAATGAATGTTGAGTCTATTAAATCAATACCTTGGATTCAAACCTACAGCAGGGTTCTTTATTCAATCTAATATATTGGGACACCAGATTGAGAGCTAGATGCAATATTTCAATAATTTAATTGACATAACCATGGAGTTTTCTCACAGCAAACATCAAATGCACTCAAATATTAGTCCCCTTTCAGCACATCCAACATTTTTCCCTCCAAAATCCCTTGAGCTACTCCCAATTCTGGCCACTTGCAAATTAATAATTTGTTTTGCTCCACCAAAGGTAATCAGCTTTAAGTGATGAGCTCTAAAATTCCACTTCTCTATCCCCTGTTAAAGGCACTCGAGAGCTACTTCTTGACCATACTTTGATCACCTGATCCAATGTGTCCCGATGTTGATTGCATTTCACATTTTGTTCAACTCGGCTTTGAAGTGCCAAGCCTTTAGAGGAATGCTGCTGTTGCAGTACAGGATGTTAAACCAGCAGTTGTTCAATCAGATCTGCTCAGTTCCAACAGACCTGCAACCATACTTCCTTCGCTCAGTCAAAAACTAATTAGATTCAACACAAGGAGATATTCATCACATACTTCTACGTGCAATTCACAGTACTGGAGACAATCAAATGAGTAAACTGTATTTTTGCTACTTTATGACTATTAATCTGCAAACAGGTTGAAAACAGCAAAGGAATAGCTTTGTATCTGTGAGAGTGGAAGCAGTTCGTAAGCTGGCTCAGCAGGGATCATCACAACTGTTACACAGCTGAGCAAAACAGGCAGCTACATTAACGACTCATTGAATAGAGCTAGTTGACAGATTCTTCCAGTCCATAATTTGATGTCAGCAGGAATGACTTCAGGTTCAGTATGGCACTTAGAGGGGACACAGCACAAACAGGTCATTTGGCCCAACTAGTTCACATTCCAGCATTTATGCTTCACTCGAACTGTCTCCCATTTTTTATGTGAAGCCAAAGACTTTGTTGACTTTGAAGGTTCCTAGGAGCCCATAAAACAGCTCAGGAAAACAGCTCAGGAAAACAAAGAATTTTCTGAACTCTAAAATCCCTAATTGACTGCTGCATTAATTCATTCGTTTGGTAATTTACACACACAAATACACACACCCCTACCTTCTCTGGGTCAAGCCACAAATGGCAGAGAGATAACAGTTCAACCAAATTCCTGTTGATACCATGGGACTCTTTTTGCACTTACATGGATGGCCCTTGACAACCATCTCGAATAGTTGAGTGCATTGGAAAACACCCTGGTGATTTTAAAGACCAGGAAATTCTTCTGGGGAGGACAAACAGCCAAAGGTCATGGTCCACAATGGTGTTAGTGACACAGATGGAAAGGAGGATAGGATCCTGCAATCAGAACCTGGGGATCTTGACAGAAAGTTAGTAAACTGTAACAATCTCTGAATTACCTCACTTAGATATGTCACTGAGTGCATGAAACAAGAGACTTGAAAGGTGGTGCAGAAGGAAGGGCTTTACAGTCCTGTCAGGCTGGGACTACGTCTGGGGGAAATGGCACCTGTGTGCATCATTTGCATTGCATCTCAATTGAAATAGAGTTTGAGCATCTTTTAGGGCATTTTGATAGTGCTATTGGAAAAGGTTTAAACTAAATCAGCAGGAGTCTGGGGCCCAGTAGAGAATGTTTGAAAGTAATACCAGAGTACATGAAATGTCGGGATCGCAGATATCCCTGGAACAAAGAATAGTAAGTTAATTGGTGGATTTGGCATAAAGGAGAAAGTAATGGCATAAATCAAGGTTACACCTACAACAAATTCCATCTAGAAGCGCAAGAATGCAAGTTATCCAGGAATATCAGCACTTGCAAGGTCCCCTCCAAGCCCTTCATCATCCAGACTTAGAAATATATAGGCGATAATTCAGTCAGTCAAAATCCTGGAACTTCCTTCCTCATGGCACTGTAGATGTTCTTCCACCAAATGAACAGCAGCGGATCAAGAAGCACCGCACCATCACCTTCCCAATTAAGGGAAACCAAGAATGGACAATAAATTCCGGCTCAGTCAGTGATACTCAAACTTGGCATAGACATGAATGCGCAGACCATCATTCATAAGATTGGTTTGTTGTATTATGATGCTATAGCAAACATGGAGATCTGGCTGAAGGAAGAACAAGTCTAAGTGGTAAATATTCCTAGTTATAAGGTATTCAGAAAAGATAGGAAAAGGATAAAAAGGAAAGTTGGTATTATTGGCTAAAGAAAACATTGTAGTTCCAGAAAAAAAGAATGTTTCAGCATGTTCAAGGGCATATTCTTTCGCTCTTGCTAAATTGACTAAGAAGCATCCATTGCTTGACGCAAACTACAAGCCACATACTAGTGCAAAGGGGTACGGGAACCAATCTGCCAAGAAGTTACCGAAGCTACATCATAGAGTAGCTGTAATGGGGAACTTTAGTTACCTGTATAAAGTTTGATAAGTGGTAGCATAAGGGGCAGCAAGGAACAAGCATTCCTGGATTGTGTTCAGGAGAGCACCTAGTGTTCAATCCAACAAGAAAGGAGATACTGCTGGATCCAGCTCTAGGCAAAATAGATGAAGTAAGAAATGGGAACATGAGGATGACTTATTGCATCATAAGTTTCAGTATGATGGTAGAAAGTTACATTGGTCAGTGAGAGCATGGCAGAATTGTGCTGTATTGCAATGAATGCCATAAAGCACAAAAGTGCTCAAAGATTACAGATTATCAGAGCCGCACTGGATAAAACTAATCACTTGCACAAGGTGTTGCCGGACTAGTTTTGTGCATGTGTGGCAACAAATTGTAGAGTCCAACTTGGAAAAGGCAAGTCCAAAACGACTTGCAGCCCATAAAAATTACAAACAAGTTTGAAACTCAGGATTGTCACAAAGAAGTAAATTTTGAATGTCTACTTCCTCAAACTCTCTCAAGATAGAAATACCATACTTTCTTCAAACAAATGGGAAAAAAAAGAAAGTCTCACCCATGACCTGACCATAACACTCTATAGACTGCCAAACCTATTATTGAAAGGTTGATGCATATTCTAGTCACTATCACACAGTATTCTTTTACATTGCTTTAGCCAGATGCATAAAGCTTTGGTTGTTATCCTAAAATATTTTGAAGAAATTCTATAAACTGAAACTGCCTTCATTTCTGGTTGGCAGTGCATACATTTTCATGGTTGAAAGGATTTCAAAAGGGAACAAGGTAATAATAGAGTTCTCAGTTAAATAAACATGCTGGAGTCAAGCTGTGCCATTTGGGACACATTGCATAAAAGAGTACCATTCAAGGCACTTTTGCAAAGCAAGTAGAGTCACAAAATACATTGTGTAATGCAGTCAATTCATTTCGCTACAATAAGGTTGACCAGGTGTAATTTGTTCATCTGTAGATTGCATGACCAAAAGGAAATCTGGGATCATTTGCAATGATTCACCTGGCTTTTTGGCGTTGTTTTATTTATAATGTCTTTGAGATGTGTAAACCAAGAAAAGTAGTACATAATGAGGTCCTGAGGACTTTACAATTCAAAAATGCAGAGCTGAACACAATTGCATACAGGTTAGTTGCCTGAAGAGCAGTTACAACAGTTGGTTCTTCAACCATTTAGCCAGTAACTTCTAAACTTGTTTTCTGTTGCTAGCTCACAATTCAACATTATATCTTTCCATGTAAGTTTATGAATTTTCAATCTGCAGGCTAACACACTGACCAGTAAGCTCACACAGTCATTTGAATCTATCTTGCCAAACTGATCTTGTGACTCGGCTTGCTTCACAAATGGCCCTTTAGCGATGTTCCTTTAAAATGCTTATAATTTAACAGCTTGTATGATTCTCAATGACAATTTGTCAACAAGATCCAAAAGGACAAGCTAAAAACTTAGCTGCTCAACTGGAAAAGAAAAACAGAGGCATTGACCTCGAAGAAAATCGAACCCAGAGACCTCTGAATCATGGATTTCCTTTACCTGATGTCAGTTTAAACTGGACCTCAAAATATCCAGTACGAAATGTCAAACATGAAAAATAACCAATCATACTGAAGTATTCTCTCAGTCAGCAAAACAGGTAATAAATCACACAGAGTTCTTACTTTGAATTATAATTTGTAAAGAAAAACATACATGATTGGGACATAGGTGAAAATGTGTTGCTGGAAAAGCGCAGCAGGTCAGGCAGCATCCAAGGAACAGGAAATTCGACGTTTCGGGCATAAGCCCTTCATCAGCAACACATTTTCACCTCTGATCTCCAGCATCTGCAGACCTCACTTTCTCCTCAATGATTGGGACATACACAAGATTAAACAGTATTTTATTCTGTTATAATGGTAAAATTTGGCATTCCATAAATATAAAATTAGATTTTATTTTTAAGCATCAGTGAGGATGCTCAGCAGTAAATACAAATTTGATTTTAATTTTAAAATAGTGGCATTTCAATCATTAAATGAAACTTTTTTCCAATGGTTAACACAGCATGGTTACGAGCACTAAAGGGCAAATTTTAATGGGTGACTACTTGGAGTTTCTGGGGGTACATCAACTGCTTACCTAATTGAAACATGAGAGATTCTTAGGGGACTTGACAAGGTAGATGTGGAAAGTTTGTCTCCTCTCATGGAAAAATCCAGGACCAGAGAATATAATCTCAGGATTAGGGGTCGCCATTTGCAACAGAGATGAGGAAGAATCTCTTCTATCAGAGGGCAGTGAATCTGTACATTCTATAATCACAGAGGGCCAGAGAAGTTGTATTGTTATGTATACTGATGGCAGAGATAGATGGATTTTTAAATCAATAAGGCAATCAAATGTTATGGGGAAAAGGAAGGAAAATCATGATGTAACTTGTGTCTTTAAGATCGTAAGTGACGTTGAGGATAACTAGACTAGCCCTGAAGTAATTGAATAGCAGAGCAGACTCAAATGGGCTGAATGGCCTGCTTTTGTTGCTTTGTCTTTTGGTCAATAGGAAGTGTAAAGTCATGGAAAAAGTACAGACTCAGAATTGCTGACAATTTTAGAAGAATAACAATGGCATACTTGTTACTGGTGTAAAATCTAGACCCAAAGACATAGTTTTTACCAAAGAAAACTCCATCAGGTCCACCTAAGACCACGGAAAAATGATCACAACCTAATTTGTAGGATGAGCAATTTTTCAATAATTGATGATACTGAAATCGAATATGTAATTAGTTTATATTCAGGTTGAGCGTGGTTAATTGTTAAATGATTTTCTTCTAACAGAAACCATTTAGTCCAGATCAATGGTTGATGGTTTCATTGCTTTATGATTTAGGCTAATGAAATCAAACTTTTTGAGTGAGCATAACTTGTCTCTTGCACATAACCTATGCTTTAAAATGCAAAATGGTTTAGGTTAGAGCAAAGTTGGTAATCGGGCAATGGACGTATACATGTATGTGTGCATATATTAAAAACATTAGAATTAGGGTTAGTCATGAATTCTGTAGTCATGAAGTTGTTGTGAATAGTTTGGATACATTAATTAGAAAATTCAAGATCATAGTTAAGCACTGGAAGGCGAGATCATGCATATTAAGTAGACATACAAACTGATGTCATCCTATCTTGGTAGAGGATTGGGACAAGCTGTAACTAAAAAGGGCTGAACTTATAAGATGATTGACAAGTGAACGAATGAATCTAAGTAGAAAGGGGCTCACTACTTCTAAAGAAATCAATGAAAAATAGTCAGACACAACCTAGCCAACCCAAGACTGACCATGACCTGTTAATGCAATGTGCATGTATCACCTGGCCAATTAAGAATTGGATCATGCATTGTGTGGACAAATCAGGATTCAAAGTCATCTCTGACAACAGAGTTTCTCCTCATGGTGCACTCTTTCCATGTGGTGCCTGGAGTTCCCAAAATACACAAAAGTGATATCCCTTTCAGATGATGCATATCTTATTTATGCCTGGTTCTGTACAACACAAATTGGTCAAGTGGTTAAGCAAATTAGCACAACCAGTTTTGAGCAAGTTTTCCACATCCACAGTAAAGGATTTCCCCTTCTCCATAAAGATCATACAAGTTACGCATATTGATAGCCATGCTCTGCCCATTCGCTCTTTTGACTTTGCTAGCCTATTCACTAATATATTGCCACTGGAGCCATTGACAGCTGCACCAGAGAGTACATCATGGTAATCTAGATGTCCAACCATTGCCTGAATCACATACTCTAATACGGAGGTATAAAGCAGTCAAACAAGTCAGTCACTTCCCTTGTCAAACTACTTGAGAAGTCTACTAACCTTGTCCTATCTATAGCAATTCCATCTTCACTGGTCAATATATAGGGGAACCTCAATTACCCGAACATGATGGGTGGGCACTAATTCGTTCGTATAATCGATTATTCGGTTAATCGATTAAATGCCTTTCCTCTGGGGCTCAGTTTTTTAAAGTCTGCTCCTCCTTCAGGAGACTGCAGCAGCACACAGCGTGCGAGGCCCCACCCCCAACCCTGTGCAACACCTCCCCCCGCCCCCAACCCTGTGCAACAACCCCCCCCGCCCCAAACTCCATAAGACACTGCCCCCACCCCTCCCAACCCGTCCCCAACCCCTTACATGCCCACCTCCTCTCCCAGGCAGCTGGACTGGACACCAACAGCAAGACTGCTGCAGTTGCCTTTGTGGGGTAAGTCTCCAAATAGCACACACACGCAGCCACACACACAAATTTTTACTGCAACATTTTGACAGGTTCCACCTTTGCTCTGCACAGGACAATGTTGGAGAGATTATTTGGGGAAGTGGGGTTTAGGGTACACCCCTGTGTAGAATTCTGGGGGAAGTGTAGGAAGAGAGAGAGGGCGGGCAGTCAGTCATTTGGAGACGATGCCTGCTGAATCACTGTAAACAAAAGATGCGATTACTGTTGGAAACACAACTTTAATGTAGTGTTTCCATCGGGACCTCGAGATCTTCTTCAGATAATCTGATTTTCGGATAATTGGTATTCGGACAATTGAGATTCCTCTGTACTCTCAAATTCCTACAGTCCCCCAAGTTGCAAGATTAGTCTCATCAGCATTCTCATAAATAGGGTCCATGACATTTGCCGACTGTACAAGCTGGATGACAAGCAAGCATGAACACACCAATTTATAAAAACAACAATTTTATAGACCAACCTGTTCTGGCTGATTGGCATTTGAGAGAGGTGTCACAGTCCAGATGATGTTCAGTTGATTTAGAGCAGCGTTTGTAATGAATGTACATGGCAGTTCGGCTGTTTCACCTCGGGCAACCTGCACACTCTTGCTACTCATAGTAACTTCTAATGACTCCACCCAACCTGCCAAGAAAAGGTTAATAATATTGAACGGGTACAATAAAAACTAATACCGTTGAAATAATTGATAAACAAGTTATTCTTGGACATAGTATGACTTGTGTAATGCAATCTTCGTGAGCTTTGCATATAGAGTGTACAAACTGAATTAAAATCTATGGTCTGTGTGTAATTTGATCAAAATGATCAGATAATGCCAGAGCCTGACAATTGTGAATTACGAATATTGCATTAATCCCACAAGCGTGCTACAGAATGGAACCTGTTACCTTAATAATCGATAAAGGACAAGGCTATTTCTCATCAGGAATTTTTACAAGCTGGCCTTGCTTCACAAACCTGAAAGAACTGAAAACAGTTTTGCACTCGTTCCACTCCACAATAAATGGTTGAATTTTTCAATGGATAATCCATTTTTTATAGCATACAAGGGGGTAAGGTCATACAGCATTTGAAAATAATTCACTCTTTCAGATGTTAACTAACTCTCAGCAATTTTCCATCACAGATCATATTTCACTCTCTCAATGAACAGCTTTTGAAGTGAAAACCAGGCTTCAAAATGAAATAAAAATAGAAACTGAAATAGAAATTCTGCGACCAACCATCACAAGACGAAATTGGGGGTGGAAGGAGCAATGGTAGAAGGAGATTGGTCTAAGCAATAGCACAAAACAGATTTAAGTGAATTGGCAGCCACCTCTACACTGCAACCTTTTTTAACAGTAACTATTCTGCCAATTTGATATTTTAATTTAAAAATCAAATAAAGGTGACACTGAAAACAGGAAGTGATCTCCAAAAATGTGAACTCCAATGGAAGACAGATCAGGCGAGATAAATAAAAAGTTACAAATTTAGTGGAATCTCTTTCACGGTACAGATACAGGCCAATTTTACCCACCGCCAAACGCATCTGCCCAAATTGCCTTGACCACTACCGCTAACAATGTTCACACCCAAGTTTTGTGTTTCAGACTCATTCAACTGGTCAAATCATCCAAGACTTAGTTTACATACATTGTAAACTCACCACTCAGTCAGCTTTTAGAAGAATTGGTAAAATTTCTCTAATTTGGTACTAAAACAAGACAGTTACATGATAAGGCTCTAGTCTTAGATTTTAAAATAGAAATCTTTCTCTTCAACCAGCAGTGAAAGGTTGTTTTAGAGCAATAAGACATTGATTCAGAATGTGAGTTTTTCCTTAGCATTCTGTTAGCTACTCAGTAATATCAATTAAGACCCTATCCTTCATAGAGAAAGTTATGAAGAAAAACACCTTTGACCACAAGTCCATCAAGAAGTGGTCAGCACGTAGTAGCCTTGAGACCCTTCGGGAAAAGGAGAGGGTGGATCCTATAAAGTGGTTCCCTGAGCAGACTGTCAAAGTCATTTGGCAGAATGCCTCATTGCCAGAACTTTCTGACAAGCACCAAGACATGGCTTGGCTGGTGGTGAGAAGGGCTCTGCCTGTGAGACCCTTTATGCACGCCCGGACTCTCTGCCGTGCCGCACACTGCCCTCGAAGCAGTTGCGGAGGGGACGAGACTGTCACACACCTCCTTCTGGAATGTGCCTACGCAAAGGAAGTCTGGAGACGAATGCAGTGGTATTTGTCGAGGTTCGTCCCAAGCAGCTCCGTGACATGGGACTCCGTGCTCTGCTGTCTGTTCCCCGGGACGCACACCGAGACAAACACCAACTGTGCCTGGAGGATCATCAACTCAGTGAAAGACGCTCTTTGGTCTGCCCGAAAACTGTTGATCTTCCAGCTGAAGGAGCTGACCCCGACTGAGTGTTGCAGACTAGCACATTCCAAGATCCAGGACTACATGTTGAGGGACACTCTGAAGCTTGGGGCAGCTGCCACCAATGCGCGATGGGGAAAGACCACCGTGTAACGTCTGCCTGCCAAAAAACGGGGGCCCACGCAGTAAGTGGGCTCCGCTGACGTCTCAGCTAAGTATATTAATGGTAAACATACATTAATATATTAATGTATATATTAATGATTATTCGATCCCTGTATGCAAAGTAATGGAATGTATACATATGTATGGCATGACCAATTTACAGATAATCAAAATATGTTTACGAAAACATTTTATTTTTGAAATTAAAAAAATTAAGACCCTGATTGCACCTCCTATGTTTCTTTGTTATGCAGTTTCTCTTGCAACAAAACTGAATTAAGTGAAGGCTAACTTTTAAGTATGAGTCTTTGATGGCATCCGAGAGCTGACATTATTTGTGTGTGAGAATTCCAGTCAATAAAGTTCTCGGGACTTAATACTCTACTATTAAGGATGGTGGTTACATTTACATTGTCAAAGCAATTTAGTGACCTTCTTAACTACTGTGTATTGTGAAGAGGTATTTGCAGATTTTATAATTTTCATGGATGACCACACTTTCGGTAATAAACAATGCTCAGAATGTTCAACAAGAAATGAGGCATAGCTTCAAATTAACTATCTATTTTATTAAAGCACATGATCAACAAATACTACCTTATAGTATTTCTTGTATATGAAAAGTAATAAATACACAGAAGGCATATTGTCTATTACCCCATGATATCGTTATTCTCCCAACAGGGTTATTGATGCAATGTTTAGAGAATCTGTGCAGATCCTTGCATCTCTTCACACCATCAACGATCTGGTTTAAGGACTGCAACCCACTGTCTAAACTAGCATTGCATTGTTTGTTACTGAAAAGTTACAATGGTCTTCTTTTTCTTTACATTCGATTCTTTCCATAACTATAATTGACAGTTCTATAATAGTCCTAGCTAGAATAAAACTTTAAATCAGGCAGCTTTGCGTAGAACCCTTCTCAAAATAAATTGATATTGCCTTGCCTTTGCCAAATGACTTTTGTCAATTACTTTGGTTGCCCAATAGGTGGAGTATTGACCTCCAAAAGTCATATTAAGAAGTACTTTTGTGCTAGTCGTTGCTGCTTAACATAGGCATCTTGGCGATATGACTGACAAATCCAGTTCAAAGAAAAGTGATTTTCCTTCAGATTGCAATACATTTTTGTCTTTAAGGTGACAATTAGATGAAATAAATTTCTTAAATTTTGTCAGAATAGAATTCTGATTGAACATTCTACTTTTTACCCTTTTGGGCCACTTCAAAAATTATATGCCTTTCTATATAATTTGAGATTACTGACTTGTTCAGAGTTAAAACAACAACAGTACTCAAAGAACAACACAGAGTTGCAAAGAGTTTAATGGAGAATTAAATTCTCTAACACTGCGAACCAGCATTACAGCTTAATGAATAAGATCCATCAGAACTAACAGGGGAGTAATTAGAACACAAGAGGAGAATCAAGTACTTTAAGTAGCTTTACACAATTCAACTTTGGGCTAATTTTCTATTTTTCTTAATTCAAATGTCAAGTTGGAAAAATTTTACATTTATTTTAGGTTTACTTCTTATGTTTTTGTCTTGCTAAGTATTGTGAAATAGCTTTTCAATTGAAATAAAACCTTTGTGAGACAATCAGAATCTTAGGCCAAAGAAAGAGAAACAAGCTTTATTTTATATTGTTATGAAGTGTGTTCAGGATAACAGGAAACCACCCATCCTGTTCTTCAAAGTGTAGCCTGGGATTTACCATCTCTGGTAGTTGGCACTGCATTTTAACATCCAATCCAAAATGTATCATGCACAAAGGGTCAATCTAGATATATGCTCAGTTCACTGTAATAGGGTTTGAACCCATGATCGTTTGGGTTTGCGATGAGATTGCTATTGATAACTCAAGACTGTAACCATAACATACTGCTCCATGTAACCTAAACGCTGATGAATTTGTAATTCGCACACATTGTGTACCAACTGCGTGACGGTTTTCTCCGCACATTTCCCCCTTCATTTTCATGCTACAGATCACAGCTGGGAATTAACCAATTCTATCCATTTTGACAACTTGCTAAATTACTATTTTTCTTTTACATGCATGAACTTGGATAATCAATTTTATTTTTAGATACCATAATGGTATTTTTCACTCAACATGAGACGACTGCAAAAACAAAGCAGACGGATCTTTTTCCTGTTTAGTCAATGACTCAAGAATAAATTACAAGTTAATACCACAGGAGTATTTAGCATCTCACCTAGAAACAAAGCTAGGAATAAACTGTCTCAATCCACTTAACATTGAAAGGAAACCTCTATCCAATTTAAACTGTAGGTACCTTATTAAACAGTGCAAACTCTGGATAAATACAGCACGTTCCTCACAATTCTGCTCCCAATAAGAGAATACCAGTAGATTCAAACTAGGCAACTTCAATGTTCCTGGTTCTTTTTTTGCAGAACATTTTGTTCATGTTGTAAAGTCAAAGGAATATTTAGGGTTACATTTCACACAACAAGCTGTGAGCTGTATAATCCACTGCTTAACTAGCCATTGTACCCAACACATTTTTATACATTTATGATTTTACTGTTTTTTATGTACCCAGCCTAAATGTTACAAAAGTAAAACTTTGAACTCATAGCAGGAGTGAAAATTTTCAGAAGTTCTTTCCAAGTTCCTGTGTTTTTCTTTCAATCTGCATAGTTGCACGCCTCCTTGCACCTGACCTGTCCACTTCAATTTTCCTATATTCAACTTGCGACTTAAGAGTCATTTACAGGCGTTGTAAAAGCAGGAATAATGTCAGATAACAAATATAAAAGCAGCAACTTTGCATTTCCCCTCATGATTTTGATCACTGCCATTTTATCCACTTAAAAGATAGATCTTC
Organism: Hemiscyllium ocellatum; assembly: GCF_020745735.1. Lineage (NCBI taxonomy): Eukaryota > Metazoa > Chordata > Chondrichthyes > Orectolobiformes > Hemiscylliidae > Hemiscyllium > Hemiscyllium ocellatum. The sequence continues at coordinate 43,482,857 of NC_083412.1, read as the reverse complement.
ATTCAGCTCCACCATGAGCCAGGTGGCAGATATTTAAAAAACAGGGATTTTCTTCTTCTTGTCCTCACAGTACAACTTCTGGCAAGATGGGTGGGCCAATAAGAATGGCATTACTGCAGTTCAAAGAATAAAAAGTCCCAAATATCTTTCATAACTTACAGTTTGGGATAGAATTAAGAAGTGATACTGCAAAATGGCCATCAAGCTTGACCAGATCAAAAATTCTGCTGTACAGGCACATTATTTGCCATAAGACAAAACATTTCAATTCTTTTACATTCGTCATTCCAAACTTACACAGTGATCACATTTTTGAATTGGTTAAAACTGACTTGCATTAGACATGGTTAGATAAAAAAGATACTTTCATTGACTTTCCTCTTTCATTGTTACTGCCTAATGAAGTCAACTATTTTTACCTAAATTAGTTTACCCACAAAATCGCTACTTTCCCAATCTCAAAACTGATTTAAATTCCATCCTACAAATGTACGCATCACAGACCTCTAAACATTTCTGGGTTTGAGGATTCTCGGATGACTTTGAATGAAAGAGACTACAACCTTAATATCAAAGAATCCAGAAAATTCATCCACATTCATATTTTCTGCCATGGGACACCACAAGGGATGAAATTCAGCTTTAGTGACAGGTAGTAGCAGAATATTTTATAGCCTTCTCAGTTGCTTCACCACAGAAGAGAAGGAGGATGTATGTATAATAAATATCAGATCCACTACTGTCCATTTTGCAAACACAACAAAACTGGAATTTCATCAATTGTTACCCAATTCTACAACAAATAATTTTAAACTCAATAAAGCATCCTTTAAATACACAATTGCTGATACATTCGTTCATGCAAGTCTAGAGGTATCATTGTCACTCAAATACAAATCCATAACATCAAAAAGGTGACTGGGAAGAGAAGGGTCAAGAATTTGAGCAGTACGCTGACTGTCATGATACTCAAAAGCTTTTATGAAGTCACCAGGGCTATGAATCGAAGTCAAATCAACAAAGTCCCTTTTGCTCACAAAATAGTATCAGCTTCAAAGAGAGACAATGTCATTCTTCAATGCTGAAAAAAAAACACTTCAAACATCTACTCAACCATTCTGATAACAGCTGATATTCTCTCAGCTACCTCCCAGTACCATGTGGTAGAAAGCAACTCTACTGATGGCAGAACTGCAATGAGCCATCAAAAATGACAAAGCCTGTTGCTGTGATGGTATTCTACTCAGATCTTCAAAGCCAGTAGGCCTCGACTCAAATCATGACTCCATGACCTCACCCTGTAGATTTAGAAGGAAAAAGAATTCCCCCTACATTCAGGAGTGTGATCAGTGTAACTGTTTTCAAGAAGGGAGAGAGGTCACGCTGTAAAAATTATCAAGGCAGTTCCCTGTTGTCTACGGCAGGGAACATCAGAACATGCATTCTTCTGAAGTATGGCTTGTTGTAGCTGAGAAAATGCTGCCGGAAACAATGTTGTTTCAGACCATTTAGTGAATGAGCTGAAAATGTGTTGCTGGAAAAGCGCAGCAGGTCAGACAGCATCCAAGAAGCAGGAGAATCGACGTTTCGGGCATGAGCCCTTCTTCAGGAATGAGGAAAGTGTGCCAAGCAGGCCAAGATAAAAGGTAGGGTAGAGGGACTTGGGGGAGGGGCGTTGGAAATGCAATAGGTGGGAGGAAGTTAAGGTGAGGGTGATAGGCCGGAGTGGGAGTGGGGGCGGAGAGGTCAGGAAGAAGATTGCAGGTTAGGAAGGTGGTGCTGAGTTCGAGGGTTGGGACTGAGACAAGGTGGGGGGAGGGGAAATGAGGAAACTGGAGAAATCTGAGTTCATCCCCTGTGGTTGGAGGGTTCCTTGGCAGAAGATGAGGCGCTCTTCCTCCAGCCGTCGTGTTGCTATGGTCCATCAGCGTTCCGAAAAGACCACTCCCTCTGTTACTCCCTCGTCAGGTCCACACCCCCCACCAACCCAACCTCCACTCCCGGCACCTTCCCCTGCAACCGCAAGAAATGCAAAACTTGCGCCCACACCTGCCCCCCCACCCCCCTTACTTCCCACCAAGGCCCCAAGGGATCCTTCCATATCCGCCACAAATTTGCCTGCACCTCCACACACTTCATTTAATGCATCCGCTGCACCCGATGTGGCCTCCTCTATAATGGGGAGACAGGCCGCCTACTTGCGGAATGTTTCAGAGAATACCTCTGGGACACCCAGACCAACCAACCCAACCACCCCGTGGCTCAACACTTCAACTCCCCCTCCCACTTCACCAAGGACATGCAGGTCCTTGGACTCCTCCATCGCCAGACCATAGCAACACGACAGCTGGAGGAAGAGTGCCTCATCTTCCGCCAAGGAACCCTCCAACCACAAGGGATGAACTCGGATTTCTCCAGTTTCCTCATTTCCCCTACCCCCACCTTGTCTCAGTCCCAACCCTCGAACTCAGCACCACTTTCCTAACCTGCAATCTTCTTCCTGACCTCTCCGCCCCCACCCCCACTCCGGCCTATCACCCTCACCTTAACCTCCTTCCACCTATTGCATTTCCAATGCCCCTCCCCCAAGTCCCTCTGCCCTATCTTTTATCTTAGCCTGCTTGGCATACTTTCCTCATTACTGAAGAAGGGCTTAATGTCAATGCTGCCACATTTCAAGGAGAGCTTCAGGGTGTCAACTTACATTTGTTCGCTAGTCCTCCTTTTGAATCTAGAGAATGCGAGTGAGGAATTGCTGATGGAATTTCTCTGGAGCTCAGCTGCCATTAGTAGTCCAGATCTCACTGTAGTCTAGGTGTTTGGTGGAACAGCTCCATACACTAGGACTTTTGTTGACTTGCAGGTATCTTTACTGTGGCTTGTAGAAGGCAAAGCTGATGCAACTAATCCGGTGTTGGATCTTTTCACCAATAATGGCCTTTTGAGAAAGGTGGCAGACAAGCTACGGGAATGCTCTACAGTTTCCAGGTGCTCATATAGGAGATGGAATATTTGACTGATGAGGTTTGGATTAACAGATTTTATTTTGGCAACACTCAGGGACAAAGAATCTGAAATGCAGAATTGAGGAGATCAAGAATGTTGCAAAATGTATACAGAGTTGGGTAATGTCCCTGCAGTTATCCATACGCTATAGGCCACGTATATCTGTGATAGTCAATTTAGCTCTGCCATGGAGGTGACTGAGGTTAGAGTTTTCCATGTTAGTGTAATTTAGCACAGTAGAGGGAAAATTATCCTTGAGGTGATTGCAATTGGTTAGAGTTAGAAGTGCAGGCAAATGAATGAACAAGCAGTGAACCAAAATCGTAACCACACCAGGCTATTCTTCTATTCTAGATCAGAATATTCCATTTTTTGGTACTTGAAGGGGGTTTTCTCAGTTCCAGACTCAACATCCTGCAGATTAACACAGTGAAGCTGAGTGGGCAGCATGGTGGCACAGTGGTTAGCACTGCTGTCTCACAGCGCCTGAGACCCGGGTTCAATTCCCGACTCAGGCGACTGACTGTGCGGAGTTTGCACGCTCTCCCCGTGTCTGCATGGGTTTTCTCCGGGTGCTCCGGTTTCCTCCCACAGTCCAAAGATGTGCGGGTCAGATGAATTGGCCATGCTAAATTGCCCCTAGTGTTAGGTAGGGGGTAAGTGTAGGGGTATGGGTGGGTTGCGCTTCGGCGGGTCGGTGTGGACTTGTTGGGCCGAAGGGCCTGTTTCCACACTGTAAGTAAGTAATCTAATCTAAATTCCAAGTCTATTAAACACGCATATACAGTAGCGCCTCATCTTATGAACTTAATCCGTTCGCGAACTGAATCAATTTTCCCATTGTTCGGATATTTCTGGAGTCTTTTCTCTTTTTTGTCTCTTGAAGGTTGGTGATGCGACAAGAAAACGATTCAGAGAAACTTGTTTTTTTTGTTGCAGAATTTTCCAAAAATGGGACATCACATTGTCATTTAAAATGTTCACTGTTCTGTTGGTCACAGTTTTGTTAGGGTGATGCCTCTCAATAAAAGCCTGAAATTCACTCCATTTGCTCTAAATGTCTTTAATTTGAACACTTGATACATCTTCCCTCTCTTCTTCCTCCCCTCCAGAATGCTCCTGCTGCATAACCTTCACCTGCTCCTGTTGCAATTCAACAAGATCTTCTGTGCTGAGTTCTTGTCTGTGGTCCTCTACCAGTTCCGCTACATCATCCTCATCGACCTCCAAGCCCATATTTTGGCCCAGGGTCACAATCTCGTTCACTACATTTACTGATGTCTCCTCCTTAAAACCTTCGAAGTGTCTCTCAGGTACACAATCTGGCCAAAGGTTCCTCCAGGCCGACTGCAACGTACAGAAAGAGATCTTGTTCCATACCTTATCAATAAGGCTTATGCAGTGGAGGATATTGAAGCAGTCCTTCCAGTACTGACCAAGGGTCAAATCTGTGTCGTTGGTGACCTGGAAACACCTGGCGAACAGAGCCTTCGTATATAATTTTTTGAAATTTGCAATGACATTCTGGTCCATGGGTTGGATGAGAGGAGTGGTGTTGGGAGGAAGAAATTTTACTTTTATGAATCTTATTCAATGTCCAAGTCTTCTTCCAAATTTGGAGGAAGGGCAGAAGCATTGTCCATTACTAGAAGACACTTAATGGCAAATTATTTGTTGCAAGATATTCATTGACAGCTGGTGCAAAAACTACCGTCAACCATTCCATAAAAATCATTCACATGATCCAAGCCTTGCTATTCACCCTCCACATTACCGGGAGTTTAACCTTCAACATATTATTGAGTTTAAAAGCGTGAGGATTTTCAGAGTGGTAGACTAATAGAGGCTTAATCTTGCAATCCCCACTTGCATTCACGCAAAATAAAAGCATTAACCTGTCCTTCATTGGTTTGTAGCCCAGTAGTGCCTTCTCCTCTTGGGTTATGTAGGTCCTTTTGGGCATTTTTTTTCCAGAAAAGTCCAGTTTCATCACAGTTAAAAACTTTATGTGAGACAACCTTCATCTTCGACAAACTTATTGAATTCCTTCACAAAGCCCTCCGCTGCCTTTTTGTCCGAACTAGCCACTTCTCCATGCCTTATTACACTATGGATTCCAGTTCGTCGACGAAATTTATCAAACCAGCCTCTGCTGGCTTTAAATTCTTCAATGCTAGCAGTACTTGTACTCGGCGGTGTCGCCAACAAATCATGGTGTAGGTGTAAAGCTTTCTCGCAGATTATAGTCTAGTTAACACTATCTCCAGCAAGCTCTTTTTGATTTATCCAAACTAATAATAATTTTTCAACCTCATCTAACAATTTAGGCCTTTGCTTTATTAAAATAGTCACTCCTTTAGCCACATCAGCTGCCTTTAGTGCCTGTTTGTTCTTTAGGATAATACAGATAATCGATTTTGCGATCAGATACGCGAGCACCATTCTCGTGTTTAGCTATTATTTCCTTCCTCATTTCTACAGTAATACATTTAGGTTTCTTAACGCCACTATCACTACCACTTTTCACTTTCTTGGGAGCCATAATGAGGGCTAATTTAATGCAAAAAAACAAAAAAATGCATAAGAATGCTTGGACGTTGGACATTCACAGCGCGCGCGCGCACGCCAAAGACGAACTGAATGAGATCACTTTCGTATGTCAAGGCGCTACTGTAATCATAAAGTCTAATTGGCCGATAAAGCAAAGTGAAAATCAACATACAAAGTAAAAAGAAAAGCAGAAAATGCTGCAAATATTCAGCAGTTCTGTCAACATCCATGGAGAGAGAAACACAAAGTTAGTGTCTCAGGTCAAAAGATCTTCCTTCAAAAGCAGCATCCACAAAATTAATGAAGTTAAACTATTCACTTGTTCTTATGTATGATTGTGCCATGCTGCAATAATCAAAGTAGAAATAAAGCAAAATATTACCTTTATTGCTGCCTATTTCTCTCAGATGCCCAATATAATCAGAGGCAGCTTTAGGCAAATTAAGCTATTTTTGGAAATGTTATAAAATTTAATTTAGAATTATGTAGGCCACAACATATAATAATTCATCTACAGTGACTGTTTTTGAGAGACAGATGTTGCAGCTTCATTTCATTTTTGTTGCTATTAGCAAATACTGTGTCTCCCTGCACCACTCTATTTAGATAGAGGGATTGAAACAAATCTATGCTGCTGTTTAATCTAATAGGGATAAATGTGTCCCTGATAAACCTTCAGTACTTTTGAAATGTTTGAGTTCATAGATTATTGCCTTCTTTTCTAAAGTGACTTGACTTAGATTTTGTAGATTGCAGACTGTGTATTGAAAGATGGTTTTTCCAAGGGATTTTCTTGAGTTCACATCTTGCAAAGATTTCTTCAACATCTAACAAGATAACAAAATCAACCTGCTTGAAAAGCAATGCTCACAATCGTCTTTAAAGATAGCCTTTTCGTTCTGAACTTCCCGTTATTAAATTCTCCCATCTCCTTCAATTTCCCCTATTCTTCCGCACTTCCTAATGCTAGATGCCATTCCATGGTGCTTCATGCAAGCACCCAGTTCCCATGTGTGCACCTTAATTGTATGTGTCATCTGTGTCTTCCCCCTGCATTAATCAAGCCCTGTCTGCGCTTAAAGCTATTACATATTCACTGCTGCTCTGTGCTGATAAGGAAACAGAAATGCTACATCGAGAACTGCTATTCTTCTATTCACTATTTAATTAGTTTATTTATAACACTTAAATTAGACATCAAGTTCTGGAACAATAGCTGCAATAATCTGTATTTACATTAATGGAGGCATAGACTTCTTGGCTTGATGTAGAGGTGCAATCGGATTTCCCTCCTATTTATGAAATGGTATTAGCAATGCAGATGTTCGAATCTAACAGAATATGGTCCAAAAGTAATGGCAATAATTCCTAATAAAAGGCCCATGAAATGATGAACCAAAATTCTACACCATATGACATAATGTCAGCTATTAAATGACTGTACTTTGATGCTTATGCCATCTTAGGAAGTGATTAACATTGCTATAAGTAGATTAAGACAGGCCCAGCTGCCAGGAGTTTGTCTCTCTGGTCACTGCTCAGTAAGACATGAGGAGGGGGAGCAGGTGTTTCCTATTGCTATGGAGACAATCCGTTGTAATCTGATTTTAGAAACTATTAATAGTTTTCTTTCCCCGACACAAATGTCTGTGTGTTATACATAAATTCTGAAAGGTTGAAGCACAGATATGTCCATTAAGAAAACTGGCAAAAGCTGACAACTATAAAACAACTGATAATACAAAATCAGTCTTGAGTACAAGCCTATGGTCAATTCCACTGATAGGAGATGGACAAAGAGACACACGATATTCACAGATCCTTTTGCATGACAATTCAGATCCTTTTTAATCTTGTTTATGATATGTAAGTGAGCATTTACTCAGAAGATGGAGTACTTCAAGATGTTTACCATTAATTAACCAGTTTTCACTAATTCCCATTGTACTACATATTAATCGCAACATAAAAATGGTGCGCATTTTATCTTATGTATTAGAAATTTCTGAAGCATGATGTCAACACTGAAATGCTGAGATTACATTTCTACAGATATCCAGAGACTTATGCCCTCCACTCACGACCCAGTCACCAGTGTTTTGTTGTTCGAGTGAAAAAATATGTCCCTGAAAGTCTCTTCACTCCATGATTCAGATGCAAGTGCCAAAATCTACTTCTCAGTGGTGCCACAGACCCAAACAAAATTGGCAATGTCGAGGAGGTCAAGCAATTTATACAAATTTTGCAGGTGTCTGTACTCTCACCAGGTATCCACCAGGGAGGCCAAGACTTCCATAAGAGGATGCCAAATTGAGAATATGCCAGGGACCAGGGAGACATCCCAAATGTAAACCCCAGTGGCTACCTTTATAAAGGTCAAGAGAAAGCAAATGGTCTCCCCTTGCTCAGTCTGTCTGAGGTCCTCTATATCCCAGAAAGTTCTTTGCTGCAGTACAGAGGAATCTATTGCTTGCAAGTCGAAGTCTGTATCTCCCTGGTTCCTAAGGTTAAGTACAGGAATAATAATCAGACTGGCTGTGCAACAACTATAGTTAATTCTAAAATCAGAGGCGTTCTGAAATAAACAGAAAAACAACAAATGCCTAAGGATGCAAGTGTCTAGGACAGCATTAAATGTTAGCGTACTGCTTTGCTTCTAATGTAACAATTTCAGAAGAAACAATTAACTCTAGCATAGAAGACACTTTTAGATAGATAAGTAGTCAGTAAAGTTGATTTGCAAAACATCCAAGAACATAAAAATCATGAAGCCTCCACTGCTGCAAGTATTTTTGAAGCAAACAAGTAAGATTGTTTTTAACAGCATTCCAAAACATATAAATCACGAGGCCTTATCTGTGAAATGCACCTTTGAAAGAGGCAAACAGAGTTGTATAAAGAGGATGGTTTTCACAAAGTAGGAGAGCTTGAAAGATTAAAAAATTGACAGCTATTCCTTCATACAGAATAGACTGATCACCTACCTTACATATGAATAAAGTCTATTTGTTATAATCCTTGACCAATTGTCTTGTTAATTAAAATATCCATGGTGTGAACGAGAGAAGGGAGGAGGTTAATTAACAGTTGATACAACAGTGTGAAAGTTTATTTGGATGAAATATTGGTTTTATTTCTTTTAACATCACTAATGCCAAAATTGATCTCTTTCCCCTTTTCCCTTCTCTCAGTCTTTTATTCATTTCCATTGATATTGCTTCCATTCCAGTTACAACCACAAGACTGCTGCCTTCCTCCAGCAAAACTGTATCAGATGATAATTGAATAAATTGGGACTCACCTGTTCACACAATATATGGGAGCTACAGAACTCTTACAAGCTTGTGGCAGGGTCTCTACCTCTGCACAAAAGGTCCAGGTTCAATTCCCAACTCGCCTGGAGCATGTCAAAACTTATCTGAATAAGTCAACTAAAACATTTTGGAGTCAGATGCAAATGACCAGAGTTGTTGTAAGTACATAGCAAATAATGTGCATCGCAACAAATACATCGGTCAAAGTGAATAAAGTTTGGTTTTAATATTTCATCCTTCACTGCCTGAGTGTACACATTTTGACATCCCGACACCACATGCATGGTTTTGATGAACTCCCTTGGATCATGAAAATTCATGGAAAAATTGAATTGTACCTAGCCATACCTTTTACTGAAGTGCACATCAGAATATAATTCCAGAATAAAATGAAACATTGCCAGAAGCTACTAACAAAAACTTAATGCAATATCTTCAGATGGAGAAGGGAATACCGACTAAAGACTCTCATCCTCCAAGATCTTGAAATTTTTGGCAACATTTTCTAAAGCAGAATAAATATACAGCAAAAAAATCTTAAATTAATTTCAAACTTCTTTTGAATGAAAAAAAAACCAAATGTTTTTGAATAGTTAATATAAAAATTAGTTGTATGACGCACCTTCCAAAGTTAAGTAAAACAGGAGACCAAATAGCCATCATGTATTTCACACTGGTGCCAAAATTGAATGTTACACAAAAAAATCATTCCTACTTCCACAAAGAAAGCTGTCAACAGTACACTAACTTTCTGTTTCAACCCACCTGCCAGCAACCCCCTAGTTATTGTCATTCCTTGGTAGCACAGTTCCAGAAGCATTTTTATTTCCATCAGTAATATGAATATTTGCCTCTAGCCTGCTCAATCTTATTACATCTGTTGTATGTGGAAATTTGAAAGCTGCATCCACAGCACAGGTCTTCATTCCTCTGATTCAACACTGATATTAACCATTGCATTATGAAAACATAATTTCATGACAATTCCATGTACCAGTATGATGGGTTCCTCTCCTTTATCAGAAGTACTATATTCGCTCCTTAAAAAAAGTCAGAGGTCAGGTTTTACCTTCTGCATATGTAAGCACCAGTGTACATAACAGACAACAGAGTACGTGCAGTGGATGAAATTTGGTGGTGAGCGGTTGCTATAAAGTGTTTTTCATCGGATGCTGTCCTCTAAACAATGCCATTAGCCCTCCTTAACATCCACGTTCTCTGCCCACTTCCCCAAACCACTCAAACAATTCATCAAAAACCATCCACACTCTCTTTTCCCACCCCAGGCAGCCTGTCAACCTGGATGGCTGTCGGGCCATAAAACAGTTGAAAACATTTAAAAGATTCCATGCTGCAAAAGCTTCCTGGTGAAAAGCAAACCATTACAGTCCTGAATAAATATCATGAACATCAAGTTTTTTCTTGTATTTCCTTGTGCGCCTTGCTTTGGGCTTCAAAAGGATTCACTAGCCAAGATTTCAGTAGCAATCTGTGGTCCCTAGCTACTTTGTGTAATAGTCATCGTCCTGATCTGGGTATCTGCATTATGTAGCTGTGCATTGTAGATTTGTAACCAAAAGTATCATGCTCTTGTCTTGAACGACCCCATTGCAAAACATTCCAGAAAAAAGTTGACATTGACGGAGTCAGCATATCCAAACTTCATTTATACAGAATTGTACATACCTCTTTGGTATGTCATAAAATTCAGATACAGTCAATCATTTAGTCAGTTTTGAGAAGATTTCTAGTTCGGGTTGAGGTTCTGGATATAGGTTTGCTCGCTGAGCTGGAAGGTTCATTTTCAGACGTTTCATCACCATACTAGGTAACATCTTCAGTGAGCCTCCGGATGAATCTTTGTCCGGAAGCTCACTGAAGTTACCTAGTATGGCGACAAAACATCTGAAAATGAACCTTCCAGCTCAACAAGCAAACCTACGTCCACAGTCAATCATTGTCCAAGTGCATTCAGACCACAGCAACATAAAGTTTGGGCTGCTACGTGCTAAGTAACACTCTTGCCACACCAGCATCCTGCAATGAACATCTCCAACAAGATACAATCTAGCCATTCCCCTTTGATATTCAATGGCAGTACATTGCTGAATCACTCATCATTGATCAGAGACTGCTTTGTACTCAACCTCTGACCTGCTCTTCTAATCAAAATTTTTCCATGACTGGCCTTCACCAATAAACTCACTTCCCATTTCTCCACAGCCTGACCACCATTTACAAGACACAAGTCAGGATTGTGATAGACTACTCATCTTGCTTGGTGGAGCGCAACTCAAGCAACATTCAGGATGCGTGAAACCATCCAGGACAAAGTGACCTCCTTGACTAATATGCAATCTACTATTTGAATATTCACTCCCGTGATCACAAATACACAATGTGTACCATCTACAAAGATACTTTGCATCAACTCACCAGGGCATCATCAACAATACTTTCCAAACCAGAGATCTCGAAAACCTAGGGGAGAGAAAAAGCAGAAGCATCGCCAGCAAATTCCCCTCTAAGCCATATATCATCTGAACTTGCAGCAAAAACACTGTTCTTGAACTGTCGGTGGATCAAAACCCTTGACCTCTCTTCTCTAAACATTGTGAATGTCCCGACACCAGATGAACTACCACTGTTCAAGAAGTTGGCATGCCATCATCTTTTCCAGGGAATCCTGGGATAGCCAACAGGTGCTGGTCTCGTCGGTGTCACCTACATCTGCTGAAAATATGCAGAGAAAGAATTTTTTTAAAACACCACCTCATAATCAGCAATGGGTGAGAAGCTAGAAATAGAAAGCTAGAACTGGAGTGTTGTGGGATTGAAGGATGTTACAGTAGTCAACAGATTCAAGTTGAGAGTGTGGTGCTGGAAAAGCACAGCAGATCAGGCAGCATCTGAGGAGCAGATGAATCGATGTTTTGGGCACAAGCCCTTAATCGGGAATCATGCCCAAAATGTCAATTCTCCTGGTCCTCGGATGCTGCCTGATCTGCTGTGCTTTTCCAGCACCACACTCTCAACTCTGATCTCCAGCATCTGCAGTTTTCACTTGCTCCTAGTCCTCAACAGATTCAAGGCCGTGGCTAGCTTTGCAAACAAGAACTTTTAATTTTCAGGAAATGTAGTTCAATATGGGTGAATAGCACATGGTCAGAACTGGAATAAGCCCGTAATGTTTTGGATGAGTCGGAGATATAAAGCATAGAAACAGACCCTTTGATCCAACTCGTTCATGCTGACCAGATATCCCACATACATCTAGTCAGCATTAGGCTCATAACCCTCTAAACCCTTCCTATTCATATAACCATCCAAATGTCTTTAAATGTTGCAATTTTACCAGCCTCCACTACTTCCTCTGGCAGCTCATTCCATACATGCACCACCCTCTGCGTGGAAATATTTCCCCTTAGGTCCCTTTTAAATCTTTCCCCACTCACCTTAAGCCTATGCCCTCTAGTTCTGGACTCCATCCATCCCAGGGAAAATACCTAGTCTATTTATCTTATCCATGCCCCTCATGATTTTAGAAACCTGAAGTTACCCCTTAGCCTGTGGATGTTCCAGGGAAAATAGCCCAAGTCTATTGAGTCTCTATACGAGAGAGACAAGAATTGCATGCAATATTCCAACAGTGGCCTAACCGATGTCCTGTACAGCCACAACATGAGCTCCCAACTCCTATACACGATGCACTGACCAATAAAAGGAAAGCACACCAAAATCCTCCTTCATTATCCTATCTACCGGTGACTCCACTTTCAAGTAACTATGAATGCGTACGCCAAGGTGTTCAGCAACATTCCCTGGGACCTTACGATTAAGTGTATAATCTGTCTTTCCCAAATGCAGTACCTTATACTTATCTAAATTAAACTTCATCTGCCACTCTTGGCTGACGTTTTCATTTTGTATTCTTCTTTTAAGGACGGGAAGTCATCGTTATTTGTTGGCTTTAGCTTCATATTCAAAATGAATCCTTTTTTTGTCCCCCACTAAAACAACTAAATGTCGCATCATTTCATTCAAAAAGATGTTCATGGTGCAACATTTTAGTCTGATTCAGTTCCAGCCCAGTCCCATCCTGACAGGTACCTGGAAAAATAATAAATAATTTTCATTAGCTCTTAGTAAAAGCACGTGATGTTGTTTACTCATCAGAATAAAGCTCAAGCAGATATGGATTAGCATTCTTTGATGACTAAATCCTAACACTTAAAAGGAAATTCTAAACAAGCTAACTTGTTCACATTTTCATTCATTTCCTTTTCCATTTTCTCCAGCCCAGTACTGAGGCAATTGGAATGAATAATCTAAAAAATAACTAGGACTTGAAATTTCTTCCAAACCAAGGATCAATTATTCAGTGACCAAAAGTTACATTCTTTCCTGATGTTATAGAACATAGAACAGGCCCTTTGGTCCACGATGTTGTGTCGAGGGTTAATCCTAATCTAAAATAAAAAACTTAACGTACGCACCCCTCAACTCACTGCTATCCATTTGCATGTCCAGCAGTTGCTTAAAATGTGCCTAGAGACTCTGCTTCCACTACCACTGCTGGCAACGCATTCCATGCATTCACAACTCTCTGCGTAAAGACCCTACCTCAGATGTCCCCTCTATACCTTTCTCCTAATATCTTAAAACTATGACCCCTCGTACCAGTCAATCCTGCCCTGGGGGAAAGTCTCTGGCTATTGACTCTATCCATTCCTCTCATTATCTTGGATACCTCGATCAGGTCACCTCCCTTCCTCTTTCTCACCAAAGAGATAAGTCCGAGCTTATTCAACCTCTCCTCATATGGCAAATCCTCCAGTCCAGGCAGCATCCTGGTAAACCTCCTTTGCATCCTCTCAAAAGCCTATAGTAGGGCGACCAGAACTTGACACAATATTCCAAGTGTGATCTCACCAGGGACTTGTAGAGCTGCAGCAAAACCTCGTGGCTCTTAAACTCAATCCCCCTGTTAATGAAAACCAAAACACCAATGCTTTCTTAACAACCCTATCCACTTGGGTGGCAACTTTGGGGGATCTATGTACTTGAACACCCAGATCCCTCTGTTCTTCCACACTGCCAAGAATCCTGTCTTTAATCCTATATTCAGCATTCAAGTTTGACCTTCCAAAATGCATCACTTCACATTTATCCAGGTTGAACTCCATCTAACATTTCTCAGCCCAGCTCTGCATCCTGTCTATGTCGTGCTGCAGCCTGCAATAGCCCTTGATACTATCAACAGCACCTCCAACTTTGGTCATCTGCAAATTTACTAACCCACCCATCAACCTCCTTATCCAAGTCATTTATAAAAATACAAAGAGCAAAGAGCAGAGGCCCAAGAACAGAGCCCTGCAGGACCCCACTCAACACTGACCTTCAGGCAGAATACTTTCCACCTACAACCACTCTCTGCCTTCTGTCAGCCAGCCAATTCTGAATTCAGATAGCTAACTCTCCCTGTATCCCATACTTCCTGACTTTATGGATGAGCTTATCATCGGGAACCTTATCAAATGCCTTGCTGAAGTCATATAGACCATATCCACTGCTCGACTTTCATCGACCTGTCTTGTCACCTCCTCAAAGAACTCAATACGATTTGTGAGGCATGGATCTGCCCCTCTCAAAACCATGCTGACTGCCTTTAATCACATTATTCTTTGCCAAATAGTCATAAATCCTATCCCACAGAATTCTTTCCAAAACTTTGCTGGCCACAGGGGTAAGACTGACTGGTCTGTAATTGCCAGGGATTTCCCTATTACCCTTCTTGAAAAGAGAAACAACATTTGCCTCCTTCCAATCCTCCAGTATGTCTCCTCACTCTCCACGGGAGTCGAAGATCTTCGCCAGCGGCTTAGCAACCTCCTTTCTCACTTCCCAGAGCAGCCGAGGATAAATCTGGTCGGGCCCCAGGGACTTATCAATTTTAATGTTTTCCAAAATTTCCAGCACATCAACTTCATCAATCTTGATCTGGTCAAGCCTGTATCCCAGCCCCTCAGAGTTCTCATTCAGTTATCTTATTTCACTGTATTTTTTGCAGCAAGATACAATCAAAATTCCACTGTGTTAAATCGGTAAGCATCTTAAAGCAACCATGGGGATCTCAGTATGTGACTAACCCACTTCTGTTCATTACAGTACAGGCATGATAAATTTGCATTGCCCGTTAGTTAAATGATTGCTGTATGAAGCAAACAGTTCACTGGCCTCATATATCAACGAGGCCTGACATCATAATCTAATGTTACTTAAGGACAGTCTATATACTTTAAAATGGGATGTCACCGTGGCTTTAAGTGATGCATGTTCTTTTATAAGTGAGTAATAAGTTGAGGAATGGCTGAACATGCAAAAGAACAAACATCATGGTCTTCTGACAATGCACCCGAAATCTCAGTACTGACTGAGGCAGAAGGTGAGAGATATCCTGAATAGGTATGTTCTGAATCAACCTGTGCAGAGATATTATGGTACACGAACTGGACTTGCTGGAGAAACTCAACAGGTTTGGAGCATCTGTGAGAAGAAAGCAGAGTTAACGTTAAGTTCAGTGACAATTCATCAGGACTGTTCATAGCTCAGAAAACTGCTATTTATGCTATCGTCAAAGTTGGGGAGGGAAGAGGTGAGTGGGATGGTGGAGGTGGTGTCCACACGAGATATGAAAGGGGGAGACAAACAAGGATATTATGGATAGCAAGCAAGGACAGAATAAATGCTAAATAAGAGATAATAACAGCCAAGTGTGAGAAAATGGTTAACTATGTGTTGACCTTTAACTCATCTCATTTTCTTCAAAGCAAAGATGTGGCCATAGGTACCCACATGGGCCCCAGTTATCCCCGTCTCTTTGTTGAGTATGTGGAACATTCCTTATTCCAATCTTACTCCGATCCCTCCCCACAAGTCTTTCACTGGTATATCAATGACATCATCGGTACAGCTTCCTCTCTCGTTCTGAACTGGAAAAGTTTATCAATTTCACTTCAAATTTTCATCCAACTCTCACTTTCATCTGGTCCATCTCTGACTCCATTCTTCCCTTCATCAATATCTGTTTTTATTTCTGGGGATAAGTTAGCTACTAAATTGTATACTACAAACTATAGATCCTCACACCCTGGTTCCTCCATCCCTTTCTCCCAGTTTCTCTGTCTCAGTCACATATGTTCTGACAATGCCCCCTTTCACAGAGGTGCCTTAGAAATGTTCATCTTTTTTCAACAATCAAGGATTTCCTGCAACTGTGGTTGACATGTCCCTTAGCTGTATTTGACCCACCTCCCACACTTCTGCCCTCAATCCTTCCTTTTCCTCTCACAACAATGACAGGATCCCCTGGCCTTCACTTGCCACCCTATCAGCTTCCACATCCAAAGAACTATAAACTGTTATTTCCATCAACTCAAACAGGATGGCACAGCGAGCCACATATTCCCCTGATCTCCCTCATCAGACTCTGTGGAATGCTGTTCACACTCGACATTCTGATACACTCATCCTCCGCTCCCAACACCTCCCTCCACATCCGCTTGGCACCTACCCAGTGATCACACAAGGTATAACATGTGCTCATTTACCTCCACCCACCTCACTATCCACAACCCCAGGCACGCCTTTCAGGTGAAGCAGTAATTCATCTGCACTTCACTCAATCTGGTAGACCATGCTCTCTGCTCAAAACATGGTCTCCTCCACACTGGGGAGGCAAAAGGCAGTCTGGGTAACAGCTTTGCAGAATACATACATTCTGCTTGTAAAAAAGAACCTGAGCTTCCAGTTACCTGCCACTTTGGCACACCATCATATTCTCATGCCAACATTTCTGTCGCAAGCCTGATGCGGTGTTACAGTGAGCCTCAGTGAAAGTTCAAAAAAACCACATATCATTTTCTACTTGAGGACTCTGCAGCCTCCAGGACTCAACATACAGGTCATTAACTTTAGCGCCTGATTCCACTCTTCCATTTTTTTATCCACCCCCACATCAGGTCCTGTCATGATGGTGGGTTGCTTTTAGCACAATCACCCATTTCCACATATTCCTAGGTCCACTGTCATATGATATGGGTTGCATTCAGAACAGCCGACACTTTATCATTCTTAGCTTTTATTATCTCTTATTCAGCTTTTCTTAGTCCCGTCTGCTCGCCATAATAGCTTTGTTTATCTACCCTTTTCATATCGCTCTCTGGACTTTGTCCCCACCTATCCAGATACCGCTCCCCATTCCTTCACCTCCCCAGTTTGGCTTCAGCATAAATACCAGTTCTTCCTAGCTTCTAACAGTTTTCACGAAGAGTCACTGGACTCAAAACATAACTTTGCTTTCGTCCCCCCATAGATGCTGTCAGAGCTGTTGAGATTCGCCAGTAATTGTTGTTTCGTTTCAGATCTCCAAAGTTCCCTGTTTTACATTACGCCACAACTCTGGATCAGGTAGGACTCCCAGCTCAGAGATATGGACACTACCGGTGCAACACAAGCATTCCCTTCTTCAACAGTCTGTGTTGTATGCTTACTTAGGTTGATATTACTGGACATTTCACACAGTTGACTGGCCCACTCGCAGAATAACTAGCTGACAGCTTGTGAAAAGTTTAAATGCACTGAAAGGAATGTTTAGAGAGTAACATGGAGATCTAGCTGACTTAAAAGGGAAAGATATCATGCTTTTCTGAGATCTGTGCATCATAAAGTTCAATCTATTGCTTCCTCATCCTCACATGGCTTTACATGACAGCAATTCTTCACACTCAGTACTCACAGTTTGCAAAACCAGGCAGCAATCAATCCAAGACAGCCACAAAACATTAAGCGTATAACAGAACACGCCATTGTACTTTAGCAACTAGGGGAAAATGAGGATTGCTGATGCTAGAGAATCAGAGTCAAAAAGTTTGGCGTTGGAAAAGCATAGCAAGCCAGGCAGGAGAGGAGCAGGAGTGTCAGCGTTTCGGGCATAAGCCCTTCATCAGGGTACTGTGCCTAAAACATCAACTCTCCTGGTCCTTGGATGCTGTTTGACCTGCTGCGCTTTTCCAGCGCCTCACTAAGACACCATTGTACTTCATCCCATCCAGTTGGAAGAGTTGATGCATCACAAGCAGCAGCAATGAAATGGAGAAAGACAATGGAGGGATCTGAAAGGCAAGCAGCACCCAGGATCTGGCTTTTAGCAGGGCTACAAAGAAGAGAGAGTGATCAACAAACCTTGCCCTTCATCTGACAATTTCTCCTCACACATACTGGTGATGACAAAGACAAGTAGTTCTTGGCTCTTATTTCTCCTGTTTCTTGACCACAGCCAAACGATTGGCATTCTCCCATATCAGACACAGTAGAACTTAAATATTAGATCATGGACATAAAGATGAAGACAGATAAACACTCAGCCGTACACACCTATGGCTGGCAGCCTGGAAACCTATGTATTTTAAAGGCTAAGATAGAGGCAGAATCAGGATAAGGGAAGACAAAGCCAAAACAGCATAGGAGCCAAGTTGTGCTGGATGAGGTAAAAGGCAGTGCAGACTTCAGGGTGAGCTCACAGACAAAGTCTGCTGTGGAAGTTAGATAAGAACTCTGATAGGTCAAGCTCCAAATTAAATCTGATGGCAGTACGCAACCAAATATTTGATGCACTGGAAAGCCTACCGGAAACTTTGTGGTCAGAACTAAGCATGCAAGAGTCTGAAGCATGGAACTAAATTATTGCCTCGTAATCCTGCAACTCGTCCATGTTCTACATTCCTAAGCCAATGAAAACAAGCTCTCAGCGTATCTCCTGAATGCTCAAATGTGTTTGCCCCATATTCCTCTAAACTGCAGAGACTATGGATTGAATTACCTCAGGCTTTGATCACAAAATCTCAATTCAGGGACCTATCAATATTATTATGTCCTTCCTCCAATAAAGAGACAAAAACATCTTTGTCTTTCACAGGATGTGGGTTTCACTGTTTCGGCCAGCATTTATTTCCCATTCCCCACTGTTTCATGAGAAAGTGGTGATAAGCTCCCTGCTTGCACCAGTCTGTGTGCTGCAGGTTCACTCACAACACAGTTAGGGAGGAAGTTGCAAGATTTTTAAATAAAATTGAACAGTAACAATAACATTCTGATCTCTGCCCTAATATTTAATAAGTGTCTCTTAATTCTGGGCTGACCCACAAGAAACATCCTTTCTACATTCATCTTGTCAAGACCATTCTGAAGTATATACACCTCAATTTGACACCCTTTATTCCTCTTATCCCCTTTGAAACAAACTCAGTCAATCCAACCTATCTTTGCAAGATATGATTTCACTGAAGTTCTGTACAAAAGACAAGTATTTTGTTCAATTCTTCTCATAATTAATTCCATGTCTTCAATTATGTGCTGTACCTGCATGCTAATTTTTTGAGACTCACCCAACAGAACACAATCCCCTAGGAATTCTGCAGTCCTTATACATTTAAGTAGACTGTTTTTGGACACTTTATGTCACATTTTCCCACCCACTCCATCTACCCATCTGTGTCTATAACGTCTTTGTGTCTCTTTCACATCACACTTTCCTATTTATCTTGCTGTCATCTGAGAACTCTGGACAATTTTTTTTTAAGAAAAAGACATGGCCAACATGTCTGCAATTCTCTAATCCACTGGCATATTCCCAGAGTCTAGGGAAGACTGAAAATTATGGCCAGTGCTCCTACAATTTCCATTCACACTTCATTTAACATTGTTAGATGCATCTTATCCAATGTTTTGTTAACTTTCTGTATTAATAACCTATCCAATTCTTCCTCCTTATCAGTTTTGAACTCTTCTAATGACAGAATCTTTTCCTTTGTTAACAGGCATAGCAAATATTTAAGTCTTTACTAAAGACAGGTGCAAAGTATTAATTTAACACCAAGTCATGCTTCTTGTCTCCAGGTTAAACTTGCTTTGATTCCTCACTGCCACGAATCCTCCTCTTCCACCTGGTAATTATTGCCTATGGAAATCTTCGGGAGTGTCCATTTATTAGCCAATCTTCTCTCACAAATCCTCCTTGCGTCTTTAATATTTTTGCCATTTCCCCTCTAAATGTGCTGTACTCTTCTTGTTTCTCAATTCTGTTTTCTACTGACACCAAATGTAATCACTTCTTTGTCTTGTTTTAATTTCCATCTCCTTTATCATCCAAGGATCCTCAGGATTTGTTTACCAAACATGATGATGGACAATTAAAGAACTGGCTGCAGACTGGGAAATGAGCTGAAGACTAAGGGATTGATATATCCTTGCCTGTTGACATACCCGCTGGAATGATTGATCAAGGAGCATGAACGCATGGCCACATGACTGCAAGCAATTGGACCTCAGGAAACTGCTGGCATCATTTGTCAACACTGAAATGTATAATAATGCAGGAGAAAGTGAGGACTGCAGATGCTGGAGATCAGCTGGAAAAGCGCAGCAGGTCAGGCAGCATCCAAGGAGCAGGAGAGTCGACGTTTCGGGCATGAGCCCTTCTTCAGCGTGTATAATAATGCATCAAATAATACACTATTACTTGCCTATTACTTACAACAATGCTGAATCACTGATTTTATTTGCCTTGCTATTCCTTTATATATGGCATTAGAGCATCAGACTAGAAGCTACGGCTCTCGCCAGTACTGAATAAATATGTCGAGGGAGATTATAAAATGTGTTATCCATGAGCTTAAATTGGTTAGTAATACCACTCGAATACATAAAGAATTGTCATACAAATCCATTAAGAATTAAGCTGATAATATTGTAACTGTTAATCTGACTGCTGGCAAAGTACCTCAAACAGCTGATCAAGTTTTACATGGAAAATGTTCACCAACAACACAGCTATTAGATTTGCTCCTAGATTCCAGACATTCCTTTGGCCACACTCCCACCAGCATCATGCAAGCACACTTCATATTGAAGCCTAAAGCATTTACATGAGTGGGAATTCTGGTGGGGAGCATCATTATGCCAGTGACATCTCCTCCAGAGATATAAGAACAAGGCTTGAATGCAAGACAAAGCCACACTCATTTTCAATGGAATCTGGAAGAGCTCAGAAAATTGGCCAGTGACCAAGTATAATCAGGTAACTCCCCAGATCCTTCCAGGTTCACTCAAACACTTTCACAATTTGGGAAAAGGGAGTTTTGAGTTCTCGACTCCCACATGGCAGACGGTGTTATCTTTTCATGATTTTGTCACAACTACACCAGACAGATCCATGAAGTGGTCGACAAACTGTGTTTTTAAACCACTCCTTCAGCCCCCTTAGCTTCTATTTGGAGTGTTCCAATTTTAAAAAGCAACAGCACAGCTTCAGGCTTACATACAACGAAGGTTGGTCATTTTTAGCTATTGTTGCAGAATAAAACAGGTAAAATAGGATTTTATCTTGGTTATTTATCTAAAAAGGATACAGAGCCAACATGACTGAAAGACACTTGTATCCCATAATCTGATTGTAGTTCAAAGTAAGGTCAGCTTGTTATTGTTGCCGGACTGTTAATTGCTTGCAAACTCAACTACTTCACCACATTGAGAGAGAAACGCAAAGTCAGGGTTCAGTAACTGTGATGACTTCGGTCGCTGACTAACTGCAGGTTGGTTCCACAGGTGGACTGAGCAATTGTACACTGAAAGCGCCTTTATTTCACTTACACGGCATAGCTGTAGCTCTTGGTAGTCTAGATCAGTACACAAATCCTTATTTGATTTGCCATTTTCCCCCTTCTTTTGCCTGATTTTGAACCCTCTCATTTTCTCTAATGGTGTCCCTCAGAAGTTCTCGGAGTTCAGCTTAAGAAGGTACTTCACTGCCTGTTTTGTACAGATCAAAATTCAATGTATGTTCACTTTGAGGAGTCACTATTTCACAAAACAAAGTGAATTGTACGGGAATTCCCCACAGAGATTCTTCCAGTCTTGTGGTTTTCTCAATAGTTTGGCATTTCTACACTTCAGAAGGATCTTTTGTGTTGTACAAGATTGATAGAGTGCTAAGTGATTTCTTTTGCAATTCATACCAAGATAACAGCCTGTCTGCTTTTTGGGTGAAAATGAAATACCAAGATCAGTCAAGGCCAGCGACCATAATTCTATTAGCTTTAAAATAGTGATGGAAAAGGATAGACCAGATCTAAAAGTTGAAGTTCTAAATTGAAGGAAGGCCAATTTTGATGGTATTAGGCAAGAACTTTCAGAAGCTGACTGAGGGCAGATGTTCGCAGGTAAAGGGACAGCTGGAAAATGGGAAGCCTTCAAAAATGAGATAACGAAAATCCAGCGAAAGTATATTCCTGTTAGGGTGAAAGGAAAGACTGGTAGGTGCAGGAAATGCTAAATGGCTAAACAAATTGAGGGTTTGGTTAAGAAAAAGAAGGAAGCAGATGTCAGATATAGACAGGATAGATAGAATGAATCCTAAGAAGAGTATAAAGGCAGTAGGAGTATACTTAAGAGAGAAATCAGGAGAGCAAAAAAGGGACATGAGATAGCTTTGGGAAATAGAATTAAGGAGAATCCAAAGGGTTTTTATAAATACATTAAGGACAAAAAGGTAACTAGGGAGAGAATAGGGCCCCTCAAAGATCACCAAGGCGGTCTTTGTGTGGAGCCGCAGGAGATGGGGGAGATACTAAATGAGTATTTTGCATCAGTATTTACTTTGGAAAAGGACATGGAAGATATACAATGTGGGGAATTAGATGGTGACATCTTGAAAAATGTCCATATTACAAGAGGAAGAAGTGGTTAAATCCTCAGGGTCTGATCAGGTGTACCCTAGAAACCTGTGGGAAGCTAGGGAAGTGATTGTTGGAGGGAATCCTGAGGACAGGATGTACATGTATCTGGAAAGGCAAGAACTAGTTAGGGATAGTCAACATGGTTTCATGCGTGGGAAATCATGTCTCACAAACTTGACTGAGTTTTTGAAAAAGTATCAAAGAGGATTGATGAGGGCAAAATAGTAGATGTGATCTGAATGGACTTCAGTAAGGTATTCAACAAGGTTCCCCATGGGAGACTGTTTAGCAAGGTTAAATCACTCGGAATACAGAGAAAACTAGCCATTTGGATACAGAACTGGCTCAAAGGTAGAAGACAGAGGGTGGTGGTGGAGGGCTGTGACCAGTGGAGCGCCACAAGGATCGGTACTGGGTCCACTCCTTTTCATCATTTATATAAACGACTTGGATGTGAGCATAAGACGTATAGTTAGAAAGTTTGCAGATGACACCAAAATTAGAGGTGTACGGACAGCAAAGGAGGTTACCTCAGATTACAATGGGATGTTGATCAGAAGGGCCGATGGGCTGAGAAGTGGCAATTGGAGTTTAATTCAGATAAATGTGAGGTGCTGCATTTTGGGAAAACAAATCTTAGCAGAACTTATACACTTAATGGTAAGGTCCGAGGGAGTGTTGCTGAACAAAGAGACTTTGGAGTGCAGGTTCATAGCTCCTTGAAAGTGGAGTTGCAGGTAGATAGGATAGTGAAGGAGGCATTTGGTATGCTTTCCTTTATTGGTCAGAGTATTGAGTCCAGGAGTTGGGAGGTCATGTTGTGGGTGTACAGGACATTGCTTAGGCAACTGTTGGAATATTGTGTGCAATTCTGGTCCCCTTCCTATCGGAAAGATGTTGTGAAGCTTGAAAGGGTTTAGAAAAGATTTACAAGGATGTTGCCAGGATTGGAGGACTGGAGCTGTAGGGAGAAGTTGAATAGGCTAGGGCTGTATTCCCTGGATTGTCAGAGGCTGACAGATGACCTTATAGAGGTTTGTAAACTCATGAGGGGCATGGATAGGATAAATAGACAAAGTCTTTTCCCTAGGTTCGGGGGGTCCAGAAATAGAGGGCATAGGCTTAGGGTGAGAGGGGAAAGACATATAAAAAGAGACCTAAGGGACAACTTCTTCATGCAGAGGGTGGTACGTGTATAGAATGAGCTGCCAGAGGATGTGGTGGAGGCTGGTACAATTGCAACATTTAAAAGGCAACTGGATGGTATATGAATAGGAAGGGTTTGGAGGGATATGGGCCAGGTGCTCACAGGCAGGACTAGATTGGGTTGAGATATCTGGTTGGCATGGATAGGTTGGACTGAATAGTCTGTTTCCATGCTGTATATCTCTCTGACTCTTTGACTCTATGACTTCTAAGAGCCATCATTTTAAGCTTCTTATGTTTATTTGAAGTGAAACTTGGGATATTGCCTGAGAATTAATTGTCCAAATTGAAGAAGATCTTGTTTTCAAAACAAAATGTATCAAGTGACAATTTAAGACGAATACATTACTCATGAATCTTTTTTTTAAACTCTTCATGATTTATTTATTGAGCAAGGGGCTTTCCTATGGGGAGAAAGTGAGGACTGCAGATGCTGGAGATCAGAGTTGAAAATGTGTTGCTGGAAAAGTGCAGGTCAGGCAGCATCCAAGGAGCAGGAGAATCGACGTTTTGGTGTCCACTGTAAAGTAAACTACTCATTTTACTTCTGGGAAGCCAACTCTGCTGTCTAAGGTTTTAGTTATCAGCCGCAACATCGGAATATCAAATTTGTGAAACTTATATTTACATTTATAGCGTTATGGACCAGACCTCAAAATGTGAGGGCCTAGGCTGTCAACTTTTTCTTATTAAAAATAAGCTAAATGTAAAGCATTGCATTCCAGATGCAATTTGATTGGTCAAACTACTCAAGTTTAAGCAAATTACACTTTATCGTTACACTGTAGTTAAAATACAGACAATAAAAATGGCTTAATTGTAACTATCAAAATGCTGAACAAAATATATATTAACTACTAATCATGAATTGCTCCAATATAGTAGCATCCCACAAACATACTCTCGGCAAAGGCAAATTCAGTAAATAGATTGGCTGAGACACAATTCTAGCAGCAGGAAAAGAACTTTTAGCTGTATTAAAAGGTATGAATAGGAACTTCAGTATCCATCTGTAAGGCTCCAGCAGAAAGCTTCAACTAAAAATCCAGGTTCTGTGGAAGCTTGACCTCACCACCCATTGTGGCTGCTTCTATTGTTCCAACTTTTAAAAAGCCCAGGGCCTCACAATTGGTTTACTTTATTGACTTTGAGCAGTTGCTCATCATCTGTCTCAACCTTTCCTCATTAAAAAAAAAGACAAATTACACCTCTTAAAGCCATGGTTTAAGCACAGGATTTGAAAGCATGCTGTTGACTAATTCAGAACTAATCTTTTCATCTGATTTCTATTTAAGATAGGACTAAAACACTGAATATTAAATGCTTGCTTTGCATGTCAGTTAAGTTTATATTTCATGGAAATAACTTTCAAGCACTTCACTTTCCAAATTCACTTTTAAAGCTAATGATGATTGTACTGAGCTTAAAAAATGTTTTTCTCTGAGCCAAGAACAAGATTAAGGAGTTGCCCCACACAAATTTGACAAAATTTAAGTGACGAACAAGATACAAAAATAACATTTCAAAGCTTTTGTTCATTTCAGATTGCAAAATATCACCTTGTAACATGATAAGGTTCCCCTGTTAGGATCACTGCCTTCCTGATCAACATTAATGACCTTCAGTGTACAGGGCACAATAACAAAGTTTGTAGATCACATGAAGCCTGAATTCTGATAAAGAATGTATGAAACTTCAAAGAGGTTCCAAACAGGCTGATGCAATACGCAGATATGTTTAGAAGTTGTAGACTGAAATGCACAGATGGATTCAGTGACTTTGTTTTATTGTATGCATTTTCCCTCCCAAAATGCAGGTACAGGTGTAAAGATGGATTCAACTGAAGGTATAAATGTATACAAACTATTCAAATTTAAGCCTAGCAAGCCTCATCCAGAATTAAAGACCAAAAGTTAAAATTACAGTTGGAGCTGTTGCAAGTTTGCCTACAATAGGATCTTTTACCTTATGTGGCAGGATTAAATTTGTCTTATATAATTAAAAAAAGCTGTGCATGGATATTGTGTATTGAAGAAAACAATGGAAATTGATTACAACTAACTCATTTGTATAAGCCTTATATTCCTCAGGCATAACAATTTCATAATTGGTATTATGCTGTTTGCCTACAACAGAGGAACATGCTTCTCGTAGAATGTCAGGCATCAAATGATCAGAATTAAAATGGAGTCTGAGTGTCTTATAACATATGGCCTGAGGGTAGTGTGCAGGACTGCACAGCTGTTCAAGTTAGATTGCATGAGATATAATACATGCCCCGCCCTTTTCAAAAGTTAAAACCTTTTCCCAAACAGATATACAAGGCTATACAGAGGCAGGTTTTCAATTTGATAATTAGACAATTAAAGGCGTGTTTACAAGATTAATATTTCAAACTTTAATCAAACACTTCAGAAGTCTGCCAATTCATCCTTCTGCAGTAATTATGAACTTGTCTGCAGAATAGCTCCCTTTTGCAACTGTTTGACAACTTTGTTGTTTTGCTGCTGGTTATCACTCAACATCACTACACCCAGAGTTTGTTTGCACTTGCTTTCTAAATGATTGGGTGTGCTGTACATTGGGGATTTGAGCTTCTGTTCTTTTGCAATGTCACACCATGATTACTCATTATTTTGCAGGATTTGGTTTGGTTGGATGGTCCAGCAACTAATCACTGACATTTAAATATTGCATTTCTAACTGTCAATCTGCCTACTCCAGTTCAAAGTTTGTGCGAAGATTTGTAGCTCGGGTGCTTGTTGTAGTGGTTCTGTTCGCCGAGCTGGAAGTTTTTGTTGCAAACGTTTCGTCCCCTGGCTAGGAGACATCATCAGTGCTCTGGAGCCTCCTGCGAAGCGCTTCTTTGATGTTTCTTCCGGTATTTATAGTGGTCTGTCCTTGCCGCTTCCGGGTGTCAGTTTCAGCTGTCCGCTGTAGTGATTGGTATATTGGGTCCAGGTCGATGTGTCTGTTGATGGAGTTTGTGGATGAATGCCATGCCTCTAGGAATTCCCTGGCTGTTCTCTGTCTGGCTTGCCCTATGATAGTAGTGTTTTCCCAGTCGAATTCATGTTGCTTGTTGTCTGAGTGTGTGGCTACTAGGGATAGCTGGTCGTGTCGTTTCGTGGCTAGTTGGCGTTCATGTATGCGGATTGTTAGCTGTCTTCCTGTTTGTCCTATATAGTGTTTTGTGCAGTCCTTGCATGGTATTTTATAAACACACACATACCAAGTCCTAAACTATGAAAGTAACCACCCCAACACACACAAACGAAGCTGCATCAGGACACTATTCAAAAGAGCTACAACACACTGCAGTACACCAGAACTGCGAAAAGAGGAAGAGGAACACCTATACAAGGTATTCGCCAAAAACGGATACCCGCGCAACTTTATCAACAGATGCCTAAGAGATAGACCACGGAACAAGGACATGCCACAACCAAAAGGACTAGCCACACTACCATACATCAGGAGCGTTTCAGAACTGACAGCCAGACTACTGCGACCCCTAGGACTCATAACGGCACACAAACCAACAGCCACGCTCAGACAACAACTTACTAGAACAAAGGAACCAATACCCAACATGAGCAAAACTAATGTAGTTTATAAAATACCATGCAAGGACTGCACAAAACACTATATAGGACAAACAGGAAGACAGCTAACAATCCGCATACATGAACACCAACTAGCCACGAAACGACACGACCAGCTATCCCTAGTAGCCACACACGCAGGCAACAAGCAACATGAATTCGACTAGGAAAACACTACTATCATAGGGCAAGCCAGACAGAGAACAGCCAGAGAATTCCTAGAGGCATGGCATTCATCCACAAACTCCATCAACAAACACATCGACCTGGACCCAATATACCAATCACTACAGCGGACAGCTGAAACTGACACCCGGAAGCGGCAAGGACAGACCACTATAAATGCCGGAAGAAACATCAAAGAAGCGCTTCACAGGAGGCTCCAGAGCACTGATGTCGTCTCCTAGCCAGGGGACGAAACGTTTGCAACAAAAACTTCCAGCTCGGCGAACAGAACCACTGCCTACTCCAGTTTTGCAGATGTCTACTGCTCACCCTTTGTGTATCATTAATTCTCCTCCATTTTTGAGCAAGAATAACCAGCGCTATGGAATAGTTAGACGATAGGTTGCTGGTCAAGATCACTTGCACTTTGCTTCAGAGCATAATTGATGCTAGAGACGATAATCATTTTACCATTGGCATTACACAAAAATGCAGCAATGCAAAAATTTGCTCAATATTTAATGACCATTGATTTGATTGTTATTGAACTGACATTCCAATTAGTACAGCAGAACTACATGTTCTGCTGGACCACTTAAGCATGGATTGAATGATGATGACATGTTAGTAGATATCTTAGAATGGTTTCAGCTTGCAACAAGGAGCTGATTGGTGTGTGGAGTTGTGACCAGTTACCAATGACAAAGGCCTTCTTCCCGCCAACTAAATACTAGTTCCCAGGTAGATGAACAGCTTGTTGGTACGAATGAAATAGTCAGATGCTCCAGAAAGGAAGGTATTGTCTTTCTCGTTGCAGTGAAAAAAAAGCTGAAGCCTGAAGAGAATCAATCCTCTTTCCCCTCCCCAGTTGCTGCAAGCTGTTGTTTTTAAACCAAAAATTCAGAGACATTCTAAGTTATGAACCAGTCACTCCATTCCTCCTGGATACAACGGAAAAGGACCCAGAGGAGAAAGATAAACGAGCAGCAAGTCATGACAAGCCAAACGGATCATCTTGGCAAACCCAGCAGAAAAGGACCATTGAATTGCTCTCCCAGTTTTTCTTTCCACTGATAACACCAATTTTGCGCTTGCTTGTGTCTGCCTGCATGCATGTGTAGGGTCATAGTCTAGCTACAGCGAAACATTTATTTATAAAAATAGCACTTTGTGCTATGTACAGAAACCTGGTCTATGATTTCTGTTAACCTGGTTTGAAAAAATGACTAGCAAATTGGGAAATTTTGCATACTTTTACAAAAATCTTTAACTTTTTGTTGACAATTCCAAGAATAGCGACATTCAATTTCTAGCACACTACTATACTGCAGTGAGGCAGGATATTATTAACTCAGGAACAGAGTACTCTTCCAGTTTTCAATAACATACTTCACAGGCTGTGTTCCAGCTTGAAAGCACACTGCAGCCTTTTTTTTATATTTTCTTATAATACAGGCAATCCTATAAAATTTACTTTGTATTGGAAGAATTTATATTCCAATTAGAAAGAAATTAGTTTGCTTTATTTTTGTAGTTAATGCCCTATCTGCAGAATTGTATAGCTGGGTCGGTTCATAGAAATTGATGCTGTATAGGGGTGAGCAATTCTCCCTTTGTCCAAATTTTCTCTTGTCCAAAGCTGTTCATGGTCTCTTCAATCGGTTTTCCAAATATCTGTCATCAATATGCTGGAGCCTTTTACAGATAGGCACCACTGTTACCATGATGCAAGTTTGTTTCCAACATGGTCAGTTCTAGTCTCCCTATATTAGGGAAAACGTTGTGAAACTTGAAAGGGTTCAGAAAAGATTTACAAGGATGTTGCCAGGGTTGGAGGGTTTGAGCTATAGGGAGAGGCTAAATCATCTGGGGCTATTTTCCCTGGAGTGTTAGAGGCAGAGGGCTTACATAGGTTTATAAGGTCATACAGGGCATGGATAGCCATGGTCTTTTCCCCAGAGTATGGGAGTCCAAAACTACAGGACATAGGTTTAAGGGAAGAGAATAAAGATTAAAAGGGACTTAAGGGCCAACATTTTTGTACAGAGGGTTGTGCACATATGGAATGAGCTGCCAGTGGAAGTGGTGGAGGCTGGTACAATTGCAACATTTGAAAGGCATCTGGATGAGTATATGAATAGAAAGGGTTTAGAGGGATATGGGCCAGGTGCTGGCAAATGGGACTAAATTGGGTTGGGATATCTGGTTGGCATAGACGAGTTGGACTGAAGGGTCTGTTTCTGTGCTGTACATCTCTATGACTTTGTGGTGTTTTATCTGGTTGTAGTGTTTCCCAGTTACATAAGAAACTAGCCCAATTCATGATATTGAAGAATCCAGACATTTATTATTATGTAATATTATACACAACCATTACATTGTCGTGTGTCAAGGCTAATATTAAGCTAGTAGTTACAACAGAGGAGCTTGCTTCCTGTAGACAGTGGTCGTTCAAGAGGTATGAAGTGTGAGATCTTTATACCCTCAGGTCACATGTTACAATTGCAATAAAATCATATGCATATTTGTTAAAAGTGTGCTGACATACTAACCGTGGAACATAACGCAATAGATGGTGCCATTATCAATGTGTAATTTACATTATTAAAATACCAAAGAAACAAATTTGATGAAAGGTGTGAACCCATCTAAGAGTCAGTGTAAATCAATGATGAGATAAATTCTACATGGCTGACAGAAGCACATGATTGACAGGGTGATTCTGCTGCATGACTTTTTCTGTTATCAATGTCTCTGACACGCTGTGAAACAATATCACACTTTATGCGATAGAATCCTGAAACAGACAGGCATGACTGCTTTACAGGAGTTTCTGCTTGATTTCAAACCACAAGGCGATCACACAACAGAACACGAGAATGTTAATGATGAATGCCTCCAGCTGCTTTTGCCTTAGTCTTTGAGGGTTGGGAATGAATACAGTAGTCATGTTTAGTCAATTAGTTTATAATTGGAATCGATCAAACTTAGAACAGTCATCAGCATCACATGCAGAAGCAATGTTTGCTCATCAAAAGTTCAGCCAACACTATATTATTGTAATCTTTCAGATGGTGTGCCTTTTTAGAGTATGACAGGAAAAATAACCTGATCAATATGCTTATTTAAAAAAAAACAGTAAAACGAATTATTTTTATGCAATACTGGATACACAATCACAATATGAGATGATAACAAAATCAAAGGAACAATCTGCCACTTTCCTAAAAACAGAAAGAATAGGCGGGTGGAATGGAGGAAGATGCATATCAAGTATTGAATGGAAACCTACTAAGCAAAAGAATGCCTGCCTTATGGATTCTTGTCCTACATGTTTCATACATCGCAGCATATAGTACAACATTTGGCATGGGAAGCATCTGGGTAGGATCCTTCATTAGGTCAAGTGAACCACTGTAGCAAGTAAAAAATGAGGTCTGCAGATGCTGGAGATCACAGCTGAAAATGTGTTGCTGGTCAAAGCACAGCAGGCCAGGCAGCATCTCAGGAATAGAGAATTCGACGTTTCGAGCATAAGCCCTTCATCAGGCTTATGCTCGAAACGTCGAATTCTCTATTCCTGAGATGCTGCCTGGCCTGCTGTGCTTTGACCAGCAACACATTCTCAGCTGTGATCTCCAGCATCTGCAGACCTCATTTTTTACTCGAAGATTTTAACCTACTGTGAATCCTCTTACAAGGATGCCTTCCTTGAAGAAGCTCTCTTCCTCCCTCTACAAGGATTTCAGTGAGTCTCTCTCTCACTGCACCCCCCAGGTCATCTCCTCTGCACAGAAACTCTTCAGCCACGTTCTCAAACACTGTAGCAAGTAATTCATTACTAGAAAAGGCTGGAGCAAGCAGTTAGGAAAGCAAATCATATTTCATGAGAATTTAACATAGGAGTTCTAAAGAAGTCATTTCACCGAAACCGACAAAATAATTACTGGCCATAACAGTGTAGTTGTGAGTAGGATGTTTCCAACTGACTGGTGAGTCTATGACTAGGAGACAGATTCAGTATATGGGGTATGCCATATAAAGCAAAAGGAACTGTGTCACTCAAAAGGTTGGCAAATCTTTGGAATTCTTTCCCCCACTGGACTGTGGAAGGTCAATCATTGAGTCACTGCTAAATTGCGAGTGCTGACATCTGAAATTCTTTTCATCTGAAGGTCCTGGGAACTTGATGGAGCTTCCAAATGTAGTATTGCTAACTAGCTTGTAATACCTGAGGCAGTGGATTATGACCAATTCCCAAAAACTCAAATCCAGGTTGACTGCAATCAGAAGTGAAATTCAACCTTCAGTCTGCAATTCTACCTCATTGATTGGAAATCCAGTGGACATGTGAAGTCACCAATTTGTTTCTAGACTCTTGGCCAAACAGTGGATTCTTTTTCCCCTTTTTTGACATTATTTCTTAAGTAATCTCAGAACAGACTAGTCTTTTGCCATTGAGAGTGGATGTCCGAGTTTGGTATTTGGGGGATATAGCTTTAATTCTATTTCATAGCTTATAGGTTAATTGGTATTTGTCAGTTGCTATAAGAATAAATTTTGTTTATGATTGAATTAATTTGAGTTCCTTAAAGAAACCTGGTGAGATCCCTTTTATTTTGAATGTTAGTAAGTACAAAAGTGAAGCAATTGGCTATTTTGGTAACTGAATCAACTCATTTCTGCTGTTGCTGTGACTGGTGGCATAGTGAATGTTGATTATTAATCACACTTCCTTTTCATAAAAGAAAACGTTTATACATGGTTCAAATTATTTAAAAGCCTGCAAAATACTTACCATGACACAAACAGTTAAAATAGCTTGAGGCAAAAACACTTCTTTTTAAACTAAAAAAACCACAATTTAGATCAAACAAGCAGTGATTCAAATAGCCACACAGGATCAGTTCTGAGCCAAAGTATCAATAAAAATAGTCTCTAAGTTGCACAGCAGTTAAGGAATAATTACTGTAATGGGGGCAAATAAAATAAGTCCATCCCCCCCAAATTTTCAGGATGCTTACTAGCCTGGTCACTGAGTGTAGCTTCAAAAGATACCCTAATATCAAACTCTTCACAAACAAAAACTGAAATTGCTGGAAAAGCTGTGCCAGTCTGCTAGGATCTGTGCAGAGAAAGCAGAGTTAACACTTCAGATCCATTGACCCTTCTTCAGAATGTAGTTTTAAGTACAAATAGGATTATAATCATATGAAGTGAGCATATGCTAGCATATAGAGATTGAACAGATAATTTATTGTACAAACACATTTAAGAGAAATGTTTGTTAATATCTTTTGGGAGAACCTACCCAGGAATTTTACATATTGTAGACTGTCCCAGACAGACTGAACAAGGACCTATAATGTGCAAGTCCTTTCAAGCTATTTCCCTTAGGATGCAGATTCAGAAAAGTGTATGACAACAGTGACAGGAAAACTGTGCTGATGCATTGTTGGCCTGTAACTTTTACATTAAATCAAACCAAAGTTTTTACATCACATTTAAAATACATCAAGTGTTATATGGAAGCATCCCCAAAACATACGGTCCCAGTTAACATGCAGAGTACATGAGTACGAATGGACCTCCAGTAATAGTGCGATAAATTTTGTTGCCATTTCCAGCTTAATCATTTGGAAAGAGTTAAACTCATTCCCTGCATAACCCCAAGGCCCAACCAGAAAAGAAAAAAATAACAAACTGAGCAAGGATAAACTTAAAACATCTTTTTATTTGAAAAAAGAAACACAAAACAGAAATTAATCTCAAATTAAGAGGATATAACCAAACTGACTTTTCCATATGGATGATCTTAGCTGACCTTGTCTTAAAAAAAACAAAATGGTATGTCAGCCCATTAGTCTACCACAACCCTATGTTGTCCTGGATACATGCATACATATGTATGTTGTATTTATTTGTTGCTAATATATTTTGTTAAGCGAAGCAAAACACAATTACATATTCACAACCATTTCAATCAGATCTTGGCTTTGTACTCACCTGTCTCACATCTCAAATCAAAGGGAATAAAAATCTACCCTCATGTGCTTTAAATTATTTACAGCTTTGCTTGATGTTCCTACACCAAATGGTCTACATTTCTGTCTCTTGATGGAAACAGGTGGCAGTAGACAAAACAGAACCATGTCTGCATTAGGTAAACCAGGAGTTTACAGCCATTCTACCCAGGACCCCTGGACAGCTGCACATGATCTATTTACATGTTACAAATCCCAGACAAATTTAGGGACATGTGAATTGCAGCTAACTCTTTGCTTTGAGGTTGAATTACCATGACATGGCACAATTCATATTGACTCAGAGAAATCAGTCTGCACCCTTGATTTACAAAGATTAATTCTTCAGGCATTCAAAGCATTTCAACTCTACACCAAATTACAATATACTTAATCTTAATACTTAATAAATGCTTCATCATGCTATGCCTCACTACTAAAAATCATATTTACTCTCTCACTTCATGTCTTTTTCCATTTATAACAATAATTATTTGTTAATCTCAAATGGCAGTGATTTAACCTATTATTCATGACTACTTATATCGCCCTGAATTTTCCATTGCCGATGCAATAAAATTTCTCTCAATTCTCACAATGAAGAGAAAGAAATACTTTGAGCTTTTACAAAACATACAAAATTAAAGCAAGCCACAGAACATTATTTGCCATCCTGATTATGTTAATGATTTATAGATATAGAGTCATACAGCACGAAACAGACCCTTTGGTCCATGCAGACCGTAATCCCAAACTAAACTAATCTCACCTACCCGCACATGGACCATATCTCTCCAAACATTTATTTTCATGTACTTATCCAAACATTTTTTAAACATTATAACTGTACCGACATTCACCACTTCATCTGCAAGTTCATTCCCCACACAAACCACACCATTAAAAAAACTGCCCTTCATGTCTTTTTTGAAATCTCTCTCTTCTCACCTTAAAAATATGCCGCAGTCTTGAAATCCCCTACCCTAGGGAAAATACACTTGACATTCACCTTATCTATATCCCTCATGATTTTATAAACCTTTAAAAGATGACCGCCTAACCTATGCTCTAGTGGAAAAAGGTCCCAGCCTGTCCAGCCTCCCCTTATAACTCAAGCCCTCCAGTCTACAATAGCAAAATGTCACAACAACAACAAAAAAGCCAGTCTTACTTTTTATTATTATCCTGTGGTATCTGTTCACTCTTATTCACAGTATAGTGGCTGAAAGAATAACCAACAGACAGTAGATTCTGTCATAATTACACGCAGTCAGCTTACGTTCACTGAGTGAACAACTTATATCAGGGTCAGAGGTTTAACTAAAATATTAAGTACCATACCATTTGTCTGAAAAGTATGATGTAATGAAAAAAGCTCAAAATCATACAACAGAAATTCAGTTAAGAAATTTTGTAGATTTTTCAAATCCAATCTTTTTTTTTTACACAGTGCAATTTCACCTGTAATTTTATTCAATGATAAATCAGTAACCTGCTCAGTGATGTCCAGTTTGGGTTTTGCCATAGCCACTCAGCTCCTTACTTTATTATATGAACAAAAAAGTGTTGAATTCCACTGATGAGATTAACAGCCTTGAGATACAATCCACATTTGATCAAATGTAGCATCAAGGAGCCCTGGCAAAACTGGAATAAATAAGTTAAGGCGGCAAACTCTCCACTGGTTGGAGTCATACCTGACAAGTAGGAAGAGGTCATGGCTGAAGAGGTCAGTCATCTCAGTTCCAGGATATCACTGCAGGAGCTCCTCAGAGTAGTGTCTTAGGACCAATCACCTTCAGCTGCTTCATCAATGATGTTCCCTCCAACATAAGGTCAAATGTGGGAATGTGTGCTGATGATTGCACAATGTTCAGCACAATTCGCGACTCCTCAGAAACTGAAGCAGTCCATGTTCCACTGCCACAAGATCTGGACAATATCCAGGCTTGGGATGACAAATGGCAATTAACACTCATGCAACACAAATGCCAGACTATGACCACCTCCATTAAGAGACAATTGAACCACCACCCCTTGACATTCAATTGCATTACCAATACTGAATACCCCACTATCAATATCCTTGGGTTTACCATTGACTAGAAACTCAACTGGACTCACCACATAAACAGTGACAATAACAGCAAGTCAAAGACTATGGTGAGTAACTCATCTCCTGATCCCCCAAAGCCTGTCCACCATCCAAAAGGCATAAATCAGGAGTGTGATGGAATGCTTCCCGCTTGTCTGGATGAGTGCAGCTCCAACAACAGTCAACATGCTTGACATCATCCAGACAAAGCAGCCCATTTGATTGCCACTACATGATCTACCCGGCACACTCAGTAGCAGCAGTGTGTACGATCTACAAGATGCCCTGCAAAAATTCAAAAATCTTGAAAAAGCACCTTCCAAACCCACAACCACTTCCATATAGAAGGACAAGTGCAGCAGTTACATGGAAACACCACCATCTGCAAGAACCCCTTCCAAGTCACTAACGATCCTGGCATGGAAATATAATTGCCAGTGTCTCTGGGTGAAAATCCCGGAATTTGCTCCATCAGTGTAAGGTGGATCAACCTACAATATGTGGACGACAGCGGTTCAAGAAGATAGCTCACCACCACCTTCTCAAGGGCAACTAGATCAATCAAGGCTGGCCAGTGATACGAATGTCACACAAGAAAGAACAATTCAATCAACCAATAATAATTAATGTATGGCATCATTTCACATCCAAGTCTACAATACAATCTTCCGTATCGAAAACAATTGCATTTTTGTTATCATTCATTTTAAATAGGCAGAATTTGACAAAATATTGTACACATGGAGCTTTATATGTTGAAACATAATTAATTCATTAAAATACAGTGCAAAGAAAACATCACCCGCTGATGTTTGTGCTCTATCACTAAACTACCAAAATTAAATAATGCCAACAGATACAATGGTAATTTTATACATCTGTGTTGCAGAAAATTTAGCTACAACTTTAAGATGGGGGTTTGGATTTTGCACATATGGAAATTTCAGGCCCATCAAGATCAAAAACCTTATTTCCAACTTTAATCAGACAAAATCATCTTAGTTTTGATCAGTTCTGCTTTGAAATTTTCTGGTCAGGAGTCTTCTGTTATGAAACAGTGCAGAATAATCCCGGAATGCTCAAAGCCAGCGGCAGTACAAAATTACTGTTGGGACCACATCCCTTATCAGCAGTAAATGTGCTGGGTTCTGCAATCACTCTTCCAGCTACTTAAAAAAGATAAGTACACAAGGTAAGTAAGCGAGAAGGAGGGAGCAAGGTAGGGAACAGTGGAGAACAAGGGGTGGCAGCTCAATGTAAGGACAGGTGAGTGAGAGTTAGACACTGGGACAAGAGCCATGAAACACTCTGCAGGTGACAACATTGTATCTACATGGTCAGGAGGCATAACATTTGAGATGACAGAGGTATGCTACGAGCACCTCTTCAACATAGGGGACATCAAACAGTAGGAATTCTACATGTCCTTCTCAATCAAGAATTTTCAGTCAGGTAGGATGGCATGTCTTGACCTGAATCATCTTGGTGGAACAGTGGCAAGAGTTACACTACTATATAAAGAGCAGTGGAGGAGGATTTCATCGAGCTCCCTAGACTCGATTAGGAATTTAAACCAGAAACTGAATTCACTGAGATTACGAACATTGACATGAGAAATTTGTTTCATACTATAAACAAAATGGGAACCTGCGACGGTGCTGATTTGGCACAAATTTTTTTCCACTGCTATAAAGATTGAAGAGCACTCACTACAAGAGCCAGCAAGGTTTGAGAGGAAAAACAAACACTGAAATGAGCCACATACTTCATTTGAGCCAACTGACAAACCTATGATGGATAGAACTCAGAATACAACACGTCGTCAACAAAAAAACACTTGTGTTTAATGCTGAAGTGACTCAGAATCGATGAAATCAAGTGGAATATTTGACCTTCACATCTTCCCAGGAAGAATTCTCAGTGGCTGTGACAGTAATGATGCTGAGCCAGAAGCAATTCTCGAATAACAGAACTGAGGAAATGAACCTGTTGGTTTCACTCATAATACAATTGCTGGTGAATGGGAAAGTTCAAACCAATCAACATTTAGAAGGAAAAAAGGTTTATCTGTTTCAGTATAAATCTGCAAGCAAGTCAACAATATCAGCTGACAGATTGAAGTTGAGACGCATACAACTCCATGCAAGCTACTACTGAGAAGGGGCAGCCAATATCTAATCATTTAGGATAATGCAAAGAAATTGCCTATTTCAGGAGGGAAGACATTCACCATTAAGTAGTCTCAAGAATTCCAGTTTAAAAAGGGATCTACTGGCTCTCTCCCTGACAGTATGAAGTCTAAGACAGTGGTCATCCACTCAGCAAAGTTCACGTTTTCCAAGTCTGAGGAGAACATTCCAGAAGAATAGTGAAACCTCCACATCACCTGAATTCATAAGGACAGAGACTTCGAGGGAGTTAAATACACGTGCCATGACTCTATATACATAAATGTCATTAACAATGGAAAACACTTGGGAGCATTTTTACATGGGTCTGGTACTGAGGAGTGCTATAAACACCACCTTGTGGGAAGAACGGCTGAGGATCCCCAAGTATTGAGATCTAACATCTGGTTCTCCTTAAAATCTTTGTAACAAGGTCTGTCCTATCCATGTAACCTGTAACTACTTTCTGACATCCAATAAACAGCATCTGGTTAACTACAAGAAGTTGCTCCAAGTAGACCAAGCAATGGTTTTCTTCAACCACATTAAACCAACCAGGCCTCGGTCTCCTGCCCTTAAACAGTATGGTATTCAGAATTTTTACTAAGATTTGTAGCTCATACAGTGCAGTGAGCTGGTATGCCCATACAACATTGAAAGGATGCCAAGAATCAACAGCATGTTTCTCTGCTGGTATGCTGAGATTGACACAAAAGGTCAGGCCCTTGTTATCCATTACCTACAATTCCTGATGTTCTAAAGGCTGACATTAAAGTTTTCCTGCTGCAATTTTGAAGGAGAACATCATCTTACATTAAAATGAAATGCTCATATAGAACTGGAAATTACACTAGTGCAGGCAAATAGAATGTGGTACAGTTGTGTGGTGAAATTCAG
The DNA here is from genome assembly GCF_020745735.1 of Hemiscyllium ocellatum. Taxonomy (NCBI): domain Eukaryota; kingdom Metazoa; phylum Chordata; class Chondrichthyes; order Orectolobiformes; family Hemiscylliidae; genus Hemiscyllium; species Hemiscyllium ocellatum. The sequence continues at coordinate 43,444,035 of NC_083412.1, read as the reverse complement.
TTGGGAGAATTCCAAGCACTTGCATAAAGTTGTGTACTTAAGACTATTGAACAGGAGAAGAGGCATCTGTTATTATCGGGAAACATTCATTCAAAATCTACAATGAATGATTATACTGGAAGTCATTACAGGGACTTTTCACCTTGCCAAGTGTAGACATTAACATGACAATCCACTGGAATTGTTTTAAAACTATATTTGGTCATGGGTGAGACCACATCTGGAAAAGTATATACTATTTTGTTCATCTAGTAGGACAGATAGGGAGAGGGCTCTCACACCTTAAAAGACAAATTCATGACAAAAGATTGATGACTGTGAGTCCTTTATGTGAAGATGCCATAGAGCTGGACCAGATATATGCAAGGTTACTACAGGAAGAGAAGAATGGGATTGCTGCGCCTCTGGTGATGATCTTTGCATCCTCACACTACACGAGAGTAGTACCAGATGATTGGAGGCGGCGAATGTTGTTTCTCTGTTCAAGAAAGAGAATAGGGAAATCCCTGGAAATTACAGACCAGTCAGTCCTACATCTGTGGAAAGTAGGGTACTGGAAAGGATTATGAGAGATGGGATTCATGACTATTTGGAAAAATAGTTTGATTGAAGATAGTTAGCATGGCTTTGAGAGGGGCAGAACATGACTCACAATTCTTATTGATTTCTTTGAGGATGTGATGAGACAAGTTGAAGAAGGTCGAGCAATGGATGTGGTGTATATGGATTTCAGTAAGGCATTTCATAAGGTTCCCCACGGTAGGTTCAATCAGTAAGTAAGGAAGTATGGGAAATTTGGTTGTCTGGACACAGAATTGGCTGGCCAAAAGAAGACCGCGAGTGGTAGTGGACTGGAAGTTTCTGCATGGAGGTCAGTGATCAGTGGTGTCCTGCAGGGATCTTTTCTTGGGCATCTGTTCTTTATAGTTTTTATAAATAAATTGCATGAAGAAGTGGAAGGATGGGTTAGTAAGTTTGCTGATGACGCAAAGGTCAGTGGTGTCATAGACAGTGTCAAGGGCCATTGCAGGCTACAACAAGACATTGACAGGATGCAAAACTGGGCTGAGAAGTGGCAGATGCAGTTCAACTTGGATAAAAGCAAAGTAATTAATTTTGGAGGGTCGAATTTGAATGCTGAATACAGGGTTAAAGGCAGGATTCTTGGCAGTGTGGAGGAACCGTGGGATCTTGGGGTCCACGTACATAGATCACTCAAAAGTTGCCACCCAAATTGATAGAGATGTTAAGAATGCATGTAGTGTTTTGGCTTTCATTAACTGGGTGATTGAGTTTAAGAGCCATGAGGTTTTGCTGCATCCTCAAGTGTGGCTAGACCACACTTGGAATATTGTGTCCAGTTCTGATGCCTCACAATAGGAAGGATGCAGATGCTTTAAAGAGGGTGCAGAGGAGATTCGCCTGTATGCTGCCTGGATTGGAGGGCATTTCTTATGGAGAGAGGTTGAGTGAGCTCAGGTTTTTCACACTGGAGAGAAGAAGGAACAGAGATGACTTGATAAAGATATACCAGGTAATGAGAGATATAGATAGAGTAGACAGCCAGTCACATTTTCCCAGGGCAGAAATGACTATCATGAGGGGTCATAATTTTAAAGTGATTGGAGGAAAGCTTAGGGGAGATGTCAGAAGCAGTTCTTTATGAGGAGAGTGGTGGGTACATGGAATGCACTGCCAGCAGTGGTAGTGAGTGAAGGACATTAGGGACATTAAAGTGACGACTGGACAAGCACACGGATGGCAGTAAATTAAGAGGTATGCAGGTTAGGTTAATCTTAGATTAAGATAAATGCTTGGCATAACATTGTGGGCCAAAGGGCCTATATACTGTGCTGTACTGTTCTCTGCTCTATGTTCTATGTTTTAACTGGACAAATTGGATCCAAGTGAGCTTTTACACAAAAGTGGTGCACAAAGGGTATGAAAAAGTGAATGCTGGTTGTATGAAACCAATTCACAGCGAATGGGTCCTTTTTTAACAATATGAACCATTTCCTTTGCTAATGAAGCCACGAAAATGTTTTTAAAACTTTACATTTTTCAAGTATCATCCAGTGGAATAAAATAACACTAAATCAGAATTGTATCAGATTCATCACTGGTTCGAGCACTCTTATTTCAAGACATCAAGCAGTCTCCCAGTTTCAGATATGAGGGCTGTCTGCCTAAGGTGACCAGCTCAGTAACTGCAACAGCCCAACCTCAAACAACAAGACACTGCAAGTTTTCATTTCATTATAGTGTAATATCTTTTATCACCTTTTCATACAACAAGACAAGACACTAGAAAATTGCACCAGGAAAATGCAAATTGAACTTGAGAAGCATTGCAAAAAAATACTGGGCTGAAATAAAACCAGCAAATAATTTTTAAAAAGCACAATTCTTGCAAATTTGGGATAATCAAAAAAGTTAACATACGATTTCAGAGATAAATAATCATCCCATAGGGTCTACTTTATTGTTTCCCATCAAACCTAAACTATAGAAATATGACAAATTGAACCATCATTCTTCCCTCCTTGAGGAGAAAAGTAACTGGGAGAAAGTGAGGACTGCAGATGCTGGAGATTCATAGTTGAAAAGCGTGGCTCTGGAAAAAACACAGCAGGTCAGGCAGCATCCGAGGAACAGAAGAGTCGATATGTCGTGGTTTTGACGGGCTAATGCTCGAATTGTCGACTCTCCTGCCCCTCAAATGCTGCCAGACCTGATGTGCTTTTTCCAGCGCCATGCTTTGAGAAACGTAATTGGCCAAGTTGAGCAAGAACACCAAACACACATCATCTGATTCACACATTCAATTTAAGTTTAGATTTTTCTCATTGCACAAGTGGAAGAAACATGAGAAGAGGCAGATGGAATTTAATTCAGATAAATGCGAGGTGCTGCATTTTGGAAAAGTGTTGCAGCTGCACAGGACATTGGTTAGGCCACTGTTGGAAAAATGCATGCAATCCTGGTCTCCTTCCTATCGGAAAGATGTTATGAAACTTGAAAGGGTTCAGAAAAGATTTACAAGGATGTTGCCAGGGTTGGAGAATTTGAGCTATAGGAAGAGGCTGAACAGGCTGGGGCTGTTTTCCCTGGAGCGTCAGAGGCTGAGGGATGACCTTCTAGAGGTTTACAAACTTATGAGGGTCATGGATAGGATAAATAGACAAAGTCTTTTCCCTGGGGTTGGGGAGTCCAGAACTAGAGGGCATAGGTTTAGGGTGAGGGGGGAAAGATATAAAAGAGACCTACGGGGCAACTTTTTCACACAGAGGGTGGTACGCGTATGAAATGAGCTGCCAGAGGAAGTGGTGGAGGCCGATACAATTGCAACATTTAAAAGGCACTTGGATGGGTATATGAATAGGAAGGGTTTGGAGGGATATGAGCCAGGTGCTAGCAGGTGGGACCAGATTGGGTTGGGATATCTGGTCGGCATGGACAGGTTGGACCAAAGGGTCTGTTTCCATGCTGCACATCTCTATGACTATGTCTGTGAAAATTGTAACTATTTTGTACATGTTGGCACATTTAAAGATTGTAGCCAAAAGGTCATACAAAACAGAAAAAAAATCATGATTTTGACTTGAACACAAATGAAATTGCTGAAAAATATCCATATTCTTTCTTCTGAAAAGCAATAGGTGAGGTTGTGGTTTAAGGCACTACCTTTTCAATTGATACCCAAAAGGTTCTATCTTCTTGGGTTTGTTGATTTTAGCAAAAACAAAATACACCAAATCAAGTCAACAAATTTGCTTACAACTTTCTATTTAACTTTCGACTAAAATTCGTAAGTGGGGGAATTTTAATTCCCATTTAGAATCCTCAAATTTATCAGTGTTATCCTGCTCTCTGCAATATACATGAAACTAGCTGAATTTACCTTGATCAGTCTCAAATGGACTCATATTGAACACAAATGCATTCAACATGAAATCATGAGGCCACAAGATAAATGGCATATAAAATAAAAATCCCAATGGTGCAGAACACTCTCATCCTGGGGTCAATGTAAATCAGACTTTGTATGTGGCCTTGCAGCTCTTCATGTTAAAGTTGGCGATCAAAGTTAGAAAAAGGCCCCAACTCAGCAGATGCTTGCTCAACTGAATTTAGTATTGTTACAACAAGGGGTAAACCCCTCTACTCGACACACAGAAGCTCACCTCACACCTTAGTCTGTTAAATTTTGAGAGGCAAAGAACTATCCCAGAAGTCACTATTTAAAGTAAAAAAAAAACAATTTTATTCTTTAAGTCCAACAGAGAACATTAAAAACAGCATCTATGTACAACTCCTTTCTCATAAACCTATCTTTTACTTCACACTCTACAATACTGGTCCGATAAATTCCCTCTTGTGTTTACGGCAAAATCAATTCCAAACTCAGGTATAATCTTTGGATGTCGAACTTTCTCTGTAGATTCCTCTCGGTTGATTTTGGTGTTCTACTGTACAAATTTCTTTTCGACGGGTACCTTTCAGACAGCTGTTCAGCTAGCAGTCAGTTTGTTGGCACTCGTTGCTGTTCTCCCCCTAACTATTCAAAATATCCAGTTTTATCCCCAAAACATTGGATCATTTCATTTGTTTGATGTCATACCAAACAGTAAAACTCAACTTCGATTGGAGGTTGGTATCTAGAGCATCATTTAAACTGATTAGCTGAATTTGAATTTGTTTTTGTTTCTTAGCAACATAACACCAGCTATTTGCGTGAACCAAATATTACATTTTTAAAATCTTTCAGTACACTATATGCTTCCCAAAGTCCTTGCCAGCTTCCTCTCTCTCTTAAAGATACAGTACACACCTACATCTTCATAACAGTGTAGAAACATACCAAGAGAAAGAAACTCGCTGGGATAATAACATGTAATAAGATTTTCAGCTTCTACATAAAAAGACTGACCTTTTTTTAAGAATAACAATATCTTTAAGATAATAACCTAAGTGAATGAGCTAGTACAAAAGAAGCAGATGACCCATTTCAGTCTATAATAGATCCAGCAGATGGACAGAATTAAATCAGGGAAAGTATGTGGAATTTACTTGGTGCAAGCATGTCTCAAAAGATCCATCTGCTTCAGTCTCTGATCTGTAGAGATTTCTATTGCAGGTGAATCGAAATTGCTATTAAATTCAACCAACCTCTCAAAATGTTTTACAAGACAGCAGCCCAGTGGTTCAGTGATTAACACTACTGCCTCTCCAATTCTACCCTTGAGCGACTGTCTGGAGTTTGCACATTCTCCCAGTGTCTGCGTGGGTTTCCTCTGGGTGCTCCTGTTTCCTCCCACAGTCCAAAGATGTGCAGGTTAGGTGAATTGGCCATGGGAAATGTGGTATTACAGGGATATAGTGGAGTAGGTATGGGTGGGATGGTCTTCAGAGGGCTGGTGTGGACTCAATGGGCCAAATGGCCTGCTTCCACACTGCAGGGATTCTATGATTATGGTTCCATGAGCTGTTTATTTAGCTTTACTGAAGATATTGGAGCAGAATTTGGCCATTCGGCCCATTGAATCTGTTCTGCATTTTGATCATGGGTGACGTTTCTCAACCCCATTCTCTTGCCTTCCCCCCCATAATCTGTGATTTCCCTATTACCAGATTTAAACATACTCAATCACTGGTCATCCCTTCTTAAACAGGAATGTTACATTAGCCAATTCCTAGTTACAAAATTAAAAGGCTAATTGAGCTCAGTTTGTTAAAGAATGCAAAATATTTGTCTCTAATAAAAAGAAAATTTCCATATTTTTTAAATTAAATAATTTTCAGTTGGCCATTTTTTAAAAAATTATTTCAAATTGTCACATTTTGAATTGACTTTTTTTAAACAACTCTGGAATTTGCATCACATTCAAGTCCATCTCAGTTACAAACAAACAAAGAGCAGTAGACCATTCAGATCTTTCAGCCTGCTCCAGCATTCAATATGCTCATGACTGATTATGCAACACAATAGCCTGCTCCTGCCTCCTTTGCTCCCTTTAGCCCCAGCTACAATATTCAACTTTTTCTTGGAATCGTACAAAGTTTTGACCTCCAAGCTCATAGACCCCAACACCACACAACCCACTTCTGTTTCCTTCCCAAAATCCACAGATACAGAGACAAACACTGCTGGATAAACTTCATTAAAGAGACATCCTTTTGGGTTTGGAAGCATGCATCATGGCACACTAAAATGAGACTGACAGCTAGATGTAATATGCCACACCTTTTTGTTTGCCTTCCAGGTGACAGACTTGTTGGCGAAAAGCAATTTTTTTCTTCCCAAGTTAAACAAACATAGATTTCTCTCTGCAGAGTTTATGATATACATTTCTCATGTTTTATATAAAGGAATTGTGTTGAAGATAGGATTATTAATTTACGTTTATGTCTGACATTATCCTAAAGTATGCCACATTGTCAAAGAGATGGGCTGCAGGCTAGGGGTTTATTGTGATTAATGAAGTGGTGCATTTGTCACAGAATTCAGTTGCAGATCACCAAGTTGGAAAAGCCAAGGTAAAAAATGGTAGCCAGACTTGTCTCCCAGCTGAAGAAATATTAACTTTTATCATTCACTGTACAGTCTGCAGGAGAAGCTCAAGCTTAATATTGAGAGAAATAAAGTCAGCCTAAAGCTAGAGGAAGAAATCTACCTAGCATTGCTCACAAATCCCAACAGTGAAGACGTTCTGCTATTAGCTTGGAAGCAGGTAGCAGGAAGAGACATAGAGAAGGTAGCTACCAAGCGTGGAGAATCAGCTGTAGAGCCAACAGTTGCACTGAAGCATTATGTGCGCAGGGCACTACTTGGACCTATAGTGCTCTTGACGTTTAAAGCTCTGAACAAGAATACAATTTCACCTTAGTTTCAGTTGAGCAGTCCATAGTCAATAGGTTTTGAGGAGAATTTTGAGGATCACAAAGCCAGAAACTAATGAAAGGCTCTCATTGAAATTTCACACTTTGGAGAATTGTTGGATCACAGAGGAGAAATCCAAGTAATGGTAGTCTTGGGAGATTGGGTGATGGTGGTGGTAGTGGCGGTGGTGGTGGGGGGTTGGGGGGAGAAGGGGGTTGGTGGGATGAGAAACAGAGCAACAGGAGGTAGTTAATTATTATTTGCTTGTTCCCAGGAAAAGCAAACACAATCTTCAAGATGTAGGTTACGTTTGATTGTTCCAAAAAAAATGACAGAATGGTGCCGAACTGTTGATTGATGGAGGGAGTTAACTTTTAAAACCAAAAATGAACATTGTAAGAATCATAGCTTCTCACTCTCTTATTTGTCTTATGTGACCTGTCTGGTTGTATCAAACCATCAAGTTCAGCAACTACAAAACCCAACTGAAAAACTGTATGCACTAAGGTAAAACTCAAACCATAACATTCTGTGTTTCTGAAATTATGACATTGAAAATTTCTTCATTGGCTGATAGAAAGGCAAAACATTGCAGAAGTATGAAGTTAACAACGGTAAGTATTCGGTGAGTCAATCATGGAATATATTTAAAAATAGTGACTTTCCAATTAGAGTCAATTTACGCTGAATCCTATTGGCAGTTTTTTTTTGTTGTTTCCTCGGTCAACTCTCAAATCAAACCAAGATAGGCCAAATCATCTTTTGCACACAAATTTTATATTTCTTAATCCTCAAAATCAGTAGCACTCATTAATGCATTGAAGATGCTTAGGTTTTTATTCAAAAGGAAACCTACCTGTTCATTATAGACCTTTAAGCACTTGCGACTTGAACCTAGGCCTTTGAATCAGACGCAGGGGCATTACCACTGCACCAACAAGCACCCTTTCATGCTTACAACAGAAGTGGAGCTGAATGATTTCACATGTACACAATTAATGAAAATATTTCTGTGGTTAATACACCAATAAATCACTTTTTCCTCAATTTATATTGAAGCTGAAGCTATTAGTTAATTGCATTACAAAGAATATTAAATCATTTCTGACTGGCAAAACTTTGATTCAATAATAATGATAAAAATAAATTCACTATCAATCACTTTCTACACAAAGTCAAACAAGTATGAAGCATGCATGAAAACAAAAAGTATGAAGATTGGCAACTTTTTCACACAGCTGGTGGTGCATGTCTGGAATGAGCTGCCAGAGGAAGTGGTGGAGACTGGTACAATTACAAAATTTAAAAGGCATCTGGATAGGTATATGAAAAAGGAGGATTCAGAGGGAAGTGCTGGCAAATGGGAATAGATTAGTTTTGGCTAGCTGGTCAGCATGGACGAGTTGAACTGAAGGGTCTGTTTCTGTGCTAACATCTTTATGACTCTATGACTGATGCCAATGTTGGGTACTGGGTAATGATGTTCTACTTTAGCACTTGTACGTCAGCATTAAACACCGATTTTGCTACACCTAAAATGGTTGGCATCTTCCCTGCCTGCCAAAGCCTAAGATCCAAGATTGGTAGTGGGTACATCAGAACCCAATAGCCGGGACACAATGGCTTCATGCTCAGGCCATTCAATGCAATCATGGCTGATCGAGCACTTCAAATGTCTTTTACTCACCACATCCCAAAACCTCTGCACGTTTTATTGGTAATCTGAAATTTATCAGTCAAATTCTACCTTAAACTTAAACAACTGAGCTTCAACAAGTTCTCTGTGGCAGATAACTCCAAAAGTTCAGAGTCCTGAATAAAATAATTTCTCCGCACCTCAGACAGAAGTAGCAACTCCTTTATTTTTAATCTGCGCTCTCTGGTTTCAGACTCCCAAATAGGGAAACATCTCTCCTGCATCTACCCAATCTGTCGCTTGAAGGAACTGTGTGGATTACCATGAGATCACCTCTCATTTTTCAAACAAAAGCTCTCGACAGTATGGGCCAAGTTTTCCTAATTTATCTTCAAAGGACAGTCCCACCATCCCAGGTTCAAGTTCAGTGAACTTTCATTGCTCTCCATCTACAGCAATAATCACTTTAATGAGATATGCAGTCTAAAATGGCACACAGTAATCCAGATGCGATATAACTACTTTAAACTAACCAACTGAAGAAAGGCTTCCTGTACTCAAATCCTCTTGCAATAAAGACTAACATACCATTAGCCGTCCTAATAGCTTATTGCACCTACATCTTAGTCTTCAAATGACTGATCGGCAAAGACTCCCTTTGTAAATCTACACTTTCCAGCCTCTTTCCATTTAAGAAATATTCTGCCAGAATGAATAACCTCACATTGCTCCACATTATATTTTGTCTGCCACATTCTTGCCCACTCAATGAGCCTTTCCAAATTCTGACGTGGCCACTTGACATCATCCTCGCTGCCCAGCTTTATATCATGTGCAAACATTACATTTGGTCACCAACTCCAGGTCATGCATCGTGAAGCTAGGGCCCAAGTTCTGATCCTTGCGGTACCCCTACAGACACAGCTGCCAACATGAGTAAGACCCATTTATTCATCCATTATTTTCTGTCTGTTAGACAATCACTAATTTATGCCAGTACATTACCCCGATCCCATATGCTTTAATCTTTCTAGTTAAAAATCACACAACACCAGTTTATAGTCCAACAGGTTTATTTGGAAGAGCTAGGTTTAAGAGCGCTGCTACTTCATCAGCTACAAAAAGCAAACAAACACACAAACAGGTATTCTACACAAAACTCCACTATTCACCACGCAAAACAGCAAGAACTGATCTGTGGAACTTTTCCATCATTATATTCTCTTAAGATCAATTATTTCTCCTGATTTTAAGCAGAAGTAGTTGGCGGCACAGTGGTTAGCACAGCTGCCTCACAGCGCCAGAGACCCAGGTTCAGTTCCCGCCTTAGGCAATTGTCTGTGTGGAGTCTGCGTGGGTTTCCTCCCACAGTCCACAAATGTGCAGGTTAGGTGAATTGGCCATGCCAAATTGCCCGTAGTGTTATGTGAAGGAGTATGGGCGGGTTGCTCTTCGGAGGGTCGGTGTGGACTTGTTGGGCAGAAGGGCCTAAGTAATCAAATAAAATTCTAATCCAACATGCACCATATGGAGTCAAAAATGTGTAAGATTTTTGCAGTACATAGTATTTCAAAAGATGTTAAGTCAGAAAACATTCTAAGCTAGAATTCAGTGTTATAGCTGTTTGATGAACATCCTAAATCTCACCAACACCAGCTCACAGTTCAATGGCCAGAATATAAACAGAGGCCAAAATATTCACGAGAATTGATCAGAAACAATAATTGGACTTTCCCAAATGGCACTCTAGCATGGACTAAGCCCATGAAAAATGAAAAAAACAAATTGGTCTGGGGTGGTGGGGAAAGAATAGACTAGCCAAGCAATGGTGAGAAATATGACATTGCAAGAGAAAAGTTGCCAAAGCACACCATATCCAATCGCAAAGTTGAAAACCATGCTGGTGAAAAACAGTAAACAAAGTGAATCTAGAACCTCCACTGTACAAACAACTCAATTCACAACCTCAATTCCAAGTCCTGTCTAAAAGGCAAAACTTTAACCAAGTAATAGCAGTACAAACTATAGTGGACTGATCACAATATTGGTTTTAGTCATTATGGATCAGATAATTCAACGGTCAATATCCAGAATCAAAGATCAGTTACTAACTTCATCATTTTCAGAAAATATCCTTATCTCTAGGATCAATCCTGTTTAAATTTGTGCATTCTATTTTATGAAGCATAGTTATTTGATTTGAACAGAATGGATTGCCAATGTCTCAAGGGAGAAAAGCATAGGAGAAATGTAGAATCTGAACACTACACAGCAAACTGTTGTCATTTTTCCCCCAAGATGCCTCATGAGGCATTTTTCATTTAAAGCACTGATTTAGACAGTGATGATGACAGGAATGTTTCAATTATGAAGGAAATGGACAAACGGCTTCTTCCCAAACAGTTGAGGGGATCTCAAACAAGGGTTTGAAGTTTACAAGATAAACTTGACAGACTGAAGACAAGGATCAAGAGAAACATCTTCCAGGGCAGGTGGGACTAGATTAGGTTAGGATATCTGTTCAGCATGGACAAGTTGGACCAAAGGGTCTGTTTCTGTGCTGTACATCTCTATGACTGGTCAGGATGTACAATTCAGCGGTTCAGGCAGGAACTATAGCAATATTCAAGATGGGTACTTAAAGAGACAAAGGATAATGGGGACATACAAGTGAATATGATCAGAGCTTTTCAAATAAAAGAAAAATACTGTGAATGCTGAAAATCTGAAATAAATAGAGTGGAAATGATACTTGCTCCTAACAATTATCAGCATTTTTATCTTGCTTATCTGATTCACATTAGCATGTAACCATTTGACTCTTCTTCACAATGAGTCATACTGGACTTGAAACATTAATGCTATTTTTCTCTCTCTACAGATTCCGCCAAACCTGCTGAGTTTGTCCAGCATTTGGCACTTTGATCAGAATTATTTGTTTGCACTGAAAGGAATGATTGGGAGTTGCTGTTTTGCACCAATGGTCTCACTGTAATGTGGATCAGAGAATCAGGAACAAAACGCAGTTCCTCATTAGGAAAGTAATCATTCCCTAAAAGGTCAGCTCAGGATTCAATTTGAAAACGTCAAAAAAAAATTCATTGCATCCTTGGTGCTTTTCCAACTAAAAGACTTGGCACATTACTAACTCCTCCAAAATTAATCTCAATAACAGTTTACACGTACAACTTAAAACTCAAGACACCACTTTCACAAAGTCATTTGAGGAGACACTGCAAGCTGTGCATCAATCACTAAATCAGTATATTAAACTAACTCCAGCAATTGTCAATGCAATAGCCACAGAATTAATGATTTCAATGACTGCCAGCAGTTAGATATTTCCACTTGAGCACAGGGGTGAGCTACAAATCCGCAGCATCAATTTCAACAATGCACAACTCAAGTGGTTGCATGATGGCCTGTTATCACTATAACAAATATTCACCAAGCTCAATTCTTGGAATTAGTCCTAGGTAACTGCAGAAGCAATGTTATTGGAGATGATCTGTTTTAATAGCATAGGGTGAAATAATCAAACATGCTGGCTGTTGAAAAACAAAAAAAAAATTGAATAACCCTGCAACTTTTATTGTTGATAGTGAAAAAGGAAGTAGTTCAAATCTTCTCAGCCTTTTCTCCATTCTCAGCTTACTATTTGCTAGATTTGACTTCTGTATATTTTAATAGATATAAAAAGTTAAATTAAAATATCTGACCCAACTTCAGAATATTTCAAACTCTTTTCAATAAAGTTAGTTGTCAGCAAGACACATCTTAGAGGTAACTATGTCAATTTTTGAATTGATTTGTGATTGAAAAGAAGTACAGCTGTAATTAAAAGGATATCTTTAGTGCTCTTCAGGGCATCGTTTAATGAGATGAATAAATCCTCACTTGTTCTTGCTTTAATGTACTTGTCTGATAAAATGGAAAATTGTGCCAAATATTAGTACAGTTTTATGTAATAAAACAAGGAGTGGTTATCAAAGGTGTAAGATCAATCAGGCACCTCACTAATTAAACATACTCATGCTTTATCAATGTGTTCTTCAATCTGGAGATCTTTAACAATGAACCATGTGTTATATATAACTTCATAAATTTTATAGTGTCACATGTATGAATGGTTTATCCGACTACATCACTGACCAATTTATATCTGCAAAACAGACAAACATAGTTAGCCAGATAGCACGCTTAACAATGTCTTCAAGCATGGAGCATGGTCATAACATACGCATACGCATATCCACTATGAAAAAAAAGAACCTATGACTGCATTCACTCTCCATCTTTAGATTGCAGCAACCCGACTCCCAACTTCACGATTAACTTTCCAGAAAACACAAATCAAACATGTTCCTGTATAACCCAATATCCAGAAAATTCAATGATTTGGACTCAAACTCTTCAATTCACTGTGCAGTGCAGTCAACATTTCCAAGTCACTGTTGTTTCCAAGCAAAATAATGAAAAAGAGTATTAGGACTTTACATTTTTGCATGTGTCTAGCTATGGTAAACCAGAAATTCAATATTTATATTTGACACTTAGACACCACCAAAGTACTAGATGAACTTTTGAACTAGAAGTGAATCGCAAAGTAACTTTGAGGGGATGTCACCTTAAAGAAATCAAATTATGAGCTGCTCATATCAAGCTTATCCAAATCAAAGCAATCCCAGTTGCCTTGGCCTTTCCTCCCTCAGGTCTGCAATCTCTGCTCAATTTCTGGATGATGGCATTTAAGACCAACTGTGGATTCCCATGTGCTACTGCAGAATTACAGCATTGCAGGGCAACAAAATAGCAATGAGGTAGCTGCCTGTATCAAAGATTGCAATGTCCCTTTATTCACAGGGTGGAAGTTCTAGAGCATGCCGGCCATGTATTCTGAACTGAAGGCCTCCAAAACGTGAGATTAGAGCCTGCCAGACAGCTGACAGCTGTTAGTTTCAAGGAATTAGAATGTAAACATGATCATGGAACCGGATTCCTAGGATTACTTAGCTAACACCTCCACTATCACACCTTGCCACTTGCAGGACTGGAGATGGATGAAGTGTCGAAACGTGTGGCGCTGGAAAAGTGTAGCCGGTCAGGCAGCATCTGAGGAGCAGGAGAATCGACATTATGGGCATAAGCCCTTCATCAGGAATGCAAGACATCACTTTCTTCTGGAGATGGATGAATAAAGGTTGGTCCTCTCTCGTTTGGTACTGTCTCTATGCCTTTGCAAAGTGTTAATTTAATTAGGGTTAAGCCAGAAATTTCAAGTATCTTCTTTGTCATGAAGTGGATACTGAGGCTGGCTGGCTCTGCTGGCAGCTTAGTTTGTGACGATAAAACCAGAACCTATATTTGAGATAGATTTATTTGGCATATATTTGAGATAGATTTAGTTGGCATTCAGAACCCCAACTTCCTGGTTTGATGATGAATTTTAAACTTAGAATCTTAGTTCATTCTTGATCATGTGATGTCATCCCAAATGTGGAGGGACACACTGGCAGACAGAGATTCCTGCACAGGAAATTATTATCTGGGCCCTCTCAACACATGTAAACAGCTTGTTATGGCCTTGACATGGTACAAATACTTCATTTCTATCAGATGCATAGGCCAAGAGGAAATGCAACAATACCTCCAGTGCTTACGCAGTCTCTCCCTTACGACCATAGGAAATAGCAACAGGAGTAGGCCATTCAGCCCCTCAACTCTCCTTCACTACACGATAGGATCATGCCTGCCCCAACATTCGTGTCCACTTTCCTGCCTTTCCCTCCCATGATTCTCAGCTGGAAATATACACAAGGTCTCTATCCCACAGCTCTCTGTGGCAAGGGAGTTCCAAAGACTCAACCCTCAGAAGAAACTCTTCCACTTATCAATCTTAAAACTGATGCCCCTTTATTCTGAGATTATGCTGTCTGGTTCTAGGCTCATTCTTGCATTTTTCCTGTCAAGCCTCTTAAAAGAATCCCAGATCTTTCAATAAGATCAACTAACATTCTTCTAAATTCCAGTGCATAGCATTCTCAAATCGTTTAATCTTTGCTCATAAGACAATCCCTCCATAGCAGTCATCAGGCCAGGGGCCTTCTCTGAACTGCCTCCAGTAAAATGATCTTTTCTTCAATAAGGGGGACAAGACTGTTTATAGTACTCCAGGTGTAGTCTCACTAATACCTTGTACACTTGCAATAGACTTTCCGATTCTTATACTCCAACCCCCTTGAAACAGTCCATTAGCCTTCCTGGTTTATCTGTGTGCTATGTTTGCGTTTCATGCTCAAGTACCCGCAAATCCCTTTCTGCTGCTTTTCTCCATTTAAATGCTGCTCCTTTCTTCTCCCTTTCAAAACAAGCATTTGATAAACTTTTTATTCTCCTCTGGGCTTCTGCACTGCACAATCTCCTTAAGACTGCCAATTGTATATGTGCCATAAAAGGGAGTATTATTTCTACCCAGCCTATTGGGTCTCTGCCTGGGAAATTGCTGTGCACCTTCACTTGAGTGGAGCACAGAGGATTTGTGGGGAATCTCTAGCACGACTCAACATATTGGTAAGAGAGAGAGCCTCAATTAGGTCTGTGAGGACTACCTGTCAAATCAATCGGAGGCTGTTTAACATCACACCCTATCCACTGTCACCCACATGGCATACCTGTACTTGCACCAACTATACAGTATCACAAGAGTCGTACTGCATCTGTCCAGAACCATTCCAGCTTTTATTATTTCACATCAAGTACCTGCCTGAAAGAATCCAATTTTGCAAAAACGGAGTCTGGCCCAGGAAATAAGTTAAAGCATAATATTTAATGCAAAGTTGTGTCAAAATAGGACAGAAAAGAGAGATAAAGTAATGAAAAGAAACAATAATAGAAAGGATAGATATATAAAGCTAAGTACTATATACATACAAACTAAAGATCTACAACAGGTAAATCTGAAAGAATGATACTCTATGCATTCATAAAATAATTTTTTTTAGGGACACAAATTTTGTTTGCTAGTAATTAACTTATGTCAGACATTAAAAATTCATTTAAACTTGAACAATCTAACTGTCAAAAACCTCAAAAAAATGTAGGCACCGTAATCACATGCTTTTCATGTATTTTAATGCCACATCCCTTTAAGTGTACCGGTTTAGTAGTGCTTTTGGACTATTACAAGAAATTGGACAGCAGCTTCCCAAATATAATCACCCTTGTGTAAAGCTGATGAGTGTTTTAGCCTCATCACCTGCTCATGAGGATAATCAGTGCTCAGCACTGGTCTTAATGCAACAGGTAGACCAACATATTCAGGATTGAGGAAATGGAATAAACACTGACTAGGGTTAACATTTACATGTTGGGTTGTATAACAAAAGTCTTTACAAGATAATAAAAATTAACAGCAAAATTAATTTTGCCAATGTAGGTATTCAGCCAAAATATTAGGTATTCCTTTGCTTAAGATTTTGATCCCAATCTTCTCCTTCCCTCATTTCAATTTGCTTCATCAGCTCAAATGATATTCATTTATTTCTGCCTACCACATATATACAAAAGCTTCTTCATCCTTTGCTCCTCCACCAGTACAATTGTTACTTTGTTCTGACAAATACACCCATTATAACAAATTTACAAACACAATTCGAACTAAGTCATATGACGTCGCTTTATTATAAAAGCCTTCAAGAAACAAACATCATGAGCAGCAATCACAACCAGTTAATTTTCATGACTATTTGATGCTTATATAAATGAAATACTTAATTTAAGAGCAAAGCCTTTCTCCAGTCACTATATTTGTGGAAGGCATAAGCAAGAACAAAGAGAGCAGCCAAAATTATCTGAGATCTAATACAACCACTGGCAGCAATGGTTGCAAAGAAAACTAGACTGTAGTCACTTCCATGCGTGCTGAAGGCTGTTGCTCAATGCATGCAAAGGGAACACTTCTTTCTTGGGTTTTCCCAACTGTCACTGTTCTCCAGTCCTTTTTGTTCTCTAAACAATGACTCTTTATCCTAGCATGATTGTATGATACAGCTTCTGTAATGTCAGCACACAAGGTTGGCTTGGAACACACACTTTCACCATGAACTGATCAATGTTATTGCTGATGACATACAAAATGTCGAACAGTAACAGACAGCTCCACAGCTGATTACATGTGCACAGGTTTATAGGATTGACAAATGAAAGTTGACCTGCATAGACACCAATGGAGTACAGGAGTGGCTGGTGTGAAAGCAAAACCATTATTCCCAGAATGCTCAAGACAGTTCTTTCTTTATCACATCCCACTCCATCCAAAGAATGCAGACTAGAGACTGCAAGGTCAAATAACTTCATTAACAAAACATACTCCAAGTGCCAACCAAACTGGTAATAAATAATCAATCAACAAATGCTCCTGAACAAGTGCCCAATTATGAAGTGCTGCTTTGCAATAATATGCTTAAATAACAGCCTTTGCTAATTAAATAAATTAGCTCAGGATGAATAATTCAGTTGTTATTTGAATATCTTCCGAGTCACGAGCATTTATTCACACATCAGTAGTGATTCTAAAGCACAAATTTCTGATCAGGTTTCAAGCATTTATTCGTCTGATATGGAGATTGTGTGACTTCCTACAGCCATTCCCACCACACCCTCAAATCATGTGTTAGTTTGAACAGGAACTTTAAGGGCTACATCCTCTCCTGTAAACCAAAGGAAGGCAATTGAACCTCAACTAATCCTGGAAAATGGGCAGGTGTCAGTGGTAAACACCTAGATTTGGAAATGCAAGAATGTGCATTTTTGTCTCTGTTCAATGCAAATATTCATGACATAAATGTGCAACATTTTTTCAACAGTTCTAACCCTAACGTAACGTTTGGCCATACCACAGAACCGAATAACCAACTGGAAGCTTTAAGCTTTGAGCAAACATTGAAGAATTTGCTTTTATTCTCAGTGGAAAGAGGTTTTCAAAGTGGTTCAACTGAAAATTTCAAGTTTATGACTGGGATTGATGATGGCTCTCCTTATTGAATCTATTTGATAATCAAAATACTGAAGATATCACAATATTTTGCTTGAAAACACATTTGAAGCTCCAGTTATCTCAACTGTAAACTCCACTTTAAAAGATATCAACGTTTGTATTTGCTATGAGATGAGGTTTATTAATTTAACATTAGTCACTAATAATAGAATGCAATATCAAAGATAACAATATATTGAGCAAGAGAATAGTCAGAATATCATGGGGTTGGTATAAAGAGGAAACTATGCAGGCTCTGGTCACTGAATGTCACTGGTGCAGTCCAAGTTTTAGAGGTCTCCTACTTTTAGCCAGTAGTGATGTTACAGTTGATAAGATTCCCCCAAAATCCCATGGTCCACTTCTTGCATTTCCTGACATCAAGTGCCACAGTCTCCAGTTCCATTCTCGCCCACATTTGCCCTAATATATCCAAAACATTCCTCATCTATATGCTCAATTACCCAAGTGTTCATTTCCGACCAGCTTCCGAAGCTTATCATGGGTGCGTTGATAGCTTGGACACATGACAATTTGCTGGCTTCTCCTTGAAAATATTTTGTCTGGCTTCTATTGTATCTATGCAGTAGCTCTGCTGTGATCCAAGTCTCCCTGGTTACCTTTGCACAAAAAGGCTGGATTCCCTCGCAATTGCAATTGCCCTTGCTCGCCAGTAACTGTATTTCATTTGATTGGATTTGATCGATTTATTGTCATGTGTGCCAAAGTACAGTGAAAGGCTTTGTTTACAAACAGTACAGGCAGATCATAGTATGCAAGGATGTACAGATCAGAAAGACTTAGAGACATATAGGTTACATTGTACAGGACATGCGCTAGACGTGATCAAAGTTAACAAGATCAGTATTGTTTGAGGCTAGAAAGACCATTCATTCATATATCTAATAATGGCCATGAAGCAGCGGTTCCTGAATCTACTGGTGCATCTGTTCTGGCTTCAATATCTTCTGCCTGATGGAAGAGGTTGTCGAAGAACATTACTGGGGCGCGATGGGTTTTTGATGATGTTGGCAGCCTTTCCGTGGTGGCGAGCCATGTAAATGAAATCCATGGATGGGAGGTTGGCTTGCCTGTTGGTCTGGACTGTGCACACAATCTTCTGCAGTTTCTTACGGACCTGTGCAGAGTAGTTAACGTACCAAGTCATTATACACCAGACAGTCAGCTTTCAAAAGGGCATCTGCAAAAGTTGGTGAGGGTCCTTATGGACTTGCCAAATTTCCTGAGCCACCTGAGGAAGAGGCGCTGTTGTGCCTTCTTGACTGTCGCTTCTATGTGGGAAGTCCAGGATGGATTGTTACTCCAAGAAGCTCTCCACGCTCTCAACCTCAGCTCCATTGATGTAGTTGGGAGCATGTTCTCTTCCCTTCTTTCTGAAGTCAGTGATCAGTTCTTTAGTTTTGCTAACTTTGAGAGAGAGATGTTTCTCATTACATCACATCACCAACCCCTCGATCGCCCTTCTGTATTTTGACTTGTAGTTTCCCTATACATTCCCACAGCAAAAGCAGCTTCACTCTATAATCTAACTGCAACTTCTACCCTACTCACCCCATTGACTGATTTTTCTCAAACCACATGATTAACCTAATTCCCCCACCCAATCCTGTATTGGCTTCCCCTTCCTTCTACTTTCCCCAACCTGCCACCACTCTCCACACAATAGCAGTCCCTTCTATAAGCACAATTCTTTTTCTTGTTCACAACTACATAATTATCCCCACTGAGATTCCATATTTCTGCCATTTCTCTTCAGGGAGGAGAATGGTGCGGTTACCAATCCTTCTGAGTTACAGCAGGATGTTTATGAAAACTTAAGGTCAATAGTAACAACGTTAGCCTGCAAACACCTTCCAAGTGACCAACCCTCAACACAACAGAAAACTTCAAATGAAGGAAGAACTGGCTCACTTCAGAGGGAAAATAAACCCATGGTTTCTACCACTCTCCCCCTTCATCACTGACTGATAGATCAGGCAGGGACCAACTCCTTCACAACAGCAGCTGGAGGTTTTATTCACATCAGAAATAATGTGACCATATTATCATACCGCTATTCCCAGTTTACTGTGTACCATTACCTCCCAGTGCACACTGTACTGCCTCTGGATGCAAGACAAAAGAAGCTTTCTCGATTTTCCAATCCTGCCAACCCACACAAAACTAGGACAAAAAGAGAACTTTGACATCACCCATTCAGTTATTTAGAAGCCATTAGACAAAACACTTTTAGACATGTTTCTGGCCTTAAGCAACCAGGACACAAAGCTCTTGTGTTTGGACAACAACAGCAGGATACCCAAGGTACAAAGCTAGCATTCAGATGTTAATCAGGCTTCTTTGAATGAAGGGAAATTAATTAATTCTGCATCTAGTAACAAAAAGAAACAAATCAGACCAAGTTTATTTACTATCGAAATCAAGGGTACCTCATGGTACATCACATATGTTTCGAACGTTTGCATCATAATATGATTGTGTAAACAGCAACTACTAAGCCAAATGGTAATTCCACACATTGCATTTAACATTTATGCTAATAGAGGATATTAAAACTGGAATTTGCATACAGATGAAATACTTGCAGAAACTGATTTACAATGATTCAAGTATGCAGACATACATAAAAAGTGTGTATACAATATTGAGCCAGTGTTTCAATACTGATCTAATTTATGATCATTACCTTCATAAGTGCCCAACTGTTTAACTTCCCAGTTTACATTGATTTAAACTGATGCAATAAATGATAAATAAGTGTACCGCAGCTTCAGTGTAATCAAAATTTTCTGAAAGGTTCAACACACACTATAACTTTGATTTTATGTTTTGCAATTTTTTTCTGCTCAATAACACTTAATGTTGAGAATGAAATTTCATCAGAAAAGAACTAATTTACATTTATTTTACACTTTTCAAGATACCAAAATATCCAAAACTGCCTTGTAATCAATCATGTGAGTTTGAGGTATAAATGCCTCTTGTAAGGCAAGAAATGTGGCAGTCAATGAGGACAGCAAGGTCCCACAAGCATCAAATATGATTACTAGATATTCTGTTTTCCATACACGGAGGAATGAACATAGACTAAGTCACCAGGGAGTACGTGTACAGATCAGCCATCCAGACTTAACATCCATCTACGATACAGATGAGACCTGAATTTGTCTGAACTGAAAGAAAGCAATGTTGACAGCAAAATACTGGATTGTGATGGAAGCAGGCAAATAGGGCTCTTCCCAGACTTCTTTTTAAATAAGTAAAAGACAAGCTTCCACACTAGTGGGAACACCCATATATTGTAGAAGCATTTCTGCTGGGCTTTTATTGATTTTAAATTTCCATGATTAAAAGCCTCCCATTTCCTTCCAAACATGCTATGCCATACAGACAAAATGTTTGCCTTCTGTAAGCTTTTAAGCAAAGCATCAGAGAAAAATCAGATTCATAATGGTTGGGCACTGAGATGCGTGGTTAACTGTATCAGAAAAGGCTAATTAATGGTCCTCCTAATCTGTAATGTGCTGAAGTGTAGTTATACCACAACCCAGACAGTAAATGGTTCTCCAATTTACAAGCCAGATCCAACAGGCTCTCTTCATGCAGCATCCTTATTTGTCACCTCATTATTCACAGCTCTTCACACACCTCCATCTTTTTCAGTCTTTGCCATTCTATGACAAAGCAACAAGTGAAAGAGACATACCCTAAGACATACCCTAAGACCTCCCTCTGCTGGTACAGGTACTGAACTTGTAATGATGCCATTTAGCACTGGGAATCCAAATTATATCAGCCCTTCAACAGGCGTAAAAAGCAAAAAGAGTAAAATACAGCAGTAGGACTCACAAAAGACATAGGCTTCTTTGAATTTTCCTTTGCCAAGGCTAATCGCGGTAAGTTTGTGTCATCAAGCTAAAAGATTTGCTCAAGCATGGAACTGAATTCAAAGCATTATTGGCAGCTCAGAAAATGCACTTTGACTTGCAGGTTACTTAAAAATGCAAGCACAACTTCTAAGTTCTGGTCGTTACCCTTGAGTGTCTATAAAAGGTCTGTGAAGATCAACAACATGTAAGTCACAGGTTCAGAGCTTCCTAGAAGATAATAGACATTACAAAAGCATTCAGAGGAGTTGAGCATTGAGACCATAGAGGTCCCAGTGTAGGGAAATTCAAATTTCTAATGGACAATTAGCCAGCATCTGTAATCCCTAGAGTAATGGTTTGACTTCAAATAGTTCCAATTCATCCTAGGTTGGAGAATTTGAGCTATAGGGAGAGGCTGAATCGGCTGGAGCTGTTTTCCCTGGAGTGGTGCAGCCTGAGGGGTGACCTTATAGGGGTTTATAAAATCATGAGGGGCATGAATAGGATAAATAGACAAAATCCTTTCCTTTGGGTGGGGGGGGGGGGGTGAGTCCAGAACTGGAGAGCATAGGTTTAGGATGAGACGGGAAAGATTTAAAAGGGGCCTAAAGGGCAACATTTTCACACAAAGGGTGGTGTGTGTATGGAATGAGTTGCCAGAGGAAGTGGTGGAGGTTGGTACAATTACAACTTTAAAGAAGCATCTAGATGGTTATACAAATAGGAAGGGCTCGGAAGGATATGGGCCCAGTGCTGACAAATGGGACTAGATTAGGTTAGGATATCTGGTCAGCATGGACAAGTTGGACCAAAAAGCCTATTTCTGGGCTATACATCTCCATGACTTTATGACTCTAACTGAAACCAGCTCTTATACCAATCTGCCTCTGGAACTGAAATCCATCCCTCTAGACATGATCTGATCCAAATCTTACATCAACTCCCAGAACAAAAAGCCCCTTCAAAGTCCCAACTCCCTTTAATCTACCAGACCCCACCTACATCAAGTTCTGAGCTACCTGCCTTATGCCCCACCACTCCACTAGGCTCTTTACTCCCCACCTACCTGCCCAATTGCCATACTGACCATCTCTCAGTTGCTATTAAAGTGACTTTGGACCTTTAATCCAAAGGATACGATACCTGTCATAAAGAAGAGGAATGGTTTCAGCATCAGTTCATTCTCCAGCCACTCGGATGGATCCCATGAATCAAAACTGTTGCTTTTGACTGGAGGATTCCTGGCCAAGACTCCTCCAATGTTAAGTGGGTGCTTTCAGTTTGATCTGAATTGAAAACAGGAATCCCTAACAGCTAGTTAGGAATTCTAAACAACATATTCAATCTCTACTTTTACTACCATTATCATTCCCTGTCCCAGCTGACTTGACGTTAAGGTCTCAGCTAGTGCACTTCACTATACTATAAACTGAAGGACTACAGCCAACTTATGTTGGTACTTAAAAGCAACCAAAGTGCTCAGTCAATCTCGAGCCAGAGTAGATAGCAGAACGTGTCATCAGATTCCTGATGAAGGGCTTATGCTCGAAACGTCGAATTCTCTATTCCTGAGATGCTGCCTGGCCTGCTATGCTTTGACCAGCAACACATTTGCAGCTGTGATCTCCAGCATCTGCAGACCTCATTTTTTACTAGCAGAACGTGTTATTCAGGCTCACTTGTAATAGGCATTTACAAATTCTGCTATCTACCTTTTAGGCAAAGCCAGTAGTTCTCTATGATGTTTGAGGCAATAAGGGTCGACTCAATTAAATTGCAGCTCTACTGCTTGAATTGAAGTTGCTGCAAAAATGACATGGTAACATCAATGCAGAAATATAATCTACCTCCCACCCTTCAATCCACTGAATAAATAATGACCACCCTTCACATTGCAGAATGAAATTTAAATCCCTTCAGCTGATTGAGAATTCCATTAATTGAAATTTAAAAGGTTATGCACACAAACTGAAGTACGTTCATTTAGATTTTGGATCAGTTTGTACTCTTAATTAAAACCTTCATCCAGATTTCAGATACCCAGGAAATAGCTATCGGTTAACCTATGTAAAGTTATTATTCCAATGTCAAACATAATTAGCAGTTAACTTTGCAAGAAATTTATTGGGGGAAAGTGAGTGGGAAGGCACGCTTCTGCATATTTTGACTAGAATTAATTATGCAAAGTACAACTTGCTAGACCATATACTGTGAAAACCAACTAGGCTAAAGTGAAGACTGCAGGTGCTGGAAACCAGAGTTTAGATCAGAGTGGTGCTGGAAAAGCACAGCAGGTCAGGCAGCATCCGAGTAGCAGAAAAATTGACGTTTCGGGCAAAAGCCCTTCATCAAGAATAGAGGCAGGGAGCATGCAGGGTGGAGAGATGAATGGGGGGGATGGGGCTGGGGAGAAGGTAGCAAAGAGTACAATAGGTGAATGGGGGTGGGGATGGAAGTGATAGATCAGAGGGGAGGGTGGAGCGGGTAGGTGGAAAGGGAGATTGGCAGGTAGGACAGGTCATGAGGACAGTGCTGAGCTGGAAGTTTGGAACTGGGGTAAGGTGGGGGGAGGGAAATGAGGAAACTGGTGAAGTCCACATTGGTGCCCTGGGGTTGAAGTGTTCCAAGATGGAATATGAGGCATTCTTCCTCCAGGCGTTGGGTGGTGAGGAAGTGGTGGTGGAGGACGCCCAGGACCTGCATGTCCTCAGCAGAGTGGGAGGAGGAGTTGTAATGTTGGGCCATGGGGTGGTGGGGTTGATTGGTGCGGGTGTCCCAAAGATGTTCCCTAAAGTGCTCTGCTACGAGGCATCCAATCTACCCAACGTAAAGGAGACCACATCGGGAGCAACGGATACAATAAATGACATTGGTGGAAGTGCAGCTGAAACTTTGATGGATGTGGAAGGCTCCTTTACAGCTTTGGATGGAGGTGAGGGAGGAGGTGTGGGTGCAGGTTTTACAGTTCCTGCGGTGGCAGGGGAGGGTGCGAGGACAGGAGGGTGGGTTGTTGGGGGGCATGGACCTGACCAGGTAGTCACGGAGGAACAGTCTTTGCGGAAAGTGGAAATAGGTGGGGAGGGAAACATATCCCTGGTGGTGGGGTCCATTTGGAGGTGGTGAAAATGTCGGCAGATAATTTAGTTAATGCGAAGGTTGGTAGGGTGGAAAGTGAGGACCAGGGGTGTTCTGTCCTCGGTACGGTTGGAGGGGTGGTGTTTGAGGGCAGAGGTGCAGGATATACTGTGACCTCAACATTACAATTCAGCTCTGCCCCAACAGGACGTATGCAGACGTGTGTTGGTTCCATTCACAATTTTATGCTTGTATTGCCATTAAAAAGAATTGTGGAATACACTAGAAGTTCTACATCTTCTGAGATCTGAAACTCAGCACCTACTTCATCAGTAAATAATTAAATAAAATAGCATGTTTCTTTAAGCATTGGCAGTTGTTTTTGTATTTTGGATCATTTGAAGGGGGTATAGTGGCAAGATCCAACAACTCTACTTTCTTCTGACAAAAATGGTTGAGCATTGCACGTCAGCAAGAATCTAACAGAGGAATTTGCAATTGTTCTGAACAACGTGCGGCTAATCTGCTCCATGTCTCAGCATGGGCTGTTCTGTTCGAAACCATCTGCATTAATACTCATTCAAACCATCTTTTCTCGTGCATTATGGCTGGGCAGAAAGCAACTCTCAAACAGTTGATCCCAGAAAGTATAGTCCTGAAAGCTAATTAGAAGTTCGAAACAACACATTTAATCTCTACTTTTGCTAGTATTATCATTACCTGTCCCAGCTGATTTGACTTCACTGTCCTAATGCACTTCACTATATTTCACTGTCCTAAGTCGCTAACTTAGATGAATCTGACCTAGTATAGAGTAATAAAGCTAGGAGAAAGCGAGGACTGCAGATGCTAGAGATCAGAGTTGAAGAGCTTATGCTCAAAATGTCGATTGTCCTACTCCTCTGATGCTGCCTGACCAGCTTTGCTTTTCCAGCACCACACTCTTCAACGAGTGTAATAAAGCAAGTGTATTTTGTTCAATGAAGCTTTGATTAACTTAGAATTGGTTCTGCATGATTTGGTTCAACTAGAGAAAGGCATATGGCTGCTTTCTAAAAAAAAAACCTTCAGTTTACAATAGCTCTCAGTAGAAGTGAGGTTTTGATGAAAAGCCATCAATGTGAAATGTTAACACTGCTTTTCTTTGGTTAGGTCCAAACATTTGACCAATTTCTCTTTCTAATACAGTAGCATAACCAACATATTTGCATATGTTGTACAAGGTAAAGTAATGGTTCTGAAAATGTGTTAATATTGTACACTGCATTATGCTCCATCCAATACGATGATGCCCCCACACAATCTTGGATGAGGAAATCAGAGCAAATAGCTCTGAACACAACAAATAGCGAATAGATGAGAAAAACATCCACTGGGCTATAGAAGAAAAAGTGAATTAACATCCCAAAAGCCCTCTTTGCCGTGTTATGAACTATTCAGACAGACAGTTGCTTCAAACACTTAACCAAGCAGGAATTCATGGAAAGACCAATCACGAGAAAGACAGCATACTAGGTGAAAACCTATATTACTTCAGACTTGGTAAGAAGTAGTAAAGATGGAGCTGTGAGAGCCATAAAGAGCTGAAAGACTTTGCACACATGGCAATTACAGATTGCTCCTGGAAGGTGCATTCCCAGTTAGAGGCTAAGCAAGGAAGCTAATGTATCAAAGCCTAGTGAGTAAAGTTGTTGAACAATGATGAAAGTCTTTAAAATCATTCAGCACAAAAAATGCTGAGATGAAGAGGAATAAAAGAAAATGAGCACTGACAGTTCAGAACAAGTGTTGTTGTCAACATTTTTAACATACTCATAACAAGCCAAAATAAAGAGCTGGCTAAATAGCAGATATCAACAGCCAGTGACAGTGCTTGAACCAAAGGTTTCAAGCATTCCCTAGCTATTGGCAAAGGAATACTGCATCTGTAAAACTGTGTCACTTTCAAAAGATGTACAGAAGTAGGATGCAGTTTCAGGGCAAGAAAAAATGTTGAATGTCTACTGATACAAAGACTTAATTCAACTAATCCACCAGCATGAGAAAAACATATTGTTATGACACAGAGGTGAATCTTTTCTGTTAGTTATACCAACATTCAGAAAAGGTTGGCTCGCCTCATAATCTGTTAACATGAGTAACAGAGAATGCCCAAATTCCACTAAAGAAAATAACAATTTATTTTCTAACTGTAAAAGTGAACATTGAACAAAAACTATTCACAAATCCAAGACCCCCTTTCTCTTAACTGCTTATTATCTGCCTCCAAGTCTACAACAATGTTCTGTTCCAATAACACACTTATTAAAATTACATCAAGCTAACTTCAAAACCACACAGTCTCTGATTTTTTCTATGTTTTCACTCTTCTGGCTGCTGATCTCCCTGGATCATCACTTTGCTTTCACCATGAGTATGTTTTACATGTAAAAGGACCTTTGATAGACAGTGCTTTTTCATTTCTTTGAGAGCAAGGTTTTAGATGGGCAAATAGATCTCCAGGAGTTTTTCTACAGCAGTTGCTCTCTGACCAATTATCAAAACATCCACATTCTATAGCTTCCCACACCCCCCAACTTCAGATCGTCACATTGGTTCGATGTTGATAAAACAATAAATTCAAACTCAACTGGGTTTTAGTATCCTGGGGTATAATTTAGACTGTTCAGTTAAATTCAAATTGTTGTTAAAACACCAACCAAACCTCAGGTATCCATTTCACAGACAAACGTTACATATCTTCAATTTTCCAGTACACTCTGGGACTGTTATCTAGTCACATACAAGGTACTTATAATCTCTCAATTCAGTACAGCATTCTCTGTCTCTTAAAGGTACAGTACAGACATCAACTTCATGACAATACCTATAACATTCCTACGTGAAAATGGCCATCCAAACAACTAGATTTTGACAGAATCTCTTTGTCAATGGACATCCCCTCATTAATTTCAAGGCTGATACAAGAATGGCACAGTCATACTATGTCAAATACCATCGCTGAAGAAACAGAAGTCACAGCCTACAGTAAAGAAACTAAGTGATCCAGTTAGAATAACGCTCAGCTTTCCAAACCCATGCCTAGAACCATCTCAAAAGGACAAGGATAGTAACTAGATAGGAGCACCATCATCAACAAGATCCTATCTAAGTCGCTCACTATCCTGTCTTGGAAATATATCACTGCTTCTGGGTGAACATCCTTAATGTCATTGTTAAAAAAAAGGACTTCAGCAGCTCACCACCCCCTCCCCAAAGGCAACTAGGAATGGACAATAAATGCTGGCCCAGGCAATGAGAACACATCCCACGAATGAATAATGAAAAAGTTATTTTTAAAATTACAAGCAAATCTGCAACACAAAAAGCATGAGAGAGAGTTGTGAGAATACATAGGATTTAAAATAAACATTTTACACTTTTGAGCCATGTTGGAATAAGGAAACCATATTGGTTTCATAATGTCAACAGAAGATGATATCAATGTTCCTTTCCTCACTGAAGAACATGAAGCCAGCAGAAATCAAAAAAAACAGCAGCAAATACTGACTAAAGCAATGAGTAGTACAACCCACTCCAGCTTACTGAGGAATCATTAATTGAAGTTGTTCAGACAGCAACAAACTGGTCTGCTGCACAAATTGTCATTTGATATTAGATTAGATTAGATTACTTATAGTGTGGAAACAGGCCCTTTGGCCTAACAAGTCCATACTGACCCGCTGAAGCGCAACCCACCCAGACCCATTCCCGTGCATTTACCCCTTCACCTAACACTACGGGCAATTTAGCATGGCCAATTAACCTAACCTGCACATTTTTTGGACTGTGGGAGGAAACCGGAGCACCCAGAGGAAACCCACGCAGACACGGGGAGAATGTGCAAACTCCACACAGTCAGTCGCCTGAGGTGGGAATTGAACCCGGGTCTCTGGCGCTGTGAGGCAGCAGTGCCCATATCAAAAGATGAGATAACACAAGTTTCATGGGGATAATTTTAGTTCATCTTCAAAAGCAAATTATCAACACCAATATCAGACAATGCTAAATATCTCTCCAGTACAATGACCGATGAGGGAAAATACTGGTGTATCAGTAAAACAAGTGAGTATGAACATAAAACCCAGCCTAATCAGCAGGTTGACAAGAACTTTACAAACTTCAAAACAGATTTATTTGCAAAATTGAGAATAAGATTTACTGGCACAAAATGAGAATGAGCTGCATGTAACACCATGGAAGTCAGAACAATATCCCATTGAATTAGGACTCCATTAAAAAGGAATGACCTGGTACAAAAATTCTGGGTAACTCAAAGAGGAAAGTACTTCATTCCCATTGAGAAGCCACCTTCCATGGTTGGGATTATGAACAAAAAATGTGTCCCAGATGTTGCAGTAAGGCAACTATCTGTTTTATCAGTTTAAGGATTTCTCAATGAAAGACATTATTGAGATTAGAGATCTTCCAGATAAGTGAATTGACTAACCAGTTGGATAAACAAGAACACCTCTTCTGAGAAGGATATCCAAAAGTTAAAAGCTAACTCAGCAAACAGACAATTTAAGGACCATGCAGGGTGAATGACTGTATTAAGGTAAATAACCAGTCAGCATTGACAGGTTCGACCGAAGGGTCTGTTTCCATGCTGTATGTCTCTATGACCTACCAATTTTCAAAATCTGAAGAGTGCGTGAACTGGAAGAATTTTGAAACATCCTGATTACATGAATATGATGTTTGAGACTATCTGTGTATGGGGAATAAACCTGAGGGGATATTATATAAGCTAACAGTTTAGAAAGGATTCATGTTCGACACGATATTAAGCTCCACCCTGTCTGATTATGTCATTTAAGCTTCAGTGAGGAAATCTTAGAGAAAAATAAAACGGGATTGATCGGAGACTCCAAATAGCTTTAGATGAACATTAATTATTTCACATAACATTCACTTAATTGATGTCACAAAACAAACTATATACTTTTAAATACAAGAACCTCCTTAAGAGCCAACAGTGGTTAATATTCTACCACTAAACCAAAGAGGATTAAACCAGTCAAGGAAAGAGGAATGAGAGCATCACCCTTTCATCCAAAAATACCAGAGTGTATTATATACTTCAAGGATGGAAGTGTGAGAAATACATACTCATAAAATTGCTAATATTTGCACTTTTCTCCAAAATCCCTCTGCTTTCGTTACTTGGCAATAAATACATAGCATTAACCCAGCAAAATACATAACATTACATCCCTTAAGCAAGTTACAGAAGAAGGAATTTCATTCAAATTATCAACACAGCATATGAACAACAATTCTAATGCCAAGGTAACTACACCTTATGCTGCTGGAATTTCTGAAATACCTTCTAATATTTATAGCTCCAGCAACACACTTGGCTGAATTTTATGACTTGCACCGAAGCCACATCAATTTGGGCACAGTTTGAGGATAAAAAATCTTCTGAAACATATAGAAATGCATTAATAATTTGGACCACATGTTTTCTGTCTTTAATATTGCATTGGACATAAAAATTGTTCCACCATGACCTGGATGAATGTGGTCACTAAAAAAGGTTGCATAAAATTTTATGATGCAAGATAAAAACACGAAAATCACACACTTGCAAGTAAGAATTTTTTCTAAGGTGATGTAATCAGACTCACTTCAGTGCTATTAAGGCACAAGGTAGAAGCACATCCATGGTAACATTAATTACTCGATACAAATCGCTCGAAAATATTAACCTGGCATAAATAAACACTATTGAAATTTGGCACAAAATATAGGTGAAAACAGTCAATTGACAGTTTCTCTGATAAATATTTGTTTTTGCATTTATTAGCTTGGCTGTCACAAGTCCATGCACGAGGAGATTTGCTCTTCATGCATAAGCTATAGATGATATAACCTGGTAGACCAAAAACAGCTTGCAATGAGTGTCATGCAGGAATTTTCAGCCAGAAGCAGAATACAGGATCCATTTCCCCTGTTCCAGAGGCCCCTAGCATCATTTCTACCAGCCTTCAGCCAATTCAACTCATTTCACATAATATCCAGAAATGGCTAAAGACACTGGATGCACCAAACACTGTCAGGGCTGATAGCTTATGGCAAAAGTACTGCAGACATACCCCAAAACCAGCCAGACCTCTCGTCAAGCTGTTCTAAATACAATTACAATGTTGGGGAGAATTTCCAGATAAGTTTTGTCCACAAAACAAAAGCCTACAGCCAATTACTGTCCGATCGATTTACTCTCTATTAGATTAGATTACTTAGATTAGATTACTTACAGTGTGGAAACAGGCCCTTCGGCCCAACAAGTCCACACCGACCCGCCGAAGCGCAACCCACCCATACCCCTACATTTACCCCTTACCTAACACTACGGGCAATTTAGCATGGCCAATTCACCTGACCCGCACATCTTTGGACTGTGGGAGGAAACCGGAGCACCCGGAGGAAACCCACGCAGACACGGGGAGAACGTGCAAACTCCAGTCGGTCGCCTGAGTCGGGAACTGAACCCGGGTCTCAGGGGCTGTGAGGCAGCAGTGCTAACCACTGTGCCACCGTGCCGCCCCTCTATCATGAGCAAGGTGACAGAAAGGATCATCAACAGTGCTTTCAAGTGGTACTTACTCAATAATAACCTGCTCACTGTTGGCAAATTTGAGTTTAATCAGAACCACTCAGCTCCTGACATTATAGGCTCGATCTAAACATGGACAAAAACAATGAACTGTAGAGGGAAAGTGAAGGTGACAACCCTTGTATTAAGGCAGCAGTTAACAGCATTAAGGCATCTTCGAAATGTCCAGTAGAATCTAGTGGAAAGTTCTCCGTTAACTCAAATCATACATAGAACAAAATTAAAATGGTTGTGCTGTGATGATGCTGTTCCTTTAACAAGGTCATGTTGTCCTTGGCTTTTTTTAAAGTTGAGTGGCCGCAAACGCAGAGGTTCCAGAGTGTCTAGTTTGAATGGGTTTCAGGGCCAATTTGATTATAGCTAACAGATACTGCTTCAGGAAAAAAGCTTTCAAGTTTTAAAAAAACACACTTGTACAATGAAAGGGGAGTTGCCAGCTCTCCTAGCTCAGTTTTTCTCTGGCTTGGTTTGTTTTGGTTTTAGCAGTCTGGCTGTTCAGAGCTATTGGTCAGTCGTTAGCTAGGAATCCAAAAGAAACAGCTACATGGAAAAGTGTTTTCTGCTGAATCTTTCTGTCATCTCTCTCTCTCTCTCTCTCGCTCTCTCTCTCTCCTATAAGACCCTGTGTTTGACTTTACCTTTTTTGCCAAGAGGTGTTGATGGGAATTGTTGCAGGAATTTGGAACAGCATTATTAAGCTGGGATAATCAGTTGGGTTTTCAGATAGGTTAAATTATTCGGTACTCTGTTCTGTTTTGTTTGTTTTTCATGCGGTAATCCAGAAATAAATTTTGTTTTGTTCAAAAACAAGGGCTTTTGACTAGCTGCAATACTACTGGAATATCCACTCTACACCTGCTTATTACAATTAGAAATGTTAGGGTCTGGGCTACTTTCTTGAAATATTTTGAGAGGGTCTGGCCTGGTCCATAACAGTAGTGACTGGAGATCAACCACCCACTACCTCATTACAGGAGTTCCTCAGAGTTGATATTTTCCAATCAACCTGCTCAGGAATGTTATTACACAGCTCTATAGTATGTGGGACTTGAACTGGAGATCCAGAGATAGGGTTACTATTACACAAGAACCCTAAATTCCTCAGGGTAACATACTGGGTGCAATCTTCTTTGGCTGTGTCATACAAAGTCAGAAGTGCAAACGTTCACTGAAAATTGCACTATTTTCAACACTATTTGAAGTTTCAAGAATATTGAAGCAGTCCAGCTCCAAATACAGTAAGGTCTGCATAACAGAGACTTGGGCTAATGAGCAGCAGATAACGATTTCACCATAAAAATG
The DNA here is from genome assembly GCF_020745735.1 of Hemiscyllium ocellatum. NCBI lineage: Eukaryota > Metazoa > Chordata > Chondrichthyes > Orectolobiformes > Hemiscylliidae > Hemiscyllium > Hemiscyllium ocellatum. The sequence goes on along the minus strand of NC_083412.1, from coordinate 43,411,557 downwards.
CCAGGCAAATACCAGCTCCACAGAATCCAACTATTGCAACTTGATCAATGGCATTTGCTATTCCTGAATGGCACACTGTGAACATCTAGGAGGGATTCAAAAGACTGTTCTTTAAATGAAACTAGCGGCATATTTTCTCATCGTGAAACTGACCAACTAATGTAACAGTCCATGAATACACTGGTATCTGTCACAGAGATTGAAATTAAAAAGTGCACATGGATTTACAAACTTCACGATCATATAACCATTAAAAAAAGGAAAATTGAGAACAAAAATATACTTCGCAAAGTATACAAATAAAAGATTATTTATCTTTCCCTTGAAGGTTCTTGATCAATTGATAATATAGTGCACTGCAACTTTCTGTGCAATGTTATTTCTTTTCCTCTGTTTCCGATATGTAGTCATGGTCAGAATTAACCTTTATTTCAAAATGCACTAGTGACTTCATTCAGCTTAACCTGAAGTTGTTCATAGGGCCCCAGTTCACTTTTCTATTTTTACCACAAAACAAAGAAAATTAGCTGACCCACAAGAATTAAGTATGAGATAACAGTGCAGCTGCTGACACCGCACATCCAAGTTAGAGATAGCACTCAGGAAACAGCTAAGGCCAGAGTTATGGAAGCTCACAAGGCCACTTGATCAACACAATTAAAGTTTGCAAGTAACAATGTCTTTAAAAACTGAGACAAAAAGACCACAAAGAAAAAAATGTGACGAGTCAAGGTAAGCAGCTAATGTGTGTTCACGGTGAATGCACACCAACACACACAGTTATGCATAGATATAGCCCAAAAGTAAACAATCAGTTTACTTTTCACCAAAGTCAAGGTACTCTCAGATCTGACTGAAATTAATTCGCCCTAATAGAGTCCCAGGCGTCTGACCAGATCAACATGAACAAACCTTTGGTGAAGAAAGCTGATTGTAATAATTGCTTATCACTTGATGCAATGTGGTCGAGCAGTTGTAATAAAAACAATAATATTATTAGTCAATAAATATCAAGGGCAATTTAAGGATGGCCAATAAATGCTGCCTTAGGTTATCAGCAAGGCCAGCAGTAGATATGGACAATATCATGAAGCCAATGAGTTACAGCTGGTTGTCAGTTGTATACATAAGCTGACAGATTTGTTAATGACAAACTGTATTTAGCAAGCAGAGGCACATAAGGGAGTAATGTATTTGATATGATGCTCACGAACTATGAAATGGTGTTTGACTAAGTGCTTTATAACAAGCCTGTCATCAAAGTTGAAGCTCATGGAATCAAAAGGGACTGCAATAACATGGATACAAACTGGCCAAGTAATAGGAAATGGGAGTGGTGAAAAGTAAAATGCTGCAGCTGGATAAAATCTAAAACACAAACTGAACATTCTGGAAATACTCAGCAGATCATGCAGTGTTTGTGGAGAGGTAACATTTCAGGTTGATGATGCAAGTTAGACACGTAGTCAGTTTTTTAATCCAGTAAAATAGGAAACGGAAAGAGGGAAAAAAGTGTTTTATGATAAAGGTGGAAGGGAGAAGAGTTTAATACTTACAAGCATTTTGTCATTCAAAGTAAAATTTGCTGAGTTAATTGAATTACAATGAAGAGAAGAAACGAAATGATAAGAATAAAAAGTGAAACCTGATTACAACCTAAGTGATTAAGGAGGTCATGGTTTTTAATATGTTCTGCATATGAAATAATGTGAGTTTAATTAAGCGCCATATCTCAAAAGTAATGGAAAGAACTGTCACAATTATTCTGGAAGGCCAGAGTCTTGTTTTAAAACAGACAGTTGATAATGGGGGCTATTTATCAACTAAACTGAGCTAGAGAGAGAGAGACTTGGTCAAAGAATTTTCCTTTGTAAATATCATACAGTCAGTTCTGCTATAACATGGTAGTTCCATTCTCACACAATACCATGTTATCAGAAAAATCACATAATAGCATTATAAACATTACACGCTCTAAAAGTTTGCACAACAAAAGAAGTGTCCCTAATTCATCAATCAAGTTACAGTGAACGTGTGTGCATTATAGAACCATCTGTAAACTTGATTCACAAAAGGTGGCAAGACCTGAGCAACCGAAGGTGGAGGTGAAAATACATTAAAGCCATAAGATAAGCCTCATTCCAAGGAGAAATCGTATCAAATGAAAAATTGATCAAACTAGCCATACTGAATGACACAGACTGGCCCTTCAAGGGCTGTCAGGGAGGCAGAAAGGAGATTAGTGGGCTCATTGAGGCGTAAGTCATGGATTGGAAGGGAAGAGCACATAGTACAAAGAGTGGAGTAAAGAATGGGAGGACGGCAAAGGAGAGACCATGATGGATGAATGGAGAAAAGCGAGGGGGATTTAAGGAATGTGATTGGGTCGGCAGCAGAAGACAAAATGTACAAAATTAATCTGCAATTTCACATGATTTCAGCTGTGACTGAGAATTAAGTCCAGTATATCAATGTATGCAAAGGCAGCAAGCCCAATTTTTGTAACCATTTAAATTCAGCTCATACCACAGCTGTTAAGAGAAAGGTGATTGTAAAACACAGAAATTGGAAGCTACTGAAAAAAAAGGTGATGTCACAAACATCTTGTAAAAGGTTGGACAGTAACAGCCCAATCCACTGCTACCATTAATAATTAATACACCAAGAATGAGAATATGCCTAGAATATGCCTAATACACCAAGAATATTGCATTTGCCTGTCATACCACACTTCACCCATTATAGTATCTTCAGTGGAGCAAAAGAGAATTTTAATTTACATACTCCAATTCTTCCATAGTTTCCAGTGCAAGCATTGAGACATTTCATTTATAAAAAGGCTTTGCAAACATGCATGTAAATACTACAATTACAAAATCAACGGAGAAAAGCAAAAAAAGGAGAAATTAAATTGAATTGCAATTCAAAATATCAAAGGTGTACAGTTATTGTGGCTTTTTCTCCTCAATGCGTATCCAAAACAATGGAATGTTGAAGTGGAATTTTCTTTGAATTAGTGCACAATAGAAGCAGCCATTAATATGACAGTACAAAGGCAGTCACAAACAGGGATGACTTGATTGCATCTTTATGTGGGGAGCACAGTACAAGTTCAGCAGGAAGATAAGACATAGTAAGCAGAAAGTGGAAGCATTAATACACAATGGCATTAGTCCAGCTAGCTTTAAAGTACTGTACTTGTATTTTCGCACTGCATCATTTCCTGAATACTGCAGTCAAAAATAGTGCTGGGGTCACTGAAGTAAAATTTCAACATATCAATGAGCATCACTAGAGCTATCCCAGTGGAATAATGTTGCCCCTAATGCTTCAATTTCTTTGCTAACATGTACAGAACTAACTATGCCAGGAATCAATTATAACAAGCAATTATCAGGCAGTGCAGAGAGGCCTGATGATTCTGACAGAAAATCACAAGGGGAACAACACAGTTTCTCAGATACTGGTTTCCATGAAAACCAGCTTTTGTGTTTAACTTTCAATGTGTGAATGATAAGTGAAAAATATTTGTAGCTCTTGGATAAATGTGTCAATCCCACTAACTTAAACAAGGAACCAACCACTTGCCAAAATACAACCGAAAAAGACTATTTGTCAAATTAAATAAAATTTCACAAGCTTTCAATGAGTTTAGTGAAAGTCAAAGATTTGAAATGGAAACATTTCTCAACATGTTCAGGATATTTGTATATTAAAGCTTGACAAGTTACACAGAGTAAATTAAAGGTAAAGGCGCCATGGTCTTCTCAGACCATAGGGATACTCTCTCAGTACAGAGAGACAACTGATGGTGGTTCAACTTGAGGTCACCACGCCTCAGGCAAAAGGTTGAGACACATTCTTGCACCAATAGATAGGCAACAAGTTGGAAGATTACTTTAATCAACTGGGTTGAACACATCATGACCAACCTCCAGGGTAGGCAAGTCTTGACCCTGGACCTTGTGGCCAGGGGGTAGGGACACCACAATTTTACCCACAAACAATTGGTATATACATTTCTGATCTAACCTCCAATCAAATTTTAATTTGATAAGTTTCTGGCCACCCACTTAAATGTTGGTTCTGAACAATTTAGTGGAATTAGCTTTGGACTACGTAACCAATCATACTAGGCTTTCTATAGGGATTTTGCAGAAACAAGAAAAAAAAGGCTGCTTAATTTTATTCATTCCACCTTTTAAAGATGTATGGCCCTTAAATGTTCCTGTAAGTTAGGCATCACAAACAGGGATGGTTTAATCTCTTGTTCTTGCTCCAAAGAAATCGGGATTTCCATCACAGCAACAGACACACTCAGGTGGTGGTGAAATCAAATTCCAGAATATTTTGGGAATCATAGCCACTTAAATCAACCATTTCTCCTACTAGTGCTACATCGATATTGTCTCAAACAACTGGCAGATGGAAGCATCTGACAGGACAAGTGTTATAGAAAATGCATGTGCCATTTCCCAGGAGATGCATGTTTTATGCAAAAACTTACACAGAAACTATATTTATACCTTCCCATGCTTCATATTATTGTTCAATTGTGAAATGAGGATGAGTTGTTTCCCATCCTCAGCTAATTTGCCAGTTAATTTGCACCATTTGAAAGAATGTTTTAGTCAAAAGTGTACAACTTAACCTGTGTATTTCTACCTCTGTAAACATAGACAGAGACATTTCATAATTTTCAGATTTTAGAGGACAATCCTGCTTCAGCAAATGAGGTTGAACTGTTGAAATATTTAATAGAAGTCTTTAAAAACCCAAAACTACCAAGTGGTTCACATTTTAGCCACATTCACCCATTGGTTGGAAATATCCCAGTTAGTCTCACTGGGCTACTAGATGGAGCTCTCAGCTATCCACTGTTAACCATAGACAGCAGTTTACCCCTCCAAACTTGGAGCTTCTGTCAATCTCGACAACTTTGTCAAGTCATTCAGAAATTAGCTCCACATTTTATGGAGCAAATATTCTGTTTCACTGCAGGAATACTAGAGCAAAAATTATGTATTAAAACCTTGACAGTTTGACTCCTATCATCTTTCAATTCTGTTTGGTGATCCAAAATGAACAATTGTAATTTATATAACCAATCGTATTTGTTGCCATGTCCATAAGCCAAGAAAACATCAGTTCAGAAAGGTTGTGCCCAGATTGTTAAGCTCTGCTCATGCTGCTTTCCCTGGATATTAATACAGTGCTATTTTAAGAATCTTGATCAATCATATTGAACCATTTGCACAAATTATTAGCAGTTCAGAGTGCTGCCTCTCAGAAAACATCCTCAAATGTTTTCACATTAATATTCGCTGTCCAATCTCATAATTGGAGATTCTGGCTAATTGTACAATCACAGTAAGCAATGCATCTCCTTTTACTTGGAGTTCACAGTCAAGATCGTTAATGCATGGTTTCCTAAACAAAATAAAAATCAGGTGAAAGTGAGGACGGCAGAAGCTGGATATCAGAGTCAGGTTTAGAGTGGTGCTGGAAATGCACAGCAAGTCAGGCATACGATCATAAGACATAGGAGTGGAAGTAAGGCAATTCAGCCCATCGAGTGCACTCAGCCATTTAATCATGGCTGATGGGCATTTCAACTCCACTTACCCGCATTCTCCCCGTAGCCCTTAATTCCTTGTGACATCAAGAATTTATCAATCTCTGCCTTGAAGACATTTAGCGTCCAGCCTCCACTGCACTCCACGGCAATAAATTCCACAGGCCCACTACTCTCTGGCTGAAGAAATGTCTCCGCATTTCTGTTCTGAATTGACCCCCTCTAATTTTAAGTTGTGCCCACGGGTCTTAGTCTCCCCACCTAACGGAAACACTTTCTTAGCATCCACCCTTTCCAAGCCACGTAGCGTCTTTCCAAAGCAGCATCCGAGGAGCAGGAAAATCGATGTTTCGGGCAAAAGTCCTTCATCAGGAATGAGGCAGGGAGCCTCGGGGGTGGAGAGATAAATGGGAGGGTCTGGGGCTGGGGAGAAGGTAGCCAAGAGTGGGTAGATGGAGATGGGGATGAAGGTGATAGGTCGGAGAGGAGAGTGGAGTGGATAGGTGAGAAGGAAGATTGGCAGGTAGGACAGGTCATGAGGATGGTGCCGAGCTGGAAAGTTAGAACTGGGGTAAGGTCGGGGGAGGGGAAATGAGGAAGCTGGTGAAGTCCATATTGATGCCCTGGGGTTGAAGTGCTCCGAGGTGGAAGATGAGGCGTTCTTTCTCCAGGCATTGGGTGGTGAGGAAGTGGCAATGGAGAAGGCCCAGGACCTGCATGCCCTCAGCAGAGTGGGTTCAGGGAGTTCAAATGTTCAGCCACTGGGCAGTGGGGTTAATTGGTGCGGGTGTCCGGGAGATGTTCCCAAAAGCGACCTGTGAGAAGTTGTTCAGTCTCCCCAGTGTAAAAGAGAATGCATCATAGAGTCATATTCATAGAGATGCACAGCATGGAAAGAGACCCTTCAGTCCAAACCATCCATGCCAACCAGATATCCCAACCCAATCTAGTCCCACCTGCCAGCACCCGACCCATATTCCTCCAAACCTTTCTTATTCATATACTCATCCAAATGCCTTTTAAATGTTCTAATTGTACCAGCCTCCACCACTTCCTCTGGCAGTTCATTCCATACACTTACCACTCTCTGTGTGAAAAGGTTGCCCCTTAGGTCTCTTTTATATCTTTTCCCCGCTCACCCTAAACCTATGCCCTCTAGTTCTGGACTCCGATGCCAGGGAAAAGACTTTATCTATTTATCCTATCCCTATCCCTATCCCTCATGATTTTGTAAACCTCTACAAGGTCACCCCTCAACCTCCGACACTTCAGGGAAAACAGCTCCAGCCTGTTCAACCTCTCCCTATTGCTCAAATCCTCCAACCCAAAACAATACAATAAATGGCATTGCTGGATATGCAGGTGAAACTTTGATGAATGTGGAAGGCTCCTTTGGGGCCTTCGATGGAAGTGAGGGGGAGAGGTGTGGGCGCAGGTTTTACAATTCCTGCTGTGGCAGGGGAAGGTGCCAGGATGGGAGGGTGGGTTGTTGGGGGGCGTGAACCTGACCAGGTAGGCACAGAGGGAATGGTCTTTGTGGAAAGCAGATAGGGGTGGGGAGGGAAATATATCCCTGGTGGTGGAGTCCATTTGTAGGTGGCAGAAATGTCGGCGGATGATGCAATTTATGCTGAGGTTGGTGGGGTTGAAGGTGAGGACTGGGAGGTTCTGTCCTTGTTATGGTTGGAGGGGTGAGGTTTGAGGGCGAAGGTGCAGGACGTGGATGAGATGCGTTGGAGGGCATCTTCAACTATGGGGGAAGAGGAAATTACAGAACACCACCAGATGTGTTCTGTGGTGGAACTGGTCCTCCTGGGAGCAGATACGGCGGAGGCGGAGAAATTGGGAATAAGGGATGGCATTTTTGCAGGAGGTAGGGTGGGAAGAGATGTAATCCAGATTGCTGTGGGAGTCGATGGGTTTGTAAAAAAATCTCAGTGTTAAGTCGGTCGTCATTGATAAAGATGAAGAGGTCCAGGAAAGGGAGGTAGGTGTCAGAGATGGTCCATATGAATTTATGGTCAGGGTGGAATGTGTTGGTGAAGTTGATGAATTGCTCAACCTCCTCGAGGGAGCACAAAGTGGCGCCATTGCAGTCATCAACGTAGCGGAGGAAGAAGTGGGGAGTGGTGACGGTGTAACTACGGAAGATGGACTGTTCCACGTAGCTGATGACAAAGAGACAGGCATAGCTGGGGCCCATATGGATGCCCATGGCTACCCCTTTGTTCTGGAAGAAGTGGGAGGATTCGAAGGAGAAATTGTTAAGGGTGAGGACCAGTTCAGCCAAATGAATGAGAGTGTCAGTAGAAGGGTACTGGTGGAGATGACAAGTTAGCAAATACCATAGAGTAATAGGAGTTGTCATCCAGGAAAATACCTCGGTCATCACAGATCATTGTTTTGGAAATCATAGGCTGTGGGGTGCCGAGAGTCCTGAACTGAGCAGATGGTCAGGCAGACCATGAGGGAGTATAAAATAATACTTCTGAGCTACCATGCAACAAAATCTGATAAAACTAACTTCTACTTATAAACAAAGACATTAAAATCCGGCAATGGCCCAATTCATGTTCAGATTGTTTTGAACAGATTCTTCAAAAACTAAAAATCAGTTTTGTTTAGAAAAAGACTTTTAGTTAAGAAGAAAAGACAAGTGGCAAGTCAATGTATATTATCAAGCAAAATTCTTCACAACAAAATAACGTACACACTTGTTCAGCACCACATAACAGTTAAACACACTTGCTTAAAATATACATCATACAGAGTGAGAGTGTTGACCATTTGGTTCCTTGAAGCTGCTCTGCCAATCACGAAGATCACAGCTGATCTGATTGTAGCCTTAACTCAACTCTCTACTTGCCCCCCACCCCACTAAAAAGTCTCAACTTCTATTCTGAAGAATGGATCTGGGTGGCACGGTGGCACAGTGGTTAGCACTGCTGCCTCTCAGCGCCAGAGACCCGGATTCAAGTCCCACCTCCAGTGACTGACTGTGTGGAGTTTGCACATTCTATCCATGTCTGCGTAGGTTTCCTCCCACAATCCAAAAGTGTGCAGGTTAGGTGAATTGGCCATGCTAAATTTCCCGTAGTGTTAGGTGAAGGGGTACATATCGGGGAATAGGTCTGGGTGGGTTGCGCTTCGGCGGGTCAGTGTGGGCTTGTTGGGCCGAAGGGCCTGTTTTCACACTAAGTAATCTAATCTAATCTAATCTAATCTAATCCCAGCAAATATATTTGTGACCCACTGTTGAGGCAGGGAATCGAAAAGACTAAATAAGGATGAGTGAAAACTTTGACAGGGACAGGAAGAAACCAACCTGAGTTCTTAGTGGCAAAATTATTCTGATGTTTTAGTTCCAATAAATAAAAAAGGCATCTTTAATCTCCACGCATTGAAAATGAGCAAATAACCAAAAGGAAAGCAAAAATGTGAATAAGCAAACCAATTCACAGCGAACAAAGAGGTAAAGAGATTAAATGAATTGTGCTCAGATTCTGACCAGATGCAACTATTCAGACAATATTTATCTTCGCAACAAAAATTTTTAAAATAAATGAAGCTAGACAGACAAAATGAAAATATTTGGACAGGAACATGAGGGATCAGATAATATGTTATTCACAAATCCTATGCAAATTAGCTCACCCATTTAATACCTATGCAGTGACTAATAAAATCATGAATTTTTTTCATAACTTATGTGGGAGATACTCTTTACTCAACAAAGCCTGAATCCCTACTAGCTTGCTGTGTTGAACAGAAAACATGCTAAATTAATAAGGATTTGAATGAAGCCAAAGCAAATCAAAAAGAGATTCATTGCATGGTGAATGAATTGGGGTCAAAAGATTATGACCAATTAGACCCACATTTGAAAAACATGAATCAAAAACCAATTTGATTTAATGGGGTAAACATTCAAGGGCACTTTATGGAATACAGTATCATAAAAGCTCACTTGTAAAGCATAGAGGTAAGTCAATACTGTTCATTTATCTGAAAAAATAAAATTTATTTCCAATTCCTAGAAGATAAGCTCCCTAACACATAGGAATGCAAGTAAGGGAGATCAATCAATTCACGTGTCCAGGGAGACCGGATTTAGAGTAGGCTCAGAACGTACAATACTAATACTATGACCCCAAGGGCAATGTCCCTGCCTCTGGGCCAGGAGGTCCAGGGTCAAGTCCCACATGTCCAGGAGGTATTGGTCATCACAGATTGATTAAAAATGACTACAAAGCCCTTAAAAAGGCAAACCAAACTCTCAATACTTTTCATGGATTTTATCCAACAACAGTTTCACTTTAACAGATCCAAAATATATTGACCAAGTACTATAGCGTGCCCACCTTGCCCTGTTAAACATTTCAACCCATAAATCAATCACTTAACTAGAAGTACTAAACTTCAGAGTCTAGTTGAATACAAGTACAAGAAAGGAGTGGAATAGTGCAATGTAAAAGCCAGTCAATAAATTATATTTCATAACCAACTGCCATTTGTAAAGCATACAAGTATTTGGTGTGACATTTTATGCATTTTTCTACGAATATAAGCATGTGCCTATCAGACATTTGAAGTAGTCTTCCACTTTTACAAAAACATTCATTTTTAATGTCTTCGTGTATCTTTTCCCACAGTGTTACAAAATCTGAGCACAAGGGCCCAGAACTTGTAACAATGATTTTGATCAGTACATGCTGTTATTACCATGTTAAACTATCAGCAATGGCTGGGATCTGCTCATGTGCAGTTGCAACCTGCAAATCTAGATAATATCATACTCCACTACAGGCTGTGTTGTGCCTGTCTGCGCTGAAATCATTTATCAATAAATGAACGTCTGCTTGTGAACTTCAACTAATATATTTTTCTCACGGTGAAAAAGACTTAATATTTTATTTGACTTCTAATTTTAAAAGTCTTGCTTTTAAGACATAATTACAAAATGATAAATCTGAAAATTTAATTTGAAATTAGTGTTTGAATCCTCTAAATATAAATATTCGCAAGTTGCATATTTCCAAACAAAATTCTGAAGTTTTCATTCTGAAATCTATGTATCTCCTTTGATCCCATGTGCACTTGCCAACTATTTCTCTTTTGGGACAGTGATAGACATTTCCTGCTTTTTGCTGCAGATTATTCAATCCAATTGGCTGATCAGCCTGCCTGCTGCTTGACATCACAGAGTGGTTTTGGCATTGGGGAAGAAAATCCTGAATTTTAAAGTCCTATAAATCATTATGACAGCATTCCTCAAAGTCAGCGAGCACCTATCCCCTTGTTGCGAAATGCAAAATCCAGACCTTTACATGACAGTGGGAAACTTCCAGTCCCTTTCCATTTAATAATGTTCTTGTGGTCATGTTCATAGGAAATCAGTTATGACTTCACACCTTCTTTCACCCAAATTAAACCTATATATTTTAAGTTGGTGTACGCATTTGCAAGTCATGCTTGCATTTTTTTCGTGCAGTATATGTTGACAATCTAAATTGTAGAGGTCAGGCAGTACATTTCACATCTCACCCATGAAAACAGACTTCAGGAGTTCAAACCACTGCTTTTTTTATGCAAAACATTTAATATAAGTAATTTTTTTCCATCTGACTAAAAATCCCTTAGGTTTTCATGCTTTTTCAGTCTAATTTTCATCATGCAGATGAAACTAGTCAAGTGGGAAGATCCATCTGTCCAAAATACAATGCAGCTGTTCCACCATGTTTGAACAGAGTAAATTGGAACAGGGCAATTTTTGCATCACATTTTTCTCAAACCAACTTTTCAGCAAATTTGTTCTATATTCTCCCCCACAAAACAGTAATGGATTCTGCAGGATCAAAATGATTTTTAAAAAGGGTGACTAAGCAACATCAGCCGGTCCTTCAGGAATCAAGTTTAAAAGCAAGGCTTTAACTTAAGCGTCCGGGTTCGCTTTTAGCAGGAAGTCTGAATAGAGTTTCAATCGGCGAATGCCAATTTAGCTTTGCAACCAAGCTTAAAAGAAGAATTCCTATCATCGGTCAAATCACAAACCCCTTGTCAACCAAGTTATATTAAGAAAACCACAGAACCAGTTCAACTGCAATCCCTCAAACTACATGAGAATGAAAAGGTACAGAAAACTTACAGAAAACAAATTACCAAGTTGATCTGTGCAAAGGTACAAGGTAAAAGCTTCCATTTGGAAATGACATAAATACGTTATTTTATGCATTTTAGATAGTCTGGTATAAAAGGTAATAAAATGTTCACAGCTAACAATGTTAGATCACTGACAAACTAAGTCAGATCACCTTCAATAGGACCAAAATAATTAAAATAAAACGATTTTCAATGGGCAAAAATTATTTGTGTTACAACTACCTTGGCACCAAACAATATAAACATTCTTGAACAATAAAAATTACTCAAATTACACTTTGATAAAATTAACGAAATCATGCAATTGGCTATTCAGTCAAACAAAGGAAATGCACGGTTCCATCATTTAATTTTAAAACAGCTGTCATAAATTTCACTGAATTTCCAATGATTTGGAAACAATTGAGAATCTGTTCATTTTAAGCTCAGAGCAATTTGCAGTGTCTGCAAAGTCAGAAAGGGCATTCAAACAGTTTTGAAGCAGGTATTGTTGAAATGAAAAAAAAACACTCAAGACAGAAACATGCATTTAAAAGTATCTCAAACTCTGTTTTTCATATGACTTCAATCTAATTTGTTTTTCAGTTTTCTTGTACAGCATAACACAATGACTACAAATACCTCAAAACTAAGCAGCTCCCGATATGGTACTATGCAACAAAGGCCCATAGATCCAACTTCTCAAGTTAGAAAAAAGATGAAATCTATTTTTATCCTGCTCCTTGCAAAGTAATTCCTGTTAGAAGGGTACACATCTGGAAATCACACGAGGAGACAATGCACATGATTAATTCTCAGTATAAAATGGTCCCGATGATAAAATAGCTCGCTGTTCAGGCTGTGCAGAATGAAATACATACTTGGACAAATTGCCACAGAACTGCCAGTGTGAATGGAACTCAATGTCAACACAATTAATGCTTGACAGGGAGAGGACAATACTCTCGAAAAGCCGATTATTGTTGACATTGATTCTTAAGAAAAAGTACTGGCCTCCAATGCACACCACCAGATGATGACATTGGGTGATTTTATGCCTTGGAGATACAAAACAAACAACAGCCATTAAAATTTAAAACCAGTCAGGCAACATGAAATAATCTGCTTAAGAAAGGCACATGGCTGCCCTGGCAAAGAGGGCAATGCCTGCCAAATTCAGCATCACTCTCAATTTTAAATAGCAGACCCTGCATACAAAAAACAGGCATAGGAAATGAAGCAAGCAGCACACTAATATTTAGAACCTATAAAAAAATTAAAATGATAAATCTGAAAATGACACTACCTGGAGAACTACATGCTGACATCTGCTCTCTGCGCAAAATCTACAAATGATCAGGCCATCATAAGAATACCAACTAAATGGGAGCACACCATCACACAGCCCAATGCACCCACATGACGAGACCATATCATATCAATGATTTGATTCAACGATCAGAAGAGCAGCAAGTGGTACTCAATCCAGAGTAGTGGCAGGTTAAACATTTCGGTTGGACATACAAAGCAAGGGAGTACATAATAAATGGAACAGTTTTGAGGGGGTTGGGGGAGAGGAGTGGTAGAGGAAGTGAGAAATCTTCAAGTACATGTCTATGAGTCTCTGAAGGTGGTAGGATAGATAAATAAAAACGTGGTAAAAGCAGCAAATGGGGTGCTTTCGTTTGCCTCCCTGCCTCCTTGGGCCATCCCCTCATTCCTGGTGAGGGGAATCATGCTCAAGATGTCAACTCTCCTGCTCCTTGGGTGCTACCTGACTGGCTGTGTTTTTCCAGGACCCCATCTTTTGACTTAGAGGGATATGGGCCAAGTGCTGACAAGTGTGATGAGATTAATTTAGGATATCTGTTTGACATCGACGAGTCGGACCAAAGGGTTTGTTTCCGTGCTGTACATCTCTATGACTCTATTTGTTATCTTCATTGCCAAAGCAGAGTGGCAACGCTGTAACTATATAATAACCTGGTTAGGCCACAGTGGAATGGTATGTATAGTTCTAACCAAGGCATTACAAAGAGAACACCATTGTGACGGAGTGCATAGAGAAGATTTACAAGAATGTTGCTAGGGTTTGAAAATTGAAGCTGAAGACAGGCTGGATTAGCAAGGTTTGCTTTTCTGGAGCTGGAAGAGGCTGAGGTATACAACATATCGTGGTCAGGATAGACCAGTTTCCTCCAGCAGGAAGGTCAATTGCTAGGCAGCATAGATTTAAAGGTGTTAGTCAGTGGGGACGATTAGAGGGAAAAGCGAGGGGGATGAAAAGGTTAAACCTATTATAGAAGAAGAACCCTGATCTGCTCCTGAAGAATTCAGGCAATGGTACATGGGATTAGAATGGGCAGCTAGTTTATTCAGAAATGATGGGATGCACATCCTCTTTCTGTATTGTAAATAGACTGTTATAATGAAGTGAGACCCACCAAAAGCATCAGAACAGTTTTCAAACAATAGACAAGCAATTCAAATAAACATTTTTCCTTTCTTCTGGTAACAACAGTGTGATTATATATGCATTACCCAAAGTGGTTGTGTAATCAGTAACCTTTATCTGTTCACATTCATCCTTGCTTATTCCTTAGATTAAAAAAAATTCTGGAGTAGTCTCACATGCAGCAGTTGCTTTTTTTTCTCAACATCCAACCATACTGTTGATCCTTCTAGTCACGTGTGATGGATTGGACATTGGGAATAGCTAAGTATCGGGATCATCATCATCTTTGGCTTCCTGGATAGAGGGCTTTGATTGATAACATGGGTTAATATTTCAGCATCTGCCATCATCCCATTCCAGGCTTTTTGGGAACTCTGGTGATAAATTGGTTTCTTGGACTGTCAACAGTAGTCAATGTTGTAGTTAAGTTCTTGGCTCTCTGATGTTTATTTCCAATCAATGCTGTCAACAGAATTGACATTCTGCGATGCATGGGTGACATCAATCTCTAATGTCAACTCCTAAGTATGGACATGTCATTTTTGTTTCGATCATGGGCATTGAATTCACAATACACTTCTTGTTTTCAAATACTTTTCAGGGATGCCTTTGAAACTCTCAAATAAACCATTGCTGGTTTCCACCCCAATTCATCGGTTTCTGTCTCACATAGTTCTCTTGTGAGAGTTGTCACGTCATCATTACTGCTCAAACCCTTTATCAATTCTCTTCTGTAGTTACACTGGAAGATTCATATGTTGCCTTTGTCAAGTAGTTGAATTTCTGATGTAATCCTCTTAAGTTGCTAATGTGATGTTAACAATGTGTATATCGAGTTATCAGGATTTGGGTACAGCAACAGCTTCCACTAGTTTATGCCTGAAATCTTCTCTGACATTTATCCAAACTTATAGTGGAAGAATTTTTTTTAAAAAAGGGTCATCCATGATTTCACATTACTAATATATTTCAAGTTAATAATCTTACAGTAGATCATAAAAGTAGTGAGATTTGGAGAACATTTAGATGATGAGCAAAGTCAGCTTATGCAAATCAAATCTGTTGCACTTAAAGAAGAACTGTTAACCTAGTTGTTATCTCATCTCAAGTAATATTTTGGAATATGGTTGTCTCAGTTCTAGACTTGATCTTCAATAAATCCAGTGGAAAAAGGCACCTTGTTCAGTTGGAAACAACATTAAGGTAGTTTGTCCATGGACCATTATTCTTCTCTTACTCGAAATATGCCACACATATGAATCTTGCAAATTATCCTTTTCTGGCTCCAAGCTCAAATGGACCATTTGCATTTTCATCTGTTTGGTGGTAAAATTGAATAACATGCTTGATAGTAGCTCTCTGCAAGTTAAACTAGATATACACATTACTGTCAACAGGCTTGTGCTTGGCTTTTTTTGTTGTTTGGGCACCTTCATGAATCTCTGAACAATATTCTCAACTGCTTTTCACCTTTAACTACCACCTGTAACTATCATGTAAGAAAAGATGAACTGACTTTCCACTTATGAATCTCACCAGTTGACTGTAAAACCTTTCAGCTCTTCTTAAGCACAAGAGCATACTCTTTTCCAGTTAGATGTTCCTTGTAAGCTATCAAAGAGAAGGAACTTGGCTGAAAGAAAGAGATTGACAATACTCTCGATATTACAGAGAAAATGGCAATTTGATGACCTGTCAGCTGATTGAGGTGCTGCAAGAGAAGTTAGCAATTAGTGGCAAGTTTACTTTGCAGTCCAGAAAAGTCCATAAGTGGATACTGCCAGACTTAAACCGAGAGGTTTCAGGTCAAAACCAGGCCTTCGGCAAAAACAATGGCAGGAGATTCACTTGAGATGTTTCAACTTGCATGGTCAGTGACCAATGCAGTTGTTAAGATGCAAATTCTCATATTCAAACATCTCAAATCACTGCAGAAGTTCAAATTCGACTTCCGGTCAATGAATGTGGAAGACGATGACTGGATACATAATCTGTTTAGTTCAGCACATTCTTATTTACTTTAGGAGCAGATTTTAAAAGAAAAAGGAATACACAGAGCTAAGAGTGGTTCACACAAAGAAACTAACGTTGTTGCCGGTGAGGGGGGTGGGGGATGTATCTTTGTAAGATTTTGGACAACTATGATACATGAAAATCCATTAACCCGACCATGCTATTACTGTATCTTACTGTTTGCAACAACATACTTCTGTGAGTAAGCATTTTCAACACTGGTATGTATGAAATACAGAAGGGTGCCCTGGTCAGTGAAGCAAAATTTGTGTGACCCGCTCATAATTCCTCTGAGGATCTGAAGGCTGTATGCACACTGGCACACTCCGGTTTCCCATAATGCAGTAAATTACAAAATAACTTCATATTTTGCCATGCTCCATTGTTCATTAATACTTAGAAATACAGAGGAACCTCAATTATTCAAACTAGATGGGCGGGTATTATTTCATTCGGATAATTGATTAGACGGTTAATCGATTCAATGCCTCCCATGTGGGACTCAAAGTTTTCTGAAGTTTCCTTTTTTCTCGCTCTGCCTGCCTTGCTCCCTCTCTGTCTCAGGGTATGTAAGGGACCTGCAGCATTACACCAACCTCCATCAATTCAATGGAATTGATACAGCCAGCACTTGCTAAAGTCTGCTCCCCTTTCAGGGGACGAGGTAGCAGTATACTGCACACGAGACCACCCCCCCCACCCCGCCATGTGCTCCAACCTCCCCACCCCCATGCGCACCTCCAACTCCATCATCCTGTCCATCTCTGCCCCCACCTGCACCCTAACCTCGTCATCCTCTGCTCCTACCTCCACCCACCATTCTCCACCACACCCACCCCCCTCCTCTGGACAATGGATTTAGGAGATAGGATGGTGGTGGAGGGGAGTCTACACACACACACACACACAACTTTTTCTCAGGTTCCACCTTTGCCCTTACAGGAAAATGTTACAGAGATTATCTGGGAAGGAGGGTTTCGGGTACACCCGTGAAGAACCCCAGATGAGAGAGAGAGAGCGAGAGAGCGAGAGCGAGAGCGAGAGATGGTGCCTGGGCTCCCATCGATGTCCAGCACTGTTCTCAGCAGCATTTCAGTCAGCCAAGTTCATTTTTAATCATTGTAAACAAAAGGGACGATCAGTGTTGGAAACACCTCTTTGATGCAATGTTTCTATCGGGACCTTGCGATCTCCTTCGGATAATCGAGGTTTCTCTGTAGATGAGAACATTTTGAAAATGTGCCTGTGATTGCAGTCGAAGACAAAAGTACTTCATCAGTGGGTTTGCAACATTAATGCTTTTGATCCTTCTTTAGCTTGTGCACTATGTTGCAAGCTTCTAATAACACTCGTAACCCAAGTAAATTGAAGTACATGTGATGTTTATGATCAATCACTTCAGCTGACAGAAGTGGGTGCGCCAAATTGTTGGCCTCATTCAAGTGTACATTGATACTGAAAAGATTGGGAACCATTGAATTAGAAAATAGCTATAAGAAAATTGATCCATACTACTTGTTCATAACAAGACTAGCTAAAATCCTCCAATCTCCTGGAAATTCCCCCTTACACAGACAAACAAATAAAGGAAAAGAGAATATTGACAGTGGTAACAAAAATCTGGAAAGTCAATTCATTGCTGTTTGCTTCCTGATTCAGATATTGAGGTGATCTTTCTCTGTACTACTTACAAACTTGTGGAAATTTCCAGAGAGTGATTGATTTGGAAAATATCTGATTTATCAATTCCAAAGTTGCAGCTCACAACAACCACTGCAGGAAAGCCAACCACTTCTCTTCAATATTAAACCATGTTTTTTTTTAAAACAGTTGGAGAACAATTGCACATATTTCTATCTCTTTTTCATCTTCTGAGTTCATGTCTCTAATATACCTCCTCTTCCAACCTGCTCAGTTCACTATTAATCAATCAGCTTCACTTGTAAAAAAAAATCTCCTTTGCTTCAGACCATCTGTGCATTGCAGGAACCCACAGCCACACAAAAAAAAATGTTTAGAAGAGGTTTTGAATTCCTTATTGATAAAATTATGCAGCCATCCTGGTAAATCCTTATTTTTTTTTTACAAAACACTTCTTTCATTGCAATCCACAGCTTTTAAAAGATTCAAAACTTAAAAAAGGTCCTTACAATCTGTACATTATATACACATAGCTGAATGACAACATTACACTGAATCCATTACTCATTAGGTCAAAGCAAGGGCAGTACTTTTTTAACCAGTATGTCACATTTTTGATGCCATATAAGTGAAGTACAGACTTGTCTAATCTGAAATCTAAGCTATCACGTAACAGTTTGTGTTGATGAAAGGTTGATGGAATGCAAAGATATCTTCAAAAGGTCCATATTTTATATCATGAGATCCACAAAGTACTTTTCCAAGGATGCCCTTTCTTTACAAAAACGCTGCTTGCAGTGTTACACCTTCCCTAATCAGGGCAATGATTTTCAGCTTCTTAAGTGACAATATAAAATTTTTGCGTGATCCTGAACGGATTACTTTGTGTTCATTATTTATGTTTGATTTTTTTTAAAAACTGTAAAATCAGGATATTTAATAAGTCAGCATTTACTACTCATCCATATTGACCCATGAGAGAAGGTATAAGTAAGCTGCCTTCTTGAATCACTGTAGTCTACATAGTCTAGATCAGAGGCATTCAACCAGCGTACTGCAGCACATTGGTATGCTGTAACAAGGTGAGAAGTGTGCCAGTTTTCATAGACTTCTAATACAACAGGGGTGCAGAGATTCAGCACCATGCATGTATGAACATTGCCAACCATGTGCATGCACAGGTGGAAGAGAATCTGTTCATTTTGCAACCTGTTTGCACACATCTAGATACAAACACTAGGTGTAAACAGGCACATTGATCATATTTCTGGGATATGAAGAAACCCTGCATTCTCAGTTAAGAGGAGCACATTCAAAAGATCTGAAGTGATTTCCTGCTGGTACAAATTTCCATACCAACACAGGTTATAAAGCAAATATTGTTTATTTTCTTTTAAACCATAGCACTGATCTTGGTCTTCAATTCAAAGAAAAAAACTGATCACTTTCCTGTAAAAAGATGCAATTTCTCCACTAATTCATCAAAATATACGTTAACGCAAAGAAAATATGACAACAGCTAATCGGGTCTATGGATTTTCATGGCCAAGAGATGCTGCTTGTCTCTGTCAGAGTTGCACATAGCTAAAGCAGCATGAAATGGCCAAGGATGATTTTGAGCTGAAACAGCGGCTTTCATGTTCTGCTGCATCTGAAGTTAAACTATGAACCTAACATGAATGGCTGCCTTTACAGCACTATATCCAAGATAATGATGAAGATTTCATAAGACCCTTTGCGTTATGTATAAAATAGACCCTGTGGAACAAAAGCATACGTAGTTGCTTGTTTAGACATAGATGACAGGTAGCCTTGAGGATTACTGATTGAAGCCTCCCCATCAGGCTGGTCCAAAATTTGACATTCATTATGTGATAGAAGGGAAGGATCTGACTACACACTTATCACACACCCACACGACATCAATATCCCCAGGCAATTATAGCTATATGTCATGTTTTGAAGCAGAGTTTTGTGTAGACAGTACAGAATTCCTGTGAATACTCAATCTAAAAGGTGGATAGAAGACCCCTCTGTCTGTCAGCTGGAGAGTGTTGTATAACTGGTGCAGGAATCAATTCTGGTTGAATAAGATGTATTGTGAAGACCCAAGAATAATTGATAAGTAGGTCTGGTGAACATCATGGGATGGCCTAAAGCTGTCCACAGACTGATCATGCAGTCATATGATTTACTGGACTGGAACTGTATATAATCAATTCACAATAAAAATTGCATGTTTCCCTGTGATCAGCGGAGAAGTCCCTTCACTGCCCAGGGTCTCTCCCCCTACTGGTGTAAAACAGTAAACTTACGACTGCTTAAAAAGTAGACTAGGGTATCACACGATTTTACCCAACACCTCTTACCATAGTGTCTCATCCTCAAACAGAAGTTGGTAAATAATATGTGGTACCAAGTTAAGACACCATTTACAAACAAAATTTCCATGAAACATCCATCGAAAATGCATCTGTGCTCAGAGTGGAAGACAATAGATTTGAAACATTAATGCTTTTGATCTTTCTTCAGCTTGCTTTATATGCTATGTTGTAAACCTCTCCACTAAGGCCATAATCATAGTAAATGTACACAGTTAAAAATCGCACATCAGGTTATAGTCCAACAGGTTTATTTGGAAGCACTAGCTTTCAGAGCACTGCTCCTTCATCAGGTATCCTGTGGAGTAGGATCATAACACAGAATTTAAAGCAAAAGTTCAGAGTCATACAACTGAAACAGTGTGTTTACAAACAGTGGGTTTGTCCAATCTATCATTTCAGTTGCATGACACTAATTTTTTGCTCCACAGCTACCTGATGAAGGAGCAGCACTCAGAAAGCTAGTACTTCCAAATTAACCTGTTGGACTATAAATTGGTGTTGTGAGATTTTTAACTTTGTCTACCCAAGTCCAACACCAGCATCTCCATATCATAGTAAATGGAAGTAAATGTGGCATTTTACAAACAATCAAATTCAATAGAAGTGGGTGTACAGTGGTATTGTCAATTTCCTTGGAGTGTGCCTTGATATTGAAAAGATTGGGATACACTGATGCAGGTACATCCACAGTACTACTAGGTAGAGTGTGTTCCAGAATTTTGACTGGGAGAGAAAACTGACAGCCAATTTTCTGGAAACATATGATTTGGAACCGAAGTGATATGTGGAAGAAACCTACTTCAAATGTTCTGAAATAATACATTTACATGAACATTTTGGAATGTATGCAAGGTCACAATTGCACAGGTGCTCCAGCGCAAATACCAGGTTGTGGTAGTGCTTTCGGCACATGCTAATAAGAAGGATAGGCAGTGATTAGCATCAGTGACACAATCACATGAATGTAAAATTTAATGCAATGCCTGACTAGAATTATTTTCTTCAGAAAAATGTGCTGTTTTGGATCTCAAGCACAGATCACAACCCACACTTAACCTTAGTGAAGATACAAATTTTTAATGTTGCAAATTAAATTTTCTTCATAATAATTTTACTAATTTCTAGTAGCTGAATATAAGTGTTTTGGTATGCATAACAAAAATGCTATAAACTGAACTGCATTCTAAGTAGAGAAAATTCACTGTATCGGGACATGAACAAATGATTTAAGTATCTCGCACTGTGGATACTCTAGGATGGTGCGAAGAAAGATCAATCGTAAACTTAATATCTGAGAAGGAGACTGAATATTTCAAAAGCATTTCTCCAGACAGAAATATCCCATTCAGCTCAATACTCAAACAAACTAATACATTCTAAATATAAACAAAATGGTTTCCCCGCTTGGGAATCATATTTCAGATCAAAAGGACAAATGATGTAGCCTTTAGCCCAGCTGTCAGAATGAGTGTTTTACAAATCTATTTTTTAAATCAGTGCCATTCCAGACGGTGCTCCTGCTTAGACAATTGTAACATCTTTAAAGACAGTAGAGGGACTCATGCAACTCAACCATTATTGTAACTATTTCATGATTTTAAATAAAGAAGAGGCCATTCAGTCCTGTGTTAGGACTGGCTCTCTGAAGGAGGTACTATTGCCAGTACCCCACACTCATCACATAGTCATGCATTTTTTTTCCTTGCAGATTGTAATCCAACTCCTGAACTGCCTCAACTGAACCTGCCTGCTCCACAAACAAGGCAACACATTCCAGATCCTAACCACTAACTGTGTGAGAAAGCTTGTCCTTCTGTTGCCACGGCTTCTCAGGTCAATGGTCTTAAATATGTGCCTGCTGGTTCTCAATCCTTCCAACAATGGAAATACACTTTCCCCAAACTATTCGACCCACGTGCCTCATGATTTTGAATATCTTCGCAACATCTCATCTCCGTCTGCTCTTTCCCAGGGATTCAGCTAACAATTTCTAGTATTTGCCAACTATTTCAGTAGGGTAGGTTGGTAATTAAAAAATATACAACATTGATTTCACTACAAAAGTACGCAGAATTTAGAATATATGAACAGTGTATCACTTGATCAAAATCATCCCTCACAATAAGTCAGTTTCTTCCTCCAAGTCTGATCTTGCAATTCTTCAGGGGCAATTCAGAATCGTTGTCACAAACTCAATGACAATCACCAGAACAGCTGAAATGCATGCATTAACAGATTGTGAAATTATAACACATAGATATAGCTAATGGAGCAGGAAAAATCAATGTGATTACACACTTATCAAATTGTTGGGATAGATTTGCTTTATTTTCAGATGACTTGCAAGGTTGAAACTTTTAATTTACAGAAGTTTATGAGGCAAGAAAATAAGCAAGTTAGCAACTGCATCAGAGACCATGTCAATATTGAAGACTAGACTAAACAGGTGGTTTAGGAGGAAGAAAATGAATACTGGAATGCAATGTTGAGACATGGGATGAGCACTTCTGCTCACATGAAGCATTAACACCAAGAACAATCAGCTGTGGTAAATCTGCAGCCATGCTGTAATTTTAGGCAATTCAACATAAAAATTTAACAACTTAATTATTTCTGATCAACCTGGTCAGACATGTTATGATACACCTCTGAGCCAGGTGGGAGTTTCTTGAATGTTTGTGCCAATGGAGGCAGTACCACTGCCTAAGAGTCATAGAACATTACAACACAGTAAGAACCCTTGGGCCATCAATGTTGTGCCAACCTGTGGAACCAATCTGAAACCCTACCTATCTTGCACTATTCAATTTTCATCCATATGTTTATCCAACAAACATTTAAATGCTTGTAAAGTTGGCAAGTCTACTACTTTTGCAGGCAGTGCTAGCCATCTAAGGAAAAAGGCTCTTACCTGTCCACTCTACTTAATCCTTTGAGTATCTTATATGCCTCTATTAAGTCACCTCTCAACCTCCTTCTCTCTAACAAAAACAGCCTTAAGTCCCTCAGCCTTTCCTCATAAGACCTTCCCTCCATACCAGGCAATATCTTGGTAAATCTCCTCTGCATCCATTCCAAAGCTTCCACATCCTTCCGATAATGCGGTCACCAGAACTGTACGCAATACTCCAACTGTAACCACACCAGAGTTTTGTACAACTGCAGCATGACCTCATGGCTACGAAATGCAATTCTTCTACCAATAAAAGCTAACACATCGTATGCCTTCTTAACAACCTATCAAATTGAGTGGCAACTTTCAGGGATCTATGTACATGGACACCAAGATCTCTCTGCTCATCTACACTACCAAAATCTTACTAATAGCCCAGTACTCTGCATTCCTGTTGCTCCTTACACAGTGAATCACCTCTCACTTTTCCGCACTAAACTCCATTTACTACCCCTCAGCCCAGCTCTGCAGCTTATCTATGTCCCTCTGTAATTTGCAACATCCTTCAGCACTGTCCACAACTTCACCGACCTTCATGTCATTCACAAATTTACTAACCCATCCCTCTATGCCCTCATCATGCCCCAAAACAGATCCTTCCAGTACACCACTAGTAATTGAACTCCAGGATGAACATTTCCCATCAACCACTACCCTCCAATTTTTTTCAGCTAGTTAATTTCTGATCCAAACCGCTAACTCACCCTCAATCCCATACTTCCTTATTTTGTGCATTAGCTTACCGTGGGGAACCTCATCAAATGCCTCACTGAAATCCATACACACCAGATCAACCACTTTACTCCCATTCACCTGTTTGGTCACTATTTCAAAGAACTCAATAAAAGGTTTGTGAGGCATGACCTACCCTTCACAAAACCGTGTTGACAATCCCTAATCAACTTATTCCTCTCTAGATGATTACAAATCCTCTCTCTTATAAACTTTTCCAACACTTCACACATAACTGAAGTAAGGCTTACTGGTCTATAACTGCCAGGGCGTCTCCATTCCCCTTCTTGAGCAAGAGGACATTTGCTATCCTCTGGTCTTCTGGCACTATTCCGGTCGACAGTGATGACATAAAGATCAAAGCCAAAGGCTTGGCAATCTCCTCCCTGGCTTCAAAGAGAATCCTCAGATAAATCCCATCCGGCCCAGGGGACTTACTTATTTTCACACAATTGTTGACACTTCGTCCTTGTGAAACTCAAATCGTATCTAGTCTAATAGCCTGTATCTCAGTATTCTCCTCAACAACATAGTATTCACACTAGAAAAAGACAAACGAAAAATATTCATTTAGCACTTCGTCTATCTCCTCAGACTCCACACACAACTTCCCACAACTAGCCCTAGTTGTTCTTTTATTCCTGATATTTGTCAATTTAATGCAAAGATTGTTGCATCATGTTGAATTAGCCATTTCCTCATTATGAAAGTGGAGTGTGTTAATGATCAAGTAATTGAGTGTTACATTGCATTCAGGTGGTGGGCATTAACAGGGGTTTCATTCGTGTTCACGTGTCAAAGGGTCTTGAGGTACAATGGCAGTGTCCCCACCTATGAACCAGGAGGCCCATGTTCAAGGCCCACTGGTTCCAAAGGTCTGAAGAAGGGTCACCGGACTTAAAATGTTCACTCTGCCTCCTCTTCATAAATGTTGCTGGACCTGCTGAGTTTCTCCGACAACTTCTATATTTGTCTCAGATTTCTAGCATACACATTTCTATTTTATTTTAGTTAGGAACACGGTGTTACGTATGTGCGCCAAGGTACCACATTCATAGCTCCACGAGTGTGTGTTGTGGGATAGGTAATAAGAACCAGCTGAAACTAGCCATGCTGCCTGTACAAATATACAAGTACTAACAACAAAACAAAGAACTTGCACCTTTTCAAGCTTAAAGTACTATCAATTCAAAACATCCAGGAACCAAGAAATGAGCAGGGCATGTAGCAGTTTGTATTAGATTCCATTTTTATCTATTATCATCCAATTGGTTATCTACAATAAAACTCAGTATGATTGTGGTAAAGATGTAGAAATGTTGAAGCTGTTATTCATTTTATCTGATCCTGGCAGAGGTTATTTAACACACCTTTAAAAAAAATCACTTTCACAGAACATTAATGCCAAGTTCTAACCGTTTTGTGAACAGTCAAGAAATCTTTGCTTCACCCGAGCCATGCACAGTCCAATCTTTATTTTTGGAAAGGATAATAAAACACTTCAACAAGCATATTCATCAGATTCCACTGATGTAGAAAATTTTCAATGTGACCAAAGAGACAATAACCTTTTGCCTGAACCAAGGAAGATACTTGTCACAAGTATTAAACCATTAGTGTGATAACACTCTAGTCACAGAGGCAGAATATTAGACAGGGAATGTTTGTCTACTAAGTGCAAAGTGGAAACTAATCACCACGAAACCTTTAATATATATCCTCCACAATCAGTTGCTGCACTGATTCGGTGAATTTTTAAAAATTAGTTTAATTAATATCCAGCTCCCCATCCAAACGTTACTGCTTCTGGTTTCATCTTGGAGGCTTGAGAGATGACATGATTTTCTCAGACATGGTTGTCTTCAGTTGTTTTGACAATAGATGACCCGACAGCAAAGAGAACATCACCATCATCTAAAACTCACTGCAATAACAAAGAATTATACTGTAGTTTTCTTGTTATCTTCTTAAAAGCAACTTCTGAGGCAAGCAAAGGTTTGCACTAGAGTTCAATTACTGTCAAATTTTGGATTTATAATACCCAGTGATAAATTTTACAGCACAGTGTTCAATGTAAAATAAAATCCTTCTGACAATAAAACAGCAATCTAAAGAGAAGTTAAAATTTTTAAACTTGTTATCTGCACTTGTTTTTCAAGAACCAGTCAGATGAAGTCGCAACATTAACTCTCCCCACGGATGCTGCCAGACCTGCTGAGTTTCCCCAGCATTGTCTGTGTTTGTTGCTGAGCCAGTGCTTTCTGGCAACTTTTAAAAATAAGGGACAATATTAAACTATTGAATGTCAAAACATGTGGTGTGCCCACTTCAAACCAAATAAATCAATCCACAAAGACTAAATGCCCTTACCACATGTTACAGAATGACAGAGACTGAGGTTTGAGAGGTCATGATAGTATAATGACTTAATACTGTACAGAGGATCAGGAATTGTTCAGCTGAAGAGCTCTAACTGCTGGACTATCCCATTTCTTTTTCACCTTCCATGTCATGAATGTTGTCACCTTCATCATGTTGAAGGTCGTCATCCAATAGTAGCTGAAGATGCCATCCACATTACGAAAAACAACAGTGATACAGCATACGAAAAACAAAATCAGGATCATTGTTCCAGGTTGTTTTGGGGATTGATTCTGCCAAATCTGTGCAGGTAGCAGAGTTGCTACCTGAGGATGCTAACAGTTTGTTCAATGAGGGCTCCATTTGATTTGTGCACCTTGTTATAGCACTTTTCCTGCCAATCATGGGTTTCCAACAGTCATTAGCCAAGTATAGAAGGTAGTCCTTCATTTTGTTACAGCACCAGAAGCTGTCAGCATTATTGTTCATTCAGAAAAAAAATAGTAGAAAGGAGCTCTGGCGTCCTTGTCGCCAAACCCCCAGTCTGTCACTTGTAACATGACTAAAAATGAGGGATGGTTGTTCGGTAGAAATGTCAGTGCAATTGCTAGGAAAGCAGTCAAAGACCTGCGTGACATTGTGCTGGCAGTCATATACTGTTGCAAACTAATGGAGTGATTCATGGAAGCACTGGATTTGTCTGAAGGACCCTGTGAGCCAATGAATGTACAAATCATGAAGACCTGGACTTGACAGAAACCTATAATGTGAGCAAGAGGTTAATCTTACTATTACAATTTTTTTTGTGAGAATAATACTGAGGTTATTTGCTTCATTAAATGGCTTTATTAAATGTTGTAAGACTCATGTTAGCAATATCCCCACTGGTGGTCTGGAACTTTATACTAATGATTTAGTGGTTATTTCTTCTAGTTGTCATCCTGTAACTGGCTAATTTACAGGATAAACTATAACAGAACTTTATTAAAGTACAGAGAAGAAGATTCCGAAATGTGATCAAGGCGTTGCACTTAATCTGCTCATTCTGCTTATAATTATCAGCCATTGTACTGACTGCTTATTGTTAGCGATACTCTCGCCAAATATATATATTTAGCAAGATTTAAAATTTGGACAAAAGACTATTCATTAAAGTGGATGAGATCCTTTTCAATCAGTCAACATACAAATTATTTAAATCAGCTCAAGACATACTCAGTTTATACTGATCCAAACATTCAACTTGGTTTTTGTTTTATTCCACGAGTGGGATAAATAGTTCTGCTAACGCTGCCTCCAAGGGTGACATTTTTTTCATGACATCCTGTGTGCACCCTTGGCTGCACAAACCACAGGTATCACACTTAAAGACAGACAATATTTTCATTCAAAACATTTTCATAGATTCAATGGAATGAGGTTCCTATTATCCTGGGAGAAGCTATATGATTGGATGCCACACTGCAAGTATGCTCACCTGGCAAGATGGTGGCAGGGTAAGACGCTCCAGCTGGAGCTCCTCTGCTCCACCTGTTCTTGTTCTTTTTCTCTCCCCTCTCTTTTTCCACCTTTTGTGTGTTTTTTTTTCTAATTTCTGACTTGGGCTGACCCAGAGGGGAATGGGGGAGCTGGTGAGCCCAAGCAGCCAGCCCTGCAGTGGAGGCTGGCAAGCTCTGGGGTAGGGATGGAAGGGGTGAGGCCAGAGAAAGCTTACTTTGGAACAGCTGAGAGCTGGTGCAGAGCAGACTTGCGGAATGGGGACAGTTGTTGGACTGGAGTCTGGCACAAGCGGTCAGGCCACATATGCAAGTCCCTGCGCTGAACTACTGCAGTAAATGTTGATTTGCAATTTGTTTATCTGACTATAAAGTCTATCCTTTTAACTATGTCATATTTCTAACTACATTCTGAATCACTGTAAAGGAATGCTACTACATTTCTTTTCAATTCCTCTTTTTGTATCGAAGATCTGGAGCCAGGTACTTTATACCTGAGATGGCGCCATAAGAGGTGACATTGCAAAACCTTTCACTGTACTCTTGTACTTGAATACACTTGATAATAAAGGATATTCTATTCTAAAAATCATTCTTTCAAATATGCAGCTTTAATACTGCATTCAATTCTTGAGATGCAGTACCTCTTTGACATTGTTTGAATCATGAAATTCTGCCAGCTCTATCCATTTAATTCTTCTACCATTTTTAAAAATTTTGAAACATTGTGTGATTGTGTGATTCTGTTCCCATACAAAAGCCCAATTTCAAGGAAAAATGAACCAATAGCACATTTACTTAATTAAAACTGCTTAAGAGAATTGAATAACAGATGACAAAAAACTTCAAGTGCAGCAACTCATAACACCAAACAGAAGGGATAATGGATACAGCAAACAAGCACATTAACTTTCTTTTATCCAGGTTTTTCAAGTTCAGAAAATGTTCTTATTGTTGAGGACTGATTGGCACTTTTACTCTTAATATCTGAAGCCAGGATT
The DNA here is from genome assembly GCF_020745735.1 of Hemiscyllium ocellatum. Lineage (NCBI taxonomy): Eukaryota > Metazoa > Chordata > Chondrichthyes > Orectolobiformes > Hemiscylliidae > Hemiscyllium > Hemiscyllium ocellatum. The sequence continues at coordinate 43,382,808 of NC_083412.1, read as the reverse complement.
AGTAAAGCATCCTGGACAGAATGGACAAACATCTTTTCTGGGTGGTAGAAATCTTGAAATTAAAAAAAAAAGCAAAATTTGGGCTGCCTTAAACCTAATCCTATAGCTTAGTGTTTACAGCTCAAAATTGCCCCCTAGTGTGGCTAGTATTATTTTGGTAATAATAAAACTGAAAATGATATTGAATAAGGGAAACACAATTATACATGTACCCAGAAATGGGAAATTTCTTTGTTTACTTGAGAAGATACATAATTTGTCTACGTGCCCTTACTACATAACAGGAGTGACTGTTTGGCTTCTTGGCACAATATAAGAGTTGTTTATTTTAAAAGTTCTTTTAAAAAAAATGTTTCTGAGGTGAGAGCGTGACATGTTGTGTTGAATCATTGTTAACTGCACTAGTCACAAGTTAAATATTTTCTTTTGATACTAAAATGCATGGCTCTTTCTCCATTAATAGGAAAGATCCATCTTTGGAATTATTGATTAGCTAAATGCAAAACAAAGTCTTGTGCATAAGAAAGAGTTTCCACATTGCACATGCTGCTCCAAGTTCACTCAATAATTCAAACAAAGTACATTCAGAGGACCAAAAATCTCTTTCTACTTCCATTGAATGTTATTCTAAAACAATAATGTGGTTCTTGATAGAATCAGCCCAAGTTTAGTTGGTAGAACTTCCACAAGAGTCACAAGATTGTGGATTTACGTCCCACTCCACAGACCTGGAAATGGACAGACATAATAGGAATGTCAGTAGATCAGTAATTCAGCAGCCTGGGCTCAACTCTGGGGACATGGCTTTAAACGCTACCACAGTAGATGACGGCGTGTGAATGCACTTAAATAAGTCTGCAATTGAAAGCTAATCTGAGTTTTGTACAGTGGCCATTACATTTGTAAAAGCTCATCTGGAGCACTCTTCTTTTTGGGAAAACAAATCTGCTGTCTTTGCTTGGTCTGGCCTACACACAACTCCAGAGCCACAGCAAATGCCCTCTGAAATAGCCTGGCAGGCCAGTTAATTCAAGGACAATTAGGTACAGGCAATAAATGCTAACATCGTATTTATATCAAGAAATAAAAAACTCCTATAGCGCACCTCAACACCCAAGCTGTGTTGCATTGTCATTCTGATGTTAAACCAAGATTCTGTCTGCCTTCTGATGCAGACATAAAATGACACAAAAGCATTATTTCAAAGGAAGAGCAGGCAAGTTCCCCCAAAAACTGATCAATATTCATCGTTCAAACCTATATCACGACAAACTGATACCTGGTCATTACTGTGTTACTTTGCTGTTTGAGAGAACTTGCTGCACTCAAGTTGATTAGTATTTCTGATATTACAACAGCAACTACAGTTCAAACAAACATACTAAATTGGTTTGAAAACACTTTTATGATGTCTCAAAGTGACAAGTTATACTTGATAAATGCAAGTCTCTCTTTGTATTGCTGAAATTTACTGGCCAGCTTTCTTAGTGAAGTAAGAAACTTTCAAATTTAAACATGAATGAATGTTGTGGAACAATTGAGAAAGTTTTTATTAAATACTACAATACATGTGATAACTTCGATGATTCAGCAAAAATGCGTTTCCAATAAATCACAATAGGTGCTGCGATACTTTGAAGCCCTCTGTGTCTTGCTATTTGCTTGGATATGCCTGGCATATCCCTAAATTGTGCCCTTTCCAGTAGAAGATGCTGCAAACGAGTGCTATGAGGATTGCACATAATGTGTATTATTGGGCCTCCAGCTCCTGTATGTAGCACCATTTCTAGCAGCACTTTTAGAACTAACTATTTAGCCCAATTTTTTATTTATGCTATAAAGTGTTTCCATCAGCAAATACTTAGTTGTTTCCAGAGAAGGCAAATGCTTCAAATAAACCTGATCATCCACAAGCTGACTTTGACAGCATCTGAATATAACCAAACATTGACAGCATTTTTAATGCTGTTAATCTAAAAAGTGCAAATCCATTTTTCTTGAGACACAAGTGAATTGTGTCCTGACTTGTTCACCTATGGGCCAAAGTAAGTGCCCATTTATTTGCTAATGCCAAAACAAAGATGAAATCAAGCTCTCACTTTGGATGGGAGATCAACTAACTAGGCACAAATTGGGTGGTTTTGAGCTAGGTACGTTCCTAAAGTTTCTGCTAAAATTTATTTATGTACCAGCACATTCAAACTCTGCCATGAGTGAGCAAAGGCTGCATGACAGAGCATAAACATTCCTGGCAAAAATCTTAATATTATTGTGCTCAAGATTAAAGTGCATATATCAGGTTTGAATCCAAATTACACAAAAGCTGTTCAATTCCTATTCCCTTATAGAAAACTTGCTTCATACACAGACCAATTATGGACTTATTAACTGAATGTTATTAAAAAGCTTCCAATCAAAATAGGTCATTGTGAGCACCCAACACAGAAACAAAATGCCTCAGTGTACTCAAAATAGTTTTCAACTCTACAACTTTGAGTGGACACTTCACTAGTTCGCACTTTACCATCTCTACTCGCATACAAAATGACCTTGCCAGCAAACCCCACCAACGCTGTGATTTTCCAAGCAAAAAAAAAATCTATAAGTGTGACTCCCAGTTGAATAGATAAGTTAATGCAGTTGAATGTTAACCACTGTCTGTTCTGTGCACAGGTGGAATGGGATGCTGGGAACCTGAGAGGGCAAGTGTTTAGAAACGGAAACAAAGTATTAGTGAGGAATGGTCTCAGAGTTGGTGAATGCACTCTTTAAAGTGAGTTACAGTCACATCCGCCGCAATAGCTTGAATATGAATAACCCCTCACACAATCCAATTTCAACGAAATTGGAAGTGAATGTACAAAGATTATTCCTTATAATTTCAAAGAGTTATGGACCAGGGTAGACCCCCTCAAAACATTTCAAGAAAGTAGTTAAATTTTGCTAGTTGTTTTAAGCAGGTGTAACGTGGATAATCCAGGTGGGATGCAGTTAGACAAACCACATTATTTGAAACAGAAACAGAATTTATTTACAAGATTACCGAATTAAACACAAACAAAAGAGAACACAATACCAAATACCTTAACGAAAACCAAACAGATCATCCCAACTTAATGATACGGTTCCAAATACTTGCAACAATCCCCATAAACACCCCATGGCACAATAGGTAAAATCAAACCCAGGTTCTTACAGGACAGATGTCAGAGAGGACCAGCATGGACCTGCTTCTTTGGGTCCAGCAGCTTCAAAAACTGCCCAACTGCCTTCAGTGCATAGTCAGATTGCCAAAAACCAAACCAAACCAGGGAAAAGTTGAGCTGGGAGAATTGGCCACTCCCCTTTCATTGTACAACTTTTTTTTCCAAACTTAAAAGCCTTTTGTCTGAGGCAGTATCTATTAGCTATAATCAAACTGGCCCTAAAACCCTTCAACTTAGAGTTTTCGAAGTTTGTGTCTTTAACGACCTCTCTAAGAAAAAACCAAGGATATCGTAACCTTGTTAAAGGAGCAGCATCATCACAAAATGGAATATGACTGAACACCAACAGCATCAGGATAGGTCAGCTTTTGACTTAATTTGCATTATTCCACAACGGTAAATTAACAAAAATGGTAGAAGTGCACAATTTATTTTTGACAGGGATGCATGAGGTCATAATTGGATGAATTGTCAAGACATCGTAGAGGTGGAGGAAATTGCAGAGATAGGGAGGAGAGATGCAGGGATTTGTGAAAGAAAAGTTTTTAAATTCTCAATGTAGGTCAGCACACACTGGAAGCAATAGTTGCATAGCATTTCAGCACATGTACAGATTAGCCAACAGAACTTTGAAAAGTTTAACATTTTAAAAAGAAAGTGACCATAGCTTTCCACTTGGTTGTCATATTTAACAACCAAATATGTACATGAAATGTAGCACTGTGTGCAAGCAGAGAGATTTCCAAATGATAAATCTAGTAAGTGCAGAATTATTGAAGTAGGACTGGATCATGTTTACTAGTTAGAAAGAATAAGTAGCTTACAGGCTTATACCAGAAATGAGAAAAGCATAACATGAGAACACAACTCGCAGTACAAACTCAACTGCACAAAGTAGAGCAACTTTTCTAGAATTTTGGTCACAAAAGAAGCATGCATTTTATAGTGGTTCAACCTTATTTCACGTATTTCTTAAACAATGTAGTTCCTATAATCACAGCACTAAAGTGCTTAAATAATTTATGTTGAAATCCTTCATTTGTAATAAGGCACAGCTGTTTAACTGGTTAACTGCAAAATTCATAAGTTATAAAGTAGATACCACTGCTGCTTATTTATATGACTCAGTTTCAATACAGACTTAGGGTTCAATTACTATCACTGACCTTTGCCTAACATTTTTATTCTATAAATACAGATAAAAAAGTTATTAATAATTATATAATTTGAAGATGCTTGTGGAAATACTGGAAAGAGTGGGTATTACAATCAGTATACATTTGTAACAGCTATTGCAAAGGCTGAAAATAAAGGACTGAATATGGTTAATCTAATCTTTGCTGAAAAAGAAAAGGATGAAGTTGGGTATTTTAAAAGAAAAGTACTTCTTTTGGACCATCTACTCCAAAAGAAAGATTGGTAGAAGTTTAATTCAGAATAGCCGCAGGAAAACTGGGAAATGACTAAATTATTTATTGTCAGAATATTTAAATAGCATGATAAAAGATGAGTGTTTCTTCAGTGGTGCTTGGACAAAATGATATCTTTCAATACTGAACATTTTTTTGTTAAAATTATGATACAAAGTCTATCTTGATGGGTAGGAGGCGTCCATTTTTCAAACTTCATTGCACACGTTTTGCAAACACAGATTCTTCTGAATTCCAATATCCACTAGATCTATCACATTTGAAAGACATTCCATTTAGCTATTCTCACTAACAAAGTACATAACTTAACATTTCGTTAACCCATCTACATCCACTTACAAACATTTCACATCCCCTTACAAAACTAAGTGAGAAAATAACAAACTATCAGCAACAAATTTGGATTTATTGCACTCAGCCACTTAATTTTAGTAGATTATAAATAGCTGCCAAGCTCTGCACTAGTCAAACCTTGCATGTGAATAATTATATATTTATACCTCTTTGGTTTATTAACCGACTCCAAATCCATACAAATATGTTTAGTATTTCCATAACTCCAAATCTAATATAACTCTAAAAATCTATGTAGACTTTATCAACTGGCTTTCCTTTAGCTAAAATGTGGGTTACACCTTCAATATTTGAATAGATCTGTCAAATATGATTTCCTGTTCATAAATCCATGCAGGTTGTGTCAAATTGGAATTTGTCAAGTGCCCAATTAATAAAACTTTAAAATCATAGGTTAGAAATCAAATCCAAGAAATTTATTAGCTTTTAGCAAGTTAATTTCTGCAGTGTACTCACTTAATACAAAATATCAAGTAGCCACTATGGAGGAACCAAATGGTCTGTGGATATTTCCCCAACATTACTTCAATTTTTTGTGAATACAATCACAACATTTAACATCTCTGCCATGTCCCTATTTCTCAATTAATATTACCTGAAGAACCCATGTTTATCAATCTCATTTATTTCATATACTTGTCAAAAGCATTAAAACATTTTTAAGCCTTGTGTTAATGTATCATATTCTACCTTCTCTTCCTCCACTAATTTCTTAAAATCAGCCATTGCTGATTTTTAAGAGGCTTCCAGTCCTTAGGTTTACTATTTATTCTTTCAACCCTTAAAATCTAAATGCCTCGAGTTAGCCAAGATTGTGCTATTTCTCTAGTGGAGATTTTAATCCCGCCAAAATGTAATGCACATTTAAGAATAAAGAAAAAGTAATTCTTATGATTAAAATATTTTAAAGGTAGATAAATACTGGCAATCAAATTCCCACAATAGCTCAGGAGAAAGTGAGAACTGCAGATGCTGGACATTAGAGTCAAAAATGTGGTGTGAGAAAATCACAGCAGGTCAGACAGCATCTGAGGAGAAGGAGAATCGACGTTTTGGGCGTAATCATGAAGGGCATATGCCTGAAACATCAATTCTCCTGCTCCTCGGATGCTGCCTGACCTGCTGTGATTTTCCAGCACCACCCTCTCGACTCCCGCTATACCTAAGGTATACTCCATATACCTCTATGATGGGCTTTAAATTTGAAACCTCAATTCAGAGCTACCTAATTTCTGTTGAAAGGAACAGAAAACTTGAGCCCTTCCTCAGAAGTTCCATTACTCTAAAGATTACTAACTTACACTGTCTCATTATACTATATTAGTCTAGAAGGATTCTCTGGTCTCGTCAGTTGAGAGGGATCACTGTTCAGAAAAACTGTCTTGAATGCACTGTATGAACTCATCCTCCAAACTACAGTGGCCTATTTGGATGAGCTAGCCTATTAAAGTTTCAGATTTATTGGTGTGGGAGCTAGCTCAGTTGACTGGACAGCTAGTTTGTGATGCAGACTAACATCAACAGCATTAGTTCAATTTCCTTAGCAGCTGATGTTATTAAGAAGACTTTCCTTCTTGACCTCTCCCCTCACCTGAGATCTGATGACCCTCAGGTTAAACCATCACCTGTTGTTTCTCTCTAGTGACAGAACAGCCCCAAGGTCTGGTAAGACGACGGTGACTTTCTGATGATCAATGCTGAAATCTTCCATCCCTTATACCCTTGTTGAATACTCCTGATTGCTAATAGTTCTGAACATTCCTGATGAAGGGCTTTTGCCTGAAACATCGATTTTCACACTTCGTGGATGCTGCTTGACCTGCTGTGTTTTTCCAGCACCACACTCTCAACAACAGTACTGAACAGACTATTCAAGAGCCTGTAAACTATACCCAGTGAGCTGCCAGAGGTAGTGGTGGAGGCTGACACAATTACATCACTTAAAGACATCTGGAATGGATATATAAATAGGAAGGTTTTTTAAGGATTATAGGCTAAATGCTGGCAAATTGGACTAGATTAATTTAGGGTATCTGGTTGGCATGGATAGGTTGGACCGAAGGATCAATTTCCATGCTGTACAGCTCTATGACGGATGTCAACAGCATTGATTCAATTTCCACAGCATCTGATGTTACCATGAAGACTTTCCTTCTTGACCTCTCCCCTCGCCCAAGACCTGGTGACCCCCAGGTTAAACCACCACCTGTTGTCTCTCTTTCATGACAGAGCAGCCGCATGGTATGGTAGGACTACAGTGACTTTATGATATAAGTACTGAAATTTTCCACCCCTATGCCTTGTTGAATACTCCTGATTGATAGTTCTGAAAATACCTGTTAAAATGTCTCCAGTGTGTTCTGCCCTTGGTTTGGGTGGAGATAAGGAACAGATTCCATATTTATCTCCATGTTTTGATTAATTTATTTTTTTCAGAATATTTGAAGGCATTCATTTTACCTTAATAAAAGACCCATCCCCTCCCTGTTTCACAAGCCCTTGGTCACTCATACACTTACCATTATTAAACTCTGTCCATCCTGACAATTTACTTGATTTTACCCAAAATCAATCTGCTGCTCACCAGTCCTGAAATTTTCTAACCGGACTTCTTTGAACATTCAGCAAAATTGTCGAAATAAATAATTTTGTTACTTAAATGAGAACATAATGACAAAATTGTTGCAGTTTTAATTCATCTGCCAAATGCATTTACTTTCACAAACTAAGACAGAAATAACTGACATACCTGTCAATCAAATCCGTGCTGGATAACAAACTTACTGCAAACCAATACAGTAAAAATTAAAATATTCCAGAATATAATTGACAATATGCAATTTTATCAACCTCACAATTTCCTACTACTACACGCTTAAGGATCTTCCAAAGCATGTTTCTCTTTCTCTTCTGACAACTACTTCAAATAAACGCAAACTATAACTTCTGATTCATTCTAAGTTATATCATGATTGACAATTCTGGAAAAAGCCTGGGAAACACGCACTCTCTTCAAATACATCGGATGTTTTACCGCTTCCATCTTAGCAAACATGACCTACATTTGATAACACATTTCATGCAATTTCTGACTGATGCTTAAGAACCATTAGTAACGTTGTTTACATTTATTTCCGGTCACATACATACAAACAATCCCACAAATTGTGAACACGTCTCACATTTATTATTGCATTTTTAAATGGGCAGAGTCAAAAAACTGGCACCACTATTGTAAAAGTGTGATCCTCTACTGACTCGTTCGCTCGCTGCCCAACTTTGTATCAGTTACTGGTACAGATATTAAAAGCAACACTCTCCACTTCTAATGCATTACACTCCACGACAGAGTTCTGTCCATTCACCGCTCGGTGTTCCATTAACAACCGAGTCTCAACCACAAAACGTCAGAAATAAAGAAGAAAATGAAGGAACCTGTTAAGACCTCATTAGTGAAGTATCTTGGTAACTTCCAGCGTCAGTCTTCTCCCAACAACACCGCAAGCCGCTACTCTGTCGCGAAGTATTTATACTTGGGAAACATGTCTTTCTTTTAAACAAAATAACCTTTTAAGTCTTACCTTGGAAACAAATTATCCCAAGGCAAGCAACCCACAGGTTCCAACAACTATGTTTCAGCACCATCTCAGGGCAAGGCGTCGGGAAAGGCATAAGAAGAAAACTAGGTGGAGGGGTGATACCCCGGTCTCCAGGGTTGAAATGTTGCCCTGGCTTTCTCGGAGTTAATTTCAGCAGGTTGGAGCTGTTCCCAGAGAGCAGAGAGGAGCAAGCTTCCCAGCCCGAACCTCACGCAGCCTTTGATTGCCATTGATTGACAGCCGCTCCCAGGAACCCAGCCTCCCATTCTCCAGCGCTGCGCCCTCTGCTGATCTGTCCCTGCTTGGGCCGTTCCAGTCATTCTCTCATTCATTCATGTGAAATTTCCCATCCTCGAAATCACTTCGAAATGCAGTCTGCACTTCAGTACTAGACTACTGCACATCATGGGTACTGAAATATCCCCAGCAGCTGTGTCCATTTTGATCCAGTTGTTACACAAAGAAAATAAGGTAGTCTTGTGGAAGCACTTACCAACAACAGTTTGCATTTAGATGGTGCCTCCAACACAATGAAACATCCCAAGGCTTTTCACATCAGCTTTCTCAAAGCAAGTAAGAAATACCCTATAAGAAGGCATTAAATCAAAAGACCAAAAGGTTGGTCAACAAAAGGTTGAGGGGCTAGAATGAGAGTGAGATAGGGAAGGAATATTTTTGGGCCTGGAGCCTGGGCAACTGAATAATGAGACACCAATAACAGAGTAATTAAAGTGGCAGGTACTCTCAAAGAGGACTTCTCAGGATAGATATCAGGACTCTAAGAGGAGTTCAGAGCTGACATTTTTGGGATCATGAGCCCTCTGCAAATTATAACAATTGCACTCCCTCCCTAACAGATTCTCGAAATCTCTGTTCTCATAGAGCTCAGACAATTTTCAAATCTCAAAATTGGCTCACAAAGAGAAAACCTTTGGAAAGCACTGGTCAAGAGGCCAGAAATAGTAAGTGCAGATATCTCAGAGGGCTGTGGGATTGATGGGGATCACAGTCATGGGAAGAGGTGAGACCATGAAGCAATTTGAAAGCAAGGCTGAGAATTTTAAATGAAGGCTTTGCTTGACCAGGTGGCCAGTCAAGACTGGATAACAGAGTTCAAATGATCTCAAGTTTACAGAGGGTAGACCAGCCAGGAATATATGAAATAGTCAAGTGCAAGGAATAAAGGGATGAATGAAGGTTTCAACAGCAGATTAGCTGAGACTAGGATGCAGTCAAACAATGTTACAAAGGTAGAAATAGGAGGTCATAGTGATGGCATGAATATAAGATCAAAGTTCATCTTAGGATCAAATATGATACCAAGGATGGGAATTGATTGGTTTATTCTCATATTTCTGCCAACAACAGGGATAAAGCCAGTTTCCAGGGAAAGGAGTTTAGAGCAGGAACTGAAAATAATGATTTCAGTCTTCCCAATTTTTGGAGGAAATTTCTGTTCCTCCAGTATTGGGCTTCAGATATACAATCTAATCATTTCACAGCAGTGTGAGCAAAGGTGGTGAGAAATAATTGAATATCATCAATGCTGTGCTTTCAGATGACATCCCCAAGAACAACAGAGCAACAAGAACTAGGAGGGGGCCAAAGACAGATAATTGTCCCTGTGACAGACATGGACAATACTGTTCATTTGATGTTTTTGTTTTTAAAAGTAGATCTGGTCACTGTGGAGGCTGTATAACCCAAACATATCTGGGTTAAGATCTGCTATTTCAAACAAAATCCAACCCATTTCTTCAAGAATATATGGGAAACCCACATCATTTCATCTGAGGAAGACCAACTGAACTAAATGCAGTAAGGAATTTGACTGTTCAACATCAGGCCTACCCTGCAATTTAAAACCTGAGACTAGCCACCTTTATATTAGGAAACTGGTGCCTGCTATGTTCCATCAGTCATGCTTAGAATTCAAGAATGGTGGATGGTTTTACTGTTTATATTTATCTTGTGATCTTGTAAGTCATTGCCATCAACCCCCACCAAGAGAGTCATTTCTTAGTGTTATTATCTTCAGGTTATTTGAGGAATATATTTTGAAGGATGCAAATTTAAATGTTTCAAATTAACAAACTGCGAATGACCTCTTTATAAGCTAACATACTATACGATTCAAAAGATTTGAAAGAACTTCAAAGAGCTAAGTAAGTTGTTTCATATCATTATGAGCTCCTTTGCCTTAACTCAACATCACCATGTTTTTGCAGCACTTTGTCATGTTCTGTGTTTCACTAATTATTCCCTTTTGTAAACAACTTCTGTCCCCTCTATCCTGCAAAGAGGGTATGTCTACAACGGTGCCTGTCACTTTAGAAGTAAATGACAAGTGGCATTGTAAAGTTCTCTGCTGAGTTTTTACCTTGAGTTTTGCCAACATAGTTTAAATCCTTATGTGATTTAAGTGCACAGATTGAATGGCCAGTCATGCAAGCAGGCAGTATTGCCACACAAAAAAAACCTTCTATTTTTGGATTTTTGAACCTTCAGCAGTCGATAAGAACAAGAAGCCAGACAGCCTTACGGCTGAGGACATTGTGTGCCTAGTAATCTAAACTCTGTTATCAGTGCTAAAAAACCACATTTCCTAGATTGTCAGTTAATCTTTCTAAGCCAAGTCTAATGTTTATGTGACACATCAGAAAGGATCTAAAAAGGCAAAGACCCTCCCAATACAACTTGAAGTATTTCAGGTTAAGTTCCATTTCGTTAAGGTTCTAACGTTACAAACTGGAATGTTTTGGGGCCTGAAACAGACATTAACAAAGGTTTTCACTGTAATTACAAGGGCTTTTATATGTTTTGAGAGAGAATTTACAAATGAATAGTTATACAGCACATAAACAGCATAACATTTCAATAAATTATATCTGTAAGTACTGAAGTTTCAGTATAATAGCCAGAAGAGAAAACTAATAGAACATGTCAGGTTAGCCAATTAGAAATATAGTTGAACAGAGATGGGATGCTGTTAAACTCGAAACAGGTCGAATCATGATCATTCTCAGATTGTGATGAGTAAAAAAATCCAAAGCCACAGCATTTAAGCATTAAAATATTACACATTACAACTCAATTTATTTCATACGCTTGCTGGCAAATATTTGCCGGATTCCCTTCACTATTTTAAGCTTCATTATGGAACTTTTTAGTGTTTTGAATGTATTTAGGCTATTCTGTGAAATTTATCATTCGTATTCCCTGCAGAATTCATAAGAATAAATTTTAGAATGAAGGCAGTATGATAGCACTGACATAGGAAAACATTCAAATCTGCAAAGTTCCATTGCTTCTGTGCTCACCTATGAATGTGTAAGTGATATAAAGAGTGAAAGACAAAATTATGACTGAATGTGTGGATCTCCAAAATTTAAGTTCCCTTCTTCCTCTATAGTATCTGCAACCAGCATTTCTGAGATCTTCTCCCTATATATTTGGTATCTTCCCATCTTCACCCTCTTCTCTCCACAAGCACTCTTATATACCACATAGTAAAGAGTCATATAGAAATCAAAATGTCAACAGAAAAGCACCTTTTACTTTCTAATAGACCAACTAGAAAAATAGGCGAAAGTGAGGACTGCAGATGCTGGAGATCAGAACTGAAAATGTGTTGCTGGAAAAGCGCAGCAGGTCAGGCAGCATCCAAGGAGCAGGAGAATCGACGTTTCGGGCATGAGCCCTTCTTCAGCCCTTCCTGAAAAAGGGCTCATGCCCGAAACGTCAATTCTCCTGCTCCTTGGATGCTGCCTGACCTGCTGCGCTTTTCCAGCAACACATTTTCAACTAGAAAAATAGTCTATCTAATTTATCCTACATAATTGTGAAACTGTATGAAGTAGGCCAAAAGACTCTCTATCCACCAGGTACCATGTAATCTTCTGAATAATGAATTGAAGTCCAATATGAACCATGACTTATATTAAATAATACCAACCTTGACCACATGTGATTTCTGCCATTGCTACAAACTCTTTACCTTAATCATATACAATTAATCAGTACTTTCAATACAAATAACTAACCTGTTCCACAAGTCTAGGATTCTCTGGGAAAAGGTAAATGGACTCCCATCTAATATGTTGGAGGTAAGAATTTGAGAATGACATGTATGTAGTCAAATATCCAGGTCGGTAATTCTGTAAGTGCACAGAATGCTTGAATAGGGAAATGCTGGATATCCTTCATAGAGTCATAGAGACCTACAGCACAGAGACAGGCCCTTTAGCCCAAATTGGTCCATGCTGACCAAAATGTCTGTCCACGCTAACCCCATTTCCCCGCACTTGGCCCATATCCTCTAATCCTTTCTGATTCATTTATTTGTCCAAGTACCTTTTAAATGTTGTTAATGTAACTGCCTCAACCAATCCCACTGGTAGTTCATTCCACATGCAGACCACTCTCTGTGTAAAAGGATTGCCCCTCAGGTTCCCTTTTATTCTTCCCCTCTAATCTTAAACTGATGCCCCCTCGTCCGTAATTCCCCAACCCTGAGAAAAAGACTGAGTGCATACATCCTATCCGTGCCTCTCATAATCTTAAATAACTCTATAAGGTCCCCTCTCAGTCTCCTACACTCTAAAGAAAAATATTCTAGCTTGTCCAACCTCTCCCTATAAGTCAAACCCTTGAGGCCAGGCAACTTCCCTGTAAATTTCTTCTGCACTCTTTCCAGTTTTATAGGACATCCTTCCTATAAAAAAATGACCAAAATGAACATAATACTCCAAGTGCAGCCTCACCAATGTCCTGTATAACTGCAACATACTTCCCAACTTCTATACTCAGTGCCCACACTGAAGACCAATGTGCCAAAAGCCTACTTCACTGTCCTGTCTACCTGTGACTCCACTTTCAGAGAATTAAGAACCTGAACCCTCTGTTCCACTATACCCCTTAAGGCTCTACCATTCACCATGAAACTCCGACCTTGATTGGATTTTCCAAAATGCAAGACCTCACACTTATCAATATTAAACTCCATTTGCCATTTCTCAGCCCATTTCCCCAGCTGATCAAGGTTCTGCTGCAATTTCTGATAATCTTCCTCACTGTCCACGATACCACCCATTTTAGTGTCATCAGCAAACTTACTAATCATGCCTTATACATTCTTGTCCAAAGCATTGATATAGATAACAAACGGGTAAAAACAATGACTGTAGATGCTGGAAACCAGATTCTGGATCAGTGGTGCTGGAAGAGCACTGCAGTTCAGGCAGCATCCAATGAGCAGCGAAATCGACGTTTCGGGCCAAAGCCCTTCATCAGGAATAAAGGCAGTGAGCTGGAAGCATGGAGAGATAAGCTAGAGGAGGGTGGAGTGGGGAGAGAGTAGCATAGAGTACAATGGGTGAGTGGGGGAGGAGATGAAGGTGATAGGTCAGGAAGGAGAGGGTGGAGTGGATAGGTGGAAAAGAAGATTGGCAGGTCGGACAAGTCCGGACAAGTCATGGGGAGAGTGCTGAACTGGAAGTTTGAAACTAGGATGAGGTGGGGGAAGGGGAAATGAGGAAGCTGTTGAAGTCCATATTGATGCCCTGGGGTTGAAATTTTCCGAGGCGGAAGATGAGGCGTTCTTCCTCCAGGCGTCTGGTGGTGAGGGAGCGGCAGTGAAGGAGGCCCAGGACCTCCATGTCCTCGGCAGAGTGGGAGGGGGAATTGAAATATTGGGCCACGGGGCTGTGTGGTTGATTGGTGCGGGTGTCTCGGAGATGTTCCCTAAAGCGCTCTGCTAGGAGGCGCCCAGTCTCCCCAATGTAGAGGAGACCGCATCGGGAGCAATGGATACAATAAATGATATTAGTGGATGTGCAGGTAAAACTTTGATGGATGTGGAAGGCTCCTTTAGGGCCTTGGATAAAGGTGAGGGAGGAAGTATGGGCACAGGTTTTACAGTTCCTGCGGTGGCAGGGGAAAGTGCCAGGATGGGAGGGTGGGTCATAGGGGGGCGAGGACCTGACCAGGTAGTCATGGAGGGAACGGTCTTTGCGGAAGACCCTGGTGGTGGGGTCTTTTTGGAGGTGGCGGAAATGTCGGCGGATGATTTGGATTATGCGAAGGTTGGTCGGGTGGAAGGTGAGCACCAGGGACGTTCTGTCCTTGTTATGGTTAGAGGGGTGTGGTCTGAGGGCAGAGGTGCGGGATGTGGATGAGATGCATTGGAGAGCATCTTTAACCACGTGGGAAGGGAAATTGTGATCTCTAAAGAAGGAGGCCATCTGGTGTGTTCTGTGGTGGAACTAGTCCTCCTGGGAGCAGATACGGCGGAGGCGGAGGAATTGGGAATACGGGATGGCATTTTTGCAAGAGATAGGGTGGGAAGAGGTGTAATCCAGGTAGCTGAGGGAGTCGGTGGGTTTGTAAAAAATGCCAGTGTCAAGTCGGTCGTCATTAATGGAGATGGAGAGGTCCAGGAAGGGGAGAGAGGTGTCAGAGATGGTCCAGGTAAATTTAAGGTCAGGGTGGAATGTGTTGGTGAAGTTGATGAATTGCTCAACCTCCTCGCGGGAGCACGAGGTGGCGCCAATGCAGTCATCAATGTAGCGGAGGAAGAGGTGGGGAGTGGTGCCGGTGTAATTACGGAAGATCAACTGTTCTACGTAGCCAACAAAAAGGCAGGCATAGCTGGGGCCCATACATGTGCCCATGGCTACCCCTTTGGTCTGGAGGAAGTGGAAGATTCAAAGGAGAAATTGTTAAGGGTGAGGACCAGTTCGGCCAAACAAATGAGAGTGTCGGTGGAAGGGTACTGTTGGGGACGTCTGGAGAGGAAAAAACGGAGGGCTTGGAGGCCCTGGTCATGGTGGATGGAGGTGTAGAGG
Source organism: Hemiscyllium ocellatum (assembly GCF_020745735.1). Taxonomy (NCBI): domain Eukaryota; kingdom Metazoa; phylum Chordata; class Chondrichthyes; order Orectolobiformes; family Hemiscylliidae; genus Hemiscyllium; species Hemiscyllium ocellatum. The sequence continues at coordinate 43,367,374 of NC_083412.1, read as the reverse complement.
GATTGGATATCCATGGTGAAGATGAGGCATTGTGGGCCGGGGAAACAGAAGTCTTGGAGGAGGTGGAGGGCGTGGGTGGTGGCTCGAACATATTTGGGGAGTTCCTGGACTAGGGGGGATAGGACAGTGTCGAGGTAGGTCGAGATGAGTTCAGTAGGGCAGGAGCATGCTGAGACAATAGGTTGGCCAGAGTGGTCAGGCTCGTGGATCTTGGGAAGGAGGTAGAACCGTGCAGTGAGGGGTTTTCGGACTATGTTGTTGGAAGCTGTAGGTGGGAGATCTCCTGAGATGATGAGGTTCTAGACAGTAATGGACCCAGCATCAACGCCTAAAGGCACTCCACTAGTCACAGGCCTCCAGTCCAACAAGCAGCCTTCCACTATTACCCTCTGCTTCCAACCAAAAAGCCAATTTTGTATTCAATTTGCCAGTTTGCCCTGGATTCCATGTGACCTAACCTACCAGAGCAGCCTACCACATAGGACCTTATGAAAAGGCCTTACTGAAATTCATATTGACTACGTCTACTGCCCTGCCCTCATCAGCCTTCCTGGTCACTTTATCAAAGAATTCTAATAAATTTGTGAGGCATGATCTCCCACTCACAAAGCCATGCTGACTACTCCTAATCAAACCATAACTTTCCAAATGCATGTACATCTTATCTCTCAGAATCTTCTCAAGTAACTTACCCATCACAGATGTTAAGCTTACTGGTCATAATTCCCAGCCCTTCTTGAATAATGGCACATCATTCATTACCTTTAAGTCTTCCAGGGCGTCACCCATGGCTAACAATGATGCAAATATATCAGCTAGGGCCCCCGCAATTTCTTATGTAGCCTCTTGCAATGGACTTGGATATATATGGTCAGAACTAGGAGATTTATTCACTTTCATACATTACAATCCATCCAATAACTCCTGTACTGTGATAAGGACTGTCCCCAAGATATCGCCACTAACTTCCTCAAGTTCCCAAGTCTCCATGTCTTTCTCCATGGTAAAGATCAAGGAGAAATATTCATTGAGAACCTTGCCCACCTTTTGCAGTTCTACACATCCAGGGAAGTTATTTGGGTGGAACTGAGAAATAAGAAAGGGATGATCACCTTACTGGGATTGTATTATAGACCCCCCCCCAATAGTCAGAGGGAAATTGAGAAACAAATTTGTAAGGAGATCTCAGCTACCTGTAAGAATAATAGGGTAGTTATGGTAGGGGATTGTGTGCAATTCTGGTCTCCTTCCTATCGGAAAGATGTTGTGAAACTTGAAAGGGTTCAGAAAAGATTTACAAGGATGTTGCCAGGGCTGGAGGATTTGAACTACAGGGAGAGGCTGACCAGGCTGGGGCTGTTTTCGCTGGAGCGCGGAGGCTGAGGGATGACGTTATAGAGGTTTACAAAATTATGAGGGGCATGGATAGGACAAATTGACAAAGTCTTTTCCCTGGGTTTTGGGGAGTCCAGAACTAGAGGGCATAGGTTTAGGGTGAGAGGGGAAAGATATAAAAGAGACCTAAGGGGCAACTACTTCACACAGAGGGTGGTACATGTATGGAATGAGCTGCCAGGGGATGTGGTGGAGGCTGGTAGAATTGCAACATTTAAGAGGCATTTGGATGGGTATATGAATAGAAGGGTTTGGAGGAATATGGGCCAGGTGCTGGCAGGTGGGACTAGATTGGGTTGGGATATCTAGTCGGCATGGACAGGTTGGACCAAAGGGTTTGTTTCCATCTCTATGACTATGACATACATATCCACTTTGGTCCATGAGGGGCCCGATTCTCTCTCTTATTATTCTTTTTCCTTTAATATACTTAAAGTACTTCTTTGGATTCATCCAGTCTTCTCAACCAAGGCTATCTCGTACCCACTTTTCCCCGTCTTGATTTCTTTCTTCAGTAAACTCTTGTACTTCCTGTATACCTCCAGGGATTCCCTTGATCTCAGTTGTCTGTACCTGAGCCACACCTCCTTCTTTCTGGTCAAAGCCTCAATATCTCTTTTCATCCAGGGTTCCCTATTCCTGCCAAACTTGCCCTTCACCCTCACAGGAACCTATAGATCTTGAACTCTAGCTATGTCACTTTTTTAAAGGCATCCTACTTGTCAGAGGTCCCTTTGCCTGCAAATGAAGTACTCCAATCAATCCTTGCAAGCTCCTGTCTAATTCCATCAAAATTTGCTTGCCCCAATTTCAAACTTGAATCTTTGAACCAGTTTTGTCCCCCGTCACCATCCCTCCCCCCCCCCCCCCCCCCCCCACCACCCACCCCAGCACCCACACCCGACCCCCACGCCCCCGCCATGAGTATTTTAAAATTAACCCTCCTTGACAGTGTTAATGAGAGTGCCAGACTTTCTTCACATTCACTTTCACTTCTCGGGATAAAAGAGGTCAGATTCATTCTTCTGCATCTTCTTTCATGCAGTGCAGACTTCTTCTAAGAAAGATACTGTTCTGCTCCAAAGGAAGCAATTCTCCACTTCCTCCAGCAACACATCAAAATTGCATAATACATGCAGAAATTCTATTTCCTCTGTACAGCTCAACTGAGCTGAAGGATTACAGCAATAGACTTTCTTCCCAGTCAACCATAACACAGTGTCCGTTTACATAGTTATTTAATAGCTACTGGTATCCAGAATTCTCCTTGCCTGTAATCAGCAAAGACACTCCATTAGGATTAATTCAGAGTGGAAAATTGCTAGAATCCTTTGAATGAGTTCGACTCCAAAGTCTCCATGAGGTCAGCCTTCTTTAACATTAGTGACAAAAACAAGGTTTGTAGTTCAAGGCCACTACTGGAAAATACATTTTCAAAATTAATGAGAAAAGATTTGATCTATTTACTTTGAATCAAAAAAATGCAGATTACGGTGTCATGTAACATCCTGTTACAAAATTATGAATATAATTTATGCTGATTATTCTCTTGCCTCCACTCTTTTCTGGTAATATTTCTCAGCTAGCATGTTCGGTTCTTTTGCTATTGTTATGCTGTGCTCCTCCTCCAATCACTTCACAATCAGTGATCACGCTTCTTTCACCTGAATCTGCACCCTGCAATTTTCTTTCTAATATATTTGCCTTGCTTCTTTTGCACCCTCCCAATAAAGAATGCTGACAAACTATCTCATTGATCATCATTTCAGCCAGCTTCCCAAATTTCTGCCTTTCTGCTTTCCAACACTGCCCTAATTAGCAATTTAGCATATTTTGATTTGAGAAATGGCATAAAATGTTACTTTTATTGATACTATACGAGAACAACACAGACTGTAAATTATTATTCGCAGTACAAACAAACGTGTAACATAATTTTATGACATCTTTCTGTCTTCTGTTCTAATGGAAGGATTAGTCCATTTATTTCAAACAGTTCATCACAGCCATGATAATCTCATGGTATGGATACTGTCTGAACTTTAAGCATTTATATACTAATACCTCAAAAACAATTTCTAATTTATAAAATTACTGCTATTTTTAACTTGGTAAAACAACCTGCTCAGTAATAAACTTCTCCTATATTAAATATTTATGAACATCTCCTATATCTGATATTAGAGAAGGATTAACTGAACATTTATTTATTTGTACCATGTTCTGATAATTTTGTAAAAGGATATGTAATATCATTCATGTTTAAAAGTGTGTAATATTCTTCTGCAGTCCTTCATGAGTCAAATGTAAGAGGGGTTATGCAAAAAGATAATGAATTACATTATTGAATTAATAAACTTGAATTAAGCTGCAGTAGTGCCTGAAATTGTTCCTAAGTTCATACATTGGCCTCTGCTGCACACATTCAGAACTGCAGCTTCCACAAACCATATTTTAATTTCAAAGGCAGCTGCAAAGTACTTTGTAGAGTTCCAGAAGTCTTTGGTTTTTTTTATAGTTTATTTATACTATATGGTTTCCCTGATTAAGAAATTGTACATACTATTAAAATGTATATCAAAATATTAACGCTTACATTTAATTATACACTATTATGCCAAAATTGCTTCCACATTTTTGTTTTAAGTTCAATAACATTCACAGGCAATCACTGCAACTCTTTTACAACAGGAACATTACACTGACAACAATGCTTTAAATCATCAGTTTTTTTTTCAGTTATGTTAGTTGATAATGGAATATTACCCAGAAGACTTGGAGAGCTCCTGATTCATTGTCAAGTAGTTACATTTTTGACAAGCTCCTGGACAATTCAACATCTCAATTTAGCATTTCAAGGGCATTAATTCAAGTGGTGTTTAATTCAGTCATTACTGCAGCGGAGCAAAAGCCCAGATGAAGGACTGATTTCTTCTAATCATGGTCCCGGTGCAGAGTCTTCTGTTCCCAGCATAATAACAGCACTCAATTTTATTTCGGAATGAATTCGGCCAGCCAAGAAGATTTCTAATTTTCCTGTCTGCTTCCCTTTTCCCCCATAAAATGATAATTCCTTCCTGTTCTGCAGTATTTCTCACCTCCCAAGCCCAATTAGGCATTGACAATACAGTAAATGTTGATCTCACCAGTGATGCCCATACTCGTGCTGAAAATGTGTTGCTGGAAAAGCACAGCAGGTCAGGCAGCATCCAAGGGGCAGGAGAATCGACGTTTCGGGCATGAGCCCTTCTTCAGGAATCCGGATGCTCCTTGGATGCTGCCTGACCTGCTGTGCTTTTCCAGCAACACATTTTCAGCTCTGATCTCCAGCACCTGCAGTCCTCACTTTCTCCATGCCCATACTCGTAACCAATTAAAGAAAGCATTCTGTAAGACCAACTTTTAAAAATTCACAAGAGAGGATTTCAAAACTTTTTAAGCATGTGAGGCACAGCATTGTGCTCACTCAAAATTAAACATTTTTAATCAGATGTCTTTTGCTATAAGACTTTAGATAGAGAAATGCAAACTTAAAATTGATATTAGTTGGCTGTGAAACAAAACATAATCATTCTTATTGTGTGCTTTCAGCAAATATATTTGCCTGTCAGCTATGCATATCAAGAAATTGCACAACACACTGCTCCATCCATTAATCTTAATTACCTAATTGGGGTGTTCAAGGTGATTAATGCAGTTGATAAGAGTGGATAGAAAGTATGTTGAGAAAGTTTCTCTGAAACAAGAATCCAGAACAATGTGGTATAACATTAAAATTAGAGTTTGGCCCTTCAGAGGTGATGTCAGGAATTATATGTTCACATTAAATGTGCTGGGAATCCAGAACTCTCATTATGCAATGCAGTTGAAACTAGCCCAATTAAAAATATTTACACGTAATACTGAGATTGTTATATTTTTGTTAGGCAAGGTTACTAAGGGTTGCAAAATCAAGGAGAGTGGATGCGGTTAAGATAAAGATCAACTACAATTTAAGTGAATGGCAGAACAGGCTCAAAGGAGTGAATGACCAACTCTTGTTCCTATGTTTCTGTAAGCCTTCTTGCATTCCTAATTCCTAGGGTGCACACATTAGGGTCCAGAGTTTCAACCTTCCTCTGTCAGAGCAGGACCTAAACCTATCAATGCAGAGACAGAGAAAATGAAATCTGTAGGCAAGATACAGATCATAAAGCATCTTGATCCTACTCCACCTTTTCTCATATTCACTTATGAGAGTTGCTGGCTGGCCCAGGATTCATTGCCTGTCTCGAGTTACTCTTGAAAAGGTGGTGGTGAGCTGCCTTCTTGAACCACTGCAATCCATTCACTGCAGGTAGATCTACAATACCTGTGAGGAGGACATTCCAGTGACACTGAAGGAATTGCAAGCCAGCAGGGTGAGTGGCTTGGAGAAGAACTTGCAGGTGACATTTTTCTGATCCTCACTCTCAGACCCACTTGTCTCCTTAATTCCAATATGCCTTAATTGCCTTCAATTCCAAAAATCTATCATTCTCAGTTTGAATCAACTCATTGACTATACAGCCCAGTTCCATACTCTCCCATCAGGCGAAACATCTTCTTGGTGTCTGCTCTGTCAAGCTCTCTCACAGCTTATGTTTGTTCTCATCAGACACTCAAATACTATTCCAAACAGTGACACTTGGATTATCTGCATATTGGAATCAGAAAGAATGTCCATACCTGTAAACTTGTATCACTAGTGAACAACTTGACAACAGTCCTAAAAATGTTGCAAAGCCCCTAACTATAAAAGACTAATTGCACCCTCTGAAATACTTTTCATTCATATTAAGAATAAGGTTATTTGCTTCAGCTTAAAGACAGAGATCTGGTTATGGAACATACAAATTTACTGTGACAATGTGTTGACAGAAAACCCAAATTGTAACAGTTAGCAACTACTTTTGACCAGAAAACTGGTCAAATAAAACTGGCCCAATAAAACAGCTCCAAGCAGATGGTTGTCTCATATTGGTGCCTGGAATATAAAAGCAGATGTTACAGACGGACAGAAACAATTAATGGCAGTGGTTTAAAATTAGTAGAACAGTCCATTACTGATATAGTCATTGTTTTGTATTTTTCGTATTGTTCAGCCAGGTATGCTTCCGCATTCATTAAATCCACCAATAATTTTGAAACAACAACAATGAAGGAACAATTAGCTTCTAAAGCATTGTACTTTTGCTGTTAAAGTTGTGGTAAATACAAGCTTTACAGCTGGGTTGAAAAATTAATCACAAGGTTCATTTTGCTTGCAGTAATCTAGTGGAAAAGAGGAAAGACCATGAGTTTGGAAAATAATTAGTTGATTGTGCCTTTTCTTCAAAATAGGAGAAGTTATGATGTCAGGACAAAAACCAACAATCATAGCGTTTAATTAACATGTACATAAACTCTAGGTGAAGCATAGAGTCCCAGAAATTAATAAAGCCCAAGAAGGCTTCTTGCCTTAAGCAGACCATAACACTGTAAGACATAAGTGCTGAAGTAAGTGATTCAGCCCATTGAGTCTGCTCTGCCATTCACTGAGATCATGGCTGTTCTGATCATTCTCAACTCCACGATTCTACATTTTCCCCATAATCCAAGGAAGTTAATCGGGAAGGTTGGTGATTGAATCTGAAATGGGAGCATCTGTCCATGTCTCCAATAAACATCTTTATAATCCAATACTTTCCCATACATTCCACTGGATAGAAACTATGTACTGGCCATCTTTGTGAGTACTTTATTTGCTTTATGCTAAATACAAATGACCAAGATTTTGAACTGCCATTTATCTAATTTTGCATAATGTCTACAGAACAAACTGGACTACTGAGATTACCAAACTCATCTGTAACCCTGTAGCCCAGTGAATTTCAGGAACACTCAACACCATGAACAAACTATAATGAGTTTAAGTAAACTTGGACAGACTACTGTGGGAATTACACAGAATTTAGATCCAAAGCTGAAGCAGGAGGCAAAGATAAGTAACAGTTCCCCCACCCTCACAGTGAGACCAATAGAAAAAGCAACATCATGCGCATAGCATTACAGGCCACTTCACAAACAGTTGAGAAAGGGATTTAGGAACAAGGAAATATGGATCTCTATGACTTTAAGACTTTCATTTTGAAGCTAATGGATGAACAGAATAGTTACGACAAAGAATGAGGCCATTCAAGCCCACCCTGTTTGTGCTGACTCTCTGAAAGGGAAATTTACCCAATGCCACTCCCCACCTTCATGCTGAAGCACTGTACATTGTTCCGTTTCAGACAATAATAAAATTCACTTTGAACATTTGGTTTGAACTTACCACCAACACACTATCAGATAGTGCATTCTATATACCAAACATTCACCATGTGAAAATGTTTTTTCCTTATTTTGCCAATGCTTCTTTAATCCAGTATCTTAAACATGCGCTGTCTTAAGTTAAAATTCACACAACATCGGGTTATAGTCCAACAAATTTATTTGGAAGCATTAGCTTTTAGAGTCCTGCTCCTTCACTAGGTGGTTGTGGAGTATAAGATCATAAGACACAGAATTTATAGCAAAGGTTTGCAGTGCGATGCAACTGAAATTATATATTGAAAAAAATCTGGATTGTTTGTTAAGTCTCCCATATTTTAGAATGACCACAATTGGTTTCAGTTCTTTCACACGTAAGCCCCAGAACATTTTTTTAAAGTTACATTCTCAAGTAAACTTTAGCAATAGGTGCCATGTCAGCTGGGATAATGCATTGAAGGTGTGAGGTGCACCGTGTGAGGCTGTCTGTGCCCCAATATTCAGACTAATTCCATTTCTTAAAAGGGATTTATAAAACCTTACATGGATTCATGCAATTTTTGAACAAAATAAAATGTAATTCTGCAAGTACAAATTCACCCCACAAACGTGTGTGTGTGTGTGTGTGTGTGTGTGTGTTGCAATGGGGGGGTCACCTGTAGTGTCACATGAACCCAAGGTCCCGGTTGAGGCCGTCCCCATACGTACCAAACTTGGCTACCAGCCTCTGCTCGGCCACTTTGCGTTGTTGCCTGTCTTAGAGTCCATCTTGGAGATCATCACTTGAAGATCTGAGGTCGAATGTCCCGGACGGCTGAAGTGTTCCCCGACTTGGAGGGAACACTCCTGTCTGTTGATTGTTGTGCAGTGTCCATTCATCTGTAGCCTTTGCTCGGTCTCGCCAATGCACCATGCCTCAGGACATCTTTGCCTGCAGCGTATGAGATACACAACGTTGGCTGAGTCACAAGAGTACCTGCCACATACATGGTGAGTGGTGACCCCATGTGTGATGGTGGTATCCATGTTGACACTCTGACATGTCTTGCAGCATCTGCCATGACAGGATTGTATGGTGTTGTCCTGAAAGCCGTAGAGTTTGCTGAAAACAATGATCTGTTTGAGATTTGGTGGTTGTTTAAAAGTGAGAAGTGGAGGATTGGAGAAGATCTTGGTGAGGTGCTCATTCTCATTGACAATGTGTTGCAGGCTACGAAGAACATGGTGTAGGTTTTTGGCTCCTAGGAAGTACTGGACAATGAAGGGTATCCTGTCGGTTGTAGCTCGTGTCTGTCTCTTGAGGAGATCATTATGGTTTCTTGTTGTGGCAAGTCGGAACTGGAGGTCGATGAGTTGAGCGTGATAGCCCATTTTTATGTAGGCATCCTTGAGTACTTCCAAGTGCCCATCACTTTTCTCCTCATCTGAACAGATCCTGTGTATGCGTAGGGCTTGTCCGTAGGGGATGGCTGTTTTAATATGTTTCAGGTGGAAACTGGAGAAGTGTAGCATCATGAGGTTATCGGTGGGTTTGGGGTAGAGTGAGGTGTTGAGATGCCCATCATTGATGGAGATGCATGTGTTCAAGAATTAGATAAATATTAAAAAGTAGTCCGTGGTGAATTTGATGGTGGGATGAAACTCATTGATATCACTGTGTAGTTGTTTCAGTGACTCCTTGCCATGGGTCCAGAGGAAGAAAATGTCATCAACATACCTGATGTGTATACCTGTTGGTGAGAGATCCTGCACAGAGAATAAATCTTGTTCAACTTGTGCACGAATATGTTGGCATATTGGGTTGCAAATTTGGTCCCCACGGCTGTCCGCGTGTTTGGATGAAGAACAGGTTGTCGAAGATGAAAATTTTGTGATCAAGGATAAAGCAGATGAGTTGTAGGACGATGCTCGGAGATTGGCAGTTGTTGGTGTTGAGTACTGAGGCTGTTGCCACGATGCCGTCATTGTGAGGGATGCTGATGTAGAGTACTGAAATGTTTATTGTGACGAGGAATGTTCCTGGTTTGATTGTCTGTGAGTGCTGAGTTTCAGTAAGAAATCTGTAGTGTCGCAACAGAAACTGGGGGTCCCCTGTACAATGGGTTTCAAGATGCCTTAGGTATAGCCAGAGACATTCTCACACAGAGTCCTGTTGCCTGATATGATGGGAGGTCCTGGTGTATTGGCTTTGCATATCTTTGGAAGACAGTAAAAATTGCCTACGCAAGAAGTATGTGGGATGAGGGCGCGTAGGGAACTCTGAAGGACTAGATCCACATCCTGATCAATGTGTTTAGTTCACGGGTGTAGTCTTTGGTCGAATCGGCCGGTAATTGCCTATAGTGTTCCTGGTTGTTCAGTTGTCGGTACACTTCCTTGCAGGAAGCTATTATATTCTGAATGACAATAGCTCCTCCTTTATCTGCTGGTTTGATGACAATGTTGTGATTGGTTTTGAGAGCATGGATGGTGTTGCATTGTGATAAGGTGATGTTTTGCTCTACCTTGTGGGTGCGGCTGCTGAATCTTGTAGTTATACATTTCCTGGCTGTTTGAGCGTACATGTCAAGCCCTGGGCAACGTCCCTCCGGTGGGATCCAAGTTGCCTCCACACACACAAACACACACGCACACACACACATATACACACACATGCAGCCTCTCACAGACTTATATCCCTTTAATCACACACATCCACATACACACACTCTCTAACACACACTCATACCCCACCACATGCACGCAACCAAATGCATGCACACAAAAAATAAGTTTGTGGGATGACGTTGTACTTACAGAATTAAATTTTATTTTGCTCAAAAATTGCATGAATCCACGTAAGATTCTGTAAATCCCTTTTTTAAAAATGGAACCAGTCTGAATGCTGGGGCACAGACAGCCTCACACAGAGCACCTCACACCTTCAATGCATTATCTTTGCCAACATTTTTGGTTTACATATGAAAGAACTGAAACCACATTCTAAAAGATGAAAGACTTAACAAACAATCTACGTCTTTATCAATATATAATTTCATTTGCATCACACTGAAAACTTTTGTTATAAGTTCTGTGTCATATGATCTTATACTCCACAACCACCTGATGAAGGAGTAGCGTTCTGAAAGCTAGTGCTTCCTAATAAACCTGTTGAGTATAACCTGGTGTTGTGTGATTTTTAACTTTGTACACCTCAGTCCAACACTGGCACCTCCAAATTGTGCTGTCTTGTCCTTGATAGTTCAGCCAAGGGAACAGTTTCCCCTATTTACCCTGACCAGGATCTCATAACAGCTATCAAATCTCCTTTCAATCTTCTATTCTCTAGGGGAGACAGTCCCAAATTTTCCAAATGATCCACACCACTGAGATTCATTATCATTGAAACCATTTTTGTGACTCTTTTTCTGCCTGTTCAACCAGTTATGGTAGAAACACTGGAGTATTCAAGTTTAGCATAACCTCCTTGCTTTTGTACGCTATGCCCTAAGTAATAAATTCTAGGTTGCTGTCTGCTTTATTGATTGCTCTCACAACCTGACCAGCCACCTTCAACAACTTAAGCAAACATTATGACTCAGTTGCCATTGCTTCTCTCCCCCTTTAAGATTGTACCCTTTGTTTTATATTGCCTCTGTTTATTCCTCTTACCAAAATGGATCTCTGCACATTAAATTTCATCTGTCAATGTGTCCAACTTTCGGCACACTATCTCTCTCTCACACACCATGAAGAGCTGCCCAAGACTAAGTCCAGTTCCCAGCCTTTGACCCCATTTCCAGATTCTCAGTCCCCAACTCCCTTTGCACACAGAAACTCGGCCACAGTAGGGCCATCTGCAAATGTGCTGATGGTGACGCTCTTACACATGGCTCATAGTAATGCCAGTCACTCAGGTAGACACATTCTGGCTTTGGGATGCCTGTAGCCAGTGATTGACTGTGCCCTTGTGCGCAATTTACTGTTGACCATTTTGTCAGCTACCTTTGCATATGGGCTCATATTCTGTTGCGAAAATATGGAAAACAAGAGATGTAACTAAGTTGTACAGAATTGAGCATTATACAACATATTAACCAAAGAGACAGAAGTGGAATAGCACCCTCTTGTCATATGTAAATATGCTGGAAGATAGTTTTTTTTAACGTTTTTAATTATTGTTTGATTTTTCCACCTTCTGGCTCCTGCTCGAATGATGTTTTGGGTTGGAAGGCCTACTGGTCCTGCTGCCAATTTGGTCACACTTAGCTGCTAAGCTGCAGAACTATAATTTTCCTTATTTGAACCAGATACGCTTACTTTTTATACTTACAACCTGTGTTTGTCTTTATTTGAAGTTATATTTTTGTTATTTTCCTTCACCACACTTAGGTGACCAAATAATGATCATTACGGGCCTTTGGGATTAACTGAGCTGCAAGTAAGCCTTTCACCATGTTGTCACCAATACTGTACTACTGTGTGGGCAGCTTGACACTTTGGGGTGGAGGGGGGAAGTTCCTTCATCAAAGCCATCAGCACCTAATTGTATGTTTAGACATTGGAGAAGAGGGTGTTCACCGGAAGCAAGCCCCTTGCCAACATCCCATCGCTCTCTCCCAGTAATCCTAAAACCCATGAATTTAAAATGATAATTTTCATGAAAAGATATAAAATCAAGGCAAACTATGTCAGCATCAAGAAATTTACGACTTCTGTTTAAATTCACACATGTACAATAAATTCCACCAATTGGGAGGTGAAAGGCATATCTGCCAGACAACTAACATTGAAGACAATGGAGTTCGTCAAAAAAAGATACTGAGCTATATTTCAACACCTGTCATAGAACAGTAAAGCAAGGACAATGGGAAAATAAATTAACAAGAGCTTGGGGAAAAAAACTTCACCAAGATCTTAAAGATCTGTACATATTCTGCTACTGCTGAGGGTGTAAGTCAACCGGAAAGCTACTATGGCCTCAGGTTAAGAATTTTATACCTCAAGAACTCCAAGGGTTGCTGAGCTACATAACTATAATTTTCCTTGTCCAAACCAGATACTCTTACTTTTTATACTCACGACCTGCGTTTGTCTATATTTGAAGTTATATTTTTATTATTTTCCTTGGGGTTAGTGAATAATAACATGCCTTTTCTTCAAGAAAACATAGGTATTTGGCACCTTCATTTCCTAATGAACTATGTTTTAATTGAAGTGTGACAGCTACATGCAAGAAACAAAGAACAGAAATAAAAATACTGATTATGACCAATCCACAGATTGTTTAAAAAAGAGTCAATTCCCCCTCCTCAGGACAATTCAATGTTTTTTTTTAAATTTAGCTCTAAATGCATTTCTGACTAAAGCAACTATGAGTTTATGTCTTAGAGCTGTGCTTAGAATGCAATTACACTGCAGAGGATGCAGGGCAGATTTGCCAGGTAGTTATCTGGGCTGGAGAGTATTGGTTATGAAGAGATTGGTTAGACTGGGTTGTTTTCCTTGCAGCAGAGGAGGCTGAGGGGGTATATGATTGTGGATGTATAAAATTATGAGGGGCATAGATAGGATAGACAGGAAGAAACTTTACTTTTGGTGGAGAGATCACTGGCTTAGATTTAAAGATATGAGCAGGAAGTTTAGAGGGGTTATGATTTTTTTTTTAATCCAGATGATGATGGGAAACTGGAACTCACTGCCTGTAGAGACATTTAAGAAATATTTAGATTTGCACTTGCAAAGTCAAGTCTTACAAGTCTATGGGCCAAGTGTTGGAAATAGGATTAGAATAGTTGAGTTCTTGTTTTTGATTGGTGCAGACTTGATGGGTTGAATGGCCTTTTTCTGTACTGTAGACCTTTATGACTCAACAGTAAGGTGCCTGCATTTGGTTTGGGCTTGAAATACAAAAAAGCCGTGATTTATATTGGTGAATGAGTAATGAAGGAAGGGAAAACCTTCCCCGAATTTGTCCTGGCTCCGATTGTGGTCTTCATATTTGCAATCTTCTGTTAGTGGCATGGAGCCTCGACTTCCAATGGCCCAGCCTGCCACGGAGAGGCTGCCTTGATTCAGCTGGTGGACTCCTCAGGACGTTACATCGCCTCCAACAAAATGTCTACAAGCCCTCTGAATCACCCTTATTTGCAATTGTAAAACTGCATGTTGGACTGTATTGGGAAGCCATCCCAATTTCGCTTTCTCCATTTTCCTATTCCCCACACACCCCCACTTCTCCTGTCACCATGTGGCCAGGAAAATTCAGCATGTCATGTCCAAATACACTGAATATTTTGTAACAATACAGAAATCAATGTTGCAGAAGCTAGTATTTGTTGTCATGATGCTTCTACCAAGAGAACAATTCAGCTGCTAGTTTGGCCTATGTCCAAATCACAGCATCCCGTCACCATCTCTAGACTGCAAAAGGTCAAATCCAAATCTAAATCCAAATCAATTATAGTCTGTCAGGTCACTGATACTATCCAGGTCAATGCATCATTCTTCAGTTGCAGGATTTACCGACACATCAATTTCTCGACCTTTCAAATCTCAAACTCCCAATGCAGACATCGTCTCAGCTCAGTCAATTAAATTACCAAGCCTGCTGTCTGCTTTCTGCCTCCATGTCCCTGTCACACACTCTAGGGTCTGTGTGTATGCAAGACCCAAAACCAATACTGACACCAAAGACCCTGAAATTCATTCAGGTCAGTGTGAACTGGAGCCAGGAATCAATCCCAGCAGCTGAACATGATCAGGCCAAGGCCCACCTGATACAGGATCCTGGGACTTAATTAAATGAAAGTGGTGTATGTCTGATACTTGCTGTGCATCCCCAGGCAGCTCTCCAGCAAAGGCCTTGAATCTTTGGCCATAACGTTGCCAGCACTGACTTCATGTTAGGGTTATCAACTCAGAACATATCTATGCCAGCAGAATTTTCTTCTCTGAACATAATGATGTCTTGATTGACCTTTGACTTGGCACTATCAAATCAGTGTAACATAAGGCCTTTTTTTTGTTTTTAGTTGTGTCAATAATTATTAAAACTTAATTGTCTTCTATGGGTGCTTTATTTAAGCAATAACATTCCTTTCCATAATTAACTCAGCTCATGTCTCTCAGACTCTGAGTCAAGACACTTGGAGACAGCTTTCTGTGGTTGGCAGTTAAGCCTTACTAATGCAAATATTCTACCACAACAGCAAACAACATGAAGCTGCAAGCAGTACTCATTGTTAGGTGATTCTTGGATTTTGAGAAAGCTTTCTTCTATTGCTGGGATTCAGAGTGCCACTAGATAAATATGGCAGGTATGACTTTTTCAGGGATGCAGGGGCAAGTTTTTCCTGCTGTCCTTCCAGAGTGAAAAACTAGTAAAACTAGTGAATGAAACATTCAGTCTGACAAATCCTGTATACTTCAAAATGTATTACTAATTTGGTATCACTCACTACTTTGGAAACTTTAGCTCCTGGCTGGGTGATTTAGGCTGGCTGATTGTTCTCTACATCTCCCTCTCTTTGAATCCTGACTGAAAGCCAGGTCACCACCGGAACTGAGACCCTCTTATAGGCTTGCACCAGTTACCTGTGAGATAAAACCAGACAGAGCAGCAAGCAGCAATACTCTTGAGCACAGAGAGCTCAGATTTCACTTGTGGCCACAAGGTAAACTTTCCAGGTCACCAGGCTGTACCTGCATTAGATTGTTGCCTGTGATCACAAGTCATTCAACCTGTTCATTTAAATGGCCTCTCTGCCCACTGGAAGCCAATGAATGGAAACATGTGGTGTTCAACTCTCCCAGGATGCTTTTAATAGCCACCATGAGATTGGGGATGAATTTGGTCATAACATGGTCATTTCTAGAGGTTTGGCAACCCTACCTTGCGAAAATCACTAAAGGAAACTTGGATGTGATGAAGATGAAAGGTAATTGGAAGGAGGATAACAAAGATACCAGAACATGCATCAAGGCAGGAATGTGGAGAAGGTGTTGAGCAGAATTTGGGAGGGCGCAATATAAGAGGGGTATTCGAGGAGAAAGTGCTGGCCAGTAGCAGTCTGTACAACTAAAATAAGATTGATAAGAGAACTCTTGCTCCTCCTGACTCCAATCTGAGGGACAGAATTATATTTTTGTGGCTATCTTGTACTAGCCCCTTTTCAGAACTGCAGGTTCGGCCACAAACGAAGCTGAGTCTCCTGAACACAGCTAACTTAATGCCAGCTCCATTCCTCAGAGATCTCAATGTTCAAGCATAAAAAGAAACAAGTGGGGTGTACATTCAGCCCCTTGAGTATCTCTGTCACTTGATAAGATTGTGGTGATCTGATTGTGGCCCCGACTATCTACCAACCCTCCCCCCATATTTTCGTATTCCGTTGTCAATGAAGAATCTATCCATCTCAGCCATAAGAACGTCAATGAAACAACTTTCTTTCAACGACTAATGAACCGCTGAGAAAATAATTCTCTGCATCTCAATCTTAAGTGCCCTAGTTGTGGTCTCTCCAACAAGGGAAGCTTCCTTTTAGCATCCAACCAGTTAAAGTCCCCTCAGCATTTTACATGTTATAATAAGATCACCTCTCATTCTCTTCTAAACTATGATGAATAGAGGCCCAACATATACAACAGTTCCTCTTAATATTGCTTCTTTCCAGGAATCACTTGATTGAACATACTCTGCAATGCGTCCCACACAGCTATATCCTATCCCAAATAAGAAGACCAAAACTGTGTACTCGACTCCAGATGCAATTTCACTAACATCTTGTAAAATAGCAGCAAAAATTCTCCATGTTAATGTTCCCTTATTATATTTTGTGATTCATGCATTAGGGAGCCCAAATCCTTTTGTACTGAAGAGTTCCACAGTCTCCCTCCAATTGAGTAATATGCCATTTACAATTAGATTTTTAGTACATTAGATTCCCCACACTGTAGAAACAGGCCATTTGGCCCAACAAGTCCACACCGACCCTCCAAAGAGTAACCCACCCAGACCCATTTCCCTGCATTTACCTCTGACTAATGCACCTAACACTATGGGTAATTTAGCATGGCCAATTCAACTGACCTGCACATCTTTGGACTGTGGAAGGAAACTGGAGCATCCAGAGAAAACCCATGCAGACACAGGGAGAATGTGCAAATTCCACACAGTCACCTGAGGCAGGAATTGAACTTGGATCTCTGGCGTTGTGAGGAGTAGGGCTGAGCACAACACCATCATGCCACTCTATTCTTCAAGCCAAACTAACAAATTTATGTTTTTTTACACAATACTTCATCTGTAATCTTTTTGCACGCTCACTTAATCTATATCTTTAACAAACTCCTTATGTCCTTGTCACATATACTCTCCTTTATTGTGTCATGAACACACTTAGCAAGCACACAAACCAATCCCTTCATCAAAGCCATTAATATAAATTGTAAAACATTGAGGGCCCAACGATGATCTGTTTAGCAGATGGCATTTCGCCAACCTGAAATTGATCCATTTATATTTATGTTCCACTCACTAACCAATCCTCCACACCATGGCTTCTTAAATTATGCAGTAACAGTTGATGTAGCAACTTGTCCAATGCCTTATTTTAATCTAAATACATCACAGTTACAGAGGCCCCTTGTTCACATTACCACAAAAACCCTAATAAATTGGTGAAACATGATTTCCTTTCCAGAGAACTATGTTGATTCTGCCTGATTGCATTAAGATTTTTTTAAGTGCAATGGGATAATGTTTTGATTAAACAAACGAATGAACTGTTGGAACTTATTCACATAAATAACAATCTTGTCTGAACTAATATAGTGGGTGGTACAATTTTTGCTGGATTCATATCACCTGCCCACCATATCAGAGACTTAATTGGCTTGTTTAGAGTCCATAAAGCAAGTGTATTGCCTGAATTTCCTGATAAATATCTTTAAATCACATACTCAGATTTACGTGGAATGGTGGCACTTCCTTAAGTCAGTCGGAAAGAGTTATTCCTTAATGTTTAATTCCAATTTTGTTCCACTTTATTCATCTTCAGATTACCCAATACATAGAAAAAAACAGGGTGCATTCAACTCATGAGTCGAGCAAAATATACACCACAGCAGATATGGTGATAGTCTTGGTAAGATGGCAACAAAGTAGGATGCTCCAGCCAGAGCGTGTCTGCTCTGCACACTCTTTTTCTTCCTTTTTCTTTTTTCTCTCCCTCTTTACCTCCCTTCTGTGTTCTTCTTTTCCGCTTTTGTCTTCTTGGACTCTCGGCCTTAGACACCTAGCCCTGGCCTCCAAAGCAGATCAGCAGTCAGCAGCCTAGAGTGTGGACACCAGCAATTAGCAGCCTGGACTAGGGAAGCCAGTGAGCAGTGGGTCGGTGCAGAGCAGGGGCAGGGGCTTAATGCAGAGCATGATAGGAGTTAGCGGTCAGACCACGTGGAGGCCACCTGCACGAGCTGACTTTTAACTTTTCTTTTTATCTTTCTGAACGATGGTTATACTGTGTACAAGCTGTAATGTAAATTAGAGTCATGGAGTCATAGAGATATACAGCATGGAAACAGACCCTTCGGTCTCACCTGTCCATGCTGACCAGATATCCCAATCCAATCTGGTCCCACCTGCCAGCACCTGAGCCATATCCCTCCAAACTCTTCCAATTCATATACTCATCCAAATGCCTCTCAAATGTTGCAATTGTACCAGCCTTCACCACTTCCTCTGCAAGCTCATTCCATACACGTACCACCCTCTGTGTGAAATAGTTGCCCCTTAAGTCTCTTTTATATCTTTCCCCTCTCCCTCAAAACCTGTGCCCTCTAATTCTAGACTCCCCCACCCCAGGAAAAACGACTTTGTATATTTATCCTATCCATGCCCCTCATAATTTTGTAAACCTCTATCAGGTCACCCCTCAGTCTCCGACGCTCCAGGTAAAACAACCCCAGCCTGTTCAGCCTCTCCCTATAGCTCAAATCCTCCAACCCTGGCAACATCCTTGTAAATCTTTTCTGAACCCTTTCAAGTTTCACAACGTCTTTCCGATAGGAAGGAGACCAGAATTGCACACAATACTCCAACAGTGGCCTAAGCATTGTCCTGTACAGCCACAACATGATATCCCAACTACTGTACTTAATACTCTGACCAATAAAGGAAAGCATACCAAAAGCCTTCTTCACTATCCTAACTACTTGAGACTCCACTTTCAAGGAGCTATGAATGTGCACTCCAAGGTCTCTTTGTTCAGCAACATTCTCTAGGACCTTACCATCAAGTGTATAAGTCCTGCTAAGATTTGCTTTCCCAAAATGCAGCACCTCAAATTTATCTGAATTAAACTCCATCTGGCACTTCTCAGCCCATTGGCCCATCTGGTCAAGATCCTGTTGTAATCTGAGGTAACCTTCTTCGCTGTCCACTACACCTCCAATTTTGGTGTCATCAGCAAACTCACTAACTGTACTTCTTATGCTCACATCCAAATCCTTTATGTAAGTGACAAAAAGTAGAGGACCCAGCACTGATCCTTGTGGCACTCCACTGGTCACAGGCCTCCAGTCTGAAAAACAACCCGACACCACTATCCTCTGTCTTCTACTTTTGAGCCAGTTCTGTATCCAAATGGCTAATTCACCCTTTATTCAGTGAGGTCTAACCTTGCTATTCAGTCTCCCATGGGGAATCTTGTCGAACGCCTTACTGAAGTCCATATAGATCACATCTACCACCCTGCTCTCATCAATTCTCTTTGTTACTTCTTCAAAAAACTCAATCAA
Source organism: Hemiscyllium ocellatum (assembly GCF_020745735.1). Classification (NCBI taxonomy): domain Eukaryota; kingdom Metazoa; phylum Chordata; class Chondrichthyes; order Orectolobiformes; family Hemiscylliidae; genus Hemiscyllium; species Hemiscyllium ocellatum. Next base: position 43,347,889 of record NC_083412.1, on the reverse strand, counting down.
GTTTGTGAGACATGATTTCCCATGCACAAAGCCATGTTAACTATCCCTAATCAGTCCTTGCCTTTCCAAATACACTTATATCCTGTCCCTCAGGATTCCCTCCAACAACTTGCCCACCACCAACATCAGGCTCACTGGTCTATACTTCCCTGGCTTGTCCTTACTACCCTTCTTAAAGAATGGCACCACGTTAGCCAACCTCCAATCTTCCAGCACCTCACCTGTGACTATCGGTAATACAAATAACTCAGCAAGAGGCCCATCCCTAAGCCATGTTTCTGCAATTGCTATGATATCCCAGTCCCAGGTTCCTAACCATGCCCTGAGTTCATTTGCCTTCCCTGTTTGGCCCCTTGCATTGAAATAAATGCAGTTTAATTTATTAGTCGTATCTTGTCCCTGTCTGCCCTGACTATTTGACTCGCTTCTGTTCTCAACTGTACCAGTCCCAGGTTGATCTCTTTCCTCATTAACTCCCTGGTGCCATGTGTCAATGACATTATTACCCTGTAACTAATCTTATAAATGAAGAGGCTGTACCTAGGTACCTTTGGACCTAGGATGATGCTGTAAATGGCATCTTATAAACTTTGCACTGGATTCATTTGAGCACATTATCAATAAAGCTAATTCAATCCTACTCTGTATTAGTCATGTTAGGTTAACATAAATGTTAACACCATAGTGCTAGCTCTTAGTCATCACTGAAAGGAGAGCAGTGTTTCGGAAGCTGTAATGATTGGGACCAGGTTGACGTTGTTGACAATGATATTCTTGGTTAGAGTTGTTAATCTGGGCCTATCAGGAAAGCCTTGGCTGACCAATTAGAATCTCCTCAGTTGAGGACTGACTCTGAGCTGGCTGGGCACAGCCAATTACCGTGCACTAGTAAATAAAGGGTGACTTAGTGACAGGACTCGGCCTGTGTACAATTATTTCAGTGGTGATGGGAGAAATCAGGATTCACCTATCGTCTTGCAGTTGAGGTAAGCATTTCTGGCATCATGCTTTATTTGGGAAGCTTGACTCATTTGACCATACTGTCGAAGAGTGGGTCCAGAATGTGGAAAGAATGCAATACTTTTTTTGGACAAATTATATTTGTGGAGATGAAAAGCAATGATAATCCTTCTGATCATGTGTGGACCAACAGCATTTTCAGTTATAAGGGGCTTAACTTTCCCAGAGGCACCAGACACAAAAACCTTCCAAGAGTTGACGGACTTGATTAAGGAATATTATGACCCCAAACCTCCTCCAATTCTGAGATGCTATAGGTTTTATTCAACTGTTAGAGAACAGGAGAATCCATATCAGAACTTTGAGGAGTTTGAGACAACTGGCAGAGGTATGTGATTTTGAGTTAACACTGAATGAGATGCTGAAAGCCTGTTTGGTATGTGGGATTAATGATGTAACCATACAGCAACGCCCACTAAGTGATGCCCAACAAGGACAAACATTGTCACCAGCAGCGCCCGCACATTCGTGGGAATGACTGAGTAAAGCCTGGACTCAGTTGCATGTGAACTACGCTGGTCCTTTCATGGGCCCAATGTTCCTGGTTATTGTGGATGCCCAGTCAAAGTGGTTGGACATGCATAAAGTTCATTCGGGAAAATCAGGATTGATGATTGAGAAACGGCAAGCATTGTTCACAATATCTGGACTCCTAGAAATATTGGCCACAGGCAATGAGACGTTATACAGAATCATAGAGATGTACAGCATGGAAACAGACTCTTCGTTCCAACTCGTCCATGCCAACCAGATATCCTAACCCAATCACGTCCCATTTGCCAATACTTGGCCCATATCCCTCTGAACCCTTCCCATTCAAATACCCATCCAGATGTCTTTTAAATGTTGCAATTGTACCGGACCACTTCCTCTAGCATCACATTCACACACGCACCACTCTCTGCATGAAAAAATTGCCCCTTAGGTCTCTTTTATAACTTGCCCCTCTCACCCAAAACCTATGCCCTCTAGTTCTAGACTCCCCCACACCAGAGAAAAGACTTTGTCTACTTATCCTATCCATGCCCCTCATGATTTTATAAGCTTCTGTAAGGTCACCACTCCAAGGAAAATAGCCACAGCCTATTCAGCCTCTCCTCATAGCTCAAATCCTCCAACCCTGGCCGCATCCTTGTAAATCTTTTCTGAACCCTTTCAAGTTTTACAACATCTGTCTAGTAGGAAGGAGACCAGAATTGCATGCAATATTCAAAAAGCGGCCTAACCAATGTCCTGTACAGCCACAAAATAATGTCCCAACTCCTGTACTCAATACTCTGACTAGCAAAGGAAAGAAAACCAAACACCTTCACTATCTTATCTCATTGCGACTTGACGTTCAAGGAACTATGAAACTGCACCCCCAGCTCTCTTTGTTCAGCAACACTCCCTAGACCTTACCATTAAGTGCATAAGTCCTGCTCAGGTTTGCTTCCCAGAGATCAGCACCTTGCATTTATCTACATTAAACTCCATCTGCCACAGGATGCTGAGTAATCGAAGATGGAGGATGGGAAAAATTTCTGGCTTAGCGGGTTTTGAGAAGATTTATAGCTCAGGTTGAGGTTCTGGATGTAGGTTTGCTCACTGAGTTGGGAGATCCATTTCCAGATGTTTCGTCACCCTACTAGATAACATCCCCGGAGGCCCACTGAAGATGTTACCTAATAGGGTGATGAAACATCTGGAAATGAACCTTCCAGCTCGACAAGCAAACCTACACCCAAACTGTCTTGTTATAACAGCTGCTCCTTGTTTGAGGTATTTTAGGTGTTGGAGGTGATTTCTTCGAATTCCAGGAGCAGAAATTACTATTTTACTTGCTGTTGCATTGTTTTGGAACTTTGGAGAAAAAAGTCAAAGCAACATCAATTTTAAAAGAGAAAGGTACAGACAAAAGAAGCACATGGTGAGGTCAGTGCAGGAGAGAGAGAGAGAGAGAAAGAAACTGACAGAGCAGTGAAGCTGCAGAGTTACTGCCTTTGTGCTGTTTGAATTCATGTATCGCTGGACATCGGAATGCTTCTGGGAAAATTAACAAACAGTGAAATTCATAACTGATCTTGGAGGAACCTGTTTTGGAGAGGTCACAGCACAGGAACAGTGGATATGTTAAGCATACCCTTACAGTAAGTCTGTAGTAGTGGGTAGAGTGGGTTCTTTCTTGATGATATGCTTTTTGAGACATGTCACTTGATTTAACTTAAAATATAAGCTATAACTTTTAATTTAATCTGGAGCAACGTTTTGTAGAGGAATAACATGGTGTTAATATCTGTGTCTGTATGTTGTGAAGGAGCAAAATGGCCTTTAGTAGAGTGATATGCTCTTCTTGTCGGATGTAGGAGTTTAAGGAGTTTACTGGTTACTGCGGACTATACCTGCAATAAATGCTGTTGGTTGCAAATCCTATCAGATCAAGTGGATAGGTTGGAGAGACAGTTAGAGGCAATGAGGAATTTACAAGAGCAAGGGAATGTGATGCTTGGCAGTTATAGGAAGGGGGAAAAGTCACAGATACAGTCAAATAGATGGGTTAACTCCAGGAAAGGTAAGAGAGGTAGATAGTTAGTGCAGGGGTCTTCTGTGACTATCCCCATTTCAAACAACTACGCTGTTCTGGAAAATGTAAGGGTGATGGATTCTCAGGGGAAAGTGACATGAACATCCAAGTTTCTGGCATTGAGACTGGCTCGCATGCAATGAGAGGGATGAGGGGTTCCAAGAGGTCAATTGTGTTAGGGGACTCTCTAGTCCAAGATACAGATAGAGTTTCTGTGGCCAGCAGCGAAAAATCAGAATGATGTGTTGCTTCCCTGGTGCCAGGATCAAGGATGTCTCAAAGAGGGTGCAGAATGTTCTCACAGGGGAGAGGGGCCAGCAAAAGGTCATTGTCTATCTTGGAACCAATGACACAGGAAGGGAAAAGGTTGAGATTCTGAAGGGAAATTACAGAGAGTTAGGCAGGAATTTAAAAAGGAGGTCTTCAAGAGTAGTAATATCCGGATTACTCCTGGTGCTATGAGCTAGAGGGAGCAGGAATAGGAGAATAGAGCAGATGAATGCATGGCTGAGCTGGTGTACGGGAGAAGGATTCACATTTTTGGATCACTGGACTCTCTTTTGGGGTAGAAGTGACGTGTACAAGAAATACATGGGCAACACGGTGGCTCAGTGGTTAGCCTCGGATGACTGTCGGTATGGAGTTTGCACATACTCCCTGCGTCTGCGTGGGTTTTCTCCAGGTGCTCCAGTTTCCTCCCACAATCCAAAGATGTGGCTGTACAGGACATTGGTTAGACCACTGTTGGAATCTTGTGTGCAAGTTCAGTCTCCCTCTTATCGGATGGACGTTGTGAGACTTGAAAGGGTTCAGAAAAGATTTACAAGGATGTTGCCAGGGTTGGAGGATTTGAGCTATAGGGAGAGACTGAACAGGCTGGGGCTGTTTTCCCTGGAGCGTTGGAGGTTGAGGGATGACCTTATAGAAGTTTACAAAATTATGAGGGGCATGGATAGGATAAATAGACAAAGTCTTTTCCCTGGGGTGGGGGAGAGGGGAAAGATATAAAAGAGACCTAAGGGACAACTTTTTCATGCAGCGAGTGGTACGTGTACGGAATGAGCTGCCAGAGGAAGTGGTGGAGGCTAGTACAATTGCAACATTTAAAAGGCATTTGGATGGGTATATGAATAGGAAGGGTTTGGAGGGATATGTGCCGGGTGCTGGCAGGGTGGGACTAGATGGGCTGGGATACCTGATAGGCATAGACAGGTTGGACTGAAAGGTCTGTTTCTGTGCTGTACATCTCTATGACTCTATGAGTCCTCAGCCCATTGGCCCATCTGATCAAGATCCCATTGTAATCTGAGGTAAGCTTCTTTGCTGTCCACTACACTTACAATTTTGGTGTCATATGCAAACGTACCAACTATAGCTTTTAGGTTCACATCCAAATCATTTATATAAATGATGAAAAGTAGAGGAACCAGCACTGAACCATGTGGCACTCCACTGGTCACAGGCCTCCAGTCTGAAAAGCAACCCTCCACCACACCCTCTCTACTTTTGAGCTAGTTCTGTATCCAAAAGGCTAATTCTCCCTGTATTCCATAAGATCTAACCTTGCTAACCAGTCTCCTCTGAGGAATCTTGACAAATGCCTTACTAAAGTTCATTACGATCATGTCCACTGCTCTGCCCTCATCAATCCTCTTTGTTACTTTTTCAAAAACTCAATTAAGTTCATGAGACATGATTTTCCACATACAAAGCAATGTGTACTAGCCCTAATCAGTCCTTGCCTTTCCAAGTACATGTACATCCTGTCCCTCAGGATTCCATCCAACAACTTGCCCATCACTGACGTCAGGCTCCCCGATCTATAGTTCCCTAGCTTGTCCTTGCCACCTTTCTTAAATAATGGTACCAAGGTAGTCAACCTCCAGTCTTCTTTTTTTGTTCCCTAAAATGGAGACAGAGAGGTCAAGAAAAGGAAGGAAACTTTCAGCAATGGATGATGTGCAAGTTATAGACCAAGTTATATGCACCTTCCCATGTAACCTCAGTAGGTGCATCACCTGACCTTTCACCTCATCCCTGCTCACCATCCAAGGGCAATCTTTCCAGGTGAAGTAACATTTCACCTGCACTTCATCCAACCTAGTGTATTGTATTCGTTGTACCCAAAATGGCCAACTCTACATTGAAGAAAACAAACGCAGACTGGGTGACCACTTTGTGAAACACCTCCAATCTGTGAACAAGCAGGACCCTGCCTTTCCCATAGCCAGTTGTTTTAACACCGCGTTCTGCTCGCATGCCTACATGTCTGTCTTCAGTATTTCAATGGAACATAGCTCTCACCGAAGGAACAACATCTCATCTTCAGACGAGGCACTTTACAGCCTTTTGGATTTAATATTGAGTTTAACACCTTTAAATTGTAAACCAACTCCTATTTCTTCCCTTTCTTTTGGCTTGTTATCATGTCCTCCCCTCCCTCAATTCTACTTACTGTCTTTTCAAGTCTGGCAAGAGACACATCACTGTTCTGACATTCTTACATTCCGATCACTTAATCGGAACTATCAACATCTTTTTCCATCAACAGTCTAAACCCACTACCTCCATCTCACCCCTCCCAAACTATAGCATAAATTCAGTCCACTCCACAACTCACTTCAGCTCTGATGAAGAGACATCTACACACGAAATGTTAGCTTGCTGTCTCTCCATGGATGCTTCCTGACCCATTGTGATCACCAGCAATTTGTAGCATCTACAGTAATTTGTCCCTCATATGCATATTGACTGGTGAAATCACTACACATAGACAGTCATGGAAGAACTAGAAGCTGATTTATTAACAGGCATATTGAGGAACTTGAATGTATTAGGCTGTGCTGTCCTCAAAGTGAACTGGAGCATGGATGTGGTGTATAAGATGTGTTAGAAAATCCTTACATGCAACTACAGTTACAAAGGTCACGAAAGTATCGTGTACGTACTGGAAATACGTATGGGATAGGCGATCAAGATATACTCTGTTCATCAACTATGTTTTTTTGATGAAACCAACCATTTCTTCGCTGAAATTCCTGCCAACTGGTCTGTCATTCTCCACTGTATGTAAAAACACCAACTTGATTATTTTAATTGAATCCCCTCTTCCTTTCAGTAAATGAATTTAATCGGTGTTTGTCAATAAATTCAATAATCTACTTCCTACTTGGAATTGGGTAATCTCCATTCCCTGTTGGTGGTCACATTGCACAGCAAACTACAGGTGTCCTATCATTACTGGGAAAAAATATTCCAATGTGAAGAATAACTACAGTTGTCAGGATGTGTCTATAAACTTATAGAATAGCTCTCACTAATTGTGTTATATTCCCTGAAGTAGAAGATGATATCTCTAAGTACTTCGAATAACAATTTTCTTATAGAATTTTCATTGTGTTCTATTACAACACTGGAGTTAATGTGTTTATGAAGCACAGCAGAGAACACAGCTTTACATCTAAAAAGCAAATCAACTTCTTCACATCAATCAAAAAAAGGATTAGGCTCAAAATTTGTAAACTAATTTTCACAGTATGCCAAGTGCAATATGTGTAACTTTTACATGCTGTGTACTATGATGTCAGTGGCCAATAGTTTTGGTTTCATTATCTGCTGATGTCCATTCTGAAATTGATGAGCTTAGACATCAAGAAATAATGAAGTCTCCTTGCTCATATGTGACAACACAAACCAATCACAACCAAGGATTTAATAGCTTCATACACAGTTTGACATCCACAATGTACAAAATAATTACATTTTAATAAGTTCAATTTATGGTAATGATATTAGGACTTTAATTAATCTAATTTATGCTAATTACATTCTTACCCTCATCAATCTAATTTCTGCTCATATTATCAGAATTTTTATGAGCCTCATTTATAGGGAGCATTTAAAAAATCATTTTCAAAGAATTATGGTTATCTTCAGTTCTTTTTCTCCCCATCTACCACTGCTAATTGATTTCAATACACATATTTAATCAGTGAGTGGCAATGACATAATCCTGGGCAATGGTATGAGATATGAGATACTAAACTTGCAATTACAGAAAAGTGTCTGAGCAAAGAACTAACACTGGAGAAATTAATTGGACTAAAAGAGGACAAATCTCATGGTCCTGATGGCCTGCATCCTAGGGTTTTAAAAGAGCTACCTGCAGGGAGTAGAAAGTACAATGCACAGTTAAAATGCATTGTTGGTGGAGAGATGAGATCAATGATTGTGTCTAACAACATTATTCAGTTTTCTGACATTGGTATTCAGTAAATCCTTCAACGTAACTGGTCTACAAACACTGACCATTTAAATATAAACATACAAAAAGACAGGCATGAACAAATAATTACAATACAATAAAAGTGATTTGCATCATTTTGTTTTTAAAAAAAGCATTATAGAAAAACTTGATGTTATTTATTTTCATAATGTTCACAGACTCAATTCTCCCTCTATGACAGACACTAAGCTTTAACTCTGAGTCTTGATAGTGAAATGTAGCAAGATTTAAACCAGGAGAGGGCAACGTTTTCAGCTGCAGGACCAATTTAGAGCTGGAAATTATATGGGGAGAGGGAGGCATAAATGCTGAATAAATGAACAATTAAAATATGGATAATTTTGAAACAAATAGACATAAACTCTCTATTAACATGGTAATTATACTATTGTAACAATTCAATATACTCATAAAACCAAATTTACCCTTTTTATTCCATACTTTTGTGATTTCATTTTAATATTTCAGGTCAGCTGTCTTTATAATGGCATCAGGCATCAAAGTTTGGTGTCATTTTTGTTAGCTTCAACACATTTCATCAAGAAAAAGTTTGCTAATATCCATCGGTATAGCTGAATGAAGCAGAGAATTTCTGTGTCTCTGCAGATATTTGGAGATTAGATTTACTCAAGGAAGCACAAAGCTTTGACCAGTTTTGCTGTATCGTATTCTATCTTGAAGATGGATGAGCTATGAGCTAAACTTATCATCCTTGTGGAGATTTCTTAAATAGAATGACAGTGGGCATGACTTTAGCTCCAGGTCATCTGTATCACTTTAACGTCAGAGAACTGATGGAAACATTCTCCATGCAAGTCACTCAAAATTGTGCTTTTCTTGTCTGCTCTGGCAACATTTCTAAGTTTTTTTGTGCTGGAAAATGTGCCAACTCTTTTGTTGCTATTTGTTTTGAAAACAAAGTCAGTTTGGCCTTGAAAGGTTTAATACCAGATCATAAGTTGTGTGCAAAAAGATTCTTGCCTTGCAGCTTAATCCTATTTAAATGTGTCACAATATCAAACTCAAAAGTGAGCTTGTCTATCATAAATGAAGGAAATCATCTCTTTTGTATGCTTTTCCTGAAATGTGAATTTCATCTCTCAACTCCCATATTAACTTCAAGACATTTTTAGGCCAAGACAACAGACATGGATATGTTAAAGGAGATTCTGAGGTTTGCATTAGTATCTCCAAGGAAAGAAAAAAAATTGTGGTGATTAAATTTCCTCCTTCTAATACAGTCCACTACTTTGCCACTGTGCAAACAGGATAATTTTTTGTCTTTGAGTCGTGTGTTGATGCTACCTCTTTAACAAAGTTATGTTGTCCTTGTTTTTCTTTCAAGAGGAATTGTAAAGGCATAGGTGATGATTTGTCTGGAAATGGTTACTTTGAACAATAGTAAGGGCATGGCCAGTTCAGGTTTTTTTTTAAAGTTTGGCTTGTTTTAGCAAGAAGTCAGAAAACTAATGGGGACTTAGAAAAACAGCTACCGTGAAAAGAGGTTCCATGCTTCAGCAGAAGTCTTGACTGAACTTTCTCTCTGAAAACTTCTGCATTTACCCTTTGCCAAGGGATGTGTTTGTGGGATGTTGCAGGGTTGACACAGCTTCGTTAAGTTGCAATAGAGTCATTTGAGTTATTAAATAAGTTATTCTAAATTCTGATTTCTTCTGTTTGTGTTTCAACCATAGTGTGTAAATAAATTTTGTTTTGCTTGAAGCTGAGTAGTTTGACTAGCTGCATCACTCTTGAAATATCACTTTACATCTGCCTAAAAACAAAAATAATAGTTAGGATCTGGGATACCTGCTTAAAATGTTTTGAGGTGTCTGGCCTGGTCCACAACTGTCAGCATAGTGGTAGTGGAGAGGGTAAGGTCATCATTATACTGTAACAGGTTCTGCAGCAATCCAGGTGCATTTTAACATTACTTATATTGACAAAGAAATAGTGTATAATGTCAAAAATCTACATAAGCAGAGTGTTTCCTCCTGCTGTTTTACCAGTGCTGTCTTTAGTTATATGATGTTACCTCATTATTACATAATGATCTGATTGGCTCATGCAGTTAAACCATTACTGCACAATGAATAATGTCTCCTTCAAATCAGATTATGTTACATCCACAAAGTAAAATAAGACCATATGAAACAGGAGGAGGCGTGGTCCTCGGACCTGCACCTCCATTCAATTGCGATCTTTTTCCTCAATTCCACTTTCCCATGCCTGTTCCCCACACACCTTGATTCCATGAGAGACCAAACATTGGGCTATCTCTGCTTTAAAATGCATTCAAGAATTGGACATCACCAATACTCGTGGGTAAGAGAATTCCAAAGATTCACAATCTTTCACATTAGAAATCTCTCTTCATCTCAGTTCTAAATAGCAACATTCCACTTGTTAGAAATATAATTAACAAACCACTTGTCCTCACAAGAGGACATAAAATGTTTCATTATGTTAGTTATTGAAAAGCAGAGAGAAATTCTAGGCAATGTTTATCCCTCAACCATTGCTGTTGTGGACCTTGCTTTGGAGGGACCTGACTGTATTTGCTACATTAGAACTGAGATATGAAAAGGGCTCATCTGAGATGTCCTAAGGTTTTGAAAAGCAAGTCTTTTGAACATAACAGCAAATTAATTCAGGGCAGAAATAGGACTTGTGGCCTTTCAATAATCAACCTCTGCCTTAAAAACATTTGAAGACTCTGCTTCCATTATATAGAATAATACAGTCAGGGAGTCATTCAGCACAGAAACAGAGCCTTTGGTCCAACTCACCTGTAACAACCAGATATCCCAATCCGTCCGAATGCCACTTGCCAGTATTTCGCCCATATCCCTAAATTCTTTCTATTCATGTATGTATCCTGATGCCTTTTAAATGTTGTAATTGCACTCGCTTCCACCGCTTCCTTTGTTAACCCATTTCATATGTACACCTCCCTCTGAATGAAAAAGTTACACCTCAGGTCCTTTTTTAAACTCTTTCCCCTCTCACCTTAAACCTAAAAAGTCTAGTTTTGGACTCCTTCACACTCAGATAAAAACCTTAGCTATTCACCCTTTCCATGATTCACATGGTTTTATAAACTTTTATAAGATCACCTCTCAGCCTCTGACGCTCCAGAGAAAAAAGCCCCAGCCTATTCAGTCTCTCCCCAATACTCAAACCCTCCAATCCCGGCAACATCTTGGAAATCTGTTCAACACCCTCTCGAATTTAACAACACCCCTCTTATGGCAAGATGACCAGAATTGTATGCAGTATTCCAAATGTGGCCTCACCCATGTTGCGTGCAACTGCAACATGACATCCGAACTCCTATACTCAATGTCCTGACCAATGAAAGCAAGTATGCCAAATAGCTTCTTCAGCATCCTGCCTGCCTGCAACTCCACTTTCAAGGAACTATAATCTGAACCCCTAGGACTCTTTGTCTGGCTCCATACCCCATAGCCCTACCATAAAATGTATAAATCATGCCCTGATTTCCCTTACTAGAATGCAATACCTCACATTTATCTAAATTAACTCCATTTGCCACTCCTTGGCCCATTGGTCCATCTGACCAAGATCCCTTTGAACTTTGAGGTAATCTTGTTCACTGTCCACTGCACCACCAATTTGGATTGGTGTCATCTGCAAATGTACTAATTATGCCTCCTATATTCACATCCAAATCCTTTATATAAATGACAAAGAGCAATGGATCCAGCACCGATCCTTGTGGCACACCGCTGATCACAGGCTTTCAATCCGTAAAGCAACCCTTTACTCCTTGAAACAAAGGTAGAAACAAAAAGGTGAAGACTACACCCCCACCCCCTCCCCCACCCACCCAACTCCACCCCGTCAGACACAGTAAAGTTTTCTCCACTCTATCTAACCAGAAGGAAAAGTTCCTCAACTCTCAAAGCAAAAGGAAAGTATCTTTAATTCTGGAAAAACCAAAATCAATAAACAAGCAAAAATTGCCCCAATACCTCCCCCTCCCTTGACTCTGGCCCCACTAACCACTAGGGACAACAAAGGCATCAAATTGTAAAATAAACTTTCCCTGGCTTGTTCAAAAGCAAAGGAAACTAAAAACAAAAACAAAATCTCTCTGCTCCATCCCCATTCAACGCTCCCAGAACAGGGACAACAATGATTTCAAAATCCACCGGAAGTTCCTCTACTCATTTTAACTAAAAATAAAATTCCCTCACACCAAACCTGTCAAGCATGCCTGGGACATGGACAGTATGGAATCCAAAATCAATACAAAAGCAAAATAAAACAGTCAGAAAGCAACCGTCTACCACCACCAAATTTTCAAGCAAATTTTATATCCAATTGGCTATCTCCTGCTGAATTCAATATATTCTAACCTTGATAACCAGTCTACCCTGCTGGAGTCCATATAGACAACATCTACTACTCTGAGTTCATCGATCTTCTTTGTCATATCATCAAAAAACTTAATCAAGTTTGTGAGACACGATTTCCCATTCACAAAGCTTTGATCACTATCTCTAATCAGTGCTTGCCTTTCCAAATGCATGTAAGTCTTTTCAGAAAGAGAGATCCAAAGATTCAGGATCCTCTGTGAGAAAGATCAATTCCCCTCACCTCTGTCTTAAATGAGCAATCCCTCATCATTATACATTGATCCCTCAGTCTAGATTCTCCCAGAAGAGGAAACATCCTTTCCACATTGAGCCTGTCAACAACCCTCAAGATCTTCCATTTTTCATTCAAGTTGCCTTTACACTTCTGAACTCCAACAGATACAAGCCTAGCTTGTTATTCCTTTCCTCCTAAGAAAAGTTACGTATTTCAGATATTAGTCTAGCAAACCTTCTCTGAATTGCTTCCAAACACTTAAATCCTTCCTTTACAAAAGGAGATCAATACTCTACAGTGAAGACCAATGCAAAATATCTGTTCAATTCACTTGATGTCTTCTTATTTTTTATTGTTAATTGCCCAGACTTACTTTTTATGGGATAGGTTTTTACTTGCTAATGCTTTTCCTTTTTAAATATTGCCAAGAAAAAATGGTTACCAAAACCAGGTGGAGATATGAAACAAGTTGGGCTGAAAATAACTTTCTTCAGGCTGAGTGCAAGGTGCATTGAGGTTTTTGAAGGAATTCTTGCTGTGAGGCCCAGCAAGATTTTTTTTTCACCAAACATGCCTCATTAACTACAAACCCCAATCCTATGTTCCCTTATATCCAATTCTATCCCCATCGTATCATACACCATTCCTAGAACCACTTGTCACCCACTAGATATCTGTTGAAAGACAGGCAACCCTTGCATCCATGCCTTCTTTAAAAGACAAACAAACTGCAACCAGACAAAGGCTATCAGTTTCAAGCTGCCTTGCACAATTCCCAACGTATTGGCCCATGTGGGGGAAATGCACAACCTACTTTGCAAGGTGGGAAATAGAGGTCCTGCTGAGTAGAGTGGTACAAAGGCAGAATGTCCTGTTGCCTCAAGGCCTGCAGTAGAGATAATGACATCAGTCAATATCAACTCAGTCCAGGGTTGCCACCCAGGTCAATGTAATCTCAGTCATCCGAAGAAATGCACAGCACTGCAAGAAGGTCAACGACATTCTCCACTCCACCAGCATAACCGCTACCACCTTCTATCTGATACCTCACACTCACTATCACTGCTACTGTATCCACTTCCCATCAAGGCCACACTCTGCCACATTCTCCTGTGGCCTGTAATATCTTCACTCACTCATTATACAAACCTCAACCCCCAACACCACCAACCCTGCATGCCAACTTTGCAACTTATTCATTTGCTCAGTAAACGTCCTGCTCTAAAAGAAACAGCTGTCCCACTCACAGCTTTTAATACTTGCCTCTGTCTCATTCCAGAAGGAAAACAGTCCTCAGTAGAGCTGAAAGAGTGGGGTTGGCTGCTGGTTTGCTTAACATTCAGATCCTCATCCCTTTTGATGACAGGACTTTGACTTTAGCTGTCCCAAGCAGCTCACTGTCCATGTCCAAATTCCTGGACTGGTATTGAAGACTGCCCTTCACTTCCGGTACTGGGACCCCTGAGCAAAGGCTATTCTGTTTGACTTGGCTGTGGACTGCTGACAACCATGACAACATTCCTGGCTTTGTATCTGTGCTAAATAGCAAAAGAAGGTAAAATAGGGCTCAGTGTGAACAGGAACTATGACAGTAAGCACACAGGCTGGAGAGACACCTTGTCCAATCCATGAGCCAAGTGCTTGTCCTTGAGTGCACAGCATTCTGGTTGCAGAATTACAATGATCCATGCCAGTGTAGCCCAAGGTACAGCCTCAGAAGCATACTGGAAGTGGATCAGTGATGTGCCATGTGGGTTCTTAGGAGCTGGCACATTTTGGGTGCAAGTATCTGTGGGCAAGGGGTGCACCCTTGCCATGGATTCCCATGGTACAACCTCTGAGCTGTTGTACCCAGTGTCCGACATGAAAGCTGCTTGCTGTAAGTACTGAGCTGAAGTTGTCAGGTACCTGCTCTGATCTTCATGGCAGGTTTTTCTCAACATCTAGCTTGTTTTGGGGGCATTTTGAAAGATTGGAAGCTGAAAATTAAGAAGGCAATCTGTGGCATTTAGAAGGTGTTTAGAAAGCAATAATCCCCTTCAAATGGCAACAGGCTACTGTTCAGTGAGAAAGTCGTCACGTTGCATGATGCTTCCAACATTGAGACGGACCTTGCCAGACTTCTCATATGATTCTGAAAGGTGTTTTTGCCATAACCCATGTCATTCAGCACCCAATAAGATGTCACTCGTTATTTCTGTAACCAAAGCTCACAAACAGAAAATGATAACAAAGTTGAAATAAACAAGTTCATTTTTTTAAAGTTGCTGGTCTCTATCCAAATTGTAACAAAAAAATGAATCATGCAATCGAAAGATAATACATGAAAGTTGAGTTGAGATATAATATTAGCCATAATCTTATCGAACAGAGGAATACGCTTGAAAGGTTGATCTCCTAAACCTGCTTTTATTCCAAATGATCCATGAGGAACTTCACTCACAAAGATAGATTACTGAAACTTGGGTTGTTCTCCTTAAGGAAGAGAAAACAAAGACAAGCTTTGGTCAAAATATTCAAACTCATAATGGTTTGGTCTCAGTAGGTAGGAAGTAGCTATTCCCATTGGTCAAAGGATCAAGAACCAGATGGTACTGATTTAAAATGATTTGCAAAAGCAGCATCATCAACATAACCAGTTACATAGCAAATTTTTAAGATCCAAAATTTATTGTCTGAGAATGTGGTGAAGGCATACTCAATTGCAGCTTTCAATAAAGAACTGCATCATTATCCAAAAAGGAAAGATTTGAGCAGTATGGGGAGAAAGTAAGTGAGCGACATTTAGTAAATCTCTTGTGCCAGGATCCAGCAAAAATATAACAGTCCAAATGACCTCCTTCTGTGCTGTCAATGTTCCATAATTCTATGTTCTTTCATTCATACGTTTAATAACATCACATAATTGATCAAGAATAGTGAATGCTGGCCTCAAATATTATATCCACAATTACACAAAATCCTGTCAATCACCTCGTAACCATCATTAACTATCAGGATTAATACCTGACAGTGAACCATGAACCAAACCTCACACCCACATCTTTCAGCTATTCTGACAATCACACCAGCAAACATGTTCCATGACAGTCACTGAAATATTTCCCCTTCTCATTCAGGACAAACTGATGCATAACTAGAGACAATCAGAGTGGGACCGTTGCACCTGTATATCCTGAACCTTATAGAGGACGTCAAGCTGCCATTACTGAACTAACCATTAATAATTCTAAGTGACAATATAATTTATGGTAATATACAAAGAAATAAGAAAGAAAAAAATACCATTATTGACAATAATCAAATGTACATATGTAAATGATGTATTTATTATATATAGGAAAAGCAACTTTATTATAACACAAAACTGGTCAGTCCATGACAGATCCCAAAACTGGTAAAATAACTCTTGGGACATATATCACCAAGTCTCTGAGTAACCTTGCACAAGGATGGGTTTTCTGGTCAATCACTCCTTCAATGATCTTTCCTCCTCTGTCATCTTCAGTGGTTGACTGGACCAGTTAACTGCAGCAATGAATCCTGGAAACAGTATCTTCTTTAAGCATAACTTTGGGCTACATTCCAGTCTTTCAATACCTTCTTTATATGTTCCCCCCAAAAAAGGTTTTAGCAATTCTTTCTCACGGATTTTGTAAGGTCTGCAGCCTTTGTGGAACTCAAGCTGTGTACACATGCTTGATGGTGTCTCGCAAATATTATTATGTTATTAGGTTAAGTCGTTATGTTGTCTAGCTATTAAACTTCATCTCTATATATGTGACACTTAATGTGCAATGCTATTCATTGTCCTGACTTGTAGTTCAAGGATCATCAAGGTTAATACAGTAGGAATAGTTCCTTTTTTAAGCTATGCAAAACAATTTTGTTTCCCTGCAGTTTGCTGATCCAGGAAAGAAAACAATAATTCAGTAACAGTGACTGTGCATGCGAAGCATAAAAAAAGTCCTTGATAAATAAAGGCTCAAGGTTAGAGTTAATATTATTGCTTTTGATTTTTAAAATCAATTTTGTGGGATGTGGGCATCGCTGGCTGGGCCAGCATTTATTGTCCATCCCTAGTTGCCCTTGAGAAGGTGGCAATGAGCTGCCTTCTTGAACCACTGGAGTCCATCAGCTGTGGTTTGACCCACAATGCCATTAGGTAGGAAATTGGTAAAATATTTCTGAGTCAGGATGGTGAGGCTTGGAGCAGAACTTGAAGGTGGTGGTCTTCTAGATGGAATTGGTTGTGGGTTTGGAAGGTGCTGTCTGAGGATCTTTGGTGAATTTCTGCAGTGTATCTTGTAAATAGGAGCACACTGCTGCTACTGAGTGCCAGTGGTGGAGACAGTCTATACTTGTGGGTGCAGTGCCAATCAAGTGGTCTGCTTTGTCCTAGATGGTGTCAAGCTTCTTGAGTGTTATTTGGGCGGCACTCATCCACATGTGTATTCCATGGCACTTCCTACATGTGCGTTGTAGATGCTGGACAGGTTTTGGGGAGTCAGGAAGTGAATTACTCACCAGAGTATTCCAAGCCTCTGACCTGCTCTTGCAGCCACTGCATTTATGTGGTGAGTTCAGGTGAGTTTCTGGTCAATGATAACTCCCAGAATGTTGATGGTGGCTGATTCAGTGATGATAATACCATTGAATGTCAAGGGGCGGTGGATAGATTGTCTTTTGTTGGTGATGGTCATAGCCTGGCATTTGCATGGAGTGACTATTACTTGGAACTTGTCAGCCCAAGCCTGGATATTGTCCAGATCTTGTTGTATTTGGACATGGACTGCTTCAGTATCTGAGGAGTCGCGAACGATGCTGAACATTGTCGAACATACTGAATTCTAATCTTATGATGAAGGGAAGGTCATTGATGAAGCAGCTGAAGATGGCTGCACCTAGGACACTACCATGAAGAACTCCTGCAGAGATGCCCTGAAGCTGAAATGACTGACCTCCAAAGCCAAGACCATCTTCCTATATGTCAGGTATGACTCTATCCACCGGAGAGTTTTCCCCTTATTACCCATTGATTCCAGTTTTGCTAGGGCTCCGTGATGACACACTCAGTCAAATGTAGCCTTGATGTCAAGGGCTGTCACTCTTCACCTCCCCTCTGGAATTCAGCTCTTTTGTCCATGTTTGAGCCAGGGCTGTAATGAGCTCAGGAGCTGAGTGGCAGAATCCAAACTGGGCATCACTGAGCAAGTTATTGCTAAGCACCTGCTCCTTGATAACACTGTTGATGACACTTTCCATCACTTTACTGATGATTGACAGTTGACTGATGAGGCAGTAATTGGCCAGGTTGGATTTGTCCTACTTTTTATGGATACTTGGGAAATTTTCCACATTGTAGGGTAGATGCCAGTGTTGCAAGTGTACTGGAACAGCTTGGCTAAGCGAGTAGCAAGTTCTGGAGCACAAGTTTTCAGTCGCATTGCTGGAATATTGTCAGGGCCTGTAGTCTTTGCAGTATCCAGTGCCTCCAACCATTTCTTGATATCATGTGGAGTGAATTGAAATGGCTGAAGACTGATATTTGTAATGCTGGAGACGACTGGAGGAGGCCAAAATGGATCATCCATTCAGCACTTCTGGCTGAAGATTGCTGCAAAAGCTTCAGCCCTATCTTTTTATGACTCAAGTCATCTTTACATGACTTATTAATTCTGACTTAGTCAAAGTACAAACATTCAGGTTTAAATAATGCTTACAAAGTAAAAATACAATGCGGATTCACATAAAAATCAAAAGTGAAATAGAAGTTAGATGTAAAAGAACATAAAATTGCAAACATTAGTTATTGCAAACAGTAGGCTGATGCCACAACTTTAATTTAGTGTTTATTTCCTACCAAATACTTAAAATATCCCTCCAGGCCAGACAGTAGAGGAACACCATGATGACAGTGAAGATGAAGACTCAACAATCATCCCTTAATCTCGCACAAGCTCAGATACTTAAGAAGCGACCTGAGGTAATAAATTTTCAGGAGACAAGCAGAATTCAGGCAAATGATAATTTTATTCAAGCATCAACCTGTACAATTCAGGGAGAGGCCAAAGACTACCCTGAAGCTGGCCTCGACATGAAAGTTCAATTACCCCTTTACTCTGTGGCTCAGGTTGGAAGAAAAGTCAGTGACACTCTAAGTTCAATACAAACAATTCTCACTTTATGCATTTTCTTGTCATCTTAACATGACGGCACATATTCCCTCCCCCTGTATATTATTGGTTAATTAGTGCTGGATTGTCCACCTGTGATCGGGTTTTTAGCACATCACTCTATATTAGTAATTGCTTGTTGCTGTGATTTCATTGGGCCATTTTAGTAAATGAAAAGTTGAATTCGCCATGGTCACTTGGTTACTTTTTATCTCTCAACTATGCTAGCTTGTACAATGCTGTAACAGAGAGTAAAAAATGAGGTCTGCAGATGCTGGAGATCACAGCTGCAAATGTGTTGCTGGTCAAAGCACAGCAGGTTAGGCAGCATCTCAGGAATAGACTTGTTTGAAATTTCCCACCATTACAACTCTCTTAGCTGTTGTCCTTGTAAAGAGATATGGAGGCCTCTCTCTATTACTCATAATTAGTTTTTAAACCTTTCTCTCTAATATGTTGTTGAGTAATTTTCATATGTATGTGTTAAATCTATAATTTATTTGGAAACTGTATCTATGTTTATCTTGAAGAATCTTAATTAAAACTTACTTGTAGTATTATAACTGGTTTGATTAGAAACAATGTCAAAGAGATAACTAATTGTGTGAAATTTTCTTATCTTTAGCATAGCAAAGAATGTTGCACATCTAATCTTACTGAAAAACACACAGTCATTGTTTCATGTGCTGAGACCACATTAAGCAAATGTTTCCCACACTTCATAATTTCTGTTACTGCAAAGCTTTTTGGGCCTTTCATCGTCCACTTTATGCTGTTCTGTCATGGGCAGCCCTAACAGCTACAAACATGTAATTTCAACAAAATCACCTGCGCATGGTGTGACACAGGACACAAGAGGCCTGTAGGTGGGGCAAAGGCAAAGATTGTGTCGATATCGACCTGTCACAAAATGAGATTACATGTGGATTCTGCTGCAGAGGACTCAGCTGAATACTTCAATAGGGCAGCACAGAAAAGACGGCTGATGAGTATGCACACCAAAATGCTGAGTGCATAATTCAGGGAGTTCAGCACCAAATGAGCTCAAGGATTTGCACAGAGCTTGGACCCCGCTCATTCCAGCATGGTAGTGGTGATCAACTACATCCGCATACTTGTGGAACCAATCATGATGCAAGTCTGATGGCTGACATTTCAACTTTCATTACTTCACAAGTTGGTCCTACTAAAAGTCCATGTGTTGCAAATGGAAACTTGCATTCAAATCGTACAAATTCAGGCTACAGTCATGATATTGGTGGGTTATAGTGTCAAAAAGAAGGCTATATGGCTTAACAGCATTCCTGAAAAATGTTCTCCATCACATTATTGCGGGACCTGCTCCAGGGTGTGGCAATGGCTTAATTGAACACAAACCTGCTGATCTTTCCCAGCGTGACAGCATTGAATTTCCCAACAGTACTACTTGCCAGTCCTTGTACTGTTATCTGGAAGGCAACAGGCCCAGACTGCAGATACCCATGCCAACGTAGTGCAGTCTAATAATGAACTTTCTTGAACGACATCTACTTGAGGTTATCCTCCAAGGCCATCTCCAGTCTCCCCCATTGAATGTTAAATAGCTGTCCACACACCAGGATACAACCACTTGGTAGTACACCACAGAAGAACTAGGTCAGGCAAAGCCACATGAATGACAGACATTAAGGTAACACATGAGACTGTAAAACTCATGTTTGTGTGGAAAATTGGATGGTTTGTTTTATAAGTTCAAATCAGACTATTTATTTACGTTGACTTTTATTCTTGCATTGTGGATAAGTGAAATATCCATGGTCAACAACAAAGAAGAAGTAAGATATCGAACTGTTAGTGAAAGATAAATAGGAATTACAGTTACTGGTATCACATTCAAAAAAATTTCTTCATGAGCTGTATTGCATTCAGATCTGAAAGGGTCTGTACATTGGAATGTACCTCACAACCACCCACTATGACAATGTGTTATGGAGGTTTGGGCAAACATATCATGGAGGAGTAAGACCTAACGTCCAGACTTCCTCATAATCTGTGCTACAATGTTTATCGTCACAATGTCACTGTAATTAATTGCAAACGTGCAATAAACAACTCCTGGTTCAATATAAGAACCTCTTCTAGTTAGACCAGTATCTTTAAATCCCTACAATCAAGGAGTCGCTGACAGAAAAACTGCCACATGGTGGTTTAGTTGCACATACAACATGGAGAAGGAGCTGTTCAGGTTACCTCTTCTTATGTTCTTCCTCCTCCTCCTCATACTCTTGTTTCTGAGCTACCCATCATATAACTAGTAATAAGGGCTATCTCCTCATAATGACAAGGTAATGTAATATACAGGATGTAGCAAATGACCATGAATTTTAACAGCCGCTCTCATGAAGACTGCGAGGCTCCTGATTCCATTTTTTACACCTTGTAAGTGCTTCGATATACTAACATTTACGACCAGAATTCTGCAGTGCTCTTTGTGTCAACTTGTTAGATAGTTTCTGCTTCTCTTTGACAAAAGTAAACATTACAGCTCTTTTATTGTCGCCAATGACATTATGAAAGTAGATTAAAGATTGATTGTGACACAAGGAGGCTCATACTTTAAAGAAGGACAAATTACAAAATTGTCTAGAAAAATTTATCTGCATGGTCAGGAAAAGTATTGACAGCAGAATTGAAACTGATTAAATGCAATTTCTAATTTAAAACAGTGCTCAAAATCCAAACAGTGTCAAATTCATTCAGCTACTTTAAAATTCTAAATTGTTTTTTCAATTGTTTGATCAATATGACTAGGAAAAATATTGATTAAAGTTTAAAATAGCAGCCTTCTCTATGTCACTATAAAATGGAATGGTATTACAGAAGAGATAAATATCGCCATTGATGGTATTATTTCTCTTTTGTCAATTTGGCAAATATACATTTAATTTTAGAGCAGATTTTTGTTTAGTCAATTTAAAATTAGTAAATAAAAGCTAGACACTGAAATCAATAAAAATAATACTCCTGCTGGTGGTGAGCAAAAATCAATTTCTTCTGACGTACTAGGATTACCAGATTTCAGCCTATCCACATATTTTTCACATTTGCACATCTTGCCCTCATACAGCGTGCACATGAGTTCTATCTGACAATCCTCGTTTAAGGGTAATTCCACAATCCTGCAACATATGGTGTCCCATCTATTAAAATTAGAGGAGCCTTACTGCAGATATCATTTAAATATTAATGTAGCCCCTGAATTTAAATTCTTCACACTGTTGTCCTACCCAGCATCAAATCCAACTAGAGAAAAGCAGCATTATCACATATGATGAAAGCAAATTAGGAAAGCATAATGATATTTATTTAAATGTTATTTTAGGAACTTATGAAGTTTACTTTCTCAGCTCAGGTCTCATGGGGATGAAATTAATGACCAAGGCACAAAAATCAACACCATGTTTAGTCTGAACATCCGATCATCACCAACCATACATGCAGGCTTTGGCACATCGATCTAGCAATAGCCATGGAAGATTGCTCATGAACAATATTTACAGAATTGTGCTTTTTGTTATAAAAGCATCTGTAGCTAACTATATCACAGGAACAGCAAAAGCAAGTGCAAGGAAAGGTCATTGTTTCCTTCAATAGTTTTAGAATGGAAAAGGAAGTATCTTCTGTATAGGCAACTTTCTTTCCAAGTTATCCAAAAATTCATAAAACATTCCACAAGAATTTGAGCCCCCATTTCCTTTTTTACAATGAAGAAACAGCAATAGCTGTCAAATTTTGCATAATTGCTGTACTTTACAAACAGCAGGAACTACCAATAGCATTCTCCAACCTGTGGTGTATGTCAGTAATCGAGGCTACTTCTTGCAGCCATGATGTGTTAGCAGGACCTGCTTTGTGAAATAGCTTAAAGATTTTATTGAGGTCGCAGTTCCAAATATATGTTTGCTGCCATAAACCATGCATGCTCAATGTGGCAAAGTTGCAATGACAGCTTTGGAGCAGCAAGATGTAAGTGTTACATTTCCTGAAGACATATTTGTGGCAGTTAATTGGTGTAAATAAGTACTCAGCCGTAGTCCACATAAGCATCTCTCTACATTAGACAGAAGAATGCATTAATTTTAATACCATGCATTCTTCCAAATTTGAAGCCATATCGTCTGGATATTATAAAGAGAAATCACTCTACAATTATCACCTATCCAGCTATTAGAATTAATTCATCTTTGGAGAGAGTGCCAGCAAATGTAAACTTCCTTGTTTCACATATGCTTTTACAGCTTTTTATACAGTCATCGAAGTCATAGAAATGGACAGCACTGAAACAGACCCTTCAGTCCCACTCAGCCATGCCAACCAGGTATCCTAACCTAATCTGGTCCCATTTGCCAGCACTTGGCCCATATCCCTCTAAACTCTTCCTATTCATATACCCATCCAGATGCCTTTTAAATGTTGGAATTGTGCCAGCTTCCTCTAGCAATTTCTGCTTGGTGCCTGTTATATAACTCCATCAAAATACCAGAAATGTAAATTAAGCAATGTTTCTAAAAGACTTTCTCGCTTGTTATGAAAATCCATTACCAATGAACTGCATTGCATGTGATACACAAATCATGACAGAGAAATGGCATTTTTGTCTATTTCAGGATAATTTTCCATATCATGTGGTCCACTTTCAATAGCTGCATCTGAAGTTCATGACCCACTGTGCTTCCATTACAAATTTTTAAGTTTTGTTTCACGTCATACATTAAGTCATTCAATTTCAGTTTTTAACTGAAAAACAAACTGAATTGTGAAATGTGATCACAAAATGCTTAAAACTGCAGTGTATCAGTGAACCAATTAACTGTTACTGCTCAGCTTAGACTGACCTCTGTCCTTTTACACAGAGACATAGAAAATAGGAGCAGGAGTTGGCCACTCACCCTTTCAGCCATCTCTGCCACTCAATTCCTACAGTGTGGAAACAGGCCCTTCGGCCCAATAAGTCCACACTGAGCCTCCAAAGAATATCCCACCCAGACCCATTCCCCTAACCCATATTTACTCCTGAACAATGAACACTATGGGCAATTCAGCATGGCCAATTCACTAAACCTGCACATCTTTGGAATGTGGAAGGAAACCAGAGCAGCTGGAGGAAACCCATGTCGACAGAGGGAAAACACACAAACTCCTCGCGGAAAATAGCCCGAGGCTGGAATCAAACCTGCGTCCCCGGGGCTGTGAGGCAGCTGTACTGACCACTGAGCCACCATGTCACCCACTGATCATTTAACCCAATATCCAGTTCCTGCTTTCTCTTCGTATCTTTTGATCTTTTTAGTCTTATTTACATCTTTCTTGATAGTCTTCAATATTTTAGTCTCAAACATTTTCTGTGGTAGAGAATTTCACAGGCTCACCACTCTCTGGGTGAAAAAAATTCTCCTTATCTCTGTCCTAAAAATCTACCCTGTATCCTTAAACTGTAACCCCTGCTTCTCGATTCCATGGTCATTGATCCTGTTTCTACCTGGTCTCATCTTGTTAGAATTTGATAGGTTTCTATTAGATGCCCACCCACCCCCTCCCCCCATCCTTTTAAACTCCAGAGAATATAATAGGAACTGATTCAGTCCCTTCTGCATGTCAACCCCACTACCCTAGGAATCAGTTTGGTAAATCATTTTGCACTTCTTCCACAGGCAGAACATCCTTCCTAAGATAAGGAGATCTAAAATGTACGCAATTTTCAAGGTGTGGTCTCACCAATGTTCTGTAAAATTGCAACAAGATTTCCCTACACCTGTGGTCAAATCCTCTTTCTATGAAGGCTAACATTCAATTTGCCTTGTTCACCGTCGCCTGCATCTGTATGCTTACTTTCAAACATTGGCATATGACACCCAGCTCTTTTTGTATCTCTCTCTTTTCCAGTCTATCCACTTTCAGATAATAATTGTGTGCTACCAAAGTGAATAACCTTACATTTACTCACATTCTAATGCATTTGCCACGTAATTGCCCACTTGCTTCACTTGTTCAAGTTACACTGAGCTTCTCCACATCTTGTTCACAGCTTACTCTTCTTGCTTTGTTTCATCTGCAAACTTGGAGTCATAGCACATAATCTTCTCATCTAAATCAAGAATACATTTTGTTATACTGTGAAAGCTGAGTTCCTAGTAGCAAGCCCTGCAGTACCCCACTCGTCAGTGCCTGCCACTCAGAAAAAGATCGGTTCCTTCCTACTCTTTATTTCCTGTCTGCCAACTAGTTTTCAACCTATTTCAACACACAACTTCCACTTTTAAGTAGTTTAATTTTACATGCTAATGTCATATGTGAGACCTTATTAAAAGCCTTCTGAAAATCTTAAAATCATAGACCACATCTATTGGCGACTCTTTAATGACTCTACTAGTTACACCAGCAAATACTTTCATAACGTTTGTCAAGCACAATTGCTGCTTTGGCATAAGGAGGGAGGATGTGTGGGTATTCTAAAAGACATTAAGGTGGACAAGTACCCAGGTCCAGATGGGATCAATTCCAGACTACTGAGTGAAGCAAGAGAGGAAATAGCTGGAGCCTTAACAGATAGCTTTGCAGCATCCTTGAACACAGCTGAGGTCCCGGTGGACTGGAGAATTGTTAATGTTGTCCCCTTGTATAAGAAGGGTAGCAGGGATAATCTCGGTAATTATAGACCTGTGAACCTGACATCAGTGGTAGGGAAGCTGCTGGAGAAGATACTGAGGGATAGGATCTACTTACATTTGGAAGAAAATGGGCTTATCAGTAATTGGCAACATGGTTTTGTGCAGGGAAGGTCATGCCTTACCAACTTAGAATTCTTTGAGGAAGTAACAAAGTTGATTGATGAATGAAGGGCTGCAGATATCATATACATGGACTTCATAAGGCGTTTGATAAGGTTGCCCATGGTAGGCTGATGGAGAAAGTGAAGTCACATGGGGTCCAGGGTGTAATAGCCAGATGGATAGAAAACTGGCTGGGCAGCTGGAGAGAGCGAGTATTAGTGGAAGGAAGTTTCTGAAAATGGAGAACTATGACGAGTGGCATTCCATAGGGATCCATGCTGGGACCACTGTTGATTACACATAAATGATTTGGAGGAAGGTACAGGTAGTCTGATTAGCAAGTTTGTAGATGATACTAAGATTGGTGGAGAAGCAGATCGTGAAGGGGACTGTTAGAGAATGCAGCAGGACATAGAAAGATTGGAGAGTTGGGCAGAGAAATGGCAGATGGAGTTCAATCCGGGCAAATTTGAGGTGATGCATTTTGGAAGATCCAATTTAAGAGCAAACTATACAGTAAATGGAAAAGCTCTGGGGAAAATTGATGGGCAGAGAGATCTGGGTGTTCAGGTCCATTGTTCCCTGAAGGTGGTGATGCAGGTCGATAGAGTGGTCAAGAAGCCATATGGCATACTTTCCTTCATCAGATGGGGTATTGAGTACAAGAGTTGTCAGGTCATGTTACAGTTGTATAGGACCTTGGTTCAGCTGTATTTGGAATACTGTGTACAGTTCTAGTCGCCGAATTACCAAATGGATATGGTTGCTTTGCAGACGGTGCAGAGGAGGTTCACCAGGATATTTAAGGAAGATATGCATGTAAAGTTCTTTATGCAGAGGGTGGTGGGTGCCTGAAACACGTTGCCAGCGGAGGTGGTAGAGGCAGGCACGATAGTGTCATTTAAGATGGATCAAGACAGATACGTGAATGAGCAGGGAGCAGAGGGATACAGATCCTTAGAAAATAGGCTTAGATAGAGGATCTAGATCGGTGCACGCTTGAATGGCCAAAGGGTCTGTTCCTTTACTGTAATTTTCTTTGTTTTTGTGCTTGTTCTTCTTAAATCCATACTGCCTCTGTCTGATTATGTCACTATTTTCCAAACAGTGCTATTACATCGTCTAACTGGACCCTAGCATTTTTCCCACTAACAATTTCAAGCAAATATTAAGATTGACAATTTCTTGACTTCTCTCTTCTTCCCTTCTTAAATATTGCAGTTTTATAAGGTACTCTCCAATCCAGAGGAACTGTTCTAGAGTCTATAGAAATTTGGAAAATGACCAATAGTGCATTTATTATTTCTAGGGCCATTAGCTTAAGTACTCTCGGATTAAGATTATCACATTTTAGGACTTTATCTGCCTTTAATCTCATTAGTCTCCCCAAACCACTTTTCTACTAATATGAATTTCCTACAATTCCTCCTTCCCAATAGATTCTGATCTCCTCCATGTTCTTGGGATGTTATTTGTTTCTTTCTTTGTGAAGACAGAGCTAAAGTATGTATTTAAATTATCTGCTTTTTTTATTTCCTATTTTAACATGTTCAGGTTGGCAGAAGTTTTGGTTTTCAACTTTAATTTGATTGTTCTTTATTATTTCCATAGAAATTGGGATGGTTGGTTTCCAATCTGTGCTTACCTGTTCTGTTTCTCTTTCTGGTCCTCTTGTTTTAGTTAGAATCTGCCTCAAAATCTGCAAATTAATTTTAAATTTACACGTTCCTCAAATTAACAATGTCAAAGAGAGAACCATAATCTCATTTCATTCATTATTGTTGTTACTTAATTGGCTGATGAGTCTGGTTTTCTCTGGAAATGCATGTCCATGGGTGAATACTGCATCCTGAAGGTACCAGGTTAGGTGTCTTGATACTTCTAGCAAGGTTGAGCTGCTCATTAAGCTTTCCTGTCTTGGCCAAGTTGTTCCCAAACGTGGACATCTAATTTTCACTGTTTCAGATTACATTTTAGCAGTCTTTATATGAATTGTGTAGTCCTTCAAAATTACTTCCCAGCCTAAAGATTATAATCAACCATCATTATGATCAGTAAAGTTTAACCTTTGCCTCAAACTGATTGGAAGACAACATCTTGTCAAATTGCTGGCAAGTTGTTACTAGACTGCTGTTGTCTGCAAAGCACCTGTGGACGGATCATCAGTAAATTGGACTTCTTGAACAGTCAAACTTAGAGTCTTCTTCATTCGAAGAGCTGCCATCAGTGGTGATTCTGATCTTGACTCTAATTTTGAGGTTATTAAAAGCCACGAGAAGCACAAAAGCAAAAAAAATTATGAAGAATGATTCATATCAATGCAGTTCCAGTAGAGAAATTGAAACTGGCTCATCTTACATCAACTTCGCTATAATTGCTGTTATTCTTTCATGTGAGATGGGTATTAGATAATATTAGTTGCCCTCCTGAATTGTCATTGAGGAAGTGGTGTAGAGTTGGCTTCGAGATTCACTGTTGTCCATCTTGTTTGGTTGTCTCGTATTCAGAAGGTAGCTTCTGGATTTTGATGCAGCGATCGCACAATGATGGCAATATAATTTCAAGTCAGGATAATGTATTGATTCAAGGGAAATAGCAGATGGCAGTCTTCCCATGCATT
Organism: Hemiscyllium ocellatum; assembly: GCF_020745735.1. NCBI lineage: Eukaryota > Metazoa > Chordata > Chondrichthyes > Orectolobiformes > Hemiscylliidae > Hemiscyllium > Hemiscyllium ocellatum. The sequence goes on along the minus strand of NC_083412.1, from coordinate 43,319,799 downwards.
TGCTGCTCTTATCCTTTGAGGTAGCAGAAGTCGCAGATTTGGAAGATGCTGTCAAAGGATTGGGAGGCAATGACACAGTGCTATTTTTGCAGGATAAATAATCCTGAAACCCGTGTATTGGTTTGGGAGTGTCCTAGTTCAAATCCCAGCAAGTCAGATGGTGGAATTTAAATTAAAGAAAATAATCAGGAAGTGAATATCTAATGATGACCATGAAATCACTGCTGTAAAAATCCATTTTGTTAACTATGTCTTTTAGGAAAGCAAATCTACTATCCTTACATGGTCTTGCTTCCATGTGATTCCAGATACACAGTAATGTGACACACTTTTAAATGATCAAGGAAGCCATTCTGTTGTACCCAACCATCAATATGTTAAAAAATCAGGGTGAAACCTGTCAGACGATCTGGCATCAGAGCACTTGAAATGTCAACGGCAAATACTAGTGTGCCAGTGCCAAATTTGGAAAGTTGTCTCACAAACTAGCCAAGCAACACATGATATAGTTCTGCTCTGGCAATCGTACTTAATAGAAAATTTCCCAAACAATTAGAATGGTTCCAGACCCAAGAAACCTCAGCCATGAGGATAGCTTGAAGAAATTGAGACAGTTCTCCCAGCAGAGAGGAAGGCTGAGAGGAGATCTGACTGAGGTTTTCAGAATCATCATGGTCTGGACAGAGTAGATAGGGTGAATTATTTCCACATGTAAAAGAAACAAGAATGAGAGGACAAATGAAGCAAGAATGATGTGAGAAAATACCTTTTTCAAACAGTAGGTTGTCAGAGGATGGAATGCATTGCCTGGAAATGTGGTGGAAGCAGGTTCAACTGAGGCATTCAAGAGGGCATTGGAATTCTTTTGGATAGCAATTGTGCACAGGGTATCGACAAAAGGCAGGAGATAGCAGCGCTGATACAGGTACACTGTGCTGAATGGCCTGCCTCTGCACCATAATTAATTCTGTGAACACTGTCGCCAAATTGGGGAAGTTCTGTTCCACTGACAGAACAGATCCTGCAAAGATATTCAACTGGGAGTGAGTTGCTCTGGGATTCCTCATCATTGACTCTGAACCCCATGAAATCTCATGTCATCAGGTCAAACATAAGTGAAGCCACATCCTGCTGATTTCTATATGCTGTTGCCCTACTTCCCACCCCATCTCCAGCTGATGAATTTGTGGAAACACTGGGACTGGCAATGGAATATATTCTGGATAGGGGACTTTAATATCTATCACCAAAAGTGGTTTGGGAACACCACTACTGACCAAGCTGGACAAGTCCAAAACCTAGTTGCTGGGCTAGCTCTGCAGCAGGTGGTGAAGGAACTAGCAAGGGGAAAAAGCATAAATGATCTCATCCCCACTAATGTGCCTGTCGCAAATGCTTGTGAGTGAGAGTGAACAGTGCGCAGTCCTTGTAGAGATAAAATCAGTTGAAATGGGATAAATTTCAAACAGATTAAGCAGCTCAAGTCTGAGTATAAATGAAGTGCTATGTGCCACCAACAGCAGCAGAATTATACTCCAGTGCAATCTATAGCATGGCCAATTCACCCGACCTGCACATCTTTGGACTGTGGGAGGAAACCCATGCAGAAATGGGGAGAATGTGCAAACTCCACACAGACAGTCACCCGAGGCAGGAATCGAACCAGGGTTCCTAGCACTGTGAGGCTGCAGTGCTATTTCCCGTTTTGTTCTCTTTCTTTCCCTTTTTTCCCTCCTTGGTGTTCTCTCCTGAGGTACAGTGGGCTAGAGGCATGAAGTGGAGGAGGGACAGCCAGTGGGCTAGAAGGCCAAGCCAGAGTGGAGTAGCCAGCAGATCAGAGGCTCAGGTGGAGCAGGATGGCTGTCTGAGGACCAGTTTGGGCAGTCAGCAGCTTGATAGACCATGTGTGGGAGCCATAAGACCATAACGCATAGGAGCAAAATTTAGGCCATTCAGCCCATTGAGTCTGCTCCACCATTCAATTATGGCTGATAAGTTTCTCATCACCATTCTCCCGCTTTCTCCCTCTATACTTGATCCCCTTGACAATCAAGAATCTATATATCTCAGTCTTAAATACATTCAATGACCTGGCCTCCACAGCTTTCTGTGGCAGTGAAATCCCTAGATTCACCACTCTATGGCTGAAGAATTTCTCCTTATCTCCTTTCTAAAAGGTTTTCCCTTTATTCTAAGCCTCAATTCCTAGTCTCTCCTACCAATGGAAACCTCTTCCCAACATCCACTCTGTCCAGACCATTCAGTATTCAATTAGATCACCCCTCATCCTTCTAAACTCCATCGAGTATAGACCCAGAATTCTCAAATATTCCTCATATGTTCAGCTTTTCATGCCTGGAGCATTCTCATGAACCTCTTCCGAACATGCTCCAGGACCAGTATTTCCTTCCTGAGACATGGGGCCCAAAACTGCGCACAATACTCCAAATATGGCTTGCCCCGAGCCTTATAGGGCCCCCAGAAGTACATTCTGCTTTTATATTCAAGTCCTCTCAAAATAGATGCCATCATTGCACTTGCCTTCCTAACTACGAACTCAACCTGCAAGTTTGTCCTGAGAGAATCCTGGACTAGAACTCCCAAATCTCTTTGCACTTCAGACTTCTGAATTTTCTCCCCATTTAGAAAATAGTCCATGTCTCTATGTTTCCTCCCAAAATCACGACCTCACACTTTCCACTGTGCTGATCTCCCGAAAGACTGTAATGCTGATCTTTTTAACTGTATTCTTATTTTTCTAACTTATACTATGAAAAACTGTAAATAATGTAATTTTTTTCCCTTTATTTCTATATTTTGTATCTAATATCTGTACCTCAGTGCTTTGCACGTACGATGGCACCATATGGTGCGATATGGTATACTTTTCACTGTATCCCTCTACTTATGTCCCTGAGTACACATGACAATAAAAGATATGCTATTTGATTCAAATCTATTCTATATTCTAGTCTATGAGCCCTGATAATATTCCAGCAAAAATATTGAAGACCTGTGCTCCAGAACTTATCATGCTCCAAACCAAGCTGTTCTAGTACAACTAACACTGACATTGCCCCAGTATGTGAAAAATTGCCCAGGTATGCCCTGTACACAAATCCAAAGCAATTACCTTCCCATCAATCTGCTCTCAATAATATTTTATCAGGCAGCACTTGCATTGCAATAACCTGCTCGTTGATACTCAGTTTGGGTTCCGACAGGGTTACAGCTCTGGACCTCATGACAATTTTAGTTCTATCATGGACTAAAGAGCTGAATTTCAGATGTGAAAGTGAGAGTGATTGCCCTTAACATCAAGGTTGCATTTGACAAAATGTGACCTCCAGAAGACTTATCAAAACCATTGGGAACCAATGGGAACCAATGGAAAAACCCTCCACTAGTTGAAGTCATGCATGGCACAAAGAAAGATGATTGTGAATGTTGGAAGGCAGTCATCTCAGCTCCAGGACATCTCTGCAGGAGTTTCTGAGGGTTATGTCCTGGATCCAACCATCTTCAGCTGCTTCATTAATGACATTTCCTCCAGCATAAGGTTAGAGGTAGGGATGTTCCCTGATTGCCCAATGTTCAGCATCATTCGTGACTCCTCAGAAATTCAACAGTCTATGTCAACAAGTCCAAGATATTTTGCAGGCTTGGGCTGACAAATGACAAATAAAGTTATGGCACACAAATACCAGACAATGACCACCTCCAACAAGAGATAACGTAACCCTTTGACATTCAATGGCATTACCATCACTGAATTCCTCACTATCGACATCCTACAGTTTATCATTGACCACTAATTTAACTGAACTAGATGCATAAACACTGTGGCTACAAAGACTGTGAATCCTGCTGAAAATAACTCAGCTCTTGGTTCCACATGTAATGCACACCATCTGCCAGGAATAGATCAGAAATCTGATGGAATATTTGCTCAGATGAGTACAGCTCCAATAATACCCAAGAAGCTTGACACCAACCAGAACAAAACAGCCTGCTTGAATAGCATCACGTCCTCAAAGTTTGCTCACTCCACTGCTGACATGTAATAACAGCAGTGAGTATCATTTATAAGATGATCTGAAATTCATCAAGGCTCCTTAGACAGCATCTTCCATATCCACAAACATTACCACCATGGAAGGACAAGGACAGCAGATTTATGGGGACATCTCCACCTGCAATTCCACCTCCAAGTCACTAATCACCATGACTTGGAAATATCTCATTTTTCTTTACCTGTCACTGGGTCAAAGTTATGAAACTTCCCCTAATGGCATCGTGGGTGTACCTCAATTGAATGTTTTGTTGCAAGTCACCACTACCTTCTCAAGGGCCATTAGGGAAGGACAATAAATCCTTGCTCAGACAGCAACACCCACATCCCTTGAATGAACTAAAATAAAGGAGCCTTGGTGAATTGTGACAGTGCATCTTCTCGATAGTACACATTCAACAACAGTGTTGCAGGGATGGTTTGGGTTCATGGAGTGCCAATCAAATGAGCTGCTTTGACATAGATAGTGTTGAGCTTCTTGAGTCTTGCTGAAAATGCACTGATCCAGGCAAATGCATATTCCCTCACCATTCTAACTTGGTTTTGTCTATAGCGGACATGTTTTGAGGATCCAGGAAGTGAGGATCTGCTCTGCCAGTCAATAAGATCATGGTTAATCTAGTTGTGGTTTCAGCTCTGTTTTCCTGTCTGCCCCTCATAATGCTTGACTCCCTTGTCTATTATTATGAAGATACTTTATATTTAATATTGCTTGGAAGACTTCAGCTTTTAAGCGTTATAAGAAAATTAGTTTCTTCAATGTTTTGTGCACATTCCTGGTACTGTTTCTTTAAAAAAGATTATTGGAAGTTCAGTGTGTTCATTGGAGTTTTTTAAACAGTGTTGCTAGAAATCACAGGACTGGTGATAACTGCTTATTTTGCTTACGACTCCACTGGGGTTTTTTTTTTGAACAGTGGTAGTCCAAGAGGGCAGCATTCCTTCTAAGCTACATGACTCTATGGCTGCTCCAAGGGTCTGTGCATGTGATCACTGCTCCAGAGGTACTTGTTTTATCTAGCTGAGGTGGAGGAAAGCCTGCTCTGCTCAGAACCAGCTGATTTGAAGGAAAGCTTGCTATAAGTAAGGAGTTCAACTGATCTCTCCAATTTATGAAAGATCTCCATACAAGGTTATGACAAAACCTATTTTTTTATTTAGAAGAACGATTGAAAATAAATCTCAAGGTTTTATTTCCTGAACAAGCTGTGCCTGAAAGACTTGAGAGACAACTATGTATGATCCATGGCTTAACCACACTTGCCAGAACATCAATCTAACAGACTCCAGAATCTCTTCAAAAGCAATCCAATATACAATGTATTTTTCTGTAGCCAAACTCTATAGAGAAATCTACTGTTTATTTTTCCTCTTTTCCTGAAGACAGTATATGGTGTTTGTGCATATATTTTGGAGATGTATAAAGGCATAAGCATTTATAATTCTTTATTATTGACTCTGCATGTTGAACAAAAATTGCATCTTTAGGAATAAATTTTGTTAATAAACTTATAATTGTGTCTATTAAGACATTTAGTTGATGAATTTATCATCAAAAACTTGATGTAGAAGTGCATTATTTGGTCATCTTGGCAACTGAATTGCTTTTTATTTTATTTTGTGGTGGGACTAGAGTCACAGTACACTACTCCAGCCTCAGCTGTAACACACAACAATCTATCTAACCCCATTTTAAATAAATTAAATGCTCCATTTCTAGTTTTCTGGTTAGGAAAATTCTGTGGTCTAATGATCCCAAGGGAAAATAGTTGTCTTCATTTCCATACTTAATGCAAGATAAGACCATAAGACATAGGATCAGAAATTAGGCCGTTTAGCCTCTCGAATCTGCTCTGTCATTCAATCATGATTGATATGTTTTTCAATTCCATTTTCCTACTTTCTCCCCGTAACCTTTGATCCCTTGCCAATCAAGAACTTACCTATCTTTGTTTTAACTATATCCCATGACCTGGTCTCCACAGCCTTCTGCGGCAATGAATTCCAGAGTCACCACGCTCTGGCTGAAGAAGCTTCTCCTTATCTCCATTCGAAAGGGTCTTCCCTTTACTCTAAGATTGTGCCCTTGGGTCCTCATCTCACCTATCAATGGAAACATTTTCCCAATTTCTGTTTTGTCCAGGCCTTTCAGAATTCTGTACGTTTCAATCAGATATCCCCTCATTCTACTAAACTGCATTGAGTGTAGTCCCAGAATCCTCAAATATTTCTCGTATGTTAAGCTTTTCATTCCTGGTATCATTCTCGTGAACTTCCTCTGGACCCGCTGCAGAGCCAACACACCCTCCCTGAGGTATGTGGTCCATAATTGCTTACAATGCTCTAAATGTGGTCTGACCAGACAGCTTATTCTTAAACTGTGTACCATAGTTATAGTGATTAGAATTCAGTGATATTAATCCCTTTTGAATGTCAAAGGGAGATGGTTACATTCTATCTTGATGAAGATGGTCATTGCTTGACAGGTGTGTCGTGTGAATAATTATCATTCCATGCCTGAATGTTGATGATAAATGAGTGCACATGGACACAGACTGCTTCAATATACGAAGAGTTACAAATATTACTGAACATTATGTAATCACTAGCAAATATCTCTGGTGTCAAAGCATTTATGTTATCTTCCTGGCCAACGAGTTAGAGATTCATGCAGAGCAGGGATGGCCAACAGCTAGAGGTTCATACAGAGCAGGGACAACCAACAGACTGGACACTCGAGTGGAACAGGGATGATCAATGGACTGGTTGCTCGAGTGGAGCAGAGACAGCCAGCAGACTGCGGCTCGAGTGGAGTACTCATTCGAGTGGGACAGGGATGACTAATGAACTGGACACTTAAGTGGAGCAATGACGACCAATAGACTGGACACTTGAATGGAGCAGGAGGCGACTAATGGACTGGATGCTCGAATGAAGCAGGGACAATCACTGGACTGGATGCTTGAGTGAAGTAGGAACAGCCAGCAAACCGGGGCTTGAGTGGAGCAGGGACAACCAGAGGACTGTGGCCTGAACGGAGTGGGATGGTTGTTGGACTGGGGACCTGTGCAGGCGGTCAGCAGTTTGCGAGCCCAGTCAGACCACATGTGGAAGCTCCCTGTGCTGATCTACTGCAGGCCCTTCCTGAAAAAACTGTAATGTTTATCTTCTTAACTTCACTTTCCACTTTTCTAACGTATATTATAAATAACTGTAAGTAATGTATCTTATTCCTTTTTTTTCCTTTTATTTCTCTATTTCATATCTAAGTTCTGTACCAAGGTAATTTGTACCTAAGATGGCGGCACATGGGGCAACATTGTGAACTTTTCACTGTACTCTTGTATTTCTGTAATTGAGTACATGTGACAATAAAGAATACTATATTCTATTCTAGTTCAGCTAACATGTCAAACTTCCAAGCGGACTTTCTGGAGTTTTTCGTTCCTTACGGAGTTCAAGAAAAGCTTAGTTGGAATCAATAATGTGTTTGAGTGGTTTGGCTGTAAAGAATATTGTTTGCTTTCTCAGTTTGCATCAGGTATATAGTAGGATTTTCACAGCTATGAGAAAGATTGTACAAATGGTGTGATTGCAGTGTCGACAGACTGAATAATAAGTCTCTGCAGGTGATCAAAAATGTCAGATGGTGTGAGTGAAGTGTCAACGGCTGAATAGCAAGTGAAGCAATCACCTATGATCTGATTAATTGAGGCAGAGAGATAAATACAAAAATTTAAAAATAAGATAGTGCTGGAGACAAACCAAATGGCTGGAATAACATAATAGATCCAAGAGTCACATGCGAGGGTCTAACCACAGCAACAAGTAATCCAAAACTGTACAACTGTAGAGAGATCATAACAAATTATCAAGGTGATTGTGTCAAAACAGGACAATAAGAAGATTTCATAAATACAGAACCGTGTAGTGGGGTTACATGTCGTGCAATATGAACTCAAGATCACAGTTGAGGCTGTCTTCATGGGTACGGATATACCTAAACACAGTGAAAAGCTTTACTTTGCGAACAGTACAAATGCTTAGACAGCGTGAGACAGAAAGGTTACATTGCACGGGGGTGTGCAAAGCAAGATCAACATTAACAAGATCAATATTATTTGAAGCAAGACAATCAATTCATCAGTCTAATAACAGCAGAAGCTGTTCTCGAACCTGTTGGTGATTGTGTTCAAGCTTCTGGATCTTCTGCCTGATGGAAGAGGTTGTAGGAGCTCAATAATGGGGAGGGAGAGATCTTTGATGATGTTGGCAGCCTTTCTGCAGCAACAACAAGTGTAAATGGAGTCTATGGATTGGGATGTTGGCTTCCGTGATGGACTGGGATGTACAAACAACCTTCTATAGTTTCTGACAGTCTTGGGTGGAGCAGTTGCTGTACCAGGCTGTTATGCATTATAATAGTACGCTTTCTATGGTGCATCTGTAAAAGTTGGTGAGGGACCTTATGAACATGCCCTATATTCTAAGCCAGTCTCTAGCTTGCTGTGTTCTTCAAGCCTCCTCCTTGTCTAGCTATTTTCTAAACTGCCTAAGGAAGAAGAGGCACTGTACCTTCTCCACCATTGCATCTACATGGTAAGTCTAGGACAGGCTGTCAGTTACTGCCACTCCGAGAAACTTAATGCTTTCGACACTCATCATCTCAGCTCCGTTAATGCAGATGGAGGCATGTCCTCCTCCTTCCTTCCCGCAGTCAATGGAATAATTATTTCTTTGTACAAACATGCCTCTGAAACGGGTGGGACGTGAACCGGTGGACGGTAAGGACACCATCTCCGCCCCCCTTTAAAACCGAATTGCCCAACTTCACCTTTTGGCTGCACGTTCTGCGGCTCCTGGGTGTGAAGAGGCTGCAGTGCCAGAGGGGGCGCCTGTTCCGGAGCCGTGGCCGGAAGGCCATCTTGGACACGGCCTGGTGTCGTTGGCGCTGGGAGGGTTGCATCATTCTGGGAGCGGCGGTTGGCGGGCGGTTCGGCTCGGGAGGCCCAGAGCAGGATGACGGGAGACGATGCCGGTGTCACCGTAGGCCAACCGCACCTGGCGAAGCAGGATCTCGGCTCCTTGGTGAGTGCTCGGGCTGGGGGCGGGAGAGAGGGACTGGTCCCGGGGCTGGGGCTCACTCGCAGCTTCCCGGGTCGGCACATGGAGACACACGCGGGCCTAGAGGGTTCCTGTAGAAAGGGAGTGCGCAGGGATCGGTGGACAGGAACAGACTGTGTCTGTCCGGCCTGCCTGCTGAAGCTGGACCGGCCCGGCCCGATTTCCCCCTCCCCAAGGCTTCCGTTCCTGCATAAAGCCCGCTGGCGTTATTTGTGAACCCGAAACCAGTTTTCTCAATATTTCTGGCGAAGGGTGAGACGTGATTTTTTTTTGAGAGGGGAGGTTACGTGGAGAGAAATGGTGCCAGTCTCGTCTCGGGCTCGGTCCCTGCACACATGGAGTAACAATGTAGTGTCCGGTCCTCCTCCTCCTCCATCATCCAGCCTCTTGAAATGTTTTCCTTTAGTTAAAAAGGGAGGGGTGATTAAGCAAGAACCGTGGAGCAGTTACAGAGGCGCCGCTCAGCCTGTCCTGTCGGCTGAAACAAGCTAGCCCTCCCATTCTGATTTCACACTCCAGCGCTATATCTGTAATTTTGCAGTTTACAGTAGAAGCGGTGTCTTTTAAGTTAGTTGAGGGTTGTTGCCTCAGCCACCAAACCGGACAGGGAATTCTGGACACCCAGCGCCCTCCAAGTGAAAGGGTCTATTCTCATATCCCCTATCTTACAGGTTATTGACCCCTCCACTTGGGGAATCGGATCTGCCTTGTCAACGCTACCCCATCATTTTTTAAACAACACTTTTTTGAGGAAAACCACCTTTCTCTTATCAGTGTTAAAAATCTCTCAACACCAGGTTACGGTCCAACAGGTTTATTTGGAAGCATTAGCTTTTGAGGTGCTGCCTCTTCATCAGTGGGACAATCACCTGATGAAGAGGCAGTGCCTTGAAAACTAGCGCTTCCAAATGAACCTGTTGACTATAAGCTGGTGTTGTGATTTTTAACTTTGTCCACCCCAGTCCAACACTGGTACCTCCAAATCATTTCTCTGTCAAGTCTTCTCTCAAAGCTGCAATTTCAAGGCCTGGCAATGTTCTTGTAAAATCTTCAGTTCCCACGAGGACAATTCTTGTGCGGTGACGAGAAATGTAGACAAAAGTCCACTGTTGCCAAACCAGTGTCTTATATAATTTAGTATTAAGTCCCTGTTTTGGACTTCATACAATGAAGGAAGGAATCCTAGTTACTATCTTTAACACTTTGCCAACCTATTCTGCTACCTTCAGAGGTCTGTGGGCACAGATTCCCGGGTCTCCTATTCCTCTATCCTCTCTGTGCTCTCCCTTGCTATGCTTGCCTTCCTCAAATGCATAACTTCTTTCTTCTCTGGATTGAATTCCATTGTTGCTTTTCTGCTCACTTAACCAAAACATATGTATCACCCAGCAGTTATCCTCTTAATTTCGGCAACAATTTTGTGTTTTCTGCAAATTTTCTGTTCGTGCCTCCCACAGAGTAAAGACATTAGGTGTGTTTGGCAGAACAATTGGAGAAAACAGTTAAATGTTTTTTTTCTCATGGAGGTACAGCATACAAAAGCAAAAGTGTTATTCCAAGCCTCTGTCAGCAAAAATGCACCAAATGAAGACAGCACAATAAAGTGGATCATTTGTTGCCTGTTCAGCATCCTTTGTGCTTGAATTGAATCCAAGAAAGCAAATCAAGCTGGAGTAGTTATGCTCTATATGTCACATTTTGAAAGATCTCTTTGCGTTGGAGGATGTAGATAAGAGGTAGCTAAAATGGCATCAGGATCAGAGTTTTCTTTTTGTATGATGATACTGAAGAAGCTGTGCTGTCCATTGAGCAAAAGTAGCAGAAGACTTTGAGAGGGGTTTTCTAAATCATGAAATGTTTTGATAGAGTAAAACAGTAGAATTGTAGCTGAAGGCAGAAACATAGGTAACCACAGGATATGAGATTGAACTGTTTTTTAAAAAGAAACGATGACCTTGAACATCAAGTTATAATCTGGAACGTACTACTGGTTATGGTGGTGGAAGCAGCTTTAACAGCAGTTTTCTAAAAGAGAATTGGATAGAAACATTCAATGGGAAACATGAAGAGGATTGAAGAGAGAGCAGTGGGGTGGAGCTGACGACCAGCTATACCAAAGAGCTGGTTCAGGTATGATAGGTTGACTGGCATTCGATGGTGTAAAGTTCTCAGTTATACATTTGTCCGGCATTTGCGACATCAGATATTAAGTCTGCAGGGCAATTGATATGCTGTGAATTGACATTTGAATGGTCAGTGAATGCTGTTGGTGTTTGTTTTCGCAGTATAAAAGGAGATTGATATATTGATGGAATCAGCAGTTGCCAAATATTGAACCGGCTTCATAATTCAGATCTATCTTTTAAACTCTGTGAAGGAATGTTCTTACACAGTCAGCTGTCTAAGCTGGAGTGATTAGTTAATTTTTATAGAATGAAGTATCAAAATAGTGAAAAATGATGGTAAATTTAGGATCTAATAGAATGGCAGAACAAACTTGAGGGTCTGTGGCCCACGTCTTTCCCTCTGTTATTCTGGGTTTTTTTTGGTTTTGAAAACCTTCATGATATTCCCTCGATATGCTTAGAAAGCATCTGCTCACTTGTGAATTTTCAAAAACTCTTTTTAACATCGTTATTTGGCAAACTGCATTTTAAATGCAGTATTAATTTTGAATTAGTAAATATTTTGTATATTGTGCCCATGTTAATTTCAGATTTAGTAAAGTTACCTCTAATTCTAATATCTTAAGATCTCTAATGGAACAATAATCCTGCTAATGTGAAATAGATTTGCATTTTTAGTACTTCATACACATCATTTTAATAGACTAGGTTTATAAAGAAGATGTCAAGTATTAGATTTAGAAAAGAATAAACAAATGTTTGAGAATTGTACTTAAAAACACAGAAAATTAGAGTTTATTTTGGAAAACTGAGGGATTCAGAGAAGAGATTCCAGGAAGTGAAAGGTGGTCCACAAATGATGGAACAGAATGAGTGGATAGCAAAATAAGTCTGTGTTGGAGGTTGAAAACAAAACTCGAGTGATCTCCAGTATTAAGTCGTCAAAGACAGTGAAGTCTGGTAGAATTTAAAACTGAGATGAAGCCAATTTTATCCAGGAATTTTATGGAATTATATGCATAAATCCTCAGATTCATTGAGTAAAATAATTATCATCTAAGAAAACTACTTCTCCATGTTTTCACCTGCAACTTATTATATTTTGCTTTCAGTGAGATTTTGCCTTGTACTTGCCATCATATGTTGGTTTTGGCTAGGGTATGGGGGGAAAAAACAATTTTGCATGTTTGCCATTTTCAAGTTAACAGTGGAAAGAGGACAATGTTTAATAATGAAATAAAAACAAAATGTTGACATTTCGGGTACATTTGTTTTGCAGAACTGGAAGATTTTACAGATAAATTAGAAAAGGGGGTATAAGAAAAGAATATACAAAATGAATATAATGAGTTGGATTAGGAAAACAGACAATAGTTAATTGTCAAAAGATGATCATTTCAGATGAGGCATATTGAATAATATACAAGTCCCAAAGGATGTAAGAAAATCATGATTTGCTCACTGCATGCATGGGGGGCTGATAGAAGCATGGAAGTTACCATGTAGCTCATTCTGCTGATTGTCTTTTAACCTGCTTCTGCTGTCCTGCAAATTGAATTGTGCTGCATTTTGTAGGTGGGATTAGGAATTCCTATCCAGAATGTCTACATGTTGTAACATACATGTCATCCTTGCTCATGAGCAGACATGGCTTCCTGTATGCTGCTGGAATGAACTTGTTTACTTACAGACCCAAGATCTGGTCAAAGACCTGAGTGGCTGTGGTGGTTAGGAAAGCAAAGGTGGAAGGGATAGAGCCTGTTAATTTCTTTTCTGCTGGCATCATTATGTATGAAGTGATGTTTTTGTAACATTTTCGAATAATTTTATTAGTTTTATCATGTGCATTTTACTTTTATACATTACAGGATTTTTCAGGAAATAGACTATTTCTCAAAATAATGGCAATGCCTAAAATGCTACTTCTGACAATGTTCAAATTAAGGTTAATGGTTATTGCTTTTAGGCTGATACAAGCAACTGTCCTTATTGATTAGTGATGATCATGGTTGGGGAGAGAGAGAATATGAAAACTTGAAATTCTGGTAAATGCCAATTAAAAGTGGGCAGGTTAGCATTTAGTTGCAGACCAAATTGCCAGTGGTATAATGGTTGGAGATTCCCATTCTAAATATCAATTCACCACCTGGGAACACTAATTTCCTTATCTTGCTTTGCAGTTAGCTATGGGAATAGAAAAAATGATCTGGTATCAAATCCAAATAGGTATTTAGACTAAAAGGATGCAGATGCTCAGGATTTGGTGCTTTTTCTGAATTTGTGAATGCACTGAGTTTTCTTTGTTTAGCAAGCTATTTTGGGAAGAATTCAATACACTAAGAATTCCGATTCTGGAAATCTGAATCAAAACAAATTGTTGGAGAACCTCAGCCAGTCAAGCATTATTTTTGAAGAGCAAGCAGAATTGACATTTTGGGTCCAGTGACCCTCTTTCAGAGAGGCTCCAAGGCTCTGCCTTCTCTCCACAGATGCCACCAGATCTGAGGTTCTTGAGTGATTTGTGGATAATTGTTTGGAAGATGGATGACTACAAGAAAGTGGCTGTCCACCACCGACAGTGATTTGGGATTGGTTTACAGACATGTATGAATGCTATTGGGAGAATGTTAAAACTTGTTTTGTGAGGCTGTACTTATGAAAGTTGTATTGCAATAGAGCTCTGGTCTATTTGGAGGCAGTATTAATCAAATTGATGTAAGGCAAAGTGGTATACAAAGTTAGCTCTCAAGGTTTCACATTAAAATTCAAGGTCTGAATATCTGACTCTGAAATGAGAACTGGTGTTAAGGCATCACTACCTGGTGGATAAAGGCAAACAAAGAACTTAGGCTTTATTGTTAGGCCTTGAAAGTAGAAATCCATCCATTTCATTGGTGTCAAATCAGACAAATCGATGTTAGTCCATGTAAGATACTGGATGTGATCAAAAGCTTGCTCAAAGAGATGGACAATGATAAGGAGAGGGAGGCAGAAAGATTTAGGCAAGCAATTCTGGGAAACAGGCCTAAGATAATTGGAGGCACTTCCAAGTTTGAGTTAATGGAGTATAGAGTGTATAACTCCTTTAATAAAAGAACGTGGATATCTCAGCAGCCTGTCAAATTGATATGGCATTGCAAAGGTGATTTCATGGCTAATATGGATTCCTGCCTTTTGTAATTTATATTAATAAGTACCTTCATATGACTTTAATTTGTAATCCAGTGACCATCTATATGTAAAGACAGCTGCAGATGCTGTAAATCAGAAGCAAAAATTGAATTTACTGGAAAAGCTCAGCAGGTCTGGCAGCACCTATGAAGAAAATTCAAAGTTAACATTTTGAGTCTGGTGACCAAGGGTCATGGGACCCGAAACACTAACTTCCATTTATCTTCACAGATGCTGCCAGACCTGCTGAGCTTTTCCAGCAACTTCTGTTTCTGACCATCTCTTTGTGGCTGCTATCTAGGTTGTTGGAAGCACTGTTGCCTTGCCAAAATAACTTTTCTCAGATTTAGAGGAAAGATGCAGCATCTTTTTGTAGGATGTTTTAGTTGGAAATGAACCATCTGTGAGTTGGTTATTATTTAGTACCAAATCACCAAACTTGGCAACAGTTATACTGCAGCTGCAGGTTACAACATTGGAGTCCCAAACTGGAATTTGTTTTACCTGAAGGGAAGGGTTAATTTGTAATATGTTTTACTAATTCTGACTGAGGCATGGAGTGGGATTGATTATTGTTTGAATTAGAAGGAAAATGATGGCGATGGTGGAAATCTGGAATGACAAGTGTTTGAAATACTCAGCATGTGTAGCAGCATCCAAGGAGAGAGAAACGGCTAATGTTTCAGGTTGAATGACTTTAGAATTGAAGGAAATATCAGTAATATACTGTTGGAAGGAAAAGGTAGGAAAAACAGGAGGAAAAGTTTGGGGTGCATTACAGGGTTGGAGATATTAAATAAAAAGATATCATGGAACAAAAGGCAAAGTGGGCAACAATTGTGACAAAAAAGAAAAACTTTTTCTTGTCTGTGGAGAAAAAAGCAGATTGATGACCAGCTTTGGCCAAAAGCAAAATATTAAATATTTATGTTTCTGATCCAATGCATTTTTTTTCAACAGGACGTTAGTAAATTAACACCTCTCTCTCCTGAAGTTATCAGCAGGCAAGCTACGATCAATATAGGTGAGTTATCTTTCTCTGTTACATAGTCATTGAGATGTACAGCATGAAAACAGACTCTTTGTAACTTGTCCATGATGATCAGATATCCTAATTAATCTAGTCCCATTTGCCAGCACTTGGCCCATATCCCTCTAAACCCTTCCTATTCATATACCCATCCAAGATGACTTTTAATGTTGTCATTGTCCCAGCCTCCTTCACTTGCTGTGGCAGCTCATTACATACATGCACCACCTTTTGCTTGAAAACGTTGCCCCTTAACTCCCTTTTAAATCTTTCCCCTCTCACCCCAAACCTATGCTGTCTAGTCTGGATTCTTCCCCCTCCACCCACCCACCCCCTCCCCAGAGAAAAGACCTTGTCTATTTACCCTATCCATGCGCCTCAAGACTTGATAAACTTCAATAAGGACACACAAACCACACCCTCAAGCCTCTGACGCTTCAGGACAAACAGTTCCAGCCTATTCAGCCTCTGCTTATCGCTCAAATGCTTCTACCCTGGCAACATCCTTGTAAGTCTTTTCTGAGCCCTTTCAAGTTTAACAACATCCTTTCTATACAAGGGAGAGCAGAATTCTGCACAATATTATAAAAGTGGACTATCCAATGTCCTGTACAGCTGCAACATAACGTCCCAACTCCTATACTCAGTGCACTGACCAGTAAGGCAAGCATACTGAATGCCTCCTTCACAATTCTATCTAGCTGAGACTCCGCTTTCAAGGAACTATGAACTGGCACTTCAAGGTCTCTTTGTTCAGCAACACTCCCCAGAACCTTACTGTCAAATGTATAAGTTCTGCTCAGGTTTGCTTTTCCAAAATGCAGCACCTTGCATTTATCTAAATTAAACTCCACCTGCTACTCCTCAGCCTATTGGCCCATCTGATATAAGATCCCATTGTAATGTGAGGTAACCTTCTGTGCTGTCCACTACACCTCCAATTTTGGTGTCATCTGCAAACTTACTTATTGTACCTGCTATGTTCACATCCAAATCATTTATTTGAATGATAAAAAGTAGTAGACCAGCACCAATCCTTGTGGCATTCCACTGATCACAGGCCTCCACTCTATGAAAAGCAACCTTCCACCACCACCTTCTGTCTTCTACCTTTGAGCCAGTTCTGTATCAAAAATGGCTCATTCTCTCTATATTCCATGAGATCTAACATTGCTAACCAGTCTCCCATGGAGAACCTTGTTGAACACTTTAATGAAGTCAATATAGATCACGTCCATTATAGATCTACCCTCATCAATCCTCTTTGTTTCTACTTCAAAAAACTCTGCCAAGTTTGAGAGACATGATTTCCCATGCACAAAGCTTTTTTGACTATCCTGGAACAGTCCTTGCCAATCCAAATACATGTAAATCCTTTCCCTCAGGACTCCCTCCAAAAACCTGCTCAACAGCGATATCAGGCTCACTGGTCTATAGTTCCCAGACTTTTCCTTACCACCTTTCTTAAATTGTGGCACCACATTAGTCAACCTCCAGTCTTCTGGCACCTCCCCTATGACTATCAATTCCAACACTCGGGAGACTACGCACCATTCTGGTTTCTCATTATTTGCTCCAGAAACATCTGTGCTTCTGAATAGAGAGTTCCCTATCACGATCAATCGCTTGGAACCTGACGTACCCCTAGTTATATTAGAATCTGTCTAGGTATTAGAAACTGTTCATGTTATATCCCCCCTGAGAATCCATCACCCCCTACATTTTCCAAAACAGGATACTCGTTTGAGATGAAGATAATCACAGCAGACCACCTCCCTTTCTCTCTTACCTTTCCTGGTGGTAACCCATCTACCTGACTGTATCAATAGCTTTTCTCCCTATAACTGCTGTGCATCCCATTCTCCAGTTCCTGTAAATTCCTCATTACCTCTGACTGCAACTCCAGCTGATCCATGTGATCTGATAGGATTCGCAACCAAACACACTTAATGCAGATATAACCATCAGTAACATGGAAATTCTTCCTAATCTCTCTCATCTAGCAGGAAAAGTGCATCTCTTTAGTAAAGGCCATCTTTGCATTCTAACAACCTATAGCCCCAGAAAATAGTAGTAGTCTTGCTGCTCTAGGTTAATTTAGTACCTATGTTATATATTTTAAAATTTTAATCGATGTTAGATCTCAGAAAACATACAACCATCAATGTTTGTTTTCTACTGGAGTTGGATGCCTACTTTTAATGCAACATGTTGGAGCCATGGACATTTTAAAAACAAAAGATATTAAGAATATTTTCTGATAAATGAATTTATCAGTTATTTTACATGAAAGCCAGTCTTTTTATAATTCTGTCTAGTCACAAGTTCCCTTAAATGTAAATAATTAAAATCTTCAGAATGAGAAGTAGGATTATTGTCATGTGTACTCAAGTTACAAAAGAACACAAGTACAATGAAAAGTGTACAATGTCGCCAACAAATGGTGCCGTGTTAGAAGTAAGTAAAGCTAAAAAGATAGACAATACAGTCTTTCTGTAGGGGCTACCATGTGGTCTGACCAGGTCCACCAGTTCCCGATCAGTAGCCATCTTTGCTCCGGCCTCACTGACTGCTGTCCCTGCCCTGCTCCAGGTTGCTGGCTGAAGATTGCAAAATAAAAGGGGAATAAAAGAAAAATAATGGATGGAGTGGATGAGCTCCAACTTGAGCATCCTACTCCAAAATGTTACGTTGAATTGACTTGTGTTACAACTTGCGTTGAAAACTTTCAAAAGACATGTTTGTTACTTTCTCTTGTTCGTTATCTTGTTAATGATTATTCCCTTTTTCCATATGGGTTTGTGTCCTCTAAGTCAATTGGACAACTTGTTCTCTACTGAGAGTCTCTACCAAATCTCATTTCCACCAGCAAAATTTAATACTTTTAATTCTGGGCACTATTTGAACACTAATAGATAACCATAATCCCATTTGACAATTTCATAAGTTTTGGGCAATTGTGGTAAACATTTAATGAAAAAAATTTAAATGTGTAGTATTAAAGCTTAGTCAAATATCATGGTACATGTTTAAATGAAGGATCCCTTGTAACGGCATAAAATAAAATCAAGGCTAATCATTGATTTTATTTTGATTAGCTGGTTGAAGATTTGCCTTTTGTGTACTTTTGTATGAATTGCATGTATTTGCAGTAGACAACCTGAAATGATAAATGCCATAACTCTTGTAATTGAGATCTATAAATACCTGTTCAGTTGTAAGCAGCTGAAATATTTTCAGAGTTGCTGCAAGAAACAGAGGATGGCCTTCTTGTACTGTGGTAGCGTTCCTACCTTTGGGCCAAGAGACCTGGGTTCAAGTCTCACCTGCTTCAGAAGTCATAGACACATGCTACACAAAAACAGACCCTTTGGCCAAATCAGTCCAAGCCAAACATAATCTCAAACTAAACAAGTCTCACCTGCCTGCTGCTTCCTTATATCCCTCCAATCCTTTCATTTTCATGTAGTTATCCAAGTGTCTTTTAAACGTTGAAATTATGCCCACATTCACCAATTCCTCAGGAATTTCTTGTGCAGAGCACTTTGTGTAAAAGAAAAGTCCCTCATGTATTTTTTAAAATTTCTCTCCTCACCTTTTAAAGTGTGCCCTCTAGTCTTCTGTATATGGCACCATTCTGATAAATCTCTTCTGAACCCCCTCCAACTTAATAATATCCTTTCTCTAAGTGGGCGACCAGAACTGGATGCAGTACTCCAGAAGAGGCCTAACCAATGTCCTGTAAATCTCAACATGCCTTATATAATTACACCTCTGAACATTTGATTAGAAAAATCGGTTAAATAAAAAAAAACTCAGTGACTAACTAGTTGCCAACTAGTGAGCAGTGAAGCCCATTATCCTATTATAATTCTGTGCTCTTAGAATTCTGAAGTGAATAAGGAAAAGGATATAATTGATGTTACTTCAGAGCCATGCAAGACCATAAATATTGTGAATATTTGTCAAAAGTGAATTGTAATATGTGCTGATAGTATGAGTGTCTGAATAACGTGTCACTGAGGCAACTTTAAGCAGTAAAAGAAATGTTTGCTATAAGTTGCTTTTCTGCTATGCTGTACTGCATTGTTCTCTGATTAATTCAAAAGGTAATCTCAAGAATGCCAGGAGAGTATATAATGATGTAGATGCCCTGTCCTACCTGCGAAAAGAAGTTCCTCTGATTAACATAGGCTTTAAATGTGTGAATTTTTACATTATTTGGTATTTGAAAGCTTTAAAAGTTTATTTTATGATTTTGTTTGAAGAAATTGCATGTTCCTTTAGAAGTAGATTGCTCTTTGATTCTCAGTTAATTAAAAAATAATGCTGAATTTGTTTTTGACTGGGGTTTAGTTCAGATTTTCAGGCATGTTCTGTCCAGTAACAGTGTCAAGTATTTAAACAACTTGTTTTCCCTTAGGCACAATTGGTCATGTAGCCCATGGCAAGTCCACTGTAGTTAAAGCTATTTCTGGTGTTCAGACTGTCCGATTTAAAAATGAACTGGAAAGAAATATTACTATCAAGCTCGGATATGCCAATGCAAAGGTAAAAAAAAACTCAAGATTGAAGGGTGGTATGTAATTCAGACTTCATAATTCATGTTGACTTTAAGTTGTATGTGGTTTTTGACTTGCACTTTTATTTGTGCTATGACATTGTCAAGATCATTGCTTCCTAATTTGGTATTTCTTAGATTTTAAGGTAAACTATTAACATCTAAAAATAAACTATATACTTCAAATGTAGTGGTTGTGTGTTTATGCAACTATTAAATAGATGGTGGCAATACTGTATTGTGAGTACATAGTGAGGCATTCAGGGTAGCTCGAAGCTGGACATTGTCACCTTTGTAATTCAAAATGCACATGTTTGATGGAATGCTTGTTTGAAAAAAAATATGGTCTTGTTGAAAGATTTTATGACAGGTATCCAGCTCCTTGTGAGCCAGACCAAAGGAAAACCATTTAAACAATTCATAGCTTTGCTGTTTTTCAATTTAATCCAGTATTTTATTTTTTAGTTGTCTTTTGTGATATTTCAAGATTTTCTATATTGATTTAGTTTTAACTTTTCAGGTTTACAAACTTGATGATCCTAGTTGTCCGAGGCCTGACTGTTACAGGTCGTGTGGTAGCAGTACACCAGATGAGTTCCCTTCAGATATCCCTGGAACCAAAGGAAATTTTAAGCTAGTCAGGTTGGTGCAATGTAAATGCAAGTTATTGAGATTTAGCCCATTAATGAGAATTGTTTTGGAGACATTTTAGGGATTTCAGTTTTTTTAAGTTTGCATTCACTTTCACGTCACAACAATTTGTTTTACTGGTTAGTGCAACTCTGAGATGAAGTCCAAAAACCCTTTATTTCAATCCTTGCTCCTACTTTCTAGTATGCTTTGGAATTTTCTATTTAATTATTCATTCATTCATACTTAGGACGTTGTTCGTTAGGCCAGTATTTATTGCTTATCCCTAATAGACAAAGTAGTGGCTCGCTGTCATTTTGAATCATTAAAGTCCATGTGATGTAGATATACTCAGTGCTGTTCAGGAGGGAGTTCCAGGATTTTGAATCTATCAGTCAAAGCTGATTTAGCTCTAAGCCTGTTTGGCAAGCGACTTGAATGAGCTTGCAAGATGTGATGTTCTCATGCAGCAACATGTTTTTCTTGCTGAGGATTATTTAACATTTTCACGCAAGAGGCCACATTTGGATTCTCTTTCCACCCCCCACAAGTTCGATGAGCACGTTTCAGGAAACAAAGTTTTGATACAATATCAAACGTGAATTAGGTCCCAAATCCTGGTCACCAGTAAAGAGACCAGGGTCAAGCTATGTAATTGGGATTAACTAACTACCTTGTGATTGGTTCTAATGGCCTCAGCAAAATTGTTTCATCCTTTCACTCCCTCATGCACACTGTTCCTCACTCTCAGTATCTCTTGCTATTAGCTTGGGAAGGCTGCCCAATCTCACTCTGTCCTTGGAATGGGATAGGGAATGGTTCCTCTGACACACAACTCCATCTTGATTGTGTAGGTGAAAACGAGGACTGCAGATGCTGGAGATCAGAGTCAAAGAGTGTGGTGCTGGAAAAGCACAGCCAGTTAGGCAGCATCCGAGGAGCAGGAGAGTTGACGTTTTGAGCATAAGATCTTCATCAGGAATGCCTATAATGGGAGCCTTGTCTTCTCTCCCTCTCCCAGACTGCGGAGTGCATTGTTTGCAGTCCTACTTTCCCACGTCATGCTAACATTGTGCTTTCCAGGGCCCTGGCTGGGTGAGACTACTACCTCTGTGTTGTTTTCTGTTTCTCCAATCCCGGTCTTTATCTCCTGTATGTGTGGCCAACACAGGAACAAAACAGCTTGTAATTAAGGAACATCTGCTTTCAGATTTCATGTGTCCATTTGTCAGTATTTCGTTCATTAGTTCTAAGAAATATTTGGAGATACGTTGTTTGCTGGATTCTGGGTCCCGAGTTTTTTGAAAGAGCCAGTTCTGGATGATTTGAGTTCCTAAGTTTGAAAGGTGCTTTGAAGGTGCTGTGGTGAGCTGCTGCACTGTATCTTGCAGGTGGTATACATCACTTCCACTGTGCGTTGATGGTGGGCAATCAAGCAGGCTGCTTTGAGTGGAATAGTGTTGAGCTGATTGTCTGCTGGGGGGCTACATTTCTCCAGGCAAAGATCAGTCCCAACACAATCCTGACCCCTATCTTGTCGATTGTGGAGTGAGGAGGTGACTTACCCATCACTGAATTCATGTTGTACTCTTGTAGTTGTACAACTTCTATTGTACTGTTGTATTCACAGTATTTAGATGGCTGATCCCTATCAGTTTCTGGTTGGCGGTAACCCCAGATGATGATGATTTTGATGGGGAGTGTTCGCAGATGGTCATGACGTTGGATGTCGAGAGATTGATTTGGAGATGGTCCTTGTTTAGTCCATGGGTGACTTATTCCAAGCCAGAATGTTGTCAAGTTCTGGCTACATTTGCTAAACAGACGACTACGGTATCTGAGGAGTCATGAATAGTACTAAACAGAAGTGCAATCATCAGTATCATCTTCAATTATGATCTTATGCAGGAGAGAAGGTTTATGAAATATTAAATTTTTTTCACTCGGCATGGGGTTGCTAGGCCAGTATTTATTGCCCATCCTTAATTGTTCAGAGCGCAGTTGAGAGTTAACCGCATTACTGTGAATCTGGAGTCATATGTAGGTCAGACCAAGTAAAGGGCAGATTTCCTTCCATGAAAGACATGGGTGAACCAGGTCGGCTTGTATGAGAATTGATATTCGTTACATGGTCACCTGTTTTTATTCCCGTTTAATTGAATTCTAAGCTTGCCACCTGTCTTGAAGTGGGATTCGATTCTGTTACACGAGAGCATTGACCTGGACTTCTGGATTGCTAGTCCAGTGGCATTACCGCTATGCCACCTCTCCCTGTGTAAGTCCCATATTGTAATACTGTTGATGATACTTCGCATTATTTTGCTGATGATGAGTAGGGCAATGTGCTGAAATTGACAGTTGAATTTATTTATTATTTTTGTAGGGAGGGTGTGCTTGGTTCACGGTTAGGCTAATTCTGGAACGCATGTTATCAAGTTTGCTGAAATGTTGTCAGTGTTTGCAGTATCCAATGCCATCACCTATTTCTTGATATCACATGGAATGGACTGAATTGGCTGAAGACTGGCCTCTCTCTTGCTTGGGCCTTCGGGGAGAGACTAAGCTGCATCGGCATTCTGCAATTCTGCCTGAGGATTCTTGCAAATGCCTACCCTTGTCTTTTGCACTGATATGTTGTGCTGCCCCATTGTTTGAAGGTTAGGTATGTGTGGGGCTTCCTGCTCCAGTTAGTTGCTTCATTGCCGCACACCATTCACAATAGGATGCGGTAGGATTGTACAGCTAAGATCTGACATGTTGGTTGTAGGATCACTCACCTCTATCCATGACATATTGCTTCAATGTTAGCTATTCAAGCAGTCCCGTGTTATTGCTTCTCTAGTTTAACAATTTCTTTTTAGGTATTAAATAAAAATTGAAAGAACAGCAGATGTTATAAATCAGAAACACAAGCTCAGCAGATCTGGTAGCATCTGGAGAGAAATCAGAGTTTAAGTTTCGGATCTGTTGACCCTTTCTCAGAACCGATGGTAGCTAGGAAAATGTCACTTCATAATGATAAATGGGAACAGAATCCAAAGAGAGAGAAAAACAGTTTGGCAGGCAAAGGAGTGGATAATGATCTGGCTTGGAGGGTGAATAGCTACTAATGAGGGCTGTTAGTGCCTTACAATGGGTCGTGTGGAATAACAGATTGTGATAACAAGGCCTGGTGTGCAGAGGTAGGGGCAAGGACGTGGGAGAGTTCAAGCCCAAAGGTATTGCACTTGATATTGAAGCTGGAGGGCTGCAGGGTCCCCAAACACAAAATGGGGTGCCATTCTTCAAGTTTTCACTGAGCTTCGCTGGAGCGCTGCAGCAACACTGAGGTCAAGATATTGGCCAGGGGCTAGGATGATGTGTTGAGGTGGCACTTCTTCCCTCATGTTGGTTTCCTTTATTGCAGCAAATTCTGTTCAACCATTAGCTCCATTCTTGTCTTACCTTTGTTTCTGGTCCCCCTAGTGATCAAATTTTAAAATAATTCTCATCTTGTTTAAATTCTGTAATGATATTGTCTCTTTTATCTCGGACTGATAACTGGCTCATTGCATTCAGACTATACAAGTGCTAGGCAAAGACCATTTCTAATGCAAGAATCTAACCATCTCTCCTTGATTTTTTTAGTGTCACTAACCTTGCTGAATCTTCTATCATCAACTCCCTGCATCTCACCATTGACCGGGAGGGTAACTGGATCAGCCAAATAAATATTGTGCATATGAGAGATGGACATTGGACAGCATGTACCTTGCCTCCTAACCTCACCATGATGGCTGTCAATCATGTACACAACACTGCTAAAGACTCCACTTTTCTGGCTGATTGCAGCTTCAACAGCACTGAACTCAACAGCATCCTAGACAAATGAGGGCATTTGGTTTGGGGTTGGGTACGTTTTGGTGCAGATCATTTGCCCCCGCCCCCCCCCCCCCCCCTCATTTTGGCTCAAAATTGTATTGGCGTTGAGCTATTTTGGCACCAATTCAGAATTTAAAAAAAAGTCTTGTTTGGTTAAAGCAGAGAGGATGACTAACAACCTGATGTAATTTTCTCAACTAGCAAGAGTTGATCGTCAAAGCTGTAATGACCCGCTATGGAATCAAATCTCCTTTTGTAATCATTTTCTCATTTAACAATTGTTAATAGTCATCTACTGCCATGATGATACTTAAGCCTTTCTGTCTTCACATTGGAAAGCTGTAATACAATTTTCTTGTAGAGTCCATACCAGAAATGACTGAAAACATTCTAAGCAAGAGAGACAAACCAAAATTTTCACACGATGGTTATCTATATGTGTTTGATAAATGTAGCAAAATGTAGAAATTAGTTTTTATAATGAAAAGGTTAAAATTAATGAATAAAACGAATTAGATTTATTTCTTACAATGCAATAAAAATGAATTTCTTACGGGCTCTTCAAGACTTTTTTAAAATTCTGCACTGATGCCAAAACAGCTCAGCACCAAAGTAATGAGCGCCAAAACAGTTTAGAGCCAAATGGCGGGGCCAAATGATCGGCACCAAAAGGGCGGTGCCAGATAGTCCCATTCCATTGGTTTGTACCCCATTTGTTACCTTGAACCTTTACTCCTTTGACCGCTGTCCTATAGTGGCAGCAGTTCATGTTGTGTACAAGATTTACTGCAGCAGCTCACTAAGGCTGTTTCAAAAACACATTTCAAATCTGTGACTTCTGCAATCTATTCTAGAACAAGGGATCTAAACTTTTCCAATGACAACCCCAATTCAAGCTGGGGGAGGAAATGACAGACCTGCAAGATTAACTGGTGGTTCTAGAGGTTGAGAGTGGTAGGAGGAGTTTTATTCTTTCAAAAGCAGTCAAAGCTTGCCGCTTACACTACTGCACAACAAAGGGCACGCGTTGAGTTATTTAGACTGCATCAACAGCTTGCAAAAAATACAAGGATTTAAAGTTGTTTCTAACTTGCTTACTTGGTCAAAGCTCGAGCTGTTAATGCCTTGGAGCTCTAAACCACATAAGTTCAGGCTGTGATCAAGTGAGGTTGCAGCCCCCATTTTGTAAAGCCCTGATCTCAAAGAACAAGGTTAACAGTGGTGTGAAAGCAACAATGTCTGCAAATCTCATGCCATCCTAATTTGGAAATTTATTGCTGTACATTTACTGTCGCTGGTTTAAATCCTGGAACTCTTTCCTTTACACACTATAGGTGTCCCTATATCACAGTCTCTATTGGTTCAAAAGCTGCAAGCCATCACTAACTCAAGTGTCATTAGGGTTGGTAATGTCTCATACAAACAATTATTGTTAGATCATATGTTTTTTAGCAGCTTGTGATGTTTCTGTTCATTAAAGACAATGAATACATGGAAGTTGTTATTTTTGATGAAAATAAATTTTGGACTTTATCACTGACACTAGAGTTCTGGTGATGCAATTTTTAAATAATTGGCAATTTTGAGATTGCTTGTGATTTTCTTTCAATCTTGACTTTTTAGATGTTTCCAAAGTTTATAACTATATTGGGTATATTTTTAACTTTCAAGACTGAGCATACAAGCGTTTCTGTATTTTCAAATGGCTACTTCATGTTGTCCCCCATTGTGTTCTGACTTGTATATAAATCAACTTGCGAGCAGTCCCAAAAACAGAACCTGTTCACAACCTGGAGATGTGGTATACTTAGTTTTGTTTGTTCTATTGTAGGCACGTTTCTTTTGTGGATTGCCCAGGGCACGACATCTTGATGGCTACTATGTTGAATGGAGCTGCTGTCATGGATGCAGCTTTGCTTCTGATAGGTAATTGGGGTGTTGACAGTAGGTGTGGATTTGCACTATCATCCACGGACTGTTGTTCTTAATTTCATGACTGTGTTAATTACTTCTGTACTTTACTCTTGATACAAGATTTCTTAAACAAATCCTTATGATCCAAGGAATCCTGAAAGAAGCTATCTCAAGTTATTTCTGAAATCTTGGCACAATAGTTCTTAATTTTTTCTTGTGTAAATTGAAAAGTGAATAAGAATGTCTGGGTTACATTGCCCGAGCAGAAACTGATGGTACAGGACTTGGCTATGAAGGTGGCTGAACCGTGATCTTGAGTTCATGTCGCACTACATGTGTATCCATAAAATCTTCCATACTGTCCTGTTTTGATACCATCACCTTGATAAATTATGATCTCTACCTTAATTATTGTTTAAGTTTTGAATTATTTATTACTTTGGTTAGATCCTTGGCATATGACTCTTATACTTGTTATTCCAGTCATTTGGTTTGTCTCCAGCACCGCCTTATTTTTAACTTTTTGTAATTATCTCTCTGCCGCATTTAATCGGATTATAGGTCGTCCCTTCACTTATTATTCAGCTCTTGACACTTTACTCACACTGACTTTTGATCACCTGCAGAGACCTTATTCAACATTCCACTCACCACTTGTATGATCTTTTGATCTCTCTGCTGATAAATTCTGTCTGTGTGCTTCTCTCTCACTTCCCCTGACCAAGAAGCTCTACTCCAATTGCTTGTGATTTCAAATAAACCTGTTAGACTGTAACCTGGTATCATGTGACCTTTGACTTTGAGTTAAAGCCATGAGCAATGCTGAAGAATACAAATGTTTTTAGTCCAGAAAGTTAAGAGAATAGTAGAAATTCTACGTAGTTGACCATCAGATCAGTTGATAGCATTCTTTCAGGGACTGTATTCCATGCTCATTTAAAACTGAGTATTTAAATTTAATAATTTCTTGTGATGAAGATAGAGTTCCCTTTTAAATGATCTCCAGGGCTGGAATTATTTAATTGAAGTAAAGTGTGTGAATCTATTTCCCTTAACTGTGTAAGGGTTGGTCTAAAAATGAACAGATGAGAGTTTATTTAGCGGAGATTTCAAAGGCTCAGCAAACATGATTATCAGTAGTGCTCCAAGTCCAACCTGATGATGATGTCTAATTTTTGAAAATGACTAATATTTTGATATTTCCCAGTTATGTATTACCTGATTCTCTTGTTGGGACAATGACATTGTCCTTTGCCTGATAGGCAATCAAAGGTTGAGGGTCAGGAAAAGTCCCATGATCAATCCTGGCACAGGTTGTCTTTGGTAACTAGGCAGCACAGTGATGCAGATACTGCAGTTGGCGTCAACGTCCTTATCTGAACAAAAATACAGATTTACTGGGTTTCCCATTCCTGTGTTGCGCATATATGAATGGCAAGTAATTAAGGATGGAAAACGTTTGTAAGACCCTTGAAAGAGTCATGAAGGAATTTCCCTCACTTCTTGGAGTCAGGTTTGTCGGTTAAGTATCAAAGCATTGTAGGTATTTGAAATTCTGTCTTTGCACATTCCAGCTGTCTGTAAATGTAGTTTCTTTGTAACAAGTTCATAATCATATATGTTACATTTTATGCTGAATTACTTTTTCTGAAATGTTTTCTTTCTTTTACCGGTGGGAAACTAATTATTGAAAGCTTGGAATTGTAAGCATTTAACCTTTTATGCTATAGTTACTGGTTTCTCTCCTCCGCAGCTGGTAATGAATCTTGCCCACAGCCTCAGACTTCAGAACATCTGGCTGCTATTGAAATCATGAAACTGAAACATATTCTGATTCTGCAGAACAAGATTGACCTTGTAAAGGAAAGTCAAGCAAAGGAACAGCATGAACAGATTCTTGCTTTTGTTCAGGGTAGGTTGTCCCTAAACTAAATTTCATTCAGATTTTGACTTGTAATTTCATGAATCTTTGAATGAAATCGCACATGAAGGACCATTTTATTCAGTCATCCATCATCATCTTTTCTGTTGAATTTTATCTAGTCACATTTCTTTCCCCTTCTCCAATAACCATATTCTTCCGTTATCTGTCTTATGGGACGTTGTTAAATATGGTTTATAAAATCATGAGAGGCATGGATAGGGTAAATAGACAAGGTCTTTTCCCTGGGGTGGGGGTTCCAGAACTAGAGGGCATAGGATCAGAGTGAAAGGGAAAAATTTTAAAAGGGACTTAAGGGGCAACATTTTCACAGAGGGTGGTGTATGGAATGAGCTGCCAGAGGAAGTAGTGGAGGCAGGGACAATCGCAAAGTTTAAAAGGCATGTGGATGGGTATATGAATAGGAGGGGTTTAGAGGGATATGGGCCAAGTGCTAGCAAATGGGACTCGATTAATTTAGGATATTTGGTTGGCATGGATGAGTTGGATCAAATGCCTGTTTTCGTGCTGTACATCTCTGTGACACTGTCACCAGCAGTTTGAGATGTGGGTGTCACAGATTGTCCAGCATTCATTTCCTGTCCCCAGTTCTCCTTGAGGTTGGTGATTTGTCGCCTTGAACCACTGCAGTCCATCTACTGTAAGGAGATCCACAATGTTGTTGTGGAGGTATTCCAGGATTTTGTCCCATGGACATTGAACAAATGACATTACATTTCCAAGTCAGGATAGTGAGTGGCTTGGAAGAGAGATTGCACGTGGTGGTGTTCCCATGTTTCTGCTGCTCTTGTCCTTGTAGGTGGGAGTTGTGAGTTGGGCAGACACTGTGTGAGGATCTTTGCTGAATTTAAGCAGTGCATTCTGGAGATAGTACACATTGCTACTACTTATCATTGCTGGTAGAGGGAGTGGATATTTATGGATGTGGTGCCAGTCAAACATATTGCTTTAACTTGATGGTGTCAAGCTGCTTGAATTTTGTGGAGCTGAACATATCCAGGCAAGTGGGGAGTATTCCATCACACTCCTGACTTGTGCCATGTAGATTGGAGGCTGGCTTTCGGGAGTGAGGAGGTGAGTTACTGTGCAGTATTCACAATGTCTGACCTACTTTTGTAGCCACTGTCTTGATGTGGCAAGTCCAGTTGAGTTTTTGGTCAATGGTAACATCAAGGATATTGATAGTGGGGGGATTTCAATGATTGCCACACCATTAAATTTTAAAGGGCAGTGCACAGATAGTTGTCTTATTGAAGATGATCATTGCCTGGCATTTTTTTTTGAGGTGTGAATGTTGCTTGCAACTTGTCAGCCCAAGCCTGGATATTGTCCAGATCTTGTTGATATTGAACATTGACAGATTCAGTGTTTGAGGAGTAGCAATGTTGCTGAACTCTGCAATGATCACAAACATCCCCACTTCTGACGTTATGTGGGGAGCACGGCAATTGAAGCAGCTAAAGATATTTGGGCCTAGGACACTACCATTAGGAGCTCCTGCAGAGATGCCCTGGAGCTTAGATGAATGACTTCCAACAACCATAGTTATCGTCCTATGTGTCAGGTTGACCTCAACCAGTAGAGAATTTTCCCCAGTTCCCATTTATTTCAGTTTTGCTATGGCATCTTGATGTCACTGTCAGTCAAATGCAGTCTTGATGTCAAGGGCTGTCACTCTCACCTTCACCTCTGGAATTCAGCTCTTTTGTCCATGTGTGAAGCAAGGCTGTAATGAGGTCAGGAGCTAAGTGGCCTTGGAGGAACCTAGACTCTGTCAGTGAGCAGTTTGTTGCTACTTGATAGCTGTTGGTGACTCCTTCTATCATTTTACTGATCAAGAGTAGACTACTCAAGTGGTAATTGGTCTGGATGGAATTGTCTGCTGTTTCTGGACAGGACATACATGGGCAATATTTTACATTGCTGGCTTAATGCCAGCATTGTAGTTGGAATCATCACAGAATTGCTACGGTGTGGAAACAGGCCCTTTGACCCAACAAGTCCACACCAACCCTCAGTATCCCACCCAGATCCAGTTCCCTACCCTATTATCCTATGTTTAACCCAGACTAATGCGCCTAAAGTATACCTACATCCCTGAACACTATGGACAATTTAATATGGCCAATTCACCTAACCTGCACCTCTTTGGATTGTGGGAGGAAACTGAAGCACCTGGAAGAAACCCAGGCGAACTCTGGGAGAGTGTGCAAACTCAACACAGACGGTCGCCTGAGGCTGGAATCGAACCCGAGTCCCTGGTGCTGTGAGGCAGCAGTGCTAACGACTGAGCCACCGTGCCTCCCTAAAGTGGATCAGCTTGCAGTTGAATGCATATCAGCTGTTTCATAGAAGTTTGACTTGTTTTTTTGTGTGGTTTAATCTCTTTTCAGTGAAGAAAACCTTGGCTGTGTACTGTATTTCCAAGTTTTGCACCATTTACAAACTTGAGACATTAAGCTGGGTCCAGTTAATTAATATACATCAGAAAAAGCAGTGGTCCTAATAACAACTCCAGAGAAGCATTACTTTTTAGCAGTCTAAAAATCAACTGTTTACTGTTACACTCTTCTTTGACCACATTTACATGTATGCATGTGAGTCTGTTATGTGGTGTTTCATTAAATACATTTTGTGAGTCTATATTTTAAAAACATCATCCCATAACCACCCTCTATTGTTTCATTCAAGAGCTGGATCAAGTTAATAAGACATGATCTGCCCTATTAGAATAAGAAGATAACCAATTATAATATTTTTGATTGGGGTGTTATTGTTGGCCAGTAAACTAGAGGAAAGGCCCTGTTTTCTCTTTAGGAAGAATTGACTAGAGTAGTATTTAGCTATGGTTCAGTGATACAGAACAACTCACTGAAAGGGTAACACTCTTGAAAAGTAGAAACTGCAGTGAACTAATATATATAGAAATGAGAAAAAGAGTAGCAGATTATGGAAATCAGAAACCAAAACAGAAATTCTTGGAAAAATTCAGAAGGTCTGGCAGCATCTGTGAAGAGAAATTAGAGTTAATGTTTTGGGTGCTGTTTTGAAGATTTATTGGACCTGAAACATTAATTTTTCTCCACAGATGTTGCCAGATATGTTTTTTTTTCCAGCAATTCATTTTTGTCCAGAAATGAATCTGTTCTGCAGTCAAGCCCCATTACAATATGTGAGCATCATGATTATTAATTGTTAATAATTATCAGGTTCGTTCAAGGTAAACATTCATTTGGAACAATGGCATTTGAAAGGAACAGATTGACACTTAGAATTGTATGCCAGTGTTAGATGTTTGCTTCAGAAGTTGAGGGAATTGTAGGAAGCTCATTATATTTGAGGTTATTTCATTACGTTAATATCTTAAATTTCAAAAGTTATGGTTGCACTGTTAAGCAATAATATATTGTTTGGAGTTATTGCCTAATAACTTTACATGTTTGGATGCACAGGTACAGTTGCAGAAGGAGCACCAATTATTCCAATCTCAGCACAGCTAAAATATAACATTGAAGTAGTGTGTGAATATATTGTAAAAAAGATTCCAGTTCCCATTCGAGATTTTATATCTGAACCGAGGCTAATTGGTGAGTGTTTTATTTTCCTTGTTCTTTGAAATCTTGGATTATTTATGCATTGGACGATGGTCATAATTTTGAACAAGTCTGAAAGGACTGTATTTACTTTCAGTGCACGATAAAGTATTCTGTAAATGCAGTATACTTCAAACCATTAGTTATTTTTCATATGGAATTGGGCGTAATCATTTTGTTACCAAGCACTGCATGTCTTTGATCTTTTGTTGGTATTAAGGTTAACTGATTTTAAATGGAATGGAAGTAGGAGTTTTTTAGATTTTTATTTGTAAGAACACAGTTCTAACATGTAGGGTATCTGCACCTGAAATGTTCTTCCTTGTTTTGGAATTGGACGCAATGTTGTATGTTTCAGGCCTTTTTTGTTTCTTGTCGCTGATATTATTAGTAAAATTTACTGTTTAGCCTGGTTAATTTAGTTTGAACAACAGGCACGTTCTGATGTTGGTTCTAGTATGTCAAAGCGACCAATTTTAGTTCTTTAATCATTCCTTGAAGTACTGTTGAATGGTTTTCCTCCCATTGAATTGGCCTTCAGTTATGTGGTTGAGGCTCTGACTTGTTGAATGTTCTAGAATTGTATGCAGTTTCCTGAGACGTATATTGCTGGTAATTTTAGTGGAATATAACTGTATGTACCTTAACTTACAAGAGAGTTCTTCTCGCTAACAGCCAAGCCATTTCAATGATAAACATCCCAGTTAAGTATCTGTTAGAACACATTACAATTTGGGAAATTCCAGGTTGTGCCACTGTTGTGACATGGGTTACTTTTTCACCATCTTTGCCACAATTTAAATTTTGACTCTCTCAGCCTTTAGTTGTCTTCACAGTATACCCCAGATGTTCAGCTTCAAGTTTTGTTTTGTCACTACTCTCTTAATTTTAAATCTAGCCACTTTGGCTATTTTCCTGAACACTTCTCTCTTTACTGTTCACTGCTTTTACTTCTGTGACTTTTCATTAAAGTACTACTTGAATCTAATCTATTTTATTTATATATAAGCTAGAATTTTGGGCATTTCTTTTTCTCTTGATCTTGAAGGGCGTTGAAGTGAATTACATACTTTAAAATTTGTTTTTACATTTTCTCTCCATCAATGCAGTAATTCGATCTTTTGATGTCAACAAACCTGGCTGTGAAGTAGATGATCTAAAAGGTGGTGTGGCTGGTGGCAGCATTCTGAAGGGAGTATTAAAGGTATGACCAAGAACAGAAATTGGAATGGAGTGCAGTTGGGAGCCTCTGAATTGGGTCTACTATGGTTGAAAAGTTTAAATCTGATTTATTGGTGTCTAATGTGGAAGGTGTTTTTGTTGCTGTAGCTTGATATAAAATCTATTACTAAAATCTGTTTTCTTTCAGTTATATACGCTAACTTGCATAAGTTTCAAATATCTTCAAATCCCCTAAATTCCTGCTGGTGGCAGTAATGAGCTTTTAGTCACTGCTAGTATCTGTCTGAAGGAACTTCTGCTGATGAAGGGTTTATGCCCGAAACTCCACTTGTCCTGTTCCTGAGATGCTGACTGACCTGCTGGGCTTTTCCAGTACCACATTCTAGACTCTGATCTCCAGCATCTGCATTCCTCACTTTCTACTACTTGCTTCTATTGCAGCCTTTTCACCTGATCGCTGTGTAACAGTAAAGGTTGTGTTTCAAGTTGTGGTCTATAGTAAATGTTACAGTTGAGTACAGACCTTTAAAACACTCTTAAGCCCCTTAGTTTTGTACAGGGGAACGTCGATTATCCAAACGTGATGGGCAGGCATTATTTTGTTTGGTTAATCAATTTAAATGCCTTTTCTTTGTGGCTCGGAGTTTTTAAAATCTGCTCCTCGTTCAGGAGACTGCAGCATCACACAACACGCGAGGCCCGCCCTCAACCCCACCTCCCATTCCCCGACTTCTACTCCTAACACCATCCAACCCCACCTCACACCCCGTGCAACCCCACGCCTCCTGCCTTGTGCAACACCCTCCCTGCTCCAACCCTGTCCAACACCTCCCCCTCCCCCAACACCACTCTCAACTCCCTGCCCCCAATCCTTTGAAGTACCCTGCCCCAATACTCCCCACCCCATCCAACACCGCCCTCCCACCCCAACACCTCCCTGTGCTCAACAACCCCCCCATCCCCCCGCCCGCAACATTGCCCCCTCTCCAGGGCAGCTGGACTGGATACCAATAACAACACTGCTGCTGCTGCCGCCTTTGTGGGGTAAGTCTCCAAATGGCACACGCGCGCACTCAGCCACATACACAGCGTTGTACTGCAACTCTTTGCCAGGTTCCACCTTTACCATGCACAGGACAATGTTGGTCAGATTATTTGAGGAAGGGACAGTGGGGGTTAGGGTACACCTTTGTGTAGAACTCCGGGGAAAGTGTGGGGAGAGAGAGAGACAGAGGGCGGGCAGTCAGTCATTTGGAGACGGTGCCTGTTTAATCTCTGTTGAAACACGTCTTTGTAATGTTTCCATTGAGACCTCGGGATCTGCTTCAGATAAACCGATTTTCAGATAATTGGTATTCGGATACAGGTTCCTCTGTATTAGCTTACTCAAGAAGTGTGTTTATTCTTTAAAATCAGCAATGAATATGCCTTGATTGGTTTTAATGATGCACCCTTACTCATCAAATTTAAATTTAGTTCCTTTGATTAAAATACATAAACAAAAGTTAGGAAAAGACAAGTTAGTTTGTCAAGCCAACTTCTCACTCATGATAATTTGAAGTAAATCAGCAATGTAATCTCTTTTCTGGCATGAAAAAACAATGGATAATAAAAATGGTGGGAAATTCGTTTCTAAACCACTCTTTGGCAATCAGAACCAATCTAGCTGATTATTTGGACCATGTTTTATTTTGAAAGCCACTTTAATTCTGGTTGATGGAGCCTGTTCCCCAGTCATAAAGTGGCCCACCTCTATCTTGAAGGTATCCAGATAATTAACATTGGCCGATAACAGAATGTGTCTCAGAAAAGATTTGTCAAACCGCTTTCTTCTTACTCTTCTGTAGTTCAAGCTTGGGTCATGGTTTTCCCCTCAATCTGTTAAACTAGAGTAATTTATTAGTAGGCACTTTATTTTCTACCTGAAACCTTGCATTTATGTTCTAACTTGTTAGAAATGAGTGATTTCAGCATTTGTCTGTGGTAATCATCCCATTTCTCAAGTGACTGAGTATTAGTTGTATTCTATATAATATGATTTTTTTTCAGAAAGTTCATCATAAGTGTTTGGTCTCAGCCCACTGGCAGCTGTGTGGGTCTAGATTTCCCATTTTGGTGTGCTGACTTTCACCTCATTGGTCGTCTTCCTAAAGTATTTTTCATGTTTTCCATTTTAAGTACTTCTCAAGTCATGGTTTTTGTCTTATTGGTTATTTGTGATGAGTATTCCTCAATGTTCTGATAACATTATGATAAAATGTTTTCCTTTTTGTTGACTATTGTGAGTCTTTATTCCCTTCATACCAGTATCCTAACAGTGGAAAACAATATTTGTTATTTGCCACTGGAATTTTTTCAGTTTTCAGCACCTTTTAGATTTTACCCTTTAACACCAATTTTCCATTTTTATTTGGGGGGGGGGGGGGGGGGGGGGCGGGGGGCGCGGGAAGCACTTGAACATTTCATAATTATAATCTCCCATTTCTAATATCATTCTGGAGAATCTTTACATTTCTTCGTATTTGAAGTATGCCTGTGCTTTCCCTCAAATTTTAACATTCGCTCTTGCATTCTTCGTCAGTTTGGCATAGGAACACGTAGTATCAGTTGCTGAGATGTTGTACAGTTTGATTCCATTGTGACTGATTTCTACTTTAACTCCATTTTCCCATCTTTGCTGCATAGCAGTGGACATCCTAACCTAATTCAAACTCCATGTTGAAAACTTCAGTTGTCTTTGAAGTCATAGCTTTTTAGACAAATTTGATCAAACTAATTTCACTCCGAATGTCCCAACCTTAATTTTAACAAAATGCCTGTTTGCACTCTAGTCTCTCTGGGGAACGAAGTAGTTTCTCTGTTTCTACCTTTTCAAATCCTTACTACATTTTAAATTTCATGTTCACCTGTATTCTAGGACATA
This sequence comes from Hemiscyllium ocellatum, assembly GCF_020745735.1. NCBI lineage: Eukaryota > Metazoa > Chordata > Chondrichthyes > Orectolobiformes > Hemiscylliidae > Hemiscyllium > Hemiscyllium ocellatum. The sequence goes on along the minus strand of NC_083412.1, from coordinate 43,283,670 downwards.
TATTCAACTTGGCCTTGTAATTTAGTCCTCTGGTTCTGGGTCTCAATCTAGTGAATCTGCACTGTGCTCTTATCTGTGGCAGCCAGTAAACCAACTGAAAGCTGTAATATAAAGGTGAACTTGCAAATATTCCCTGCAACTGGAATGAAGTTTCCTCTTTGTAATTCCTTTTCGGTCCAACTCATCCGTGCCAACCAGATATCCTCAATTCCTCTCGTCACATTTGCCAGCACTTGGCCCATATCCCTCCAAACTCTTCCTATTCATACACCCATTCAGATGCCTTTTAAATGTTGTAATTATCCCAGCCTCCTCCACTTCTTGAAGGAGTTCATTCCATACACACACTGCCCTCTGTGTGAAAATTGTTGCCCCTTAAGTCACGTCTAAATCTTTCCCCTCTCATCCTAAACCTATACCAGCTAGTTCTGGATTTCCCCCACCCCAGGGAAAAGACTTTGTCTACTTGGCCTATCCATGCCCCTTATGATTTTATCAACCTTTATAAGATCACCCTTCAACACTCCGGAAGGAACAGTCCAAACCTATTCAGCCTCTCCCTGTAGCTCAAACCCTCCAACCCTAGCAACATGCTTGCAAATCTTTTCTGAACTTTTTCAAGTTTCACAACATCCTTCCTTTGGGAGGGAGACCAGAATTGCACACAATATTCCAAAAGTGGCCTAACCAATGTATTGTACAGCTACAACATGACCTCCCAACTCCTATATTCAATGCACTGACCAATAAAGGAAAGTTTACCAAACACCACCTTCACTATCCTATCTACCTGTAGCTCCACTTTGGTGGAACTGTGAACCTGCATTCCTAGGTCTCTTTGTTCAGCAACACTCACCAGGACCTTACCATTAAGTATATAAGGCCTGCTCTGATTTGCCTTTCCAAAATGCAGCACCTCACATTAAATTAAATTCCCATCTGCTGAAATCCAATATGTTATTCTTTTACTTTCATAATTGTGCATTAGGTTTCAGTGGTTTGTGTAAAATAGATGCACATTCTTTTGTGCCATGCACAGATTTGTAGTGGATGTGGGTTGATTTGAGGTATTCAAAAAGGTATTGCATGCTTTTTTTAAATAGAAATAACATGCAGGGATCGGGAAAAAAGATAGGAGATTGTGATTAAGCCAGAATACTCAGAGCTGGTGTAGAAACCTTGGGCCTCTTCCTACAACATAACAGTTGTGTAATTCTATCATATTTGTTCAACACGCAATCACATTATCCTTAGTGACTGGGAACTCCCTAGAATTGGCACAACTGCTGGCTTGTGTTGTCTTATTTGGTAGAAGGGGTGAGGATGATAATTTAGTAGTACTGTCACCAGACTAGTAATCCATAGACCCAGTTAATGTTTTGGGGAGTTGACTTCAAGTCCCACTGCGGCAAATGGTAGACTTCAAATTCTAGATTTTTACTAAACTCAAAGTCTAAAAACCCATCTCATTCATTAGGGAAAGAAACTGCCATCCTTACTTCTGGTCTACATATAACTCCAACCCACAGCAATATGATTGATTGATAACTTCCCTCTGAAATGGTCTAGCACATCAGTTATATCAACCATTTGGCACCATAACCAGCTGGCATCAACCAAGACACCATAACTGACAATGGTGAACACAGCTCTGTTGACACCGTGCAAAGTCTAATTTGATAACATCTGGAAATAGTGAAAACTTTTAACTCCTTTCCTAATGATTTTTTTATGTGTACCTACACGAAACAAGGACCACCATCTTATCAAGGATAGGGATAGGCAATAAATGGTGGCCTAGACAGTGATGTCCACATAGTAATGAGTGATTTGTTTTTTTAATAATTTTGTTTTGTATTACAGGTAGGGCAGGAACTTGAAGTTCGACCTGGTATTGTGTCAAAAGACCATGAGGGGAAGCTGATGTGCAAGCCCATCTTTTCAAAGATTGTGTCACTCTTTGCGGAGCACAATGACCTTCAGTTTGCAGTACCAGGTGGCCTTATTGGTAAGGAGCATACTTTACTTTTAAGCCATCCAGTTTTGAAGTTTTACTTGATAAAGCATATTACCTAATTGTTGGTGTGGTCCAGAAAGTCACTTAACACAGTGCAGGAAATGCTTTTTTGTATGTTAGTATGTTGAGAAAGCCATTTCATGGGGAAAGAAATGCAAATGATCCACCTTTATGCTTATTCATAACAAATGACATTTATTATTGATAATAAGTTGTTTTAATTAGCAAATGCCTTTTTATATGATTAGAAATATTTTTTGTAGATGATTGTACTCCAGCAATTCAGCCAAGTAAAATAGCATTAAAAAATCAGAAGCCTACTTATTTTCAAAGCATATGACAAGAAATGCTGCTGGTTGAACATTTCTAAAGTTTGATAGCTTAGGATCTGTACAAGTACTAAATTATTGTTCAGTTTAAAATATAACATTCTATTGTGCATGTTCAGTTCCTTCTGTTTCAAGCTGGACTTTCAAAATTAAGCTTGTCCTCAAGGTTGGAGTTGATCAGTTCCACTCAATGAATATCTGTTTAAAAATATTTCATGGCCTAGTCAATTGACAAAAAAGTCATTTTAACCACTGAGTCATTAGATTTTCATTTTGTGTGTGATAATGATCAGTGCCAAGTATTGTAAAAATCAACCATATTGTCAAGGACAAAATTTGATCCCTTACTGTCTTTCATCACAAAACATACTGGTGACAATAGTATGTTTTCTTGCTTTCAGTGCGGGACCCAGTTAAATAAGTCCAGCAGTAAGATTAGAATATATTCAGTATTGTGAAGTGTAGATTTTTCTTCCCATGCAATAGTGTATTCTGGTATATACCCAGTGTATTATGAGACTCATAGCCAGCAGATTGCAAAGAGTTGATAGCTGTCCAGTTGTTGGAAGGTGCAAAACTACTATTATTTTTAGTGACTGACCTTGCTTCTTTTAGGTGTTGGAACTAAAATTGATCCAACTTTATGCCGTGCTGATCGTATGGTGGGACAGGTGCTTGGTGCTGTTGGAGCTCTTCCAGAAATCTTCACAGAACTGGAAATCTCCTATTTTCTTCTCAGGCGATTGTTGGGTGTGCGTACAGAAGGAGACAAGAAAGCAGCAAAGGTGAATTCAAAATTGTGCATTACCTCATTTTTGAAAATAATATCTAAAAATAAGTTTTGAAGAATTGGGTGGTATATTAATCTGCTGAAACTTGGCATTTGAAGTTCAGAAAATTAAATGTGATTTTTTTTTTAAACAAGTGTCTAGGCCATTAGTTTACTGAAACAATGGATAAATCGAGAAGTGTTTAGTTTGTTACAAAAATGTTAAAATGAGCAACTCTTACTTTATTCTTGGATTTTGTATTTAAAGCATGCATTGTTTATTATGTTGCACCATTTAATTAAATAGTGAAATTGTATTTAGCAACTGGTAGCCAAAAAAACTTACCAATGATCCTTAAATAGCACTTCCAAATCCATGATCACTTCCAGCTAGAGATCTCCACTACAAGTTCCCCTCCAAGCCGCTCACCATCCTGAAGTGGAAACATATCGCTGTTGCTGGGTCAAAATCCTAGAATTCCCTCCTTCAGGGCATTTTGGGTTAACTTGCATAATGTGAAGTACAGAGGTTCAAGAAGGCAGGTCACTACCACTTTTTCAAGTGCAGCTTGGAAGAGGCAGTAAATTCTGGCCCGCCAGCAAAGCCCATGTCCCATTTGTGGGTTTTTTAATAAAACGTTTTATAAGAAGTGAATTTTAGCATCTGATTTTGTTCCTCTAGGTACAAAAGTTATCCAAAAATGAGGTGTTGATGGTAAATATAGGATCCCTTTCTACTGGAGGAAGGGTCAGTGCTGTGAAAGCTGATTTGGGGAAGATAGTGCTCACAAATCCAGTGTGCACAGAAGTTGGTGAAAAGATTGCCCTTAGCCGAAGAGTAGAGAAACACTGGCGGTGAGTAGCAAAATTGACATAAGTATCAAGTTTTCAGGTGAAGTTTCTGCAAGTTCATATTTTTGCACACTTTGAAAACATATTTATAACTTAAATTTAGAAACTTGTTTCAATAGGATTATTCAAAATGATACTCCGAGAAACATGTTTTTAAGAACACATTGAGAATAATGATGGAAAGTGTATTGCTGATTTACATTGGAATGTTACTTCTAAGCATTAAAGATAATTGAAAACAAAAGTTAAAATTGCTTTGATCTTAATTAACCTTTAACCATTTTTTTTTGTTTATACTCAATATAAAAATTGAACACATGGAACAGATTCATAATTTTGAATGCTTTCAAAGTGTATCAGAGTTGACAAAATCTGCACTATGCCCATTGTTCACATCGGGAAATCTGCTACTTAAGACTGCCTTTTCAACAGTAAAGGAAAACCAAATGCCAAATTACCCACACTGTTCACAATGATCAGAGCTCATGGCTGAATTTAGCTAGCACCTATATATAATGGGCTTATTTTCTCTCTTCAGAATAGCTGTAATGCAGCAAGATCTAGAAAGGATTGAGGTGTTACCAATTGTACAATTATGAAACACACGTAGAAATTGGAATTAACTTTCAGTTAGAAGTGATTGACTTTACTAATTTTGTATTAGACCATAAGATGCAGGAGCAAAATTAGGTCATTTAGCACATCAAAACTGCTCCACCATTTAATCATGGCTGATCTGTTTCTCAACTCCGTTTTTCTCCTCCTCCTCATCCATTCCACCCCCCCCCCCATGACCTTTGATCCCCTTTGCTAATCAAGAACCTGTATATCTATCTTAAATATGTTTAGCGATTTGGTCATCACAGCCTTTTGAGGCAATGATTTCTACAGATTCATCGCCTTCTGAAAAATCACTCCTTATCTCTATTCTAAACGATCGTTCAATAACATTGAGGCTGTCTCTCTGGACCCTTGTCTCTCCTACTAGTGGAAGCATTTTATCCACATCCATTCTTTATAGGCCTCTTTATTATGAGAAGAGCCCCCCTCGTCGCCCGCCCAGCCTTCTAAACTTCATCCAGTACAGACCCATGTTTATGTTTAAGCTCTCCAACCTTGGCATCATTATTGAAAACCTCCTGTGGACCCTCTCTAATGCCAGCATAACCTTTCTTAGATATGGGGCCCCGAAACTGCTCTCACCATTCCAAGTGCGTTGGAACCAGAACCTTATTTAGCCTCATCAGTATATCTTTATTCTTGGCCACTTGAAATAAATGCTAACATTGCATTTACCTTCCTAACTACCAGCTTGAACATGCAAGTTAACCTTAAGAACATCAAGTACCAGGACTCTTAAGTCCCTGTGTATCTCAGATTTCTAAAGCTTTTCCTCATTTTGAAAGCGTTGTGCAGGAGTTATTGCAAATTATTCACACTTCCTTCTTTCGTATGATTCAATGAACAGTGTATCATCTAATGTGATACAAAAGTTTACACACCGGGAACCTGAATTATCTTGAATTAATTCTCTCACTCTGGATAAACAAATTGGTCCTAGGGCACCAGTAGGGTCAACGCACTTCGACTTGTTTTATAATGATCCCTTATAGAAAATGAAAAAGAATTGATTATCATATAATTCAGTTGTATAAACTTAACTTTGTTTCATTCACTCATTAGCTTTTTTTCTTTCTCACAGTTTAATTGGCTGGGGTCAGATAAGAAGAGGTGTAACGATAAAGCCAACAGTTGATGATGATTAACCTAGAGAGAATTATATCATTGAAGAGGACAAGTGGACTGCCTGTCGCAGTATATAACATTTCCAAATACAGTTAAATACTACTTAAACATGGTTGAAAAGAACTTATGGTATCAAGCCAGTTGACTTGGAAAAGTGATTTTTTAAAAAAACTGCAAATATCTCCTGGTGATAAAAAAAACTAATTTATATTTGATTAGAAATTGTTTTCGCTGCAAGAATAAAGTTTCATTTCAATCAGGTCTGTCAACATTGGCAGTCAGTGAACGTAAAACATTAAAAGTGTTTTGACATTTAAAATTAAATGTGTATTTTACCTTCCTTGACATTTCTATTTTCCCTCCTAAATCTACATCTTTCAACTGTTTCATTCAATTACAATAATTTTGTCTGCACCACAAGAGATTGTCCTTGCAGGGCATTTGATAACTTGTGTTGAGAAAAGTGATTGGAGGCAAATTTATTTAAGCTAAATCAAGGCCATCAGACCATTGAATTTCATGCTTATTGATTATCAAACTTTGTTGTTCTCATTAGAATGTTTTGAGAGTTTATTACATGAACTCAAACTGCCTTCAGTTTGGAAACTGGTTCTAACTTTATATCAATCGAGTAGAGAATAACTTGCTAATATGTTGCAGCTTACAACTCATTCCGTACAGAATATTGGGATACAAATCATCTTTGACAGCTGTCAGTATGGATCCTGTATAAAATGAACGTGCAGACTCAGGGCATGAGCTCTCAGAACAAAACTAGTACAATTTGTTCACATCTGCAAATTCTCTCAAAGGCAGTTTGGATGAGAAGTGGAAAATGTCACACTGGTATTTATCAGTAGTGGAAAGTCTGGAGTGGAGTGGAAGTATGTTTTATTATTCAATTATTTCATCAAATGACTGATCTCTATTGATCCTGGTTACTGAAAGTAATGTTTTTTTTTGTGCAGTTTGGTGTTTTTTGTATTTAAAAATCAAAACCTTGAACTGATCACATTAATCTTGTGCAATATATTGAAATGTTCCACTCCTATGAACAATACTGCAAGGTAACAAAAAATTGATGGATATGATTATCAAATGGAAGTTTGCTCAGTCCTTTTGTTCCCAAGTGACATTGCTTCTTGCAAAGTTATTTGCAATTTTTATTGTTTAACAGGGATTCAGTTTGTTTCAGCCACTAAGTAATTCAGCCATATAGACCAATCTTTGCTGAATTCATTCAGGGCACTTCTTGAACATATTATCCTGTAGATACCAACTCGGAAGGAAATGAAAGCAAAACATTTATTGCTAAGAGATTATGTTCACTGTTGCAAATAATACCTCGGCAGTTATTTTAAAAATGGCCATTTGAATGACAAGCTAATGCTGGCATATGGATATAAAACTGTATGCAACAAAAGAGACGAAAATTAACGAAGAAACAAAATCTTCTGTCGCAGTAGTTATGCTGATTAAAGGAACAATTACTGAATCAAAGAAAAACATGGCAAAACATAAATTTTATGCCTTGAGTGCTGCAGATATAGAACCACAGAATTCCTGTAGTGTTGAAGCAGGTTATTCAGCCCATCGAATCCACACTGACTCTCTGAAGAGCATCCCATCCAGACCTAACCCCATCCCTGTATCCCTGCATTTCACGTGGCAAACCCACCTAGCCTGCATATCTCTCCACACTATGAATTATATAGCATGACCAATCCATCTAACCTGCATATCTTTGGAATGTGGAACGAAATTGACATAGACACAGGGAGAACACGTAAGCTCCACACACACAGTTGCCAGAAGGTGGAACTGAACCTGGTCCCTGGTGGTGCTAGCTGCTGAGCTACCATACTACCCTATATAGTCACTTGAAAATTGTATGGAAGCATCTACATGTAAAACACATCTTTTGTATCAATTAGTCGTCATTTTAAGAACATTTATCTGATATTTGTGTCTCTGAAATTCTCATCACAGCTAGCTCACAGCTAAAATATTTCTTGATCTCTTTTCTGGTTATACTTACTACTTGAAATTGCACTAATGGTGTTAGATAATTGAAAATTTCAAAGTTAACTTTAAGTGCTTTTATAATTTTCAAATCTATGATGTCTTTATTAACAATCTTTATTCAACTTTGTTTTATTATTCTACAGATCCACTAATTATTCCAATGTTTAAGGTTTAAAAAAAAGGATAAATGTTTAACAATCATTAATTTTTGACCTTTTTCAATGACCTGCAGCTTCAGGGGACATGGCACCTTTCACATAAATTTAAAGGGGAATTTGGCCTGCCTTGTTGGTTTATTAACCCTTTTTTTGATTCCATTCTTGTTATTTTTTTAATCAGTAGAAAATAGACAATTCCTACTGTGCTCAAATGACTAAAAATAAACCATTAATTCTACTGGTTGTGGTTATACCAAATTAAAACACTAGAAATACTCAGCACTGCTGGCAGCATTTGTGGAGAGAGAACGTTTTTCCTGTTTTGAATCTATGATCTTCCATCAGTTAGGGGAGGAAAAAGTGAAAGTCATCAATTTTTTAAAAATCAACTCCAGTTGTTTCTTTACAGACTGTGCCAGATCTGACTATTTCTGGAGGGTTTTTATTGTCAACATTGCTGTATTTGTATTCCTTTGCAAATTTTTTTTATTCAGGCAACTATTGCCTATTTAATCCTATGGCCTTCAGTTTTGCTGACAAGTCTCAAGTTACTTTTTAAAATTGCACTATCATTCCTTGGACCACTGTACGTTCTCCAGCTGCCATTTGTGATTGTTGAGATTTCTTCAGTACTTTGTCTTCAAGTAGTAACACTACAGTATTGGTTCAGTTTCAATTCCAAATCTGCAGCTTGGTATAGCTCTATTAATTCAAGATCCCTTTGTTCCATTCCTATTAAATAAGATGGATTAAACCTGTTAAGTTCACTGTATATATGTTCATCCCCTTTAATAATGTTCTGAACTGAATTGCTAAGACACTTCCCCTTCAAATCTATGGGCCTGAGATCTAGTCATGAAACAATCCAGTATTAGTACAATATAAGCATGTTATCTTAATTATATCACTGTTTTGGTTCCAATCTTTCTCCTTTTATAACTTTGGTATCCTTCAGTTTGTTCTTAAAACTAGTACATCCTTAATTTGCAGATGGTTTTTATTCCTCAAATTTCCTTGTAGATTCCAATAACACCATCACTACATCCATAACCTTTAAGATATCATGGGTACCAACTAGAACTGCTGCTTTTGAAAGTTGACTCTTGCCTAAATACATTTTTGGTTTTGCAAGGTGATAATCCGGTTCTCCGTGGGTTGCCATCTTGTGGTGGAGAAGCTTGTGTGGTCCTGAAATCTTGTGTGTGATGCTGACTGGAGCTATGCTCCTGGTAGAGTCACCCATGGTGGTAAGGTCAAGGATGAAGACTCTGACCAAGAACGATCCAATCAAGACCTCAATGATGGAACAAGCAGACAAAGTTATTTTGAACTCAATGGCTATGAAAGTTACAACAAATCCGTCAACTCCAATCGTTGTAGTCTCCATGCCATCGGAATCAGTTGGTTGATTTGCAAAGTATTGTGTGCTTCTTGGAGTGCAACATCAAGTATATGTCAAATACACACACAGGCATCTTCGCTCTGTTGGCTACTTCAAGTCTTTTGCATTCGGGGGAGGGGAACGGGAGAGGCAATATGGTGGTTGGAAGCTCCTCGTTAAGAACTGGCAGGAAAGCAGTGAATACTTGCTTCAGTCACTCAACTATTGGACAGAAGCAGGAAATTTGTTCGGTAGCAGTATTCACGTCTGAGCAGCCCTATTTAGGATCCACTCTGCTCAGCCTGAACTGGGAGGGGATTAGAAAAGATGCTGTATAAATAATCTGCTTCACCCCATCCTGTCTGGAAAGCGGTGTCCAGTGGGATCACCATTATGCGGTTGAAAAACATCAAGTGAAACTATGAAATTTGGAACCTGGAATATACGTGCGCTGATGGAAACTCAGACCAGCCAGAGAGAAGCTTTTGCTTGGGAATTCCAACAATTCAATTTTGACATGTTCTGAATGAGACCTGCAGAGCTGGAGAAGGACAACTTTAAGGAAGAGCAAGGTCACTACTTTACTTTTTCTGGAAAGGGCTTGATCCTGAACAACTGAGGATCCATGGAGTAGGTTTTGCCATCTAAAATAGCCTACTTCAGAAGCTGAAAAAGCAACCACTGGGAATCAATGACCGTTTCATGACTGCGAATCCAGCTCGTTGAGAGCCAACGTGCCACCACCATCAGCACCTATGCTCCAATTCTGGACACTGAATATAAAATAAAGCAGAGCTTCAATGCCCAACTTTATAACATCCTTTCCTCTGTTCCCAACAATGATAAGAGCACTCTCTTGGGTGACTTCAGTGCAAGAGTTGGGAAAGATCATAGGCTCTGGACTGGAATAATAGGCAAGGTCAATGCCAGTGGAACACTCTGCCTCACCAAATGTGCTGAACACAATCCAGTGATTACAAATCCCTTATTTCGCCAGAAAAACAGGCACAAAGTCTCCTGATAGTATCCATGCTCCAAACACTGGCACCTCATTGACTACATCACCATACAATCTTAGGACCAACAAGATGTACTGATAACAAGAGCTATTACTGGTGGCAAATGAGTACTGGGCAGACCATTGACTCATTCACCATGAAAATGAAGATTTGGCCCAAAAGAAACACCAGAATCAGAACACCCAAGAAAATCAATGTTGATATCCTCTAAGACATCAACCATGTACAGAAGTTTCAACAAAATCTTTAAAAGCAACTGCCTCAACAAATCCCACCATCTGTAGAAGAACACTGGAATCAATTGAAGAACACTATCATCACCACCTGCAAAATAGTTGGATTCAAGATGAAAAAACATCAGGATTGGTTTGATGATCATGACAAACTACTCCAGCAATTTATTGATGAAAAGAGAAAAGCTTTCATCATACAAAATGACCAACCATCGGCTACCAAATAGAAACTTTATCAGGCTGCAGTCGAGAAGAGCACCGGAAGCCTGAAACACCAATGATTGAGGAAGGAAGCTCAGGAAATCAAACAACGAGCAAATGCTAATGATATTTGAGGCTTCTTCCATAGCCCCCCTCAAAAGCAAAGATGTTTCAACCATCCTGAAGAACTATGGTGATATCAATTCTAGATGGAGGAAGCACTTTGAAGATTTTCTAAATCAAACTGTCCCATTTAACTGGAATGTGATTAACAACATTCCAAAACAGCCCGTTAACAACTCCCTAAGCAAAGTACCAACACTTGAAGTGAAGGAAGCCATCAAAACCTTGAAAAAATATCAAGGCTGCTAGAGTTGATGGAATACCAGCCAAGGTCTACACAATTGGAGGTACCTGCTTCATTACCAACAGCATCAACTTCTCATCAAGATCCTGATAAATGAAGACGTACAAACAGACTTTAGAGACTCAGCAATCATTACCATCTACAAAAGGAAAGGCTATCGATTTGAATGCAGAAACTATCGCAGAATTTCCCTGTTAGCAACAGCAGGAAAGATTCTCCAGCTTAATGAACAACTGAATCAAGCCTTTAGCCAAGAAGATCCTTCCAGAGACACAAGCTGGTTTTAGACCATCACATGGAACAATCGACATGATCTTCACTACGCGACAACTACAAGAAAAATGTGAACAACTTGGATATGGCATTCATTGATCTCATCAAAGCCTTTGACTCTGTATCAAGGGAACTCCTATGGGATGTCCTATTCATCTATGGATGCCCTGAAAAGTACATTCAAATCCTGAGATGACTCCATGATGGCATGCTTGCCAGTTATGGTCAGCAACAGTAAAAGTGAGCCTTTTCAAGTCAGATCGGGAGTAAAATAGGGACACGTGATTGCCCCAACTTTGTACACCATCTTTACTGTGACAATTATCCACATCATTAAGGATGACCTACCCCCAGGAATCAAAATTGTCTGCTGAACAGATGGGCAGACTTCAATCTTGCCCATCTTGAATCCAAAACAAGACATCTATGAGTTCCCTCATCAAGTTCCAATCCGCAGATAATAACAGCATTGCAGTTTCTTCAGAAAACCATCTGCAACAGATTCTGACAGCTGTCAACCATGCATATATGAAACTTGGAATTACCATCAATTCATCTATCAACCATCACCAACATATAAATCTGATGGAACTATCAATTCAACTTGGTGAAACCTGGAAAATGTGAACCACTTCTTGTATCTTGGAAGTCACCTTCTCTTCCAATGTCAACCTTAAATGTGCTGGAACAGCTTTGGATGTCTCCAAAGAAGAGTCTTTCATGATTGTGACATCTAGACAAACTCCAAAATGTTAGTATACAAAGCAGTGTTGATCCAAACGCTCCTGTATGCATCGGAAATTTGGACAGCATACCGACTACATCTGAAGGTACTGGAAAAGTTCCATCAACAATGCCTTCTATCATCCTGAATATCAGCTGGGAAGATAGGAGAACCAACATCAATCATTGAAGCCTACGTCATCATGAACTGACTAAAATTGAGCAGTCATGTTGTTCAGATGAAAGATAAACATCTGCCGAAACAAATCTTCTACTTCGACCTTAAAGAAGGCAAACATTAAAGAGGCAGACAACAGAAGAGATTCAAATATGTTTGTAAAGCTAACATGAAGAAATGTAACATTGACATCAACTGTTGACAAACCAGTGCCAAGGGCAGGAAACTCGTTGCTGTTCCTTCTCAGATGATAGCTTACCAATCATCTGAGAAGGAACAGCAACTTTCAAAGCCAGCAGATGTGGAGGACTAGAAGAAAAAAAACAAAGCAAGGCAACAACAACCAAAGCCCAATCTGCCATCTGGAGCTACTTGTCCAGAATGCGGAAGACCTTTCAAAGGTCTTTGGACTCATAAGCCAACTGAAGACCATAAGTAGATCAACAGAACGAAGACCATCATTTTTTACCTCTAGGGATAGTCACTGTTATGAAGATGTAGATGTATACTGTACCTTTAAGAGAGAGGGGAAGCTGACAAGGACTGAAAGCACAGTGTGCTGAGCAATTTAAAAATGTCACATTTGGTTGACACGAATAGCTGACGCTGTGTTGCCATGGTTCAAAAACAAATTCAAATTCAGCCAATCAGTTTAAATTTGAATTTTACTGTTTGGGGTGATATCAAACCAAAATTATCTGATGTTTTGGGGTATAAAACTGGACATTTTGAACAGTTTGGGGAGAACTGCAAAGAGCAGCAACACGTACAGACTGCCAGCTGAATAGCTCTCTGAAAGGTAACTGTTCATAAGAAAGGTTGTGCAGCAAAGAGCTAAGAAAAGATGACCCAGGAAAATACAGCAGAAAATCTACAAAGGAGAATCAACAAAGCTGGCTGGTTTCGAAATCTAACTTTTTATAAACCTTAATTGGGTTTATTTTTTATTGAACTAGTACTATAGAGTGGGAAGTCTAAAAAAAAAGGTTTAAGAGGAAGAAGTTGTAAATAGTTGTTGTTTTAGTGTCCTCTTTTGGACTTTAAAAATTAACAATGTTATTCTTTCTTTTAACTAGTGAGATCTGGGATAGGTCTTTGCCACTCAAAATTTAATAGATTATGGTGCAAGGTGTGGCTGGTTTAAATTAGCAGAGGGGTTTACCCCATATCGTAACATGACAATTTCTAAATTCTTCCATAATCATAGCTTCCCTTATTCTGAATTTATTTTCTAACTTTAATGATCCCATTACATTTTTTTTTCTCTTACGAATTCTATAAATATTTGATTTATGTTTAGAACCACAGAAACCACAGCACAGAATAGGGATATTCACACCATCTCATTCATGTTGATTCAACATTTCTGACCTTTCTGATCCCAGCTTTCTGCACATGGACCATAGCCCTGCAGCTTAAAGCACTTAAGTATCTCGATCTGCATCTTAAGAGTTCAGGGTCTCTGCCTCCATCACAAACTCAGACACTGAATTTCAGATGTCTACCACCCTCTGCATAAAACAAAGTTTTTTCTCATGTTTCCTCTAATTCATCTGTCACTTATCTTGAATCTGTGAACCTGGTTCTTGAACAGTCTAAGGAAAACCGGTTCCTCCCATCTATTCTAACTCTACCCCTCCCAATTTTTCATACTTCAATCATATCTAACCTCTGTCTTCTCTGTTTCAAGGAAAACAACCCCAATTTCTCCATTCCTCATAGCTACAATTCTGCAGCACAGGGGACATTCTCGTACATATCTGCATTCTGTTCAGAGTAATTACATCCTTCCTGTAATGTGGTGACCAGAACTGCATACAATACTCCAGTTGTAGCCTTACCAATGTCTTGTATAGTTTCATTATTGTGCCCCTACTTCTATATTCTACTGCAACCTTTATGGATCTGTGCACTTGCATGCCAATATCTCTCACTTCCTCTACCCCTCTCAGTATATTCCTGTTTATTGTGTATTCCCTCTTCATGTTTGATGTCCCTAAATGCATTACCTTATGCTTAGCAGAATAAATGTAAATCAAACTGTCCCATTTGACAGGAATGTCAAATGAAATCCATCTGCCAATTTCTTCCCACCATCCTACCTATATAACTTAGGAGCTTATAGCTATCGTCTACACGATCCACGACATGGTCAATTTTTGTGTCATCTGAGAGTTTCCCCAAGTTACTACCCAGATTCACGTCCAAATTCTTAATGTATGAAACAGAACATCAGGGGTCCCAACACGAAGCCCTGTGTACCACCACTTGAAACAGCTTTCTGTTTGCAAGGGCAACCATCAACTACTACCCTTTGTTTTCTGTTACTGAGCCAAATTTGGATCCAATTCAAAACGTGGCCCCATGTCCCAAAAGCTTTTGCTTCTTTGACCAGTCAGCCATGTGGGACCTTATCAATGGCTTACTAAAATTGATGGAGACAATATCTACTTGTCCTTGTTTCCATGTATTTTTTAAAATATTAATAAGCATCAGTGTGTTGCCTTTTTAAAATCATTTTCATATTCAGTAGATTTTTCTTCCAACAAACGTGTATACAGTCCTAGCCACACATCATAACAACATTATAAGCCCAGTTATTAATTCAAATGGGGCAAAATACTTTCTGGCTTCCCTTCTTTCAACATGACTAAGTCATGACTGGCTAAGTCATGTTGTCTAATCCCCCTATCTCTTAGGAGTTCAAGCTTCTTTAATTTCATTAGCGGAAAGGGAAGAAAAGGAATTGTTATTCTGTTTTTTTTCTTTATCCCTTTTCCAATTCAGGCTGCCTTATTTCCTCTGTCTTCCATTTGCATTCCTCTTCTCTCAATCTCTTCTATTTCAAGTATTTTTATTGTTTCTGTCTTTCCTCTAAGTTAAGTTTCTTTATTTCTAACAGTCTCTTAGCTAATTCTGGCTGTGCCATCTTAATTTCAGACATCCCTTGCAATTCTAAATGCTGGATTTTAGAGATCTCGCTTCTACCTCAAACTTCAATTGATCTGTTAACTCTTATTATAACCTTCATCAAAAATTTCTAATGTAATGTTATGTATATTTTACTCCCAGAAAACTGTTAATAACATTGAAAATCCAGTCCATATGAGAACTTCATCACAACACTCCTGTATTATGTTCAGAACCTTTGTGTAGCTGTTTCTTTTTTTAAAAAAAGAAAAATCTCCCTTAAATTGAATTGCTTCAAATCTTGGTCACTTGTTATGGGGACAGCTGATGGTACAATTGATGTCCCAGAATAAAGTCTGGCTTAATAGATTTTTTTTCTTAAAAAAATAGTTAAGCTGGCAGTCAGTCACTGAAACAGTTTTGCAAGGTTACGGAGTTTCTTTAAAAGTAGAAGTTTTTCACACAAAAGATTTGGGGGGGGGGGGAGAAAGTATTGTCCAGATAAAAAAGGCAATTTAGGGAATGAGACCTTAAAACACATAGCAAAGCAAAACGTTCAACATACATCTAATGCCATCATTTTACGAGGATTTGATACCAGAAAAAAATACTGCCTTAGCAAGTTTGTGAGTTTAGTTAAATGCTTCTCCTTCATTTCTGTCCTGTCAACCGTGAAGTCGTCTTACACGAATATTCATGTGACCAAAAAGTAGACTATCTCTGCTTCAAATAACATACAGACTTCTAACCAAACATTTCTGATCTAGAAGTTGCACTTTTCTTTTGCTGAGGTAACATATTCTAATGACTCTTGTGGAAAAATTTCTTTCTGGTAGAGAAAATACACATACTTGAACTGTCCTTTTAAAACAAAAATTCTTTGGATTTTATCTGCTGCAATCAATCTTTTGATTGTTCTGAATCAAGAACAGTGTGATGGCCTTCAATATTTACTCTGCCTGTTGTAAACCATCAGAGTACAAAACAGTTTATATTAATACTCTAGGGATTGGTAGTCGTTTGTTCTCTGGTCAATCCACTTTCAGAAGGACTATTAGACCTAGTTTTTATTTAAAACACTTTCACAGAAGTAACTACTACCATTATTTTTAAATTCAAACCTTACATGTTTATCATAATATATCATTGCATGATCTAACACATTAATCTTTTCAGATCATAATATTGGTTACACATTAAATGTCTACCTGTTGTCTAAATAACTATTAAAAGCACAAAATACTGTTGAAGCTCAACAGATCTAGCAGCATCTGTGGAGAGAGAAAAAAATGTTCCCAGTTCAAAGACTTTTAAGGAAGAAGCATAACTTCCTTACTTTTATGTTCAATTCCTCATAACAAAGGATAACATCTCGTAGTCTTTTGATTACATGCTGCATTTAGAAATATACAGCACAGAAACAGACCCTATGCTCCAACTTGTCCAAGCCAAACAGACATCCTAACCTAATCTAGTCCCATTTGCCAGCAGTTGGCCCACATCCCTCTCAACCCATCCTATTCATATATGCATTCAGATGCCTTTTAAATGCTGTAATTGTACCAGCCTCCACCACTTCCTCTGGCAGCTCATTCCACACATACACCACCCTCTATGCAAAAACGTTGCCCATTAGGTCCCTTTTATATCTTTCCCCTCTCACCCTAAACCTCTGCCCTTTAGTTCTGGACTCCCCCACCTGTATCTTAACTTTTTTTCTAACTGGAGCACCTAGATCCCTCTGCGCCTCTGAATTTGGCAATTGTTCTCCAAATAATACTTTGTTTTTATTCTGCCTACCGAAATAAATAACTTCACAATTCCCACACTCCACCTGCTAGATTTTTGCCAACACAGTCAACCAATCTATTCATCTGTAAACTCCTTATATGTTCTTCACAGCATACTTTCCTGTGCATCTTTCCATCATCTTGTGAATTTTACTACTATATCTTTGCTCCCTCCATCTAAGTTATTGATACCCTGCCAATCAGAAAAGGAGCCATTTAAACATACTAGCAGCTGACAAATCTTCTACCTAGAAATTAGTGAAAGGTCTGGTAGCATCAGTGGATAGAAATCAGAGTTAACATTTTGGGTTGAGTGACCTTTCCTCACCAGCCACTTCTTTTAAGACCTGAGGATTAAATCCAAGACCTAGCACTTGTCAGGCCTCTACCTCCAACAATTTGTCCAGTGCCACTTTCCTGCTAATTGAATGTTTCTTTATTTAATACCTCCCTTCCATTTCCTGATTCACAGCTATTTCTGAGATATTATTTGTTTCCTCTACAGTGAAAACTAATGCGAAATATCTATTTATGTTATCTCCCTATTTTCTTTATTAATTGTCCAGACTGACTTTCTATTAGATGAATGCTCAGTTTGTAACAATTTTCTTCATTAAATAGCTCTTGTCTGTTTTTAGATTTTTTTCTCTCCTTGTTGAAATTGTTTTGTCATTCTTTTCTGATCTGCCATCTACCTTTGCACAAAGATACAAGAAACAGAGAAAAGGGAGATAAAAACAGCGCCGATGTTGTGCATTTTGGGTAAGATGGGTTCAGCCACAGCTGAAGATTCAAGTGGAGTGATAAACTGCGCCAAACGGTGATTCATTACAATGGCACAGCAGTAACAAATACTTGTGTCTCAGGAAAGGCTAGGGACTTATACAACTATATTACTCACAACGAATAGGTTGAGCCACAGAAAATTCCGTCCGAATATTGTCTGAGAGCCTAAAAAAAACTGATTTTATACAAAGCATTGAACATGAGCTTCTCAGAGTAGACTCAAATAACATTGATTATCCCTTCCCGGCATTTTCCCTTTGTGTGCTTATTTCCTGCAACAGTGACAACTCTTCAGAAGTGATTAATTGGCTGGAAAACTTGGTAGGACATCCTGTGGTCATCAGAGGAACTACAGACTAGTTAATCTGTCATCAATCAGGAAAATGCTGCAATCTATTATTAAAGAAGTCTTAATAATGGCATTTGAAAATCATACTGTATGAGAGTCAACATCCTGACCAACAGAGCGGGTCTAAGTTGATAATTTAAACTTACATAAGGGTAAATGAGAACTGATCTATCTGAAGTGAAGTGTGGTACTGGCCGAGGCAATAGATCAGTGGAGAAACAGTAGGAGACATTCAAAGGCACATTACAGAATACTCAATAAATATACTCCAACTGTAATCTGAAGAGGATGATTTTCAACTGAAGGACCCACCATTTGTTGTTAACAAAGTTCAGGAAAACATCAGGACTAAGGAAAAAGCATATGAAGCCACAAAGGTAAGTGACAGATTAGATGACTGGTCAGAAAATAATGAACAAGTAGGGGGCTGGAGGAACACAGCAAGCTAGGCAGGATCAGGAGGTGGAGAATTTGACGATTTGGGCATATTATACCTAGCTTGCTGTGTTCTTTGACAACTTTGGATTCCAGCATCTGCAGTTCTTTTTTTGACTCTAAGAAAATAACAGCAGAGAATGACTGCAAGGTGAATCTGAACAAATTAGAGCATGAGAAGAAGCTAGCTAGAAATGTAAAAACTGTTAAGTTCGATAGGTATCTAAAAAGGAGTAATTTTTTTTCTTTTATTCATTTATGGGACATGGTCATCACTGGCTGGGTCAGCATTTATTGCCTGAACTCGTAGCTGCCCTTGGGAAAGTGGTAGTGAGCTGCTTTCTTCTATTACTGTTTTCCATGTGATGTAAATGGACCTGCAATGCTAATGGGGAGGAAATTTGAGAATTTTTGCTTAAACACATGGAAGGAATGGTAATAAAAGGATGATGAGTGGCCTGATGGGAAATTTAAGGTGATGGTGATCCCATGTATCTGTTTCCTTTGTCCTTTGAGATGGAAATGGTTGTTGGTTTGGAAGGTGCTACCTAAGGAGCTTTGATGAATTTCTGCAGTACAACTTAGGTAGGTGGTATACAATGCTGAGTGTCAGTGGTGGATTGAATGGATGCTTTTAAGTGTGGTGTTAATCAACCGGGCTACTTTGTCCTCGATGATATCAAGCTTCTTGAATGTTTTGGAGTTGCATTCATTCAGGCATTTGGGGAGTATTCCATAACACTGCTAACTTGTGACCTATACTTGGATAGGCTTTAAGCAACAGGAAGTGAGTTACTCACCAGTTTTCCTAACTTTAGATCTGCTGTTGTTGTCACTGCATTTATAAGGTGTAGCAGCAACCCAACTGGCTCAAAGTTCAGAAGGCAGCAGAGTTTAGGCACATGGCTGTTTAATCAAGCAAGCACCAGTATTATGCAGAGAGGCATTCAAGACAATCCACATAGAGCTGTGTCAAATGTGCTCTACCCTAGTACAAGCAGATTCTCATTTTATACATTTCCATTGTCCCTCCCTAATACTGCACTGGATTCTCCAAATGTGATTGGATCTGTGTACATCATTCTATATCAGCAATTTGCTTGCTGTTGTGTGTTTAACTGTCAATTAATTAGATCAGGGGCTTTTAAATTTCTCGTTACAGGAAATACAAAAAATTGCTGATTCTTGATCAGTTCCAACAAAGCCGTGTGGTTACACCTAATGCCAGAATGCTTTAGCTAACAAATTGTGTCTCAATATGCTTTCAATTCACATTCCAATGTCTGATAATCTCTGTCCTCCCTGTAATGATAAGGGAGGACTATCTGAAGCTGGTTTGGATCTTTTCTTCTCATGCTTTTGTTGATTTTTGTGCATCAGTGGATCTATAACTACTTCAGAATCTATGACTATCTAGAGGTTCTTAACTAAAACCTACTCTTAATATTATAACAGACTGATTAAATAATTCAAGAGAAACAACTAATTTGTGTGTAATGTTTTATCTATATAAGCGATTGCAGCTGCACATTGTTTCTCATTTAATACAGACCTGCTATTGTTCTACTTGCTGAGACTACATTAAGACACATACTCTAGCCACTGTCAGCCATGTTCTGCAGAGGTTGCCAGGGACAGTTGTCAGCCATTTTGTGCCACTCAGTCATGGGCTAATCCAGTTGAGTTTCTGTTCAATGGTAATCCCCAGAATGTCGATAGTGCAGAATTCAGTGATGGTAATGCCATTGAATGTCAAGGGGTAGAGTTTATGTTATCTGGTATTGGAGATGGTCATTGCTGAGCAGTTGTGTGGCACAAACGTTACTTGTCAATTTTCAGTCCAAGCCTGGATATTTTAAAGTGAATTTTGGTCTTCTAGAAAGTGAGAAAGTGAAGAAAGAAATGGTAGTAGAAACAAATAAATGTTTGCTTCCATCTTCATTATAGAGGAGATAAAAAAATTTTGAGTACTAGCTGTAAATCAGGAGCAGCAGGAGCAGATGTATGTGGTAAAATTATAATTACTATCCAGGTCCAGATGACTATAAAGTAAGGAGGCTACGTTTTGATTTATATCGATCATTTGTGAGACCACATCTTAAACATTGTGTGCAGTTTTAGTTTCCTTATTTAAGGAAGGATATAAATATGCTAGAGGTGGTTTAAAGGATGCTTACTAGAATGATACCTGGAAATGAATGGAATGTCTTGTGTTAAGGTTGGAGTTTAGGAGAATGAGTGCTGCTTTGTGTATGAGAATATGAGTGCTGAATAATCTTGACAAGGCAGACGTGGAAATGACATTTCATCTTGTGGATGAGCCTAAAGATGAGGGGCTATGTTTTAAAATTAAGAATTGGGCTTCTAGGATGGAGGTGAGGAAAATTAACCAAAATGGTCAAGAAGTTGGAGCGTTATTAAATTATAAGCTATAACTGGTGGCATGCTGCTAGGTCTCAGCTATTTACAACAAATTAATTGTTTAAGTAAGAAAAATGAGAATAATGTATCTAATTTTGTTGGTGATTTAATGTAGGTAAGAATATAAGATATGAGGAAGAAACAAAGAAGTATGAAGTATACCTCTATGACTCCGTGAAATTGACAGGTAATATGTGTAGGCAATAGATGGTAGATGGTGTAAAATGTGACAAAATGTGAAAATATTTACTTTGGTAGTGAGAATGTTGTTTAAAGGTGTAAATGATTAAATGTTAGGGTTCTCAGGCCTTGTTTGTACTTACACAAGAAATACAAAAGTTTTGCATGCAGCACACCAATCAATTTGGAAAGAAAATGGTATGTTGACCACAGTTGCAAAAAGATTGGAGTGGTGGAAAAACAAGTCTTGCTACAACATTTTGGGGCTTTGATAGATCACCTAGAATAGTATGTGCAATTTTGATTTCCATTTTAAGTAGAAATATACTGTATTGGAAACATTCACTAGATTGATTCCTAGGATAGAAGGGGTTATCCTATGTTAAAAGACTAAATAAGTTTTGTCAATATTCTCTGGAATTTATAAGAAATCAAAGTATTCTTAGTGGGTGTGCACCATATTTTGCATTCACCAGCAGCTCAAGTACTTGACAGCGTTGGAACCTTTTGGGATTTCTGTCAGTGGTGACATATATTTAAAATCCAGGTGAGCACTCGGTCAATTGTTGCTAGCCATACCCTCTGCCCTTGAACCCCACCTCTCCAACTACAACAAGGATAGAATCGTCCAGTCCTTCCATCCCACTAATATCCGGATACAGCACATTATTCTCTGCCAATTCTGCCAGCTACAATCAAACCCCACCACAAGAGGATATATTTCCCTCCCCATCCCTATCAGCATTGTGCTGAGACCATTCCCTCCGTGCCTCCCTCAATAGGTCCACACCCGCTACCAACTCACCCTCCACTCCTGGCACCTTCCCTCGCTGCCACAAGAGGTGTCCACGCCTACCCCCTCACCTCCATCCAAGGCACCAAAGGATCTTTTCACATCCAGCATAGATTTACCTGCACATCCAAACACCTCATCTACCATGTCCGTTGCTCTCAAAGTGGTCTCCTCTACATTGGGGAGACAGGATGCCAAATAGGGGAATATTTCAGGGAACATCTTTGAGACACATGCATCAAACAACCTCACTGCCCTGTGGCCAAGCACTTCAACTCCACCTCCCACTCCACCAAGGACATGCAAGTCCTGGGCCTTCTCCACTGTCAAATCCAAGCCACCTGATGACTGGAGGAAGAATGCCTCATTTTCCACCTTGTAACCTTTCAACCACACAGCATCAATGTCGACTTCATCAGTTTCCTTATCTCCACTTTCCTACCTCATGCCAGATCCAACCTTCCAACTCGGCACTGCCATCTTGAATTGTCCTACTTGTTCATCTTCCTTCTCATCTATCCACTCCACCCTTTCACTATTACCCCACACCTGCAGCTACTTTCTCCCCATCCCCACCTTCCTAATAATCTCTCAGCCCCCTTTCCTCTCGCCACATTCCTGATTAAGGGCTTATGCCCAAAACATCGACTCTCCTTCTCCTTGGATGTTGCCTGACCTGCTGTGCTTGTCCAACACCATACTTTTCGACACCAGCCATAAGCAGCCCCCACAGAACATACAGTGCAATGGAAATGAAACAACAGTTTCTGAGGGCACAGAGGTGGCAACTGGTAAGCGTAACACTACATTGTGAATAGAATTTCACATTTGTACATTGCCACTCTACATCATCATCAACCATTATTGCAGATGCAAGAATGAAGCTTCACTGGCTATCTGTCCTTAGTACATATTAGAATTCTGATAATGACCTAACATTCCGGTCAGCATAACATCTTGTCATTGTTCAAGACTAACCTTGGCCCATCCCCATCACCAACTTGGAAAGACATTGCCAACCAGACTCCTGACTGATCTCTGTGCAGCTCCTCAGTTGACTTACCACAAATCCTCTATCAGGTTACACTGGACCTGCAGACTGATCATGAGTACTGCCCAGTGTAAGGATATAGACAACACACCTTACAGTGCAGGTGGGAATATATCACCAGTAAAGTTGGATATGTTCTCATTTTCTTCACTTATTAATATTCTGTAAATATCTGACCCTGACAGCCTCAAGCACCCAACTGTGTCCCAGTCCCTGAACTAATAGATTATGTATTTTTCACTTACTGCGTCAGTCCTTCTGTGTCCCTTAGTCTTTGAGACATGACCTTTTTTTGAAGTGCACACAATTTGTTTGCCACACAAGCTGCCAGGTATTGCTGCAAGTGTGACATTGATAAAGCATGGTATCATAAGCAACATGTCTGCCCCCTTAACTGATCATTGCTGAC
This sequence comes from Hemiscyllium ocellatum, assembly GCF_020745735.1. Classification (NCBI taxonomy): domain Eukaryota; kingdom Metazoa; phylum Chordata; class Chondrichthyes; order Orectolobiformes; family Hemiscylliidae; genus Hemiscyllium; species Hemiscyllium ocellatum. The sequence goes on along the minus strand of NC_083412.1, from coordinate 43,260,275 downwards.
AACTATGACAAGTCATCTAGCTTTGCATCTGTGCTAAAAGGGAAGGTAGGACTGAAGTTTGATGATCCTGTAAGTTCAGAATGACGTGGCAATGTGCAAATATCTAGGAAAGGCAGAGTTGCCGTCAGCAATCCAAGTAGGCACAGAGTGTATGAATGCTAAGAGAGCAAACTAAGAGGCCTGAGATGCACCGTGCTCCGATCCCCTGAGATGGATACCGCCATGTTTTCAAGCAGCCAAGTAGCAAAAGAATTACACTGCATGATATCTTTCCAAAGTGTAGTATTGGAAAACTTTATTCTAGGTGAGTCAGAAGTATGCTGTGATCATGATGTGCCATCACCAAAGATCCTGAAACAATGCCTTCCAAGCCAATGACCACTATCATCTAAAACAAAGGCAGCAAGTACATGGAAGCAACACTTCCTGTAATACACTCACCATCCTGACTTGTAAACATAATTGCCATTTCTTCAGTATCATGGAGTCAAAATTCTTCAACTCCCTGCCTAACAGCACTGAGTGCACCTACACCAAATGGACTGCAGTGATCAGAAAGGCAGCTCCCCACTGCCTTCTCAAGGGCAATTCAGGATGAACAAATGATAATGTAAACAACAATGCCCACAACCCATGAATAAAAATGGTGTGATGAGATTGATGTATATCCAATACTAACCTCTGCACATAAACCGTAAGATATAGGAACAGAATCAGGCCATTCAGCCCATTGAGTCTGTCATGTGACAGACAGGTTTCATGTGAGACAGGTTTCTCAATTCCATTCTCATGTCTTATCCTCAGTTCTCCACACTATCCAAAATACGTGACTGCATTAGTGACAGTGCAGAGATTTATCACGCTGTTGCCTACAATGAAATTTCTGTTATGAGGAAAGACCGGATTTGTTTTCCTTGAAGCACAGGAAGTTGAGCTTTACAAAATTATGAATGGAATTGCATAATAGTTTGTGAGAATCTCTTCCCCATGGCAGACATGGCTAAGACCAGAGGACATAGTTTAAGGTGAGGAGCAAATGGTTTAAAGGATATATGAGGACTTTTTCAACCAGAGGTGGTAAATATATGGAACGTGTCATTTATAGAACATAGAACATTACAGCGCAGTACAGGCCCTTCGACCCTCAATGTTGCGCCGACTGTCATACCAAACTGAAGCCCATCTAACCTACACTATTCCATGTATGTCCATATGCTTGTCCAATGACAACTTAAATGTACTTAAAGTTGGCGAATCTACTATCTTTGCAGGCAAAGCATTCCATACCCTTACTACTCTCTGAGTAAAGAAACTACCTCTGACATCTGTCCTATATCTATCACCCCTCAATTTAAAGCTATGCCCCTTTGTGCTCGCCGTCACCATTCTTGGAAAAAGGCTCTCCCTGTCCACTCTATCTAATCCTCTGATTATCTTATACATCTCTATTAAGTCACCTCTCAACTTTCTTCTAACAAAAACAACCTCAAGTCCCTCAGCTTTTCCTTGTTAGACTTTCCCTCCATACCAGGCAACATCCTAGTAAATCTCCTCTGCACCCTTTCCAAAGCTTCCACATCTCTCTTATAATGCGGTGACTAGAACTGTACACAGTACTCCAAGTTCAGCCATACTAGAGTTTTGTACAGCTGCAGCATAACCTCATTGTTCCATTTGAGAGTAGTGGAGGCAGATACTCTCGCCATATTTAAAAAGCATCTGGATGAGTACTTCAAATGCCAGAGTCTAGTAGGCTGGACCGAGTGCAGGTAAATGGGATTAGTGTCCTTTGGTGTTTATTGGTTGGCATAGACATAGTGGACCAAAGGGGATGTTTATAACCTGTATGACTCCAAAATATATCATATTGTGGTTACTACCTCCTCAAAGTTCCTTCACATAAGCTCCCTAACCAAGTCTGTTTCATTATACATCACTAAAACCAGGATTACCTATTTCCTAGCTGGGCTCTCCCACAAGCTGTTCCAAACAAACCAGCTTGTATACATTCCACAACTTCCTTTTCTTACAATCCATTACCAATGTGATTTCCCAGTCGCCTGCATATTGCATGAAAGATGTTGGTAGTTGCTTTGCAGGGAGCATACCTTGAAATGTTGGGGAATATTGGCCATGTTGAAAGCCTGAAAGAGCAAGCGGTAAGCTTGAGTCACTACGCTACTTTTTATCTTTCATCCAGTTTTTCTCTGCCAAGTAAGAGAATAGCAAGCTACATATTACTTGTCCTTGCAACATTTATAATATTTAATGCAAATAGACTTCTTGCTTCCTACAAGTTAAGATTTTTAATGCTAGATTAAAGTGGTGCTGGAAAAGTACAGCAGGTCAGGCAGCATCTGAGAAGCAGGAAAATTTGACGTTTCAGGCAAAAGCCCTTCCATCAGAAATCAGGGCTTTTTCCTGCTCCTCGGATGCTGCCTGACCTGCTGTGCTTTTCCAGCACTACTCTAATCTAGACTCCGATCTCCAGCATCTGCAGTCCTCACTTTCAACTAAGATTTTTAACATCACCATTCAACTCTCAGGTGAAAACTTAGGCCTCTCTTTTCTCTTTGAGATTCTCATTCTTCCTGAATTCACACTTTTCAAAATTATTTACCATTGCCTATGTTGTTTAGCAGCTGGGAAAATGCAGTCCATTGTTTATACTGACAGGGTAATTGAGAAACAAGTGTCTCATATAGTACTGAGACATTTCAATAAATATTTCAGGGAATCATAGGTATCTCACAAATGTAGTTCACACCCAATCACAGTTATGACTATCTGAGCAAGCTTTATGGGCCACATTGTTTTCTCCTCCTCAGATTTCTTATATTTTCGTCAAAGAAATAGAAGATGTATCATTCTTCATCGTTGCTATTTTTAGTAATAATTATAGCTGTCTTCAATATTTCACACAGCAACCTAAGATAGTAAGAGATCAATTTCAATGCAATGCCCACTACAGGTGAATCTAAATAAACAGTAAACAATTGTATTTCCAAAGGATGTGATTGCATTGGAAGAGGTGCAGAGGAGATTTACCAAGGCATTGCTTGGGATAAAACACTTCTTGACACTTACAGCTCTCTTTAAACTTTGTACAGTAACTTAGAGATCAATTTCAATGCAATACATTCTAAAGGTGAATCAGTTATTGACAAATCAAATTGAAAATTATTTATTTCAACATGGTAAATGTAAATCAGAAACTGCAAGTTTGAAATTATAATTCAAAGTTTGTGAGAAGATTTGTAGATTGGGTGCTCGTTGTTGTGGTTCTGTTCGCCGAGCTGGGAATTTGTGTTGCGGATGTTTCGTCCCCTGTCTAGGTGACATCCTCAGTGCTTGGGAGTCTCCTGTGAAGCGCTTCTGTGATCTTTCCTCCGGCATTGTAGTGGTTTGAATCTGCCGCTTCCGGTTGTCAGTTCCAGCTGTCCGTTGCAGTCATCGGTATATTGGGTCCAGATCGATGTACTTATTGATTGAATCTATGGATGAGTGCCATGCCTCTAGGAATTCCCTGGCTGTTCTGTTTGCTTGTCCTATAATAGTAGTCTTGTCCCAGTCGAATTCATGTTGCTTATCATCTGTGTGTGTGGCTACTAAGGATAGCTGGTCGTGTCGTTTCGTTGCTAGTTGGTGTTCATGGATGCGGATCGTTAACTGTCTTCCTGTTTGTCCTATGTAGTGTTTTGTGCAGTCCTTGCATGGGATTTTGTACATTACATTGGTTTTGCTCGTGCTGGATATCAGGTCCTTCGTTCTGGTGAGTTGTTGTCTGAGAGAGGCTCTTGGTTTGTGTGCTGTTATGAGTCCTAGTGGTCGCAGTAGTCTGGCTGTTTGTTCAGAAATGCTCTTGATGTATAGTAGTGTGGCTAGTCCTTTGGGTTGTGGCATGTCCTCGTTCCGTTGTCTTTCCCTTAGGCATCTGTTGATGAAATTGTGGGGGTAACCGTTTTTGGCGAATACATTGTATAAGTGTTCTGCTTCCTCTTTTTGCAGTTCTGGTATACTGCAGTGTGCTGTGGATCTTTTGAATAGTGTCTTGATGCAACTTCTTTTGTGAGTGTTGGGGTGGTTGCTTTCGTAGTTTAGGACTTGGTCTGTGTGAGGCTTTCCTGTATACCTTTGTGGTGAATTATCCGTTAGGTGTTCTCTGTACCATCACGTCTAGGAATGGGAGTTGATTGTCCTTTTCTTCCTCCCTAGTGAATCGGATTCCTGTGAGTGTGGCATTGATGATCCAGTGTGTGTTTCTCTATTTCTGTGTTTTTAATGATTACAAAGGTGTCATTTTTTCCCATTAATTTCCATCATATCCTGAGTAAATTTGTTGGCATTATTTTCCTCATTTGGCTTTCTACCATCAACATTGCAAAGCATTTGGTTTTCCTCTTCTTCTATTTTGACATAAAGGGCAAGTATGAATATGTAATTCAATGTAAAATGGTGTTTTGGAAACAAAATAGAGGGAAAGAAATATGCAAATAAGAGGGTCAAAGAAGATTTTTTAAAATTCTAACATTTAAATTCTGAGGGAATAGATTGGGGACAATATTTCATCCTCACTAACACTCAACACGGGAGCCCCCTGGGGTGCGTACTCAGCCCCCATTGTAATCACTGTATACCCATCATTGCATTGCCAAATACCAGACTAATGCCATTTACAAGTTCGCTGATGACACCACCCTGGTCGGTCAAATCTCAGATGGCGACGAAACAGACTACGGACAGGAGGTGGAAGACCTGGTAAAATGGTGCACTGAGAACAACCTAGTTCTCAATGCCAGCCAAACCAAGGAACTCATTAATGACTTTTGGCAGGAAGTTACTCATGCACCCCTCCAAATTAACAGCACAGGGGTGGAACGAGTGGAGAATATCAAGCTCCTGGGAGTGGTCATCAACAACGAGCTTTCTTGACATCTTCATGTGGACACACTGGTTACAAAGGTGCGACAAAGTCTCTTCCTCAGGTACCTGAGAAAATCTGGCATGACGGCAAATACCCTTGCAAACTTTTTAGGTGCGCCCATAGAGAGCATTCTGTCTGGATGTATCACTACCTGGTATCGCAACTGTACCATTCAAGATCGGAGACAGTTACAGAGAGTGGTGAACTTGGCCCGGACAATCACAAAGGCCAACCTCCCAACTATAGAATCCATCTACCAGACCCACTGTCAAGGAAAGGCCACCAGCATTCTCAACGATCCATCCCAATCTGTTAATGCTTTTCTACAACCTCTACCATCAGGATGAAGGTACAGATGCCTGAACACATTCACCAGCAGTTTTGAAACAGTTTCCACCCTACTGTTGTTAGAATACTGAATAGATTCAAACTTTTCAGAACTTGCATGTACCTGAGTTTTTGTTTTTGCCACTGTTTACCTATTATTTACTTATCTATGCTATTTAACTATGTCATCTGCCTGTATTGCTCGCAAGACAAAGCTTTTCACTATGCTTCGGTACAGATGACAATCAATTCAATTCAGAATATTTCTTACCTGTAAATTTTTAGTGCTAAATTTTTTGTTAGGCCAAAATCAAGACTTGCAACCTAATTAAATACTCAGCTTGAATTAAACAGGCATGCTCTATCCCTTTATAAAAGACTTCTCCAATAGGTGGTCTGTGTTTGCTGCTTTACTTGTGAACTAGCAGCAGTAACTGCAGGAGAGAACTGGTCTTTGATTGAAAGAGCAATAAATTGTGCAAACATGAGAATCATGAGAATCAACCTGAGCATCGGGAGCAGTGATAATTCTGTGGCAGCAGGGTAGAAGATAGATTGCAAGTGACAGGATGCCCGTTGGACAGGTATACAAAAAAAAGTCTACAATATGTAAGGCAGGTGTACAGAAAAAGAGCTTTCAAATTGCCAAATAAATGCAGGGGAAAGCTTAAGTTCACTGTGAAGGTGCAAGGAAAAGAAGATCTAGATTGGTGGAATGTGAGGGGCTCCCATTCAGGGAGTCAGTGAGGCATGGCAAAGCTCTCTACTTACCTTGCAGATGCCCATAATTAAGATTGCAGAGTGGACTTGCTCTCCTATGAAACCATCAATGAGAGAGAAAGAGTGCAAAGGAGAGAACCTTACTAAGCCAGTAAGGATGTGATAGAGTGTGAGGGAGGGGATGTACAAGGGAGAAACAAGTTTGTGGTTGAGGGAGGAAGTGTAAATGAGCTAGTGAGTGTGATGTGGGCGTTGCATGGAGAGTGTGAGGGGGCAACAAGGAAGCAGCAGTGTGAGACAGTGCAGTATGACTGAGGAGTAAATGTGAAGGTGATGGAGGGACACAATGAGGGAGGGAGAAGCAAAATATGAGGACAGAAAAAGATTAGGAAGGAAGTCCAAAAATATGCATGTTAGTTGAATTGGCTATGGTAAATTACCCTGTAGTGTCCAGGGATACACAGGTTAGATGGGTTAGGCATGGTAATTGGAAGGCCTCAGGTATAGGGTGGGGGAGCTTGATCAGGGTAGGATGCTGTTTAGAGGGTCGCTGCAGATTTGATGTGCCAAATGGCCTCTTTCTGCACTGTCATGTATTTATTATTATTCTAGGGTTCATTGGAAGTCTATGGGCTAAATAACATCTCATGCTTTTCCTATATTCAAATGCCAAGTACACCTTATGGAGGTACAAGACAAATTGGACAGAAACTTCCTACTTGAATGTTCAGCTAAGTGAATGCTGAAGTTGCTTTTTAATTTGCTCTTCAATGGTGAGCACAGTCATACATCACAGAAACAGACCCTTCGGTCCAACCAGTCTTTGACAAACATAATCCCAAACTAAACCAGTCCCACCTGCCTGCTCCTGGCCCATATCCCTAGGTAAAAACAATGACTGCAGATGCTGGAAACCAGATTCTTTTTTCAGCATCACTAATCCAGAATCTGGCCCATATCCCTGCAAACCTTTCCTTTTCCAGTACTTATCCATATGTCTTTTAAACCCAAATGTTTTCTTTGTGAGGACATTGTGTGATGCTCTGGACATCAGAGCACCTTCTACCTTTCTTTTTCACCCTCTTGATTTCTTGTTGCTCGTTTCTTCCATATCCTGCAAGCAATCATGGCATCCATCGTTTCAATGAAAAGTCTCAAAAGTATCAAAAGTATTTATCGAGTCATCAAGACTACTCTTATATAATTTCCAACACCCAGTTTGCTCACAAAGTTATTTTCATTTGGTATACTGGATGGGAAAATTGGTGAGAGAAAAGAAAAGAATAGAATAATTGAATTGATCATTTAAAATAACTTGTAGATAGTATTTAGTTTTTGAGAATGTTGGGAGAGACACAGACAGTGAACATTCAAGCTTGGAAAGATAGTGTAAAATAAAGTTGAGTAATAAAAGGCTACATAGCAATTTGGGATCTTACAAGCCACTTTCTAACACCATAGTTGACAGATCTCATTTACTTGTACATGTGCACCCAACCTGTTCAACCTACTTGGATACCTTCATCTCCAATAAGCTTTATGCCTTTAGTTTTGGTTATTTCTGTGTTATGGCCTAAGTGGAATAAGCTTGACTGCATCAAATGCACAACTCGTTTAGTCATTCAGCAACAGAACAGGATGGGTGACCTCAAGTACTATAAGACAGCAAAACTGATCCCTATTCCAGGATCACCAAAACAAACATATCCAGGTTACTTTTATCCCCAATAACCACCTGTAACATTCACTCCTACGCTTATTTCAACATGTGGAATAAAATCAGTTCAATTCCCCATACTTTCACCCTGAAGCCACTTCCCTCCCACGTTTTGCACCACTGACTGCAAACCCACCCCGAATAGGTGACCCACCTTCCATTCTCCAGACTTCATTCACTCCAAATGCCCTCACACATAACATGCACTGCTGGCCAGTTAGTTGGAATTGTAAATAATTGATTGCCTCAGGTACAGTACCCCTTCCTTTCAAAACCGTAACTGTTACTTTCTATAAATGTCAGCGCACCATTTATCTATTACCTGCTAAATCGCTTGCCCATCGTAAGGTCAAATGTTGTGAAATTTGAAAGGGTTCAGAAAAGATTTACAAGGATGGTGCCAGGATTGGGAGGATTTGAGCTATAGGGAGAGGCTGAACAGGCTTGGGCTGTTTTCCCTACAGCGTCAGAGGCTGAGGGGTGACCTTATAGAGGTTTACAAAATTATGAGGGGCATGGATAGTAAATAGGCAAAGTCTTTTCCCTGGGGTCAGGGAGTCCAGAATTAGAGGGCATAGGTTTAGACTGAGAGTAGAAAGATACAAAAGAGACCTAATGGGCAACTTTTTCACACAAAGGGTGGTACGTGTGTGGAATGAGCTGCCAAAGGATGTGGTGGAGGCTGGTACAATTGCAACATTTAAGAGGCATTTGGATGGAAATACGAATAGGAAGAGTTTGGAGGGATATGGGCTGGGTGCTGGCAGGTGGGACCACATTGGGCTCGGATATCTGGTCGGCATGGACAGGTTAGACGGAAGGGTCTGTGTCCATGCTGTACATCTCTATGACTCTACGATTATGACAATATCACATTATTTGCTCCATGCGACTGCCCCTATAAAAGTATCAGAGCATCCTCTCACAAATCACAACTGATTATTCCATCCCGAACCCTGTCATTTTCTTGGAAGACTTGTTTGATGTCCAATTCTGTCCTCACTCAACTGTCCCGATTCTCATGTGCCCTTGTTGCTTCTAATATTCCACCTCACTCGTCAACTCCCATGTATGAATACAGTGGTTAAGAGACAGGAGAGGAAAAAGGCGAGCATTCACTAAAATGGTGGATGGAGGAGTGGAAAATGGCGGGCCCGGGGATTGTAACGATGAAGGAAATGGATCCGATTTCCCCCAAGGCAAACATACAACTCAATGTCTCGGCCAAGTTCTTCGGTGTTCGACTGACCCACAAATATTACCCCCACATAGAGGGAGCTGGGGTGGTAGGGGGTTCTTTCACACATGAACATCTCACCGTGCCGTCTCTGCAAAGAGTTTCGCTCGATCGGTGGACATTACACGGGGGGGGGGGGGATGAAACGGGGCATCTTTTTACATACAACCGGGGGGGGGGGGGTTTACGCCTTTGACCAATCTCAGCCCCATGAATGCTTCTGAATTTATTATTCCAGCCACCACACGCACCAAAGAAATAAAAACAGGGGAAGTAAAAATAAATCCAGTGCGGTGCGTTAATCCTCTCGGCGCTGAGGGAGGACAGGCCCCGAGCCGGGCGAGCGGCCTCTGCGCCGGGATGTGGGAGAAGGGAAGTCGGGGGGAGGGCGATGTTAAATGTCTGCAGGCTTTTGCCACTCTCCCGTCTCTGGCCTGACCGCACTTGCTTCTTCCGCATTTTCCTAGGGGTTAGGCTCTGACGTTACGTATTACGACGGCGGCGGGAGCGAGGAGCAGTCGAGTCGAGTCAGCCCCTCCTCCTCCTCCCCGCAGCCATCAAACAACAAAGCCTGATTGGCAGGGCTAGGCCCGACCCGACCCTCCAGCACTCGGCCCAGCCAGGAAAGGCTGAGCCTGGCAGCCCAGCGAGGGAGGCGAAACGTCCCGAAATCGGGCCGCCGGCGGCCGGTTTGACTCACCAGGTAAGGGCAGTGTAGTCAAGTCTCCGGATGTGAGGCCGCTTCACCGGCGGCAGGCGGCCCACGGCCGCTCGCGCTGCAGCTCGCGGACGGCCGTTAGGAGCAGTGGCGGTTGGTAGGCCGCGAGGAGGCCGCACTTAGGCCACGAGGGTTTCTCCCAACCCCCCACCCCCCTCGATCACTCAGTCGGGTTGGGCTTTGAGGCCTCGCTAGAGAACTGGACACGAATTTTGTTTCACCCTCACCCCCGCCCAAAGAAAACCATTCAGGAAAGAAAACGAAACTGAAGTGTAGGGCAGCGACCAGCCCGCCTTTCCCTTTGTTTTCGATGAAAATGTCGCCGAGAAGGAGCTGCCGCAAAGGCGCATTGTGCGGCCGATGGCAGAGACAAAATGTCGGCTGGGGGCAGGGTTGGAGGAAGGCGTCCGGCGCCATCTTGGTGGTGAGTGGTTTTCTTTTTCCCCTCAGTGAGGGGCAGCATGGAGCCTGTTCCAACCCCCACCTCCTCCAACTGGCTCGTGAGTCACCTTTGTTTTCCCTCCCCTCCCCACCTTCTGCGAGAGGAGCGGAACTCGCGGCCCGGTCACTTCGAAGGAACGTAGTTTTTTTTGAAAAAAAATAAATTCCCGCGCCTTCGTTGCGATGGAATTTTAAATTCTGCAGATGCAATTTCCAATGCTGTGGTGTTTTTATTACCCCCCCCCCCCCCGGCGGTGACTCGGGAGGCGGCGGCGAGCTGGTTCCTGCGCTGCCCGCCATTTCCATTATGATTATCGTCATCACTAGATGGGCACTGCGGCAGCTTGGTTGCTTTCCCGCTCACTCATCTCTGCACCGCTTTATTAACCCCGGCAAACTCAGCCTATTTGTTTTTCTCCCTTTTACAATCCTCTGCTCCCTCCCATACCGTGGACTTTCAAGCAATAATTTCACCTTTCTGAATACTTTTTGTGGCAATTCTTTTCAGGACAAATAAATGTAGCCTTTTGCTCTGAACATTATTCGGGGTGTGAAACATTCAGACAAATTTGGATTTCAGACTGGGCGGGGTGGGGTTATTATTTTTAACGGTCTATGCATTTAATAGTGATGCACGTTTTTCGAGTTTGAAATACAGTTTCTGGCGGGATGGGGGAACTAGCTCGCCCATCTGAAAATATACTCTCAAAGACTGGTGCAACGAAAAGTTAGCCCTTGCCTAATTTTTTTTACAGTGAGAACGCTCTTTTAAGCTTTTTATTTCTATCTCAAAAGTCACTTTTAAAGCTATAGATTGAAACACATAAGGACTAAAGGTTGGCAGCTCCAAAATGATCCTAATTTTGTTGTTCCTCATTCCCTTCCATGTCATGAGTTGCAGCTATCTCGAGGATGTTACTTGCATTCTCCCCAGGGCAGGCTGATATAAAATGCCCGTTCATTTGTCATCTCCATATTTTCCATTATGATTTCCCCAGACTAACTATCTATAGGTCCAATGCTCATTTTGTTGACTGGTTTATTTTCAAATACCTCTGGAACACTTGCTATTTTTTATATTTCTAGCTAACTTTTGCTTATAGTTGAATTTTCCCTGATTAATCTTTTGAATCACTTTTTGCATGTTTTAGTAGTCTTTCCAATCTTTTGACCTGCTAATCACCTTTGCTCAACGCTATTAATTTTTTGTTAAGTTTGATACTTTTATTAGCACCTGCAACCTCCTTGTGGAAAAATATAATTAGCTTTTTACTGTAAAACCCTGAATATATAAGCCTTGTGTTCTTTCTCCAGTGAGGCTTGTATTGAAACAGTTTGTTGTGTATGTTACACAGAAAAGTTCCTGAATTTTCTAAGGGGGAGGGGAGGCTGGAGTCAGTGATCACAGGTTGGAGGGAATAAAGCTGTTTACTATAGGCTGTCCTCACTTTACGAACATTCAACTTCCAAATGCGCATATCAACAAAAGAACTCCCATATTAATAATTTTCAAGATCCAACATGCAAACATCCACTGAGGAACAACTATTTTACATCACATTTTGCATGCTTGCGTACAAACTGACTTACAAGTGTACTCCAAGAATGGAACTAATTCATAACCTGGTGATAGTCTGTATTTTAAAAATTGCTATAGATTGTCACATGTCCACTACTCTCGGTTGTTTCTTTCCAAATAAACATTTCGATGAAAAGGTTCATTACTCTTTGTAATGCTCTACCGAACATTAACAGATAGACAATAGAAATCTCTCAAACATGATTTCTCTTATACTATTTTTGGTCTATCTTAGATAAAAACTTAATTTGCTTCTCAATGATTTTGTACATTTAGTATTTTAGATATTTTCTATTTCATAGATTTTTCTACAGTGTGGAAAACAGACTCTTTGGCCCAACAAGTCCGCACTGATCCTCCGAAGAGTATCCCACCCAAACCCATTCCCCTACCCTACCCTCTTACTCAACATTTCCCCCTGACTGATGCGCCTAACCTACATATCCCTGAACGCTATGGGTAATTTAGCATGGCCAATTCACCTAAACTGCACATCTTTGGATTGTAGGAGGAAATTGAAGCACCCGAAGGAAACCCACACAGAGACAAAGAATGTGCAAACTCCACAAAGACAGTTACCCAAGGCTGCAATTGAACCTGTGTCTCTGACGCTGTGAGGCAGCAGTGCTAACCACTAAGCCACTGTACCGCCCTGTTCAGAAATGAACCTTAGGGGCAATTGGGACTTGAACCTAGCCCTTCTCTCTTGAGAGATACATTTATACAAGAGCTCTTATGATCGTATTCTAACCTACAGCCATGAATGTCAAAATCAAGTTAGCCAGTAGTGTGGCATTTACACATCATCCTTATCTATTGGGTGATAATATCTTGCCAACCCAGCCATTTCTTGACAACATATGTTTCATGTTAAATGCAAAATTACCTGTGGAGGGTCGAAATTGATAACGTCTCTGAATACTCTGTCTTCTGTAATCCTCTTTCAGATTTGTAAAATGTTTGGTATATGTGTTCAATATTCATTTAAATTTATTTGAACAAAGGAGTTATATATGGGAAGCAGACTAAATGGATAACTTGAGTTGCAGTAGATGTGTTGATATACCTCCTATGTGTAAAATTCTGGGTTTTTTTCTATGAGGAGGGGCCTTTTGTCACTATACTGTAATTAGTTAACTTTAGTACACCCAATTTTATTACAAAAACTGAAGTTACAGAATAAATTGACTGCTTCTTTGGAGGCCTCAATGTTTTTTGATAAAAACCTAAGACAAATTAAATAGTTTTAATTTAAACAGTTAATGCTAAAATGTTATTTCAGTGGCAGTGAGTGCATTATTAATTTATAATATCAAACAGGAGCTGTGGTTTCCTGATAATTAACTGAGGAATGTAATGGTAGATTGGAGGCATTGTTCAAGCTTCCTTTACTGCCTCTTGCTGTTTTGGATGGTGTTGCATCTGATGGAGCCTGTGCATTTGATGGGCTATAAGTTTGTACTGAACAACAATCCTTTGCAAAGGAAAGAACTGGAAGTGCTATGTTAAAAAAATGCACAATGTTCAATCTGTGAATGCAACCTATTCTTGGTATTTTGTTTCATTTTCAGCTGTTCAGTTTTGCCATCCCCACCCCACATAGCTGTTGGCATTTCATAAAACTGCTGCATTCTCATTGGGGAGAAATGGGAGTGTGTCAGTCTGCTAGTGGAGTTGTCCAATATAAGGTTTTTGCCTGTTCTGAAGGCTTTGATACTGTTAATGAAATAAAAAAAACAGAAACCCATTGGAAATACTCAGGCCAAACTGTGGAGAGGGAAGCAGGGTTAATATTTCATCAGAACTAAGGAAAAAGTTGAAGATGTTCCAGCAAGCACAGAGGCAGGAACAATCGAGAGGGGAGGGGTAGAGAACAAAATAGAAGGCCAGTGATAGGAAGACAAGTAATTTAATTACAAAAAGGTAAATGGTGCAAGAGAAAACGTAATGGGACGAGAAAATGTAGTTTCTAGAAGAGATATGAATGATAGAATCATGACAACTGTTGTCTAGAATTAAAAGGAACAAAATTGGTGCAGAAGTTGCAATCAGAAATTATCAAAATCATTGAGTCTAGTATACTCTAAAGTTCTTGATCAAAAGGTGCTTCTATGCAACTTCACTGTAATACTGCAGGAGTCTGAGGACAAAGACGTCAGAGTGGAAATGTGAAGAATTTTGCAGTTGTGATGCTTTCACTAAATGTTGTTCCATGGGCAGCAGTTGCCCTATATTAGCTTATCAAAGTAGAAGTGATTGACTGAAGTTTATCAAAATTATGCCTTGGTCATTGAGTGCTTCTGTGAATGTTTATTTTTTAACCTGACGCATCATGGCAGTTTTACATATCTTGTATTGCCTTCGCTGATATCGGTACAAACTGAGACCCACTCCTGGAAATATCCTGTGGTTAAGAGACCAATCCATAAGTCATCAGTGTGAAGTATGGGCTCAGTAAGGAGCATGTTCAGTGTGAGGGTGACTTTGTCTGAGCGAGAGAGGTCAAGTATATCTGGCACAAAAATAGAAATTGCTGGAAAAGCTCAACAGGCCTGGCAGCATTTCTGAAGAGAAATCAGTTAATGTTTTGGGTCGAGCAACCCTTCCTCAGAAGGAGATTGGGGAATTTGTTTTGAAATTGGAATTTGGTGTAGAGGGGTAAATAGCACTTTAAGTAAGGTTTACAGCAAAGACAGTAAGTCTACAGAGTGAGAAGTGAGTGGGAGAGGATGAAAGGCATAGATCAGAGGCCTACTTGAAATGAGTGACATCATGAATACAAAGTGGCAAAAGTGCAGGTAACATAGTTAATTGGCAAGTAAGATTGGTGAGTATTTCTAGCCTTAAAGTAAATATATCTTCTGTTTGTGTTTAAGTTCGTTGTGATTTCAAACACCCCTCCCTTTTTTTTTGAAAGTAGCTTGTTAAACAAAATAATGCTGGTGTAAAGATAATTGCAATAAAGTGTAAGGAACAGGGATTCTAGAATAATTACGTTTTGTAAAATACCATGATGATGCAGTGGGAGTTACAGGACAAGGCAGGAACATCCCAATTTGATCCAGGGCAAACATACCTAAACACATCCGAGTTGAGGAGGTGGAATCCAAGCTGAAGGTGCTTAAGTCACACCAGGGAAGGAGAAAGTAACTTGGACACTATGTTTTAGAAATGCCCCTCAGACTAGGTAATTCAAATGTAGTCTGTGATCAAAGATAACAAAATGTGTTTGTAGGTGAGACAGATATGGAATCACAGGCTATTATTCTAAGGGCCTTGAACTTTACACTCATTCATCAGTTATGAGGTGTTACAAGTTATGTGGATGGAAGTTTTGACTGCCTGGAGAACAAGCAAACTGACCACAAAGTATTGAAGGTAATAATTTCAAGATTACTACATGAGCCACAGGCAAACTAACATAGAATAAATAAAATCAAGAAGTTAAATAAGTCTGGGGAATAATAAATCTGCAGAAATAAATATTCGGGGATACATGACTCTGAAAGGACAAGGAGGATGGAAAGGGTAGTGGGGTAACTTTGCTAGTAAGAGATGGAATTTGTGCAAAGCAAGAAATTATCTTGGAAGATGTTGAATCCACATGAATGGGTGTAAGAAATAACAAAGGGAAGAAGATCTGTAGGCAGGCTAATAGTGGCTATACAGTGAGACATGGAATAAATCAGCAAATAATGAGGATATGTTTAAAAAAAACTATATTAATTATGTCGATCAAATTGAAAAAGTTAGCCATGAGGAAGAATTCATAGTGTATTTGGGACACACTAAGTGAACAGTGTATAAAGGATCCAGCCAAGGTCTGGTTGTTCTGGATTTCATAATGCGTAATAAGGCAGATTTAATAACTAATCTCAAAGTAAAACTGGCCATAATATAGTATAATCTAGGATTCAGTTTAAGAGTGAGACAACTTGGTTAGAAACAACCTAAACAAACTTAAATGAGGATAATTACAAAGGAACAAGGGTGGAAGTGAACTGAGAAAAGAGTTTGGCAGGAAATAAGGTTGAGGAACAGTAGCAGATGTTCAAGAAAATGGTTCATGACTTGCACCAAACATATATTCCACTGAGGAAGAAGGATTCTAAGAAGGAGATAGACTGACTGTGCTTACCCAAGGAAGTCAAGGATAGTATTAAATTGAGGGAAACATATATGCAATGCGACAAAGATTAATGATAAGCCAGAGGATTGGAAATTTTCAAAAACCTATAAAGAGGATTTTTCTGAAAATAGGTGAAATAAATTTTGAGGGTCAGCTAGCGTGTAATATAAAAATGGACAACAAAAGCTTCTTTAAGGATATAAAAAGAAAGTGAGGGGCTAAAAATGAATATAGGCCTCTTAGAGAATTATTCCTGATGAAGGGCTTATGCTCGAAACGTCGAATTCTCTATTCCTGAGATGCTGCCTGGCCTGCTGTGCTTTGACCAGCAACACATTTGCAGCTGTGATCTCCAGCATCTGCAGACCTCATTTTTTACTCTTAGAGAATTATGCTAGGGAAATCATAGTGGGGAACCAGGAAATGTGAAGAAGTTGAATATATACTTTGCATCAGACAGTGACAGCTTAAATAATCAGGGCAAATGGTAGAAGGAGCAGAATAAATACAATTCCCAATCCTAGAGGAAAAAAAGCTTAGAACTAATGAGCTTAAAGACCAATAGGACCCCTGGATCTAATGGTTTGCATCCTAGAAAGATAAACACAATAGCTACAGAGACAGTGAATATGCTAATTTTCCAAAAATTTTGGATTCTGGAGAAGTCTCAGTAGGTTGGAAAACTGTCAATGTAACATCTTAATTCAAAGAAGAAAGGCATGAATAGGAAAGTTAGCTTAACCTTTGCCATTAGGAAAATAAATACTATAAAGGATGTAATAGCACAGGATTTGGAAATATATAATATAATCAAACATAGTCATGTCATCATGATGGGAAAATCAAATCTGACAATTTATGAAATTTCTTCAAAACAGTAAAAAGTAGGATAGATAAGGGAAAACCAAATAGTAGATTTCCTAATAGTACTTGATAAGATACTGCACACAAAGCTTTCTATTAAGACAGGAACTCATGATATATTAGCATGGACAGTTGACTAAGCAACTAAAGAAGGCAGAGTTGGGAAAAGTGGGGTGTTTTGGAGATTCCAATCTGCAACTTCCACAAGTGCAATAGGGATCAGTGCTCATCCACAATTTTTTACAATATATAATAATGATTTGGATGAGGTAAGTTGCTGTACTATTTCCAAGTTTGCAGGTGACAAAATTAGGTGGGAAGACAAGTGATGAGGATGACACAGGGTTTGCAAAGTGATTTGGACAAATTCAGCAGATGGGCAAAACTATATAGAACATTTTTAGGAAACTGTGATATTAAGCACTTTGACATAAAGAATAGAGGATCTAAATTTTATTTAAATGGGGAAATATGGAGAAAAGGTGCAGCAATGAGGAATTTGGGGGTTCTTGTACATGAAACATGTAAAAATGAAGATAAAAAGAATGTTGGTTATTATTTCAAAGGGAACAGTATATCAAACTAGCAAAACCTTAAGTCAAACAAGGTACTAGATAGATGGCACCTGGAATACTATGAACAATTTTGATTCCTTTATCTAAGGAAAGAAATACTTGCATAGGAGACAGTCCAGAGAAGGCTCACTAGGTTGATAATAGGGAAATTTTCTCATGAGGAGAGGTTGAGTAAGTAATGCTTGTACTCATTACAGTTTAGTTGAATGAGAGTTATCCTTATTGAAACAAATACAATCGCTAAGAAGCTTGATGTGGTAGAGAAGACAGAAGTTGTTTCCTCTTGTGGGAGAGTCTGGGACCAGAGAGCATAACATCATAGAGTCATAGAGATGTACAGCACAGAAGCAGAGTCCATGCCAACCAGGAATCCCAACTCCATCTAGTCCCACCTGTCAGCACCCGACCCATATCCCTCCAAACCCTTCCTATTCATATACCCATAAATGCCACCACTTCCTCTGGCAGCTCATTCCATACACATACCACCCTCTGTGTAAAAGGTTGCCCCTTAGGTCTCCTTTATATCTTTCCCCTCTCACCCTAAACCTATGCCCTCTAGTTCTGGACTCCCACACCCCAGGGAAGACTTTGCCTATTTACTCTATCCATGTCCCTCATGACTTTGTAAGCCTCTATAAGGTCACACCTCAGCCTCTGACGTTCCAGGGAGAACAGCCGCAGCTTTTTAGATTAGATTACTTACAGTGTGGAAACAGGCCCTTCGGCCCAACAAGTCCACACTGACCCGCCGAAGCGCAACCCACCCATACCCCTACATTTACCCCTTACCTAACACTACGGGCAATTTAGCATGGCCAATTCACCTGACCCGCACATCTTTGGACTGTGGGAGGAAACCGGAGCACCCGGAGGAAACCCACGCAGACACGGGGAGAACGTGCAAACTCCACACAGTCAGTCGCCTGAGTCGGGAATTGAACCCGGGTCTCTGGTGCTGTGAGGCAGCAGTGCTAACCACTGTGCCATCGTGCCATGTTCAGCCTCTCCCTATAGCTCAAATCCTCCAACCCTGGTAACATCCTTGTAAGTCTTTTCTGAACCCTTTCAAGTTTCATAACATCTTTCCGATAGGAAGGAGACCAGAATTGCATGCAATATTCTAACAGTGGTCTAATCAGTGTCCTGTACAGCCGCAACATGCCCTCCCAACTCATGTATTCAATACTCTAACCAAGAGATTGCCCAGAGATGGAGTTGAGGATCGTCAGATCAGCAATGGTCTTATTGAATGGTTAAGTAAACTTGATGGGTTGAATGGCCTGCTCCTACTCCTATCTCTCACTGACTTATGATAAGTAGGAAAAGAGATTACTCAGAGTTTCACTATTAGGCAGTAGATATCACAATTGAGGTATTCCATGTAAACTGTGTTTGGCTGAGCAGATTAAATGGAGAAGTTTTTTTTTAAATCAAGGAATCTTAGATTGTTGATGAGATAATGGAAGAAAATTGTTTTTCAAAGCCTCTTGAGCATTGCACTAGAACATAGAACTGTACAACACAGAAACAGGCCCTTTGGCCCATGATGCCAAATTAACCTAATCCTATTGTATATGCCTTCACCACCACCTCTGTCAGTGCATTCCACTCTCCTACAACGCTGTGTTTTTAAAAAAAAACTTGACCCTTGCTTGTTTGAACTCGCCTCCCACACCTTAAATACATTTTGCCTAGTTTTAGACGTAGAACATTACAGCACAGTACAGATCCTTCGGTCCTCAATGTTTCACCACCCTGTGGAACTAATATGAAGCCCATCTAATGTACACCATTCCATTCTCGGCCATATGCCTATCCAATGACCATTTAAATGTCCACAAAGATGGCAACTCTGCAACTGTTACAGGCAGTGCATTCCACGTCCCTCCTACTCTGACATCTGTTCTATATCTATTGCCCCTCAATTTGAAGCTATGCACCTTCTTGCTATTTATCACCAGACATTTCAGCTGTAGGTAAAAGATTCTGAATGTCATCCCTATCTACACATTTCATAATTTTTACGGACTTCTGTCAAGTCTCCCCTCAGGTCCTGCCACTCCAGAGAAAATTATCAGACGTTTTCTAGCTTCTCCATATAACTCACACCCTCTAATCCAGGCAGCATCCTGGTAAACCTATTCTGCACCCTCTCCAAAGCCTCCATCACCTTCCTGTGATATGGTGACCAGATTGTACGCAATACTCTTTAAGTGTGGCCTAACTGGTGTTTTTTTGTTTCCAGTATCATTATTTGAGAAACTGTCTTGTCAACAGAGTGTGTTTCTGTGTTCACAACAGTATGAACTTTCATGTTTTGGGCACTGTGAAGTACAAGAAATTGATATGCCAATTATTAAAGTAAATCCTCCATAGGGCCCATCCATGTCTGATCACAGCCACCATCACTTTTTATTCCATTAATGAGATTTTTCCTATTTCTCACATATTTGAGTTATGTATTTTGTTTCGGAATTGTGTTTCTTGCAATGGTTTAAGATATTTATATGACCTATCAACTTGACCCTGGAGCAATACACCACCTCTTTTCACCTCCTCAGCAATCAACGGGGAACTGCACAGCATTGGAATGTTGTGCCGAATGTGACACCAAATTAAACTAATTCCTTCTGCCGCATTTGGTCGATATGCATTTCTTGCATATTCACACGCTTATCTGAAAGTCTCTTAAATGCCCCTATCATATTTGCAGTGTTTCCATACTCCTTCTACTCTCTGTGTAAAAAGAAACTTGCCCTCACATCTGCTTTGAATGTATCCCCTCACCTTAAATGCATGCCCCCTAGTGTTAGACACTTCAACTCTGGGGGGAAAAAAGATTCAGACTGTCAACCATATCCATGCATCTCATAATTTTATAGACTTCTGTCAAGTCTTCCCTCAATCTCTGCTGCTCCAGAGAAAACAATCTGAATTTTTCTTGCCTCTTCTTATCGTTCATACCCTTTTAATCGAGACAGCATCCCAGTAAACCTCTTCTGCACACTCTCCAAAGCCGCTCCATCTTTTCTCGTGACCACAATTGAACACAGTACTCTACCTATGGCCTAACTAAAGTTTTATAAAGCCATAACATGACTCTTGTACTCAGTTCCCTAACAATAAAGGCAAACATGTCATGTGTCTTCTTCACTATACCTACTTGTGTTCCCGGTTTCAGGGAGCTATGGAGTTGAACCCTAACATCAGTCTGTACATTAATGGTGTTCAGGGTCCTGCCACTAACTATATACATTTTCTTAATATTTGATCTCCAAAAATTCAGCACCTCACATTTACAAAAGCTCCATCTGCCATTTTTCCACCCATGTCTGCAACTGATATATATCCCGCTGTATCCTTTTACAACCACCTACACTATACATAACTCTACCAATATTTGTATCATCTGCAAACTTACTTACCCATCCGTCTATATTTTCATCCAAGTCATTTATATATATTACAAACAGTAGATGTCCCAGTATGGATCCCTGTAAAACACCCCTAGTCACAGATCTCCAGCCTGAAAAACAACCTTCCATCGCTATCCTCTGCCTTCTATAGGCAAGCTAATTCTGAATCTACGCACCCAAGACACCGTGGATCCCAGGCATCGTAATTTGGATGAGCCGACCATGAGGGACCTTGTTGTAAGCCTTACTAAAATCCATGTAGACAACATCCACTGCTCTACCCTCATTAATCAAAAAATTCAGTCAACTTAATAAGACTATGACCTGCCCTGATTAGTCTTAATTAGGCTATGCTTTTTCAAAAAAAACATGTAAACTCCATCCTAAAAAATTCTTTCCAATAGCTTTACAACTATTTCCCTGCTTGAATATGGAATGATGTTAGCTACTCGCCAGTCCTCCCAGACCCCTCCAGCGGCTAATGAGAATACAGAGATCTTGGTCAAGGCCCTAGCAATCTCCTTTTCAGTAACCTGGGGTAGATACTGTTTGGAGAAAGTGAGGACTGCAGATGCTGGAGAGTCAGAGTTGAAAAGTGTGGCACTGTAAGAGCACAGGAGAAAGTGAGTACTGCAGATGCTTGAGATCAGAGCTGAAATGTGTTGCTGGAAAAGCGCAGCAGGTCAGGCAGCATCCAAGGAGCAGGAGAATCGGCGTTTTGGGCATGAGCCCTTCTTCAGGAATGAGGAGAGTGTGCCAAGCAGGCTAAGATAAAAGGTAGGGAGGAGGGACTTGGGGGAGGGGCGTTGGAAATGCGATAAGTGGAAGGAGGTTAAGGTGAGGGTGATAGGCCGGAGTGGGGGTGGGGGCGGAGAGGTCAGGAAGAAGATTGCAGGTTAGGAAGTGGTGCTGAGTTTGATACACAAATTCACCTGCACCTCCTCACACATCATTTGCTGCACCCGATGTGGCCTCCTCTATATTGGGGAGACACGTCGCCTACTTGCGGAACGTTTCAGAGAACACCTCTGGGACACCCGGACCGACCAACCAACCCAACCACCCTGTGGCTCAACACTTCAACTCCCCCTCCCACTCCACATGCAGGTGCTTGGACTCATCCATAGCCAGACCATAGCAACACGACAGTTGGAGGAAGAGCGCCTCATCTTCCGCCTAGGAACCCTCCAACCACAAGGGATGTACTCAGATTTCTCTAGTTTCCTCATTTCCCCTCCCCCCACCTTGTCTCAGTCCCAACCCTTGAACTCAGCACCACCTTCCTAACCTGCAAACTTCTTCCTGACCTCTCCGCCCCCACCCCCACTCCGGTCTGTCACCCTTACCTCATCACCCTCACCTTAACCTCCTTCCACCTATCGCATTTCCAACGCCCCTCTCCCAAGTCCCTCTTCCCTACCTTTTATCTTAGCCTGCTTGGCACACTTTCCTCAATCCTGAAGAAAGGCTCATGCCCGAAACGTTGATTCTCCTACTCTTTGAATGCTGCCTGACCTGCTGAGATTTTCCAGCAACACATTTTCAGCACTGTAAAGTCACAGCAGGTCAGGCAGCATCCAAGGAGCAGAAGAATCAACGTTTCAGACATAAGCCCTTCGTCAGGAATGTGGGGTCGTGGGAATGGAGCTGAGAGATAAATAGGAGCGGGTGGACCTTCCAACCACATGGCATCAATGTCGATTTCTCACCTCCCCTCCCCCACCTCCTCTCGCATCCAACCCTCCAACTCACCACTGCCCTACTTGAACTGTCCATCTTTTCTTGCCACCTATCTGCTCCACCCTCCGCTCCGACCTATTACCATCACCCCCACCTACATCTACCTATCGTTTTTCCCAGCTACCATTTCCCCCAGCCCCACTGCCGATACCTATTTATCTCTCGGCCCCACCCTAACATTTCTGATGGGCTCATGCCCAAAGCGTCAATTCTCTTGCTTCTCGGATGCTGCCTGACCTGCTGCGCTTTTCCCGCACCACATTTTTCTACTGTAAATACCATTGGGCCCTGGGGACATATCCACCATAATGCTCTTCAAGACACCGAACACTCCAAAAAAGGCCCTTGACCTCAAAAAAAGTTAAGTGCTGGACAAGAAAGTCTATGCGTGAACTTCCCAACTTGCCACAAATTCAGACCCTTAATTGGTCAAATAACAGACGCTTAAGGACATCAACTTGAAACCAGTCTGATTGCAGATGAGAAATGTGGCTGGTTATCTGATGGGAAAACCAGTGTGTCTCCTGGCTAGGTTTAGGGGGTGGAGGGTTCCCCCATTTAGCGCAATCTGGGAGCAAATCAGCCAGCAAGTGGCGACAAGGAGTGGATGTTGAGAGTGCAACCCTGGCCTTCTCCTTTTAAGCCCCCCCAACCCTGCCTATCAGTACAACCTTATATTAAAATATACATTTTTATAAATCCTGACTATGGCAACTGAGTATCTCAAACTGTAAAGAAGCTACACACAAAATCACCAGTAAGTTCAGGTAAGGGTGCATAAAATAGAAATTTATGAAGTGTCTCACCAGTTTACAACATTTAAAGAGCAGTATTTGCAAGCTTGGGTGATTGTTGGGTCAATGCTTTATTTATTTGGTTGATATTGGCAGCAGATTCACATTTAGTAGGCATTTAGTTGGCAAGTGGGTTTTTACCTGAATAAAAGTACAGGCTTTCTTATACATTCTGACAGCGTATGAATAATCTAGTTATCTGCATTAATAGAATCCACAGAGTGCAGAAAGAGCCCATTTGGCCCATGGGGTCTTCACCAATCCTTTGAGCATTTAACCCACAGAAGTGCTCCTACCTGTCCCCATAATCCCACATTTACCCTGACTCATCCAACTAGCCTGCACTTCCTTGGATACTCTGGGGAAATTTACTATGGCCAATGCACCTAACCTGCACATCTTTGGATTGTAGGAGGCCCAGAGACCAGAGGGAAATCCTCGCAGCTACGGGGAGAGCTTGCAAACTTCGCACAGGTTCACATCCAAGTCTGGAATTGAATTTGATTCCCTTGCAGCGTGAAGCAGAAGCTGAGCTACCATGCTGCCCTCTCCATTATCAATGAGTAAAAAGTAAAGAGTTTAATACATACTTTTCATATCTTCATTGCTAATGGTTGGCTAATTATGGGGTTAAGGATACACAAGTGATGTGCAATTTTTATTAAGGACACTGAGCACATAAAGCAAGAGTCAGGTCCCTACCTCTCGGCCTTAAGATCTGAGTTGAAGTCCCAGCTGTCACAGATTTATATTGTAACATATCCAAATAGCCTAATTACTTTTAATTTTTTGGCCTTTTGTGGTGTAGTGGAAGTGTTCTCCCTCCAAGTGGAAAGTCCAGAATCAGGTGCCGTCTGGTATGAAAGTATGTCTAAATGGGTTGATTAAAAATACGTTTTCTTGCCCACTAGCATAGCTGAGTGGTCTAAGGTACAAGGGTAACGGTTCTAATTTATATAAAGTAAGAGTTTCGCATTCCACCATTGCCAAAGTGTCCAATGCTTCATGTTTAGACTTCCAGTGATAGTGTTCCTATCTCTAGTCTATGAGGTCTGAATCAACTCCCACCTTAAGATGTAATGGCCATGGAGGTATGTCATAATACATTCAAGCAGTTTGAGTAGAAAAGTCTCATATAAAAAGTTACTAACAAACAAAGAGTGCATCCATTTAGCACTCAGAGGAATGGAGTGCTTTTGAACCAATTAAGTATATTTTGTTGACGCATAGGTAGGAAACAATGGGAGACAATTACTACATCTTTTCAGTTTCACTCTATTTTCAGGAGAACAACAGTCACTATCTGATCAAGGTTCATGTCGAGATGTCACTTTGTAATAAAAATGGACACTTCTTGGAAAGCTCACCAGACCTGGTGGCATCTGTGAAGAGCAATCAAAGTTAACGTTTTGGGTCCAGTGACCCTTCCTAGCAACTCCAGGGTTCTGAGGAAGGGCCACCGGACCAAAAACATCAACTTTGATTTGCTAGCAACTTCTGTCTTTGTTTCTGATTTACAGCATCTGCAATTCTTAGTTTTTAATTAGTATTACTTTGTAATGTTATGAAGAATGTCCAGTTCAGTCTTTCATTCCCCTCTGATGAAACCTCTATTTTATGGGAACACTAAATTCATAGATTTTGAAGTATGAAAATATATGGCAAAATTGAATTGGACTTTATTTCCTTCTAACAGGTGACTCCTTCACTTATCTGTGCCTGGATAAGCGTGCCACAGCCAGTGATCTACTTCTCTACCCCTGAAGAAATGTTCTTCATGGTAGGTAATTCAAGTATGCAGGGCTTGTATAGAGAAACCTCTATTATTCGGCATTCGATTATCTGAATATCGGATTATCTGGCAAGATTGCAAGGTCCTGATCCTCGGCTAAACTATGTTATCCTGCATTCAATTATCTGGAATTCAATTAACTAAACAAAATACTGCTTACCCATGTCCTTTGGATAATCGAGATTTCTCTAAACATCTAGAAAAAACTCTGAAAACTGACACCTCAAGACGGCTTGTGGTTTTAAGATAATCCAGTGTAGATTTCAGATTGAAGGTTTTATTTGAATGATTATCTCAGGCTAATGCTCAACAATTAGCTATTGCCTCAATAGCATTTTGCTTTTACTCTCTTTGAAAAAGTGACGAGTCATTGCTTGTTCAGAGTTGATTTTGGGAATTTGACTGCAGAAATTTATCGAAGTGAACATTTAGTTTTATCCTATTTAAAACCTTTATTTCTTTTAATGTCTCTGATATTATCATAAAATATTCCAAGGTCAACAGAAATTTTGCTAAGTGTGTAGGTCATATAGATTGCTACATAGTCATTAAAATAGCATAGTCAAAAAAACTGTGCATTGCACCAGTTTTTGCAATCTGCCAAATTCAGATACAGTGTACTCTGAATAAATCTGTTCTAGCAATACATTTTAATATTCTATGGTCATTTAATATTTAATTATTTGAAATTTCTGGTAATTAAAGATGGTAAGAAATTTATATGTAGTTTTTGTTTAATAACCTCCAAGCAAGTCTGTAGCATTTAACTTGCATTACCATTACCACTGCTTTGTATGTCATGATTCAAATTATGAATAAAGCCCAGCAGGTAATTGAGCCTTTGGGATTGATACCCATTGATCGTAAACTTATTTTATCCTATCTGTGAAAGGATATTGTGAGAAACAAATCATATTTATATGTAAGTCATGATTGACTCCTTAAAGATTCTTGGTTCCTTTAACAGATTTAGCAGTGATTAATGAAATTTGTAGACCATGGATGAAGATGTAGGAAGGCTTGAACTGCAGCAACAGGAGCCCAAGGTGATATTTGATAACACAGGTAATCTAAACCCTATTTTGTATTATGAATGGTATAATGTGGATTTTCAGTGGCAAGATTACTTTGGCCATTAGGACATAGATAACTGTTCCACTTCTTTCAAATATCCACAAATCTGTCCATATCCAGATTTGCATTTTTCAGATACAGTTCTCAAACCTGTTTAGAATTAATTATATTGCTTCCTCTTCGATCAAAGGATATAACTTAAGAGAATGCCTCAACCTGAAAATTGACATTTTTTTTCATTTCCTCTTCACCAATCGTTGTGCATTTCTATTAGAGTATTCAGAAACAAATTCTTAATAGAAAACAAAGGAGTACACATGATCAGTTCAGTTACATGTGCTAAAAGTAACCAGTAACAATGTTAACCATAGTGTAAGATACCAAGAATAAGAAAAAAAATTTGTTTGAGTAGGAAAAGTGATCTTTGATCTTCTTTTGAGGTTGTTTGTTCAGAAGTCGGCAAAGATCTTTCTTTCTCTTTGAAATACAGTTCCTTGACTTTAGTTTTGACTTTCAAAACCTTTTTTTTTGTTTAACTACTCATTTTAAGAAAACAAGGGCCGAACTAGATCTCTTTCCTGATTAAAAACAATAGAAAGAAACCAGGTAATCTGCACAGGAAAAGTTAGCTGTTTCTTTAACTGATTTTTTGCATCAAATGTAATTGGTTGGTGTATCTGCCTGAAGTAAGATTTCAATCACAGTGTGCTAATTTTTGTCACCAGAAATCTATCTGTAAATATAACTTTTCTCAGAACTTCATCTGTCATTTTAATGTAGACCTGACATTGCATCCCAGAAATATTGAAGACTTGACAAGCGAGCGCTTGTCATTTTCATAGAGCTGAAATCCATGATAAATATGGAAACAGTCGAGTTGATGTGCGATCAGAATCACCAGAGTGCAAAAAGGGGCCAGTCAACCCATTGTGTCTGCATTTGCCCTCTGAATAAGCATTATGACTTAATGCCAATTGACCCTACATATTGTTTCAGTTAAAATAATAATCTAATGGCATCTTTCAAACCTCAATTGAATCTGCCTCCACCAAAACTCCAGGTAGTATGTTCCAGATTCTCATCTTTTCTCGCAAATCTTTTTTAACCTATGCTTTCTCTTTATCTATCCTGTTATAAGTTGAAACAGTTTCTCCCGATTTAGTCTGTCTAGACCCCTCAATTTTGAACACTTCTATCAAATCTCATCGGGTATGTGGAACAGTCCATCTTCCGCAGCTACACTGGCACCACCCCCCACCTTTTCCTCCGCTACATTGATGACTGTATCGGTGCTACTTCGTGCCCCCACGAGGAGGTTGAACAGTTCATCCACTTTACTAACACCTTCCACCCCGACCTCAAATTTACCTGGACCATCTCAGACTCCTCCCTCCCCTTCCTAGACCTCTCCATTTCTATCTCGGACGACCAACTCAACACGGACGTTTACTATAAACCAACTGACTCCCACAGCTACCTAGGTTACACCTCCTCCCACCCTGCCCCCTGTAAAAACGCCATCCCATATTCCCAATTCCTTTGCCTCCGCCGCATCTGCTCCCAGGAGGACCAATTCCAATACCGAACAAACCAGATGGCCTCCTTCTTCAAAGACCACAATTTCCCTTCAGTCGTGGTTGATGATGCTCTCCACCGCTCCTCCACCCTTGAACCCCGCCCCTCCAATCGCCACTAGGACAGAACCTCACTGGTCCTCACCTATTACCCCACCAACCTCCAGATACATCGTATCATCCTTTGTCATTTCCACCACCTCCAAACAGACCCCACCACCAAGGGTATATTTCCCTCCCCTCCCCTATCGGCGTTCCAAAAAGACCACTCCCTCCGCGACTCCCTCGTCAGGTCCACACCCCCACCATCCCAACCTCCACTCCCGGCACCTTCCCATGCAACCGCAAGAAATGCGCCCATACCTCCTCCCTCACTTCCCTCCAAGGCCCCAAGGGATCCTTCCATATCCATCACAAATTCACCTGTACCTCCACACACATCATTTACTGCATCCGCTGCACCCGATGTGGCCTCCTATACATTTGGGAGACAGGCAGCCTACTTGTGGAACATTTCAGAGAACACCTCTGGGACACCCTCACCAACCAACTCAACCGCTCCGTGGCTGAACACTTTAACTCCTCCTCCCACTCCGCCAAGGACATACAGATCCTTGGCCTCCTCCATCGCCAGAGCATGGAGGAAGAGTGCCTCATCTTCCGCTTAGGAACCCTCCAACCACGTGGGATGAATGCTGATTTCTCCAGCTTCCTCATTTCTCTTCCCCCCCCCCCCCCCCCCCCCCCCAAAAAATCTTTTCTCAGTCCCAACCCTCGGACCCAACACCGCCTTCTTGACCTGCAATCATCTTCCCGACCTCTCCGCCCCCACCACCTCTCCGACCTATCACCCTCACCTTAACCTCCTTCCACCTAACGCATTCCCGACGCCTCTCCCCCAAGTCCCTCCTCCCTACCTTTTATCTTAGCCTGCTTGGCACACCCTCCTCATTCCTGAAGACGGACTTCTGCCCAAAATGTTGATTCTCCAGCTCCTTTGGTGCTGTCTGACCTGCTGCGCTTTTCCAGCAACACATTTTTCAGCTCTGATCTCCAGCATCTGCAGTCCTCATTTTCTCCTAGTCAAATCTCATTTAGCCTACTCTGAGGAATACAGTCTCAAATTCTTCAGTCGATCTTCTGAGTTCATTCCTGAAATCATTCTTGTACGTCTCTTCTGCACTCAGCTTAGTATGTGTAACTCTTTATTGAAGTGTAGTGCCCAGAACTGTCAGCAGTACTCTAGCTGCAGTTCAACTAGCATCTTGTACAAGTTTGGGATAACCTTCTTGATTTTGTACTCTCGGTTATAAACAAAGCTAGAATACTGTATGCTTTGTTTACTGCTGTCCACCAGTCCTGCCATCTTCAATAAGAATATAAGAAATAGGAGTAGGAATAGGCCATTTGGCCCTTCAAGTCCTCCCACATTCAACTAGATCATGGCTGACCTCCAGACCCCAACTCTTCCTCCATGCCATCCCATTGTAGCCCTTAATTCCTGATATTTCAAAGATCTATCAACCTCTTCTTTTAAGTAAATGCAGTAATCTCACCATCACTATTTACTGAAGTAGAGAATTCCAGTCATTTCCCCTCACAATCTTGTCTATTTTTCTCAGGTTACCCCACATTCCTTTAAACTGTAATAAATAAAGACCTAACTTGTTTAGCCATTCTTGATAAGTCAGCCACTTCGACCCAGAATTCAACCTAACGAATCTTTTGAATGCATTTCCTGTCCAACTCAATTTCTTCTCATTAGCACTTTATCTGTTATCTTTGGGATGTTTATAGTGTCCTTCACTATGAAGGCCGATGCAAAGTATTTCAGTTACTTGAATGTTCAAATTATCTGCCATCTCCCTGTTATCTGTAACTAATTTCCCAGTTACATCCTCTAAGGATTCCATGTTCAGTTTAGCTACTTTTGTTTTATATATACTTAAAAACTTTTGCCATGTTTTGATATTTCTTGTCAATTTCTTTTTGTTATCCGTTTTTCCCCTCTTTATTAATTGTTCAGTCATCTGCTGCTTGTTCTTTTTAAAAACAAATTCCCAATTGTCTGGCCTTTTGCTCCTTTGTATGCCTTTTATTTTGACTGGATACTCTTCTTGACCGCCATTGTTAATCATGGGTTGTCCATCCTTCTCATTGAGTTCTTCTTTTTGATTGAAATATATTTTTGCTGAACATAACGAAATATATGGTTGAATGTCTTATACTGCTCGTTCACTGACCTTTCCACTCTGCTTTAGATAATAATATCTTCATGCCATTGTCCTTGTGTAAGTTGAGGACACTGGTTTGAGACTCAAGTTGCTTCTACTCGAATTTGAAATTCTACCATGTTGTGATTATTATCTCCTACAGGATTCTTAAACAAGAGACCTGATAGTAATCTGATCTCATTGTATATTACTAGATCTGTAATATCTTGTTAATGATTTGTGCATGTTTACACTCAGGTCTTCTTCTACATACCCTCTAGCATAGTTTTTATTTTATACTGTCTCTCCATATTTACAATATTAACAATTTTATATGGTCTGCAACCTTTTAAAATGTCCCCCGTACACCATGGTTTAGATCACTAATATGTCATGAAAAGCAAGGGTCCAGATACCAACACTCCGCGAACTCCTTCAGCCCAAAAAAAATGCCCAAACCATTACTGTCTGTTTTCTATCACTCAGCTAATTTCGTGTTTACATTGCTACTGTTTTTATCCCATGAGCTCAAATTTTTCTCACGGGTCTGTTGTGCAGCATGGTATCCACAACAGCTTTCTCCCATCAATCCTCTCTGTTACACATTTTAAAATTCCAGCAAATTAGTAAAGCATGATTTTCTCTGAAGTAACCCATGCTGGATTTTCTTAATTAACCTACACTTATTTATATGACTATTCATTTATCCTGAATTACTGTTTTTAAGAGGTTTCCCCTCGACTGAAGTTAAAATGGTTGAGATGTCATTTCTGGAATCCCTGAAACCATTTTTAAACAAGGACATAGTGTTTGCTACTTTCCAATCCTCTGACGTCCCTCCTGAATTTAAGGAAGACTTAAGAATAACCAATGCCTCCACAGCTTCCACTTTAAGACCACCTTCTTACCACAGTTGAACTCCTCTAGTAACTGAATTTCTTCCTCTGTCCCCAGCACCTGGGTAGAACCTGTTTTCTTGGTAAAGATAGATGCAATTTATTCATTGAATACCTCAGCTTTGCCCCGATTCCATGTGTAAATCCCCTTTTTTTTTGAATTTTTAATCAGCCTGTCCTTTCGACTACCCTTTTATTATTGATGTGTCTTTGGAAGACCTTGGAATTACCTTGAATATTAGCTGTCAGTGTCTTTCCATAACTCCCCATTCCTTTTAATTGGTGTTTCAGCTGTCTTCTGAAACCTGGTTCTTAATTGTACTTTCTACCTGACATCTGTCAGAAGGACAGTTTTTTTTTCAATCAAGCGAGAATGGGATCTGTTTGACAGAGTATGTCTTGACTGTGCCAGGATGTTTCATTTTTTAGCTATTGTTTTGGCTCCATTCTATCTGGACTGGCTCTATTCTGTCCGATCCAGCTCCAGTTTTACCCCATTGAACACAGCATTTTTCCCCCATTGTATCAGAAAAATATCTCTTTCTTTATGGAATAATTAAATTGGAGCAAAGATGATATCTTGGGATAGTATTGTCACATTGGCATTAAGTGATTATTTACGAGAACTGTTTTCCAGTTGTGAACGTCTGTATGTCATTAATTTGAGAACCTGTGGACAAACAATGCAGCATTTGGTTCCTTCGTAAGTGAAATAATTTCATGGAGGCCAGTATTTCATGACCAAGACATCCTTTTCATGAAAAGCTCACCTTACACCTAGACTCCCCTACCCTAGGGAAAAGACCTTCACTATTCATGCCCCTCATTATTTTATAAACTTTTATGAGGTCACATCTCAACCTCTGACACTTCATGAAAAATAGCCCCAGCCTATTCAGCTTCTCCCTATAGCTCTAACCCCGGCAACAACCTTGTAAATCTTTACTGAACCCTTGTAAGTTTTGCAACCTGCTCCCCCCAACAAGGAGAGCGGAATTGTGCACAGTATTCCAAAAGTGGCCCAACTAATGTCCTGTATAGCTGCAACATGTCCTCCCAACTCTTATGCTGACCAATAAAAGCAAGTGTGCCAAATGCCGCCTTCACTACCCTCTCTACCTGACACTTCACTTCCGAGGAACAATGAACATGCACTCCATGGTCTCTTTGCAAGGCCTTGATTTTTTTTTAAGGAACCCTAGAAGGGGTTTGTGGTCTGTTACTATTGCAAATTTACATCTATAAAGGTATTGGTGGAATTTTGTCTGCAGGACCTTACCATTAAGTGTGTTAGTCATGCCCTGATTTGCTCTACCAAAATGCAACGTTTATCTAGATTAACCTCCATCTACCACTCTGGCACATTTGCTCACCTGATCAAGATCTTGTACTCTGGGCTAACCTTCTTTGCTATTCACTGCACCACCAGTTTTGGTGTCACCTGCAAACTTATTAACAGTACCTGCTCTATTCACATCCAAATCATTTATATAAATGACAAATAGCAATGGACCCAGCACACCGCTGGTCACAGGCTTCTCTGGATGTCTCTGGAGGA
Organism: Hemiscyllium ocellatum; assembly: GCF_020745735.1. Classification (NCBI taxonomy): domain Eukaryota; kingdom Metazoa; phylum Chordata; class Chondrichthyes; order Orectolobiformes; family Hemiscylliidae; genus Hemiscyllium; species Hemiscyllium ocellatum. The sequence continues at coordinate 43,227,984 of NC_083412.1, read as the reverse complement.
GTTCAGTCAGTATCTGGCGGCAGCCTTCACTCGGGACAATCACTCTTGCTCCCTATTGTAATATGCTGTCCTCAACAATGATCTGGTCTTACTGCGTCCATGAGAGGTTTCAATTCTGGTTGTGACGGCCTTTCTGTTTCCTCTATTACTACAGCTGTTTTATTTTGATAGGAAGGAATTATCTTGTGTCCACAGTTGGATGTGGTAGTTGGTGACTGGAAGGGTGTGCAGAAAATCTAAAATCAGAACACACTCTTCCAGGGTAGGCACCACCAGTGGTGTGTCTGTCAGTGGGAGGCAAGTCATGGTATCTGCATTTGTCACTTGGCCTTCTGGATTGTGTTCCAAATTGTAATTACATGCCCTGAGAGTAAAGGCCCACCATTGAATTCAGCCAGAACCTACAGATGACACGGCCTTGACTTCTTTAAGTAGCCCTAGAAGGGGTTTGTGGAATTTTACCAATACAAATTTATATCTATAAAGGTATTGGTGGAACTTTGTCACACCAAAGATGACCATATTTGTGTTCGGCATCAGCCAAAGTCTGTGAAATGTATGTTATGAGGTGTTTCTCTCAGTTGGGCCATTTGTGAGCCAACACCACGCTGCTACCATATGGGGAGGTATTGCATGTCAGAATAATATCTCACTTGTGAGCCAAGACTTTAGACAGTGATAGCTGCTTTTCACTTCTCTAAACTTTACTTCTTGGCTACGTGACCATTTCTAAGGCTGACCTTTTCAATAGCAGATAGAAGGGAGCCAGGTTACGTATGCATTTTCCATAATAGTTCACTGAACCAAGGAAAGACCTAAGCTCTGGAACAGATAGGGGAGCCTGAGCACCTTTTGATTGGAGCATAAAGTGAGGGCAATGGGTGAAACCTGGTCTTGTAAACTCTGTAGCCCAAGAAGGTCGCTTGGGTGTCTGGAACACACATTTTTCCCTTTTGAAGTGTGCATCCACCAGGGAGAAATGTCTGAAGGACTATGTCCAAGTTCTCCAAGTGCTCTTATTGGCATTCTTGGTTATTAGCACATCATCCAGATAACTGGCGACCTGTTCAGATTTGTAAAATGTTCTCCATCGTCCTCTGAAAAAGGGTGCAGGCTGATGATACCCCCACTTGCAGTCTTATATACTGGTACAAACCCTTGTGTATTAATTGTGGCATACAGTGTTGCAACCGCAGGTACGCGTGACTCACGTCCAGTTTCATTAAGGACACCCATTCCCCCCAGTTTTGTGTACAAGCCTCTGTGAGGGATTTGGTATTTATCCAGCTGCGAGAAGCAGTTTACCATTTGCTTAAAATTCCCACGAAGGCAACCGGCTAGTCAGGATTCATAATCAGTACGGTGAGTGCTGCCCATTCCATAGACTGTACTGGTTTGATGGTTCCTTTGCTTTCAAGCCTCCTGATTTCTGTCTCTACTTTTGCATGTAAAGCAAGTAGCAGTACGCGGAATTTGCTGAATATTGAAATTGCTTCCTGGTCAGAGGGTGGCCTTGACCCCTTTTGATAGTCCCTAGACCTTCTTGAAAAATCTCTGGGTATTTAATTAGAACTTTGGCTCAACATGGCTGCCTTAGCAATCGAGTGAATCTTTCTGAACCAATTCCACCCCATCAGATTTGGACCTGAGCCTTTTACTACAATTAGTATTAACGGCATCAACTGCTTCTCATAGGAGACTGAAACCAAAGTCATACCTTACAATTGATCACAGGTCCCCGGTGTACACTCTCAGGCTATCTGAGGTCTTGTATGTGAACGTAAAGATTGGAGTCCAGAGTGGATCTTGTTAAAGACTGTTTTGGATCATTAATACAGCTGTGCCAGTATCGACCTCTGTTAGAATCAGGGGACCAGGTAACCAAGCACTTATTTTGATAAGTTCTGATTTGGCTGTTGCTAATCATATTAACTGTTCCAAACCTGATGTAGATGAACTTTTCAGGGTGTGTATTCTCTTGGATACCAGCCTTATGAGTTCTTTTACTCAAGTCAGACCTTGTAGGATTCCTTTGCTGTCTCAAGTCCACATACTGGCAGCAACTACAATAGCTTGCCATCCAGACTCTGAAGAACACTTTAGCTATTTGGCTGAGGCACGGCTTTGTTTTGGAGTTTTACTGTGTGCTGATTGCCATCCCTCTGCTCAGGATATGTCTTGCATGAGGCAATGCGGTTGCCTAAGCTCAAGTGGTGTTCTCCAAGCTCAGTCAGACAGGTGAGGGTGTCCACTTCCAACAGGGTTTTGTAATAGCTGTGTCTGCCCAGCTTGCAAGGGTAAAAAGAATTCATTATAATTGACAGCATCTGACCATCAATTACAAGGCTTCTGATTGTACTGAGTTTCATTTCAGGGTCAGAATCAAACACTTTCATTAATTTCACAAGGGAATAGCAGTGAGTGTGATCACTTGGTGTCCTGTTTACACAGATTCACTGATGCTAAGACAAATGTTCTTAATTGCCTTAGAGCATCCTATTATCACTTGGTGAGCACAAATGTTTTTACCTTCTGCATACCTTGAGTTCCCCCTTTTTCTGAGCCTTCCAGCCTGTCTATTTTCTAGTGTTTAGCAAATGTGTTCTATAATTCAGCATTACATTTTAGTCTGAATGTTTAAAGGCAAGTTTTAAGCCTATAGCCTTTCTCAAAGATATCTTTCAAAAAACCTAATGAACCTGACCAAACACTTGGTAATCCCTCCAAATCTCTCCTTCTCTTGCCTGTGTGAAGTGTGCAGAGATATTTGTCCAGCATAAGTACTGTAGAAATTTGAGGTGCTGTGCTCTAGTTTCTTTCTATCCAAGGATGTTAGACAGCTCAGGAATGAAAGGAATAGAGAGAATTTTTGTTTTCCCTTTAATGGTTCTGGATTTTGTTGTTGTTATACTATCAGCAGATGGAAACTTATGAGTTTAATCTCAGTTCTGCAAACAATTAACTGTATCTTCACAGGTAGAATCATGGCTTAAATGTTACAGTGGGGGTTTAACACCAGAATGTTTGCTGTATGCACATTAACACAGAAATCATGAAGTTGCAGCCTGTCATCCATTGGTCCATCACAGGTTGCACTAGTGATCCTCCAACCGGTAGATCAGTTGAGAATTTTCCTCATTTCCACTCTCACATCATTATTAAAAATCTTTATAAAAGTACGATTTATTCAATTAAAGTTTTAAACTATGGTCTGATTAATAAGTACAACAGATTTGTCCTTAAAAATAATTTTATGTTGGAATGTTGTTTAATATCTCCATTAGAATTAGTTGCATTCTTTAATTTAACAAGTTATTTTCTCTGATACTTTAATTTAACATTCTGTAGAACATTGCTCTATTTAATGTATTTTTTAAAAGTAATTTTATTTTAGTACCATCTCTAAGTAATTGAAAATTCTTTAATGTAATTGGCTACTTGGATAGTAACCCTGCGCCTCCAAGCTGGAAATCTCCATTAAACAATGGTACAATCAATTGCGGGGTGACACAAATAAAGGTCTCACCGCAGATCACAAGATCTTTCAGCGGGATTTTCTTTGAAGTCAGCAGTGAGCATCTTTGCTTCCCTACTGACAACCACATTCAGATTAATGTCCCCTGTAAGTTACATACAGAGTACTCAGAAAACCAGAAAGTATCAATCTGTTAACATAGTACAGTCGGTTCTGCTGTAACACAGTAGTTCTGCTCTCCTGCAACCCCAGGTTATAAGAAAATCGCATGATATCAGCACTGTTGAAACTAATGGTGCCAGAATTGCGTTATAACCAACACACGCTATAAAAATTTGCACTGTAGAAACAGTGTTCCCAATTCCTCAATCTTGTTATAGCAAATTCACATCAATGACATGTGCATTATCGCAGATAAATTTAAAGTTTAGCACATTTAAATACATAGGTCATGCACAATGGAAGCAATTTAAAGGGGGCATTAAGTTGGAAGGATAGACTTTGCATTCTTCTGAGTTGTTTCCAGCCAAATCAGAATACTGTGAAAAGCCCAATCCTACTAAAAATAAGCAATAGATGAAATATATAATCTCTTTATAATTTTGCAAAGTAAACTGATTAGATAACTTATGTAGGAGGAAATATTGGTTTTGTTTTGCTGGAGACACTTTTAACGTATTATTTTGTTAGCTTACCACCCTTTACTGATTTCAGAATTACTTTATAGGAGACCTAAGCTTAAAAAATGTAATTTTTTTTTGCTTTAAAGTTGATTCATTTGTACTGTGTATCAGGTGTGAAGTTAATTACTCTTACGTTAGGTCAATAAAAATATAGCTTTATATTTTAAAGATTTTTGTTTATAGCCAATTTTAACTGTTTATCAGTTTTAAATTATTCAATCAGTAAAATGTAGAAATTTACTTTTATCTCCAAATCTAAACCTTTGTTTTGCTTTGACTGATTTAAATAATCTTCTATTAGGATAACAGTGGGATTATGTAATAGGTGTCACGAACTGAAGTTTTGTGGGACAAGATAATTTTCAATTTTTTTAGTTTTTATTAAAATTGAACCACTTGTACATTTTAGAGCGTTCTTCTGTATTAATATGTTTGTCAACATTAATGTGCTAATATCTACTATCCAATTTCAAATTACTCTGGTATGTTTCACTGTTGCACTCAAATGGAGTTTTTATGATTTTTGAAGTAAAAAATTAAGGTAAATGTATTATGGATTTTTTTTTGTTCTGTAAGTTGTTAAAATTCAGAAAACTTACTTGGAGGCCTTTGTTCCAGATACTGCACCAGTAGTAATCTGTTTAATTTTGTATTTACGTTTAAGATCCAAATGTTTACAATTCATAGGAGGGCACTTTATTAATTAAAAAAATGACAGTAACAGTTTAGAAGTATCTTCAAGGATCTTTATCGAGATGGTACTTGAAGTATGAATTACTGATATCTAACTGTGTCCCAGGGGTTCTGTATTTCTAAATACTGCACCTCAACGATCACTTTTTGAAATGTTTTAATAATGTGAAAAGAACTGAAAATTAGAGTGGTCAAGGATATTGTAACAGAATATTGTATCATGAATTCTGTACCAGAGGGAAATAAACGTATTCCTAGTCTAAAAACAATGCTGTGAAAAATCTATGATAGCCAATAGTAATAACGGTTGATAAACAATCTACTTCTTTTAGCTGATAATTGTAATTAGTATATAGAGGTTAACTAAATAAACTGCATTTTTTATTGTACTTTTTTTCTGTGTCAATATAATGTTGTGAAAGTAAACATTTCCCTTAATTTTTATAGTTCAAGAAGTGACTTCAGAACACATTGATGGGCATCATATTCTTGTAGAAGTTCAAGAGACTGTCTTTGTCGATTCTGCTATCAATTCTGGTCCCCACTTTGTCTCTGGCGATACAGACTCTGTTGTAATACAGGATGTCATTGAAGATGTTGTCGCTGAAGATATTGTTGCTGAAGATGTTCACTGCCCTGATATTATTGAGGAGCCAGAAACCATTATTGTACCTGAACAAGTACTGGACACTGATGTTGCCACAGAGGAAACCTTGAGTACAGTCCCTGAAGATGTTTTGGCTTCCGACATCAACTCAGAGACCATTTGTGTATCAGAACATGTCCTGACAAGCGAAGATGTGTCTGATATGGCTACTGTTGAGCAAGTTGCTGTCACAGAGGCTGAAATAGTCACAGGCACTTTGTCACCTGACGTTGAAGAAGTTCTAGTGGCCGATCCTGCTACAGAGACTGAGATAGACACACGGAGTTTACATGTTCAGAATCAAGAGACCGTTCCAGTCACCATTGAGGCTCCAGTAGGAAATAAAGACACCAGTGAGGATTATTTAATGATTTCCTGTAAGTGACGAGAGAGGTAGGCCTTTGGCACATGGAAAATGAAATATTAATGGACTTTATTCTTTTATCTCTGAAAAATAGCTGAATTAATTGTTCAGCGTATATTGTGTATAGTTAAAAAAATCTCACAACACCAGGTTATGGTCCAACAGGTTTAATTGGAAGCACTAGCTTTCAGAGCATTGCTCCTTCATCAGGTGGTTGTGGAGTACACAATTGTAAGACTTGTGTACAGACAGAATTTATAGCAAATGTTTACAGTGTGATGTAACTGTAATTATACATTGAAAAATACCTTGATTGTTAAGTCTCTCATCTGTTACCGAGTGACCATGTTAGTTTCACTTCTTTCATATGTATATCACAAAGCTTTTTTAAAAGTTACATTCTCAGGTTAACCTTAACAGTTGGTGTCAGCCCAGATAATATGTTGAAGGTGTTAAGCCTCCTGTATGCTGTTGTCTGTGCCATACAGTTTAGACTGATTCTAATCTAAAAAAATGAGTTAACAGAGTCTTGAATGGATTCATGCAGTTTTTGAGCAAAGTACAATGTAACTCTGCAAGTACAAATTCACCCCACAAACATATATGTATATGTGTGTGTGTGTTTGTCTGGATTGGGGGATTGAGAGTTTAAAGGGATCGAAGTCTGTGAGAGGGTGCATGTGGGAGTGTGTGTGTCTCTCTGTATAGAAGTGTGTGTGTGTACAGTGCAATGGTGGTCACCTATAGTGTGACATGAACCCAAGGTCCCGGTTGAAGCCCTCCCTATGGGTACCGAACTTAGCTATCAGCCTCTGCTCAGCCACTTTTCACTACTGCCTGTCCTGAAGTCTCCCTTGGAGGATGGTCACCCGAAGGTCCGAGGTCAAATGAAGTGTTCTCCAACTGGGAGGGAACAGTCCTGTCTGTTGATTGTTGTGTGGTGCCCATTAATCCATTGCCATAGCTTCTGCTCAGTTTCACCAATGTACCAAATCATATATATTATATAGGAGACATGGAGGCTGAAGCACTTGCAACTTATGACTAAAATTCAGGGGGAATAAATTGAATTTATTACAGTGAGTTTAAGTTTATAATTATAGATGACCTTACTAAGCCGCTGTGGCTTCTGTCTCCAAAATCAGACTCAGTGTTGCAGGTGAGCAAATATTGATACAAATTTTTTGAATTAGTTCTTTTAGCTACTCCTCCATCCTAATGATTTTTTTAGAGAGCTTGTATTCAGTAAATAACAGTTTAATTGTTTCCATCTTAGTTTTTTTTCAAATCTTGAAATTTGCATTAAAATGCATCTTGATGTTAACAATCAATGGTGTATCCTTGATTCAGTAGTCACACTAAAGTCTGGATGAGAAGATTGTCAGCTCATATGATGTAGTGGGGCTCACCTATTTAGACAAATATTATTGAGCTATTCTGGAGCTTCTTAAGTGAGTCTTTATATAGTTTTTGATTCCTTGACACCCTCTGCTGGGACATGGTTTCAGAGGTATCACTCGTACCTGGCACTTAACTTTTATGATTTTTTTTAATGCGGGAGGCTGAACAATGAGTGTCACCAACCTAAATGAATGTCAGACGATCAAAGCTTAATTTTATAATACAAGCCTCTATGCTTAATTGTTATCAAAATGAATGATTTCATTTTAAATTAACCATTTGTGTTCATTTGTATAAATTTACTTGAGGATTAGCTTTATCAATATGTATTTAGAGTGTGAGAAATTGGCTCTTGTTAAAAATGTTGTCTGATCTATTCCTTCATTTATTGAAATCTTGCGCTGTCTTGTTCCTTCAAAGCTTTACCCATTGTTCATTTATAAGGATCATTGTGATAGGGTAGTGAAGCAAAAAAACACATACTTAAGAGATCAGAACAGTCAACCAACTGTGTTTTTTAAAAGCTGGTGCAGATATTCAGGCCCAAGATTCTTGCTTTGGTACTTAAATGCTGCACAATTTATTTTTTCTGTATTTTTCATTTCAACTATTGTTAATATCCAAAGCTACCACTTTTTATATCCTTTTGTCTCAGCAGTTTAATAGTGTATATTTCCCAACTGAGTTGTTGAGCCTGAAGATTAGTTTTTAAGTCTATTCAATATTCTCTGCATACATCCTGGACAGATTCATGTAAACCATCTTTTAAAAAACAATCATGCAAGAGAACATACTGTGTGGTTGAGTTGTTGAGAAAGCATCTTCATAGATTCACTCAGTATCTGGTTATAGTTCGTAGCACAGTCTAGTAGTTATATTATCAGTTTTCAGTCCTTGGACCCAACTGTCCCAATTATCTTGGGTAGAGAAATATGTTTCCTGATTATTCTTTTTCACTGTCCAGAACCTCAACCGTGCTATACATTTTAAATTTTGTTTTAGCTTGTCTTAACTGTGTAGTATTTTTCTTTGTTAATATTTTCAGTTTTGCTAATTAAATAGTAGTTTCATCTAGCAAAATTTAAATGGTAACAGCGAACTTCTGTTTAGCTGTGTTTTTCCACATATAATTCTGTTCTGTATGTAAAGTTTTAGTGGAAAACATATTTGCTAATATAGCTCAAAGGAGTCAAAGGTGCATTTTCCTAGAAAACTAAATGGTTTGCAAGAAGCATGTCAAAATATCTTTTTCTATATAATGTGATACAATTAATAGTAAATTGTACACTTTTTTTATTTTAAAAAGTGGATGATGATGGAGGAAAGATTGGACATGAAGGAAATAGTGAACTAAAAATTGAAAGCGGCCTATCGGCACAGGGCGAACGTTTAAAAACAGATGGTGCTTGTTCTGAAGTCATTAAAGTTTACATTTTCAAAGCAGATGATGGAGATGATGATTTAGGTGAGTAATTAGGTATAATACTGCTATGTAAGTGTTTATCAGTTTTTAAGTAAACCATTGAAAAAAAAATCAGGATGGAGAGTGTGAGTTACGACCATATTCTGTGGTTGAACTAGGTGACTTTCGGCAAAATTGTTAGCTCAACTAATTTCTTGGCTTTTGTGTAATGGTTGTGGCCTTGTGTTATGTGAGTAACTAAGAAATAGGTTACTAGGAGTCCAATATATGTGTTTTTACATGCTTTCTTAGATCATTTTTGCACATAGTGAAAGTTTTGTGTCTGTGTAGAACTTGGATTGTTACAAACACGGAATCTACCGCCCCTCTTATTTCCCCTTGGAATGTTATACTCAAATTCAAGCTTTCTATCAAGAAAATAGAAATGAAGTAAGGTATTCCCAAGAATGTAAATTTCAGAAAATTTAGTTTTTGGCCTGCCCTATTTGTCCTTGTTTTTGTATACTCAATCCCATTGTTCCGTTGGAAGCATGTTGTCAATAAGTGTCTGTACTTCAAATATCTGCTATGGTGAAATTGCAAAACTTTTTAATCTATACAGCGGTTTCTGCTCTAGCAGATTTCTACAGTCTGCAACCGTGCCTTGTGTTATTTCTGTGAAATTTCACTTGCTTTGAGTCTGAGAAAACCACTGCAACAATAAGAAGTGAATGAGCCTTTATAAGCTGAGGAAGTGGGGTGAATATGGGAAAAATGAGAAGAGTAGGAATTGCTGGATTTTGATGGACTTTTTAATGTTGCAGTGCTGTTAACCTTTTATTTTCCTGCAATTTAAGGTGGAACTGTGGATATTGGTGAAAGTGAACCCGATAATGATCATACAGTTGGCTTACTGGACCAGGGCAGTGTAGGCAGAATATCACGAGAGAAGATGGTTTACATGACTGTTAATGATCCCAACCAGGAGGATGAGGACATAAGTAAGTAGCTGGTACAAATGTCTAACATGTAATTCTTATGTTGTATATTAGTACAGGTTTAATGTTGCCTTTTGTTTTTGTAAAAACAGGATTGCAACTAACTATGTTAAACACTACAGCAACAAATGCTTTTAAAGAAAAAATAATAGAGAAATAAATACGTAACATTTTTAAAACGTTTTCTCACAGGATATGGGAGTTGCTTGTTGGTCCAGTATTTATTATCCATCTCTAAATTCCCTTGAGAATCTGGTGGTGAGCTACGATGTACAGTACCATTAGGGAGGAAATTGCAAAATTTTGACCAGTAGAAGTGAGGAAATGGTAATGCAGTTCCAAATTAGGATGGCTTGAACTTTACGAGTGGTGATGCTGCTAAGCATTTGCTACCCGTTATGCCCTTGTACGTGTTAGAGGGTTGCAGATTTGGTTGTAGAAGAAGCCTTACTGAGGTACTACATTCCAGCTTTTGTGTGGTACATACATTTGCCACTGTGGCAGTGGTGAAGAAAGTGAATGCTGACGATGATGAATAGGATGCCAGTCAAATGGGCTGCTCTATCTTGCATTGCATCAAGCGTCTTGTTAGAAAATCCAGAGAAGCCCAAGCAATTGGAGAATTTTCCATCACACTTCTGGTACATACCTGGTAGATGTCTTTTTGGAAGTCAAAAACTGAGTTATTAGCCTAGCCTCTAATCTGTTTTTGTAGCCACTTTATTTATATGGATAGTCTGGTTCAGATTCCGGTCTATGGTAATCCTGAAGATTTAGACAGTGGAGGATTCAGCAGTTGTATTGCCATTGAGTGTCAGGATGGCCTTTGTCTAGCATATGTTTGGCACTTGTTAGCCCGAACCTTGATGTTGTTCATCTCTTGCCACATAAGTGTGTATTCGAAGACTGAAAATGGTGCTAAACATTGTAAAGTCATCCGTAAACATTCCCGCTTCTGACCTTATCGTGGAAGGAATGCTATTGATGAAGCAGATGAAGATGTTGTACCTCAGAAACTATCCTGAGGAACTCCTGTATTGATGTAGCGGGACTGAGATGATTGGATTCCAACAATCATCAACGTCTTCCTTTGTTCTTGGTATGAGTCCAACTAGTAGAGTTTTCCTGCTGATTCTTATTGACTTCAATGTTCCTAGGGCTTCTTGAGGAAATTCAAGATGTATTGAAATGGTTTTGAAACATTGTTCTTATACTGGGGAGCCCATTTTATATAATTTTGTTACCCTGATGTGCCTGCTTAGTTTTGCCAGTGTAATTTCTTTGTTTATTCCTGGAGTGTTGCTCACCTAAGCAAGCTTTCATAAATTACTCTTGCCTAGATATCCTGAAAATAGAGGTCACCTTCATGAGTGATTGATCTTACCAGGGAATGATCATTTTGGAGTTAATTATGTTACTTTTTGTATTGGTAATATGTTGCAGTAATTTTGCTAATGTCAGAAATAGCAATTTATTAATTTTTATAACTTACTGTAATGAGATGTTAACACCCAGCTTCTGGATTGCTGTGTTTGTCCGATAATAGTACACTATATTGTTTGATTAAACTTGCGTAAAATCTTTGGTCAATTTTTAAATTACTAAAAACAATGTGCATATATATCCTGTAGTCGAGTGATCAATAACTTGCATTTGCTTACGTCATAGTGAATACAACACAACAAGAAGAGAACTGCTACCTTCAAACAAGTGAGTGCCTTTTTTATTGTATATATCCTAAAATTGAAAGTTTTAAGTTTAGATAGCGTTGGAATGTTGATTAAGTTAAAAATCACACAACGCCAGGTTATAGTCCAACAGGTTTAATTGGAAGCACTAGCTTTCGGAGCGACGCTGCTTCATCAGATGATTGTGATGATGAAGGAGCGTTGCTCCGAAAGCTAGTGTACTTCCAATTAAACCTGTTGGATTATAACCTGGTGTTGTGTGATTTTTAACTTTGTACACCCCAGTCCAATACCGGCATCTCCAAATCATGAATATTGATTAGGTAGTCTTATGACTCAAATTATTGCTTCATTTTGAGCAGTAGTTTTTATGGGACTATTCTAAACCTTGTTCCCTGTGCATATTGATTATGCTTACGGCTTGAAAAGGCTTTAGGATTGAGGTTTTAGACAATATCACAACATATTTACATTATATTTGTTTGATGTAATCAAGGCAGGTAGTTCTGGGATAATGCACATTTCAGCAGCATGATTTGATTATAACATTGCTGAAGAACAAGGGAACAGTATTTTGGAGAACGCTTACCTCTTGGCAATAGCGCAATTCTAGCAGGGTTCAGTTCGTATGCTTCGGCCTACGCACATGCGATGTCAACGTCGTTCTATACATGCTGACAGAGCAGCTTTCTGTGAGAAGTACTGTATAGAGAGAAGCTTTCTTGCATTTTTTTTACATGTAATGTGTGAAATTTTCTTTTTTGTTTTGTTAATAAATATGACTTTAAACCTTCATTCAGCCTGTGGTATACTTTGCGTTAGACTTTTGGGTGATTCTTGAGCAGTTGTGAGTGTTTTTTTTGCTGGTCTGCCTCAACTCCACTTTTCCCATAGGCCCCACTTTTCCTATTATACGAGGTTTTGCTGCAACACAACAACACTGTTATAGGAGAACTACCCATAAATTATTTTAATCCCAGTTGATCTCTGTGGTGGTAGTTACAAAATTTGAAGAAAATTTTGAATTAACTAGATACTGATTTGTAATCATGACCTAATGAATGGAATCAACTCATGACCAAACGCAATTGTTATGACATGGCAGTGAACCTCTCTGTAAATTAAACCAAACACCCAAAAAGGCTCACCTCGCCTTGTAATCTGTTAAAATATGAGTGCCGGAGATGTCCCAAATTCCACTATTTCAAGAAAATAATATCAATTTATTTTTTAACTCTAAAAGTGAACATTAAAGAATAACTATTCACAACTCTAAGCCCCCCTCTCTCTTAACTGCTTATTATCTGACTCCAACCTTTTAACAATATGCTGTTCCAATAACACACATTCAAATTACATGAACTTAATTTCAAAACCACACATCCGCTGTTGTCTTCGGTGTCTGTCTTCTTCCGGCTAAAGATCTCCCTGGGTCGTCTTTCTTTTTACTGCGAATATGTTTCATATGAACAGGTACCTTTTGATAGAGAGTGTTTCCTAATTTCTTGGGTCTCTCCTGATGGCAGTCGCTCTCTCTGCAATTTTCAAAATGCTTACATTTTTACAGCCCCAACATTGGATCGTCTCATTGGTTAAATGTTGGCAAAACAATAAATTCAAACTCAACAGGGCTTTAGTATCCTGGAACATAATTTAAACTGGTTACAGTTGAGTTGTCAAAAAGCAACCAAATCGGGTATCCATTTCACAGGCAACTGTTAGATATTTTCAATTTTCCAGTACACTTTCGGACTGCCATCTAGTCATATACATAGGTGTGTGTAAGCTGTCAGTTCAGAACAGCATTCACGCTTTCTTAAAGGTTCAGTACACATCTTCAACTTCATAACACATATTGGAAACTTTCAAGCTAAATTTGTTCCAATTTAATTAAATGTAATACTTAGATATCTGTAAACTAAACTCTTTTTAAGTATTCATATCAAGCTTCAGTCTCTTTTTTTTGAAATATAAAATATTTATCATTTGAAGAGCGATGTTGCTTGTGGAGAAACTTGTTGATAGCAGCATAGTTATAGATTGTGCAGAGATGAGCAGACTTTCTGTTTTCCAACATGATAGCAAAGTTGTATCTGGTCTAAGAATATTACCTAAAGTACAGTTTATCATTTTTCCCCCAGTGTGTTCAGATTTCAGTTCTTTTGTATCATATTCAATTCCTGTAGAATTTAGGTGTTGCATCCACATTTGGATCGAAGCTGTGATGTTTTCTGGAGGTGGGATGGTTCTGGTGGATATGAACACAGCTTTTATTTCTTTTCCTGAACTGAGGAGTTTCAAATCCTCTGTTTTTTTTATTTACAGTAGTGCTTATTCTGCCCCATACCAATGTTGTATGCTTTTAGTTGTAGGACAAAGTGAAGAAACATTGAGTGCAGAAAACTTCATTCATATTTCCCCCCCACCAGGAAGAAAAACACCCGAGTGACCAGTGACAAGCAGTGCAAGAACAGAGCTTTATTGACTAGTCGCAATTGATGGTTCCTTTGATGAACTTTAACGATTTGGAATTGGCTAATATTGCTGTAATTGGTCTGGCTAAATTAATCCTGCATTTTGTTACTAAGATACACCTGGGCAAATTTTGAATAGAAGTCATCATCACAGACATTCTAAAATCCATTTTTTGAAGGGCACGATGAACTTTGATGCACAGGTTTTAAGTTTTATGTGTATGATGCTGTCAGGGATTCATAATAAGCAGGAAGAGGGATAAGCCATTCAGGTCTTCAAGTTGCTCCACCATTTAATAATGTTATACCTAATCTCCTAAAATTAACCTCACCTTTCTCCAATCTCCCCTATGCCTTCAATCCTTCATACCAAAAAATCGTTTCTTGTATATACTTAATGAGTGGGCATCCACAACTCTCGAGTATAGAAATCCAAAGATTCACAGATATTAAAGTGGAAAAATTTCTCTTGATCTCTGTCCTATGTGTTGACTCTTTAATCTGATACTGTGATGTTATTACAATTTATTATTTATGTTATTATTATTTCCTATTACAAAAATGATCTCTCATTTTTGTAATAGGAAACATTGATCTAGTTTACCTTGTAGCCTTTGTGTATGTAGTTCGAAACTGGACAGTATGGATTGAACAGATTGGTTGTGTAAATTAGCAACAAAGTGATTTGGATTGTTGCATTCATAATCATCTGTTTGAGTGTAAAAGATGGATGAAGAAATGAAGAACTTGAGGAAAACAATCTGGCACAAGAAGAAAGATGCCATTGTTCTGCTCGGCTGATGAAGATATTTTTAAACTGGATACATGAAAGCCAACAGTTACTTAAATAATGATGCACTTTTCCCATTATACTTGAGTCATTTTCATTTTAACAATATTAAAGGTTTTACTTTATCCTCCGTAATATGACTAAAATTGCTCTTTATTCACCATTAACATCTACTACCACTGATTATGAAACTGATTTACCTTAGAGGTAATAAGGAAATTATTGATTTACATAAATTTATGTGTTGGGAAAGGAAAATCTAAATGCGAACAAATTAGGTTTACCCCCACAACATTATACAAGAATTGGATCCATATTACCCTGAAAGTTTTTGCTTTTATGTTTAGTAAATAAATATATATTCATGTATCTATGTCTTGAGTTACTTTTTAACGAATTGGGAGAAATTCTCTGTCACTTCTCAAGCCTATTGATTGGTTTTTGCAGGTTGTACTGATATTGCAGATGAAGTTTACATGGAAGTCATTGTAGGAGAAGATGATGCAACAGTCGGTCATGAGCAACAAATTGACGACGCAGACATTAGCAAAACATTTGTGCCTGTAGCTTGGGCTACTGCATATGGTAATTATTTTTAAATTTTCTTCTTTAACATTTCCTTTTTATTGTAGGATTATTTTCAGTATAACGTTATATATTTTGATTGAAAGTTTTCTTTTGCATTTTAAACTTATCAAGTCAATGCATCTGTAAGAAAGGGATACAAATTCCCTTTCTCCATCCCTACCCAACATTCCACTAATTACTACATGAAAACTTAGTCTGCAGATAGATAGATGAGGAGACTTTTTTCCTGGACTTTGCTTCAGGCTACTGAAATCAATAGTCTGCATTTAGTCTGTTTTGAAACTGCTAAAGTACGTTCCTACTCATTCAAGTCCCTAGAACATTCTGCTGCAAATGTGTTGCTGGTCAAAGCACAGCAGGTTAGGCAGCATCTCAGGAAGAGAGAATTCGACGTTTCGAGCATAAGCCCTTCATCAGGAATAAGAGAGAGAGCCAAGCAGGCTGAGATAAAAGGTAGGGAGGAGGGACTAGGGGGAGGGGCGATGGAGGTGGGATAGGTGGAAGGAGGTCAAGGTGAGGGTGATAGGCCGGAGTGGGGTGGGGGCGGAGAGGTCAGGAAGAGGATTGCAGGTTAGGAGGGCGGTCACCGCCCTCCTAACCTGCAATCCTCTTCCTGACCTCTCCGCCCCCACCCCACTCCGGCCTAACCCTCACCTTGACCTCCTTCCACCTATCCCACCTCCATCGCCCCTCCCCCTAGTCCCTCCTCCCTACCTTTTATCTCAGCCTGCTTGGCTCTCTCTCTTATTCCTGATGAAGGGCTTATGCTCGAAACGTCGAATTCTCTATTCCTGAGATGCTGCCTAACCTGCTGTGCTTTGACCAGCAACACATTTGCAGCTGTGATCTCCAGCATCTGCAGACCTCATTTTTTTTCCTAGAACATTCTGGCACAGTAGGACACTGGGGGTGAAGTGTGTCCAGTTTTACTTTGCTTCAGCTTTCTGCGCTTGGTGGGTGAGATCTTACAAACTAATGGAGGATCATGGCACACAGTAAATTAGAATAATGTACATGACATGTTATAATTTGAAAGTAGAAAAGAAAGCAATCTGTACTAAACTCAATCAAAAATTGAAGATCTCAAAAGCCTAATATGTAAATAAGGACAATGTCCTGAGTTTGGGTTCTAAGAAAGATTAATTGACCTGAAATATTGGCATATTTTCACTGTCCACAGATTTTGCCAAAGTTGCAGAGTAGTTCTAGCAATGCCTACTTTAATTTCAAAGTTTTGGGCAGGATAACTGTGCATTTTAAAATCGGAAGGCAAAATCAGGACCACAGGCCATATTTAGCTATGAAGATTAAGTCAAAAGATTTTACACAATGCTTACCAAGTCATCATTTTAGTTGCTGGAGTGTATTTTATCCTTTCAAGATCAAAATTGAATCTGACAGAGGTCAATTTCTGAAATTTGTTGATTTTTTTTTTGTTTTTTTATTTTGGCTTCTAGAATATGCACAAGAAGCACAGGTTATATTTTTAATTCTGAGTTAGGAACTGTAGCCAAATTCCGTGGATTAAATTAGTAATTCTAATATAATATACATATCTCTACACAAAAATTAATTTTTCTTTACTCTGTGTTTGAAACCCATAAATGTCTATTAATATTGCCCGTTGTCCTTGCATGAGCCAATAATATGTTAAAAGTTGTTGAACCATTGACAGTATCACAGGTGTCACCATGACTCAGTGGTGTCAGAAGATTATTCTTGAGTATGCAATCTATAAATATATACTCACCAACTGACATCACTAAAATTGGTTATTTGGTCATAATTGCATGGCACTTTGTTGTGATAAATTGGCAGCCAACATTTTGAGATTACAGTAATCTGCATGTGACCATGTATCAAAAATACCGCAGTGGCTCTAAAGCTCATGAGGTCGTGTAAGGTGCAGTGTAAATATGTTCTTCTTTATTACGACTAACTTAAACGTACTCTATTCAGCATTCAGTGCACTTACCAGTATCAATTACTGAATTGTAATTTGAAGTAGAATTTTTAAGGCAGTGATGGAGTGTATCTGTTAAAGCAACTTTCTGGGATTCCACCATGTTGGGTTTTCTAAGTGGAATGGTTCTGTTTTAATGGCCCTTGTGTTTCAACTTATATTTTAGAACTGATAAAATTAATATCCTGTACAGTTCTTCTGCTGTAAGACCAGAAGACATAGGCTGAATGGCCTAATTTCTGTTCCTGTCATGTCTGCTCTGCCATTCAGTCATGGCTGATGGTTTCAGGGCTTATGCTCGAAACGTCGAATTCCCTATTCCTGAGATGCTGCCTGGCCTGCTGTGCTTTGACCAGCAACACATTTTCAACCCCGGTTTCCTGATGAAGGGCTTATGCTCGAAACGTCGAATTCCCTATTCCTGAGATGCTGCCTGGCCTGCTGTGCTTTGACCAGCAACACATTTTCAGCCGGTTTCTCAACTGCATTCTCCCACTTTCTTCCTGTAACCTTTGATCCCCTTGATACTCACTCATTTTGTTAAAGTGAATTCGCTGTAACACAATTGACAAATTGGGGACACTTTTTCTAAAGTGCAAACTTCTAAAGTGTGTGTTAGCTGTAACATGATTACATCACCAATACTTTGAATGCTGTTTCTAAAATGTGATTTTTCTGTAATATGGTGTTGCGCAAGAATGCAACCATCACATTATAGAAGAATTACCTGTATACAAAGGAACCTCGATTATCCGAAGAACACGGACAGGGAATATTTTGTTCGAGTTAATTGAATACTGGATAACATAGTTAACCATCGGGACCTTGCGATCTTGTTCACATAATCTGAAACTCAGTTAATCGAATACTGGATAATCAAGGTTCTTCTGTACTGGTGCTGGCACAGCAGCAATGACATATTCAATGCTATCTTTTATATTTTAAAACATTAAACTAATGTAAAACTTATCAGTGGAATTGTTTACCTGTAAAATACATTGGAAATAAATACATTAAAATTTTACAATTTGCAGTTATGTGTCCTGAAATGAATGCGGAACATTCATATTTGTGTTAGGTTAAATAAAATATAGTAAGACACTGAATGGCAATTAGTACTAATCTTTGAACTGCAAAGGTCTATTTTAAAATCTTAATGTTATTGTATCCATGCTTTCATAGCTTCTTCCAACTTGTTGGAAGCATGTAGGGACTGTTTAACTTTTGCTTGTGACCAAACTTTCTTTCTAGGAGATTACCGTATGTACTCTGTCAAATTACAGAAGTATTTGCATCATCTTTGTCTATTTTCTCATCTCCTCCTTTCTTGTTACTTCATTTGTTTTTAAGGTAAAGATTAATTTGATCTTATACAATTAGAGGAATGGATTGTCTTTGGACTTGGTGTAAGAAATAAGTTAATTATGTAAAGCAGTTATGATTAGCTAGCTCCATAGTAGTTTTGGATCCATCTTGGATGAATTTCTTCAAATACAACTCTTTAAACAAAGGCCCAGGCATACATCTAGATAATAACGGCCAAATGTAACAAATGAAACATGTTTTAAAATTCTATGTAAATATAATATATTTTCAAAAAATCAATCAAGGTACCCAAATAGAATATGTAAATGAACAATAGAAATTGATCACAATGTTTTGTCCTTTCTCAGGTAACAGTTCTGAGACTGTAGAGAACAAGAATGGAACTGCCAGCCATCTTCTACAAGCAGATGGAACAGCTGAGCTTAACAGGCTGGCAAAACCAAAGTCGAGGAAAAGGAGGAGATTTGAAAGTAGACAGTATCAGACAGGTACAGAATGTTCCTCATTGATGCATATTCTGTGTTGGCTATGGAGGAACATTTTTATGGTGCTATTTAATGACTGGTTAATTTCAACTTAGCAAAACTGATGACTTTCCTGTTCACATACATCTTCAGGGAATATAACTTCTCTACATCAGCTGACATTACCTGTGATAGTTTCTTTGATATGTTTTTAACATTCGATGCACCAAGAACTATCATTCACAGGCAATATAACTGGGAAATTTGATCATTCATTTACACTTTTTTTTAGAAAAAACTTCCCTTTCATCCTGGTAAGAAAGTGCCTGATGCACACTCCAAACTCTGGCAGTGTGGCCAGTTGCTTATCATTGGGTGAAGGTTCTGCTTTATGCTGCACTTGTGGTTGTGCAGAATTGTGCTGAAAATCTACTTAATGTTAAAGAAGCTTGTAACATTGGCCATGAAGATAGAGTCAACTAATAATTAAATTCTCATATTCCAGAATTCGTTAAACAGGATTTGCACTGAGATTTCATTATCATTACAAATTTTGATTTCTACACCTGATACACAACCATCCACTAATTTTCCAATATAGTGGGCAGTTGCCACACTATTTTGAAAGCATCCACACTCATTTAATCATGGAATGGCAACAGCCATGTCTGGTTAATATATGCTAACTGCCTGGTATATCTAGGTGTAGTACTCATTTCATATTAGCAGATGCTGCTCCCTGTATCTTTTACTTTTTCATTACTTGTGTGGGTCCATTCACTGGAAAGTAGAGATTAAGAGCCATTCTCCTGTCTTTACCTGTTGCCTTGCATTGCTGTCACATTGCCATATGAATTAAAAGAGCCAATGACAAAAGCACATATGAAAACCAAGCATCATTGTGCTATTAATTATTGTGCTACAATGTCTTTATAAAACCAATATGAAGATGTTTGCCATTGCCTATTACAAATTATAGCTCAAATGTGGGTACATGTATATGAACAATTAGCAATCAAAAAACATAGTTGCATGAGAACTTGGCATGGATCATATTGCTTTATTAGGAAAAACATTGAGCAGTTTGCAACTGTACTATTTGGAATTGAGAAGAAGGAGATTTTATTGAAATGTAATGCTTTTTGGGGAATTTGATAAGATAGATCCTGATAGAAATGCTTTTTGTCGTGGGAGAGTTGAGAACAAGTTGGACGCAAGTTTAAAATTAAGGGTCTTCTAATTATAGAATCCCCACAGCATGGAAACAGGCCATTCAGCCCAACAAGTCCACAGCAACTCTCCAAACAGCACCCCACTAGACCTGTCCCTCTACCCTATCCCTGTTACCTTGCATTTCTCATGGCTGACACACCTAACCTGCACATTTGGAGCGGCTCAGTGGTTATCACTGCTGCCTCACAGTGCCAGGGACCCAGGTTCAATTCCTGCCCCCTGGGTAACTGTGTGGAGTTTGCACATTCTCCCTGTGTCTGCATGGGTTTTCTCCGAGTGCTCCGGTTTCCTCCCACAATCATGTGAAAGTTAGGTGAAGTGGTCATGCTAAATTGCCCATAGTCAGGGGTGAATATGGGGAATGGGTCTGGGTGGGTTGCTCTTTATGGTCAGCATGGACGGGTTGGACCAAAGGGTCTGTTTCCATGCTATACATCTCTATGACTCTATCCCTGAACACTGGACAATTTGGCATGGCAAAGCCACCTAACCTGCACATCTTTGTTCGGTGAGAGGGAACTGGAGCACCGGGAGGAAACCCACGCAGATGTGGGGAGAACATGCAAACTCCACACAGCCGATGCTGGAATAAAACCCGGGTCCCTGGCACTGTGAGGCAGCAGTGCTAACCACTGAGCCATCATGCCAAGATGGAAAAGAGGATTTTCTTCTCAGATGAATTTGCTTCCACAACAGTGAAAGAAGGGTGATTGAATGTATTTGAGGTTGAGTTAGACAAATTTTTGATTGACAGGGAGGGTTATGGAGGTGGTAGGAAGAACAGGGGAATAAAGTCCACAATCACATCAACCATACTCCTTTGAATGATGGAGAAGATTTAATGAATGGACTACTCCTATTCTTAAGATCTCGTTAACACTTGAGCAAAGATGCACTGAGCAGTTTTTTGATAGACGCAACAGTTCCATCAGCTTACTTCGCCTGATTCCAGATCCTGCGGGTGGTGCTATTAAGTCAGACCACCACCATTGGCTGCGAGACAATGTCCAGCTGATTTTTGCCATTCTGAAGTATCCTTCTCAAACCTGATAACCCTCCTGCGCCCATCATCTGCAAGGGCACGTCCAGTACATCAGCCATCAAACAGCAAATTAAGTGCCATGCTGGTCCCTCACTAGGCCACTGATTCTATGGGCTGAATTTTAGGTTTTTTTTGACCAAGTCTGTGAATTTGCATTGAGTTTTTAGGAGGGATATCTGCTACAAGACCTAGCATGCTTTCTTGCCATATCTTATTGAACTTGCTTCACTAACTACCTAACCTACCCTTATTGGCTCCTCATGTCCAACTCCAGATCCAGTTTACCAGATGCTATTTCCAGTGGCATCTTTTGTCCTGTCATCATCTTTAAAAGGCATTGTGCACCAAACACTGTCAGTTCTGAGCTGCCCTGCAAAGTTCCTGACATTTGTTCAGGGTATGCAGAGAGATGGAAATCAGCCTTTGGCTGTGCGGTTGGGGACCTGGAGGTCCTGCTGGGTAGTGTGGCGCAGACAGGGCTTCCTCTTCGCTCAGAACCTGGATTGGAGATGATGACATAAAACAATACCAAACTGGTGTGAGGTTGCCACCTGAATTAAAGCTGCCTCAGTCATCTGGATTAATGTGCAGTACTGTAGGTAGAAGGCCAGTGACCTTGTGTTGTAACTGTATTGGAACCGCTTGTTGGGACATGACTAGTTTTGGAGCACAGGTCTTCAGTTACTATTGCAGGATATTGTTAGGACCTGTAGTCTTTCAGTATCCGGTAGAGTGAATCAAATTCGTGTTGAAGCCTGGCATTAGTGATGCAAGGGTGGCACAATAGTTAGCATTGCTGCCTCACAGCACCAGGTCCAGTTCCAGTCTTGGATGACTGTTTGGAGTTTGCATATTCTCCCCTTATCTGCTTGGGTTTCTGCCAAGTGCACTGTTTTCCTCCCACAGGCCAAAGATGTGCAGGTTAGGTAGATTAGCCTTGGTAAATGTGGTGTTATAGGGACAGAGTAGAGGACTGGGTCTTAGTGGGATGCTCTTCAGAGATTCAATGCAGACTGGATGGACCAAATGGCCTCAATCTGCATTGTCAGGATTCTGTGACCTCCATGGTGCCTGGGATGGATCATCCATTTGACACATCAGGCTGTAGAAGGTTGAAAATACATCAGACTTATCTTTTGCACTGGTGTTGAGGATGGAAATATTTGTTGAGCCTCTAGTTCTGGTAGTTGTTTGCTTGTCCACAACATTCATAATTGGCAGGAGTACAAAGATTAAATCTGATCTTTTGGTTATGGGGTTGTTTAGCCCTGTCTATTAAATGCTGTTTCCATTGTGGCTGCGATAGGCACTTTTTTAAAGCTATGTCTGGTGCTTCTGCTGACATAACCTCCTGCATTTTTCATTTAACCAGTGTTGATCTCTCTGCTTTGTGATAATAGTGGAATGGGAAATGTGCCACTCCATGAGTTTACAAATTGTGGTTGAATATAATTCTGCTGCTAATGGCCCATGGCACTTTACTGATGCTCAGCTTTGAATTGTGACCCATTTAGTATGATGGGATGACAATGAAAGGATCTCCACAATGACCGTGTGGATTTTGCTCCTACTGATACTGTTTTGGTTGGATGCATCTGCGACAGGCAGATTGGTGAGGATGAGGTTTGATAGATTTTTCCTTCTTGTTGGTTTCCTTACCACTACCAAGAACCAGTCTAGCAGCTATGTTATTTTGGACTCCGCCAGCTCAGTCAGTAATTGTAGCCTAACGGTTTAGGATTTGGTGAGCATAGTCAGTACTTGGGCTATGGAGCTATTCTTGACTTTGAATTGCTGCCCCACCCATTCTTCAGCATTCTTCCATACGATTTCACCTTGGAATTAATACTGATGCAGCAGTGGGTATATTTTGTTATGGATGTATGTCAGTATGCTGCAATAAACAGGAGATTTATCTTTGATTTGATGATATGAAGGAGCCGATCTTGGACTGGTGTGGACAAAGTTAAAAATTGCACAACACCAGGTGATAGTCCAACAGGTTTATTTGGAAGTACTAGCTTTCGGAGTGCTGCTCCTTTATCAGGTAGCTGTGGGACAGGATCATAAGACACAAAGCTAGTGCTTCCAAATAAACTTGTTGGACGAAAACCAGGTGTTGTGATTTTAACTGTGATTTGATGGAATGAGATTTCATGGCTTCAGGAATCAATGTCTAGATCAGTTCCCTCTAAACTATATACCACTGCGTTGCTACCTTTGCTGGGTTGGTGGATCTATCTTGTGGTGAGACGGGGCATACCCTGGGATGCTGGTGTTCGTACCTAGAACTTTATCTATCAGGTATGATTCTAAGAGTATTACTGTGGTTTGACTAGTCTGGGAGAGTTGTCCCACAATCTTGACAGAAGGCTGTAGATGTTAGGAAAGTAGACTCTATGGGGTTGACAGGGATGTTTTTGCCACTGCAGTTTTCATTACTTAGGCCAGTGCCAGGTAGTTTTGCTAATTTCAGTTCATTCTTCAGACTTACTCGCACTTTGATATAACTGTGTGGCTTACAAGTGCATTTTCAACGACAGTTGAGGGTCAATTGCATCATTGTTGGTCTGGAGTCATGTATAGGCCAACTTCTTAATTGTTTGTAAAGTATCTGGGTTTTTAAATTTACATTCATATTTCCAAGTCATCAAGTGCTTTCTTTAAAACCATCATCCCTGTTCCACATCCTCCTTCACTCCAACCACCTTTTGATGCGCCACTGGCTTACATTGATGTGTGGATTCATTTGCCTTGGGTACTATCTGGTGGCACATTCAAATGAACAGTTTTTTTTCTACTTTGTTGACAGGCTGACCATTATACACAATAACTGTCAAAGGAATGTGCATCACAATCCATTTAATCCTGTCCAGACCTATAATTTACTTTCCAACAGAGGATTTTGGATTACAGTCAGGGATGGGATCTGTTACTTTTTAATCTCTCCCTCAGCTGAAGGGTATTAATGACAACTGCAGCACCATTCATATCTGTTTTGATTCGATCAGCTAACAAAACGTGCATTGATCAGAATTGTAGGGCACTATGCTCCTTATTAGTTGAAACATGAGGGAGGGCTACCTAAGAGCGTTTTTGAATACAGTTGCTTCCTGGGCCTAGTAGGAGAAGAATGGAGATTTTATTTTGAGTAAGTAATTTAATTTATTTTATTACATAGGACAGAGGTTTGGTTTGCAACCTTCTCATTTATGCTATTTTGAAGCTTATATAAAATGTAACATTTTAAGATCGTTGTTGAGATGCATGAAAGACAATTTAATTACAGAAAGTTATTCACTTTCTGTCTGTTGTGGGCAATAATGTAATGATAATGTCAATGAACTAATAATCCGGAACCCCAGCTAATATTCTAGCACCATGGGTTTGAATCCCACCATGACAGATTCAATAAAAACGTGGAATTAAAAATATAAACTAGCCTAAACAGCGGATTGTCATTTTTATAAAACTCTGGTTCACTAATGTCCTGCAGGGAAGGAAATCAGATGTCCTTACCTGGTCTGGCCTACGTGTGACTCCAGACCCAATAATGTTGATTTATAACTACCCTCTCAGCAATAAGTGCTGGCCAAGCCAGCAATGCTCATATCCTGTGAAAGAATAAAAAAAAAATAACTATGATATCCCTGGAAACCATTAAAAAGTAACAGCTGTACTAGTTTGATGTTACAGTAATAATTTGATGGTGAAGACTGATATTTTATTCTTCATTCTGTTGCAGCAATCATCATAGGGCCAGATGGGCATCCCATAACTGTTTATCCATGTATGATCTGTGGAAAAAAATTTAAATCCAGAGGTTTCCTGAAGCGACACATGAAAAATCATCCAGAGCAGCTGACCAAGAAAAAGTACCAGTGTACTGACTGTGATTACACTACTAACAAGAAAAACAGTTTACACAACCACCTGGAGAGTCACATGCTTATGAACAAAATGGAGAAGACGTATGAGTGCGATGAATGTGGCAAAGTGTTTTCTCATCCAGGAGCACTGGTTTCCCACAAATTGGTTCACCGTGAAAAAGGAGCCACAAAGATGCACAAATGCAAATTTTGTGAGTATGAGACTGCAGAACAAGGGCTTCTGAATCGTCACCTCTTGGCTGTGCATAGCAAGAATTTTCCACACATCTGTGTGGAGTGTGGCAAGGGATTTCGCCATCCTTCAGAGTTGAGGAAGCACATGCGAACCCACACTGGGGAGAAACCTTATCAGTGCCAGTACTGTGACTACAAATCTGCTGATGCCTCAAATCTGAAAACTCACATGAAGACAAAGCACAGCAAGGATCTACCATTCAAATGTGAGCATTGCTTGATGACATTCACGGATGCCAAAGAACTACAGAAACATGCCATCATGCATCAGGGACACAAGACCCACCAATGCACACATTGTGATCACAGAAGTTCCAACTCTAGTGATTTGAAGCGCCATATTATTTCAGTCCACACCAAGGACTATCCTCATAAGTGTGAAGTATGTGATAAAGGCTTTCATCGACCCTCTGAGCTTAAGAAACACATGTCCACTCACAAGGGTAAAAAACTGCACCAGTGTAGGCACTGTGACTTTAAAATTGCAGACCCCTTTGTTCTTAGTCGTCATATTCTTTCAGTTCATACCAAGGATTTGCCATTCAGATGTAAACGTTGCAAAAAGGGCTTTCGGCAACAGGTTGAACTTAAGAAGCATATGAAGACCCATAGTGGCAAAAAGGTTTACCAATGTGAGTACTGTGAATATAGCACTACTGATGCCTCAGGCTTTAAACGGCATGTTATTTCAATTCATACAAAGGACTATCCACATCGTTGTGATTATTGCAAGAAAGGTTTCCGAAGACCTTCGGAAAAGAACCAGCATATCTCTCGACATCATAAGGATGCAGTTTTGGTTGAGGGGTTACCATGAACTATTACCAAGTTAGGAAGCAGCTACTTCCAGTACATCCATTTAATGGTAAAGAATATTGTGTATATTTGTCATTAAAGACTTAAAAATTAAATTCACTTCAATAATTGAACTAACTTATCCCCTTTTCCAATTGTATTGTCATAGATTGAAGATCTAGTCTAAAATGCAAATTAATGTCCACAGACATAGAAATCCATTAAATGGACAGGTTTTGCGATATGGTGTCAGATCTTAAGATATGAATGTAATAAATTAGTTACAACAAATCAGCTACAGCTTTGGCTTCTGCCATTATATAATTATTGAATCCAAAATTAGCTATTTCTGAAACAATTTAGCTTCAGTTTAATTATTGATGGCAAATGTGGTCCTTTTATTAGTTTGTATCATTGCTCAGTTTTGTTAAAGTGCTACAGTTTATGTGCTTGCTTGCTTGCCTGTTTTCTGGCTGAAATTCATGTTATCAGCACATCCTCCTGTATTTTGAAATTTCATTTGGTGTTGGAATTGTAGTTATTTTTCCATCTGTGCGTCTGATGCTTCAGTGTATTATGGTAATGGTATGTTTTCAGCCCTTATCTGGATTTACATTTTTATTACAGTTTCATCTTTTAAAAAGAGGGGAAAAAAACTTCACTTGATGTAACCTTGGGACTAAAGGCCTTTGCCTAACTACATTTTACTTGTTCTTCCAGATGTGCTTCATTCCTCTGTGTCAAACGTGGTCTAGCAATGCATTGTTGTGGCAGGATTATTTCATCAAATTTACTTTTCCATATATAGTGTGTAAAAAAAAAAATGACATTGCTCATGTTTTTACAAGTGTACACATTTTTTCCAGAATTATATTTTGCCAATGTCTTTATCTTGTAAAAATAAAACAAATAGCGCTATATGTTTTTTAAAAAAAGTTCTGTGCTTTCTGTATACTGCAGCTTAATCTTAAAGCAGCAACTTAAAAGAAAATGTATGTATTAGTAGTATTTGTTCTGCATGAGCTGCAAAATCTATTTTAAAACAAATAACTCCAGATGTAGGGAAATGTTTTACATGATGTACCTCAGTCTGATCATAATGTGGAGAGGTGTTGAGGTATTGGGAAGGGGTGTTGCAGGGAATTGTGTGGTGAAAGAGAGGCTTTCTTTCTGACTAAATCTTTATAACATACAAAGTAAAAAGGATGTATATTTGATAACATTGAACAACCACTGTTGATAATCTTCTGAAATAGCCTTCAAATAGTTTATTCGTTTGAGAAACTTGATAAAATTGGATGGTTAAAACAATAAAATTGCAGTATAATTGAGGATTTTCGGTATAACTTTTTTGAGCTTCAAGGTGATGTCCTGCTTCTAATTTCTACAGCATCCTGTAAGGTTTGAAATGCAATGAGTTGGCTTCATTTGTATGTCAGCAAAGTATGAATGGTATGCAAATGAAAGGAAATTTCAAATTGAAGAATTGAAAATTATATCATAATGTAACTGGCAAAACTCATAATTCTGCTACATGTTTTCAATGCATAAGCATTTTGTTTTGCTGAAAATGGGAGAACATACATTATTTTTTAAAAAGCATGATATAAGACAACATTCCATTTACATAAAGGACTTTTTTAAAAGCCATATTCAAAATTCTTCAGAAAACAGTTCATTTAAAATCACTCCAGAAAGAGTTAGCCTATGAGAAGTATTTAATAAAATGCAGTTTTTAAAAGCTTTAACCTTTGCAATTTAACTTCACCCCCCCCTTTCCTTCCTTATCACAAAATAGTGTAAACTCTTAATTATTTGAAATCTGCTTGAAAACATAGATTTTGCAGTGCATTGAATTAGACACTACTTAGTCGTTATATAAATATTCTACTGTATTATTTAGCTAACTTCAGCCCCTGTCATTCCTTTTTAATGTGAACTCCATATTGCAACAATCTCCATTCTCATTTTTGAACTTTTGTAAGGAAATATTTAGTGCTGTAATATCCACTATATGCCATATGAAACTTAGTTGAATTACTGTCTTGTCAGAAACATGTATGATATTACATTTGCTATTTTGATACTAGGAACCTTTGGAAGTTCCTTTAGAACTGTACATGACAGCAGATGCTATGCTGTTGGTTGAGCTTAAGCACTCCTCATTGTATTTGTAGTGCCAGAGGCTATGGTCCAGACCATCTTCGCAACTGCCTGCACTGCTCCAATTTAATACTATTTTCAGAATAATGGAAAATTGATGAAGGGGAATTAAGAGAAATTGTACATGTGTAAAATTTTATTTTAAAAATGAAAGACATACTGTATTAGAAATGTTAATAGTTGATTATTGTGCAGACATAATTACTCTATGAGAATAAGTTCCTTAGGTGTTAATCAATTAATTTGTTTCATGGATTAAATCCATTTTTTGGCAGTTGAGGAAAACTTTTGAATGGGTGCAGCATTTTTTTAAACTGAGATACAATATAGAGTGTTCAACAAAATGCCAGCTGATTTGAAAAGAAAGTTTTATGTCCCTGTGCCTGTAAGCAAAACCATCCTTTGTGATATTATTGTACTTAGCAATGTACTTCATTTAATCTTTAAACAAATAAAATTCAGATTATTTTCCTTTGCATTATTTACTGAATTTTCCCCACTGTTCTGTAACTACATTGGTAGTAAATATACTGTTCACTGGTAGTTAATACATATCTGTACAGATTTTTAATAGCTAATAAATATTTGGGATTATAAGTAGTAGCCAAATATAGTCTTTACAATAAACTTTTATAGGTTTGCCATCTCTTAAATGTATTCTTGATAGGCTATTACATTGTCCTTACATTCTTAGAACATTAATTTCAATGCTGCAACCAAGGCAAAGATTTCCTGCAGACAGCTGGGATCAGCAGTTTCAAATAAACATTTACTGGAGAGAGAAAAACAACCTAGACATGAAATTTGAACAAGACAAATAACCACCAGAGGAACTAGTGGACAGAGCCTTCACAGCTAATGCAGTGTGTCATGGTTGAGCAGCATAATGGTCTGTACCATAGTTCCTTACATGCCTAATAGTTAATTCAGCTATTACCAGTGCAGTTTGGGATTCCAAGTAAAAATGTACCCCTCCCTCAATATCTGACAATATTGGCTATCTTGCAGGATGTCTAAGTTGCTTTGTGTTTGGAATGGTGGATAAAAGAAACCAAAAACAAAATACCTTGGGTGTAGTTCTTATACTAGCGCATTTGGTTTTTTGTGACAAAGGAAAAAAACAAACATGAGAAAGGCAACTCTGGAAATAAAGGCATGCTGAATAATATGAGCTGTCACTATTGTATAAATATGCAGGTGAGTAGCATCTGGAATGTCAATAATTTGACTCTGGGATACCAAGCTAAACATAATACAATCCAGCGGTAAATCTTGGAAAGATGTATAAAATCATTTATGTACTAGGGCGATGAACTTAGTCTACATCCACTGGTGTATATACCATGACAACATGAAGTCAGAAACACAGAAGGTGAGTGAACAGATCATTTTTTTTAATGTAGCATACATAAAATAGCTAAGTTGATTATTTGTCAGTAATTCTTCACTGTGTCATTGCTTAGAACTTCCAAACTTCCTCACCTTGTTTCCTGTTGAAGCTCCGTATCCCTCCTGTGTCAATTTTAAGATTCTCATCTTCAGATATCACCACATCAAGCCACTCATCCTTATTATTTCATCCTCCTTTGTGTCTCCACATTGACCTTTACTGCCTTAATAACAAGCTCTCTCCCACTGATCCTTCTACTCTAATACTGTTGACACTCCACTTCTGCCTCAAACTGCAAACCACTGTTTATTTTACTTGAAAATTTTCCCTGCTGCTTTTAAAAAATCAGCAAAATGCAATTATTTTGCTACTTTGCACATTTCTCTCCAGTGTTCTTAAGCCAAGATTTATTTCTGTCCATTTTCTTGTGAAGCATATGAAGATGATCTCCTTGTCCATAAATGATTTACTAGCTCTAAAATACAAAATATTAAAGTTTTGAATATGTCTGCAAAGTAACTTTATGTTTGGAATATCTAGAACAATATGTAAAGCTCGACACTGAGAATCCTGAAATTTGTTCTTGGGGCTAATAACAGAGCTGAAGACTTCCAATAAGTCATGACCAGGATCTCCCAGATTTCATTAAATATATCAAGCTCAGAAATATAGAACTGACAGCAAAAAAGAGCCTTTTGCAGATATGCGAGAACTTAGTGTTTGCAGGACATTTTTCTGTTCATCAGTGGGAAAATTACTGAAGTCAAAAAAACCCCCAGAAAACTATTTTAGCAGCAAAGTAAGTAAAATGCCATTTTTTTTGTTCCAAAACAAGATAAAGCATGAAGTTTGCAACTTTTTGTCGTCATTTGTTCAAACGTCACAATATTCTCAGGGCTGCTTAGCAAATTCAACATGTTACATATCAAACTTTGCACTGATTAACATATCCACATTAGCTGCAATGTTGCTTTAAAGCTATTTTATCCACCAAAAATATAAGCAATGGAAACTATGAAAGAATTATCTGAAATAGCTCCACAGAGGCTGGTATCCCATCACCAAGTCTCCCATTATTTCCATGTGGAATGTGCTTAACACTGAGCCAGCTCTTGAGTGAACAGGCTGTCTGGTCCTTCTGTTTATTTTTTTCTCTCCTGTTTGTTCTTTTTTCTCTTCTTTTTTCCCCACTTTTTACCCCCACACTGTTGCCTAATTGCGGTAGTGTTTATTTTTTCCCCAGCACCCATGTTGTGTGCATGCAGGTTTGAGACACAGTGAAAGACACAAGGTGTACGAATCTTTATTCAATTTCCACCACCAGGAAGATAGGAAAACACCCGAGTGGCCAGTGACGAGCAGTGCCTTAACCCTTTTATTTTTTTCTCTGAGACCTTCTAGGAGGAGACTCCTTGCACACACTCACACTGATCCAGCACTCAAGATAGGAAAACACCCAAGTGGTCCAGTGACAAGCAGTGCCCTTTACATCAAAGGGCAATGCTGTGTGAACACTCCTGTTTATTTTTTTTAATTAACCCCTACACTACCGTCTAACTGTGGTGATGCTTATTTTTCCCCAGCACCCATGGTGTGTGTGTGTGTGTGTAGGTGTGAGACACAGAGACACAAAGTTATTTGTGCACTTTGTGTCTCTAACTGTGTCACACCTACACACGCACCACTGCAGTTAGACGGTAGTGTAGGGGTTAATTTTTTAAAAAAATAAACAGGAGTGTTCACACAGCATTGCCTTTTGATGTAAAGGGCACTGCTTGTCACTGGACCACTTGGGTGTTTTCCTATCTTGAGTGCTGGATCAGTGTGAGTGTGTGCAAGGAGTCTCCTCCTAGAAGGTCTCAGAGAAAAAAATAAAAGAAGGGTTAAGGCACTGCTCGTCACTGGCCACTCGGGTGTTTTCCTATCTTCCTGGTGGTGGAAATTGAATTGAACTCAACTCTACCTCTGATACAGGCAGCACGTGAAGCACAATAGCTCACCGTCTATTCATTCTCTTCAGGTGGCAAAGGCAGCAACATCTGCCATGTTAATCTCAGATTCCCAGGTATCTTCAATGTTTGACAGAGAGGGAGAGCCAGCGGTTTCCGAAACAGTCAGAAATGTTGCAGATGAGCCAGGTGTGCTTTGTTCCTGTACCATTTGCAAGTTTGCAACTTTCGTATGGTCCATGTGCTTGTTCCGGACTGTCAGACGTACCTGAGTACCATATATCATTGGACTTGACATTGTGTTACCCAGCCTGAGTAACAGGCATGATTAATTCCTATGGTTACTACACTATACTTCGTACCCTGAAGTCAACTGTCTTGCTTAACAGAGTCTTGTGTCTGGTGTTGGTAACCCTGATGCTGTTTCACACTCCCCCCAGGCTCAGAAAGATCTGATTTAACCTGGTATGGAGTATTCTCCCCATTAGCAACTCTGCTTGAGTTATCCCTGTAGTTGTATGAGGGGTAGTCCTTTCATCAGAAAGGAACTGGGACAGTTTGGTATCTATTGAAGCTGCAGGTTGTTTATTTTAAGTCTGCCTTCAACATTTGGCTGCTCTTTCTGCCAGACCATTGGCTGACAGATGATATGGAGTTGTCCTTATATTGTTGAATACCATTCAATTTTAGGAAATACACAAATTCTCTGCTTGTAAATGATGGCCCATTATCTGTGATCAACACTTCTGGGAGTCCATGTATTGCAAAAGATGTGCAGTTTTACTGTTGTCCCCACAGTTGACGAATGAATTCTATGCATGTTCAGCCACTTTGACTGGGTGCCTATAATGACTAGGAACATTGAGTCAATGAAATGATTTGCATATTCAAAGTGTAACCGAGTCCAGAGTTTACCCGGCTGTCTCCACGAATGTGGGGTAGCAGCTGGCTGTAATTTCTGTCCTTGTGGGTATTCATAGCACTGCCCCACCATAGTGGCAGTGTCTGCATCTATTTTAGCTACCAGACATAATATCTCACCAACATCTTCATTTTGGAAACCCCCTCGATGACCTGGTGGAGTTCAGCCAGTATTTGGCGGTGACCTTTGCTCAGGACAATCACTCTAGCTCCACATAATAATATGCCATCCTCTGCTGTGATTTGGTCTCTCCAGGTCCAAAAAGATTTCGATTCTGGTTGCAATGGGTTTTTGGTTTGGCGATCTGGGAAAGACCTTGTAAAATGTTCTCCATCGTCCACTGAAAAATTGATGATACTCCAAATAGCAGTCTCTTATATTAGTACAAACTTATGAGTATTAATTATAAAATACTTCTGGGAATCCTCATCTAGTCACAATTGCAATTATGTATGGCTGTGTCTATTTTTGTGAAGGACGGCCCCTGCCAGCTTTGTGTAGAAATCCTTGATGTAAGGGATTCAGTTTTATCCAGCTGCAAAGAGCAGTTTACCATTTGTTTAAACTCCCCATGAAGGTGAATTGATCTATTGGACTTCACAATTGGTACAGCCTGTGCTGCCTATTCTGCAAACGGGATTGGTTTGATGATTCCTTTGCTGTCCAGCCTCCTGATTTCAGCCTAGACCTTTGGCTTACATGCAATAGTAACTTGGCGGGCCTCTCAGAATCGTGGGATTGCTTCCTAGTCTACATGTAAGGTGGCCTTGGCTCCTTTGATAATCCCTAGACCTTACTGAAAAAATGTCCAGGTTCTTAATCAGGCAGCCATGTTCAAATCTCAAAACATTGACCCAATCAAGATGAATCTCAACCACTTTCACTCCATCAGGCTTGGGTCCAAGCCTTTTACTACAATCAAGGGTAAATGGTCCCGTAGGAGACCAGAACCAAAGTTGTCATTTTAATCTGTCAGGATTCCATGTTATAGGTTCCCAGTCTGGCCAACATAGAGGTGTACAGCACAGAAACTGACCCTTCAGTCCAATTCATCCAGGTCGACCAGATATCCCAACCCAATCTAGTTCCACCTGCCAGCACCCAGCCCATATCCCTCCATACACTTCCTATTAATATACCCATCCAGATGCCTTTTAAATGTTGCAATTTTATAAACCCCTATAAGGTCATCGGAGGATACTAATAGGTACCTTTTGTCAGAAAGAGCAAAGGCACTTTAAGCTTTTGCAACGCCGAACATTTGTGCAAACTTAAGTTTTGGAGTTCAGACCAAATCTTGTTAAAGATTGGTTTTGTGATCATGATATCAGCCTCAATTACAACCAGATGACCATTTAACCAGATGTTTATTTTGATTGGTTCTAATTTGAATGTTACTAAGTAATTTAACTGTTCTAAATCAGATATAGGTAGACTTTCCAGGGTGTACATTTTCCTGCATACCAGCCCAAGACTTCTCTTTCTTAATTTAGGTCTAGTGAGGCTCTCACTGTCTCAAGTCCACATTCTGGCAGCAACCATAGTGGCTTCCTGCCCTTGATCATGAAGAAAATTTTAGCTGTTTGGCTGAAGCTTAGCTTTGTTTTGGGGTTTTGCTGTGAACTGACCTAAAGTTCCTCTATTCAGGATACATCCTGAGTGAGGCTATGCATTTGCCTACACTTAAATGTTCCCCAAAGTCAGTCAGACTGGCAAGGCGACTTGCATACTCCACTTAGAGTCATAGAGTCCTAAAGTCATACAGCATGGAAACAGACCCTTTGGTCCAACCAGTCCAGCGAACATAATCCCAAACTAACCTAGTCCCACCTGTCTGCTCCTGGTCCATATTCCTCCAAACCTTTCCTATTCATGTATCATGTCTGTACCCATATCCACCACTTTCTCAGGAAGTTCGTTCCACATGTGAACTACCCTTTGTGTAAGAAATTTGCCTCATATCTTTTTTAAATCTCTCTTTTGCTGAAATTTCCAATGATAAAGCCAGTTGTCATAGCTGTTTGAAGTCAAATTGAGCTCCAGTTAATATTCATTTTTGCATGGGTACATTATTAATCCTACATACCAAATAGTGTCTCAGCATTTCACTTTAGGGTTAAACCAAAGTCACATGCCTCTACCAATTGTCTTAACCTAGTCACAATCCTGATATGTATTCCACAGTTCACAAGTTGCCTAGTAAAATGGATAGCCTTTCAGAACTAGAGGAGGTTTGGTGTTGTAATATTCCTTAACTAAATCAGTCAACACTTGAATGGTTTTAATATCTGATACCTCATGGAAAGTTAGATTCCAAAATAGCTGTGCGTCCACAAGCTGTCAGGAGAGTTACTTGTTGCTTGTCATTTGCCCCAAAAAATTGCATTCTTTCCACTTGGCCCAGTTTTCGACAGCAGGATTGAATAAGTCAAGTGCCCAAATAATTGCATGATACCAGAAATGCAATGCAAAGATGACTACTGTGAGTTATATCTTCAGGGTTGTGCTTTTCTCTCAGCGCCACTGAAATAACTCCACAGAGGCTGGCATCCTATCACCAAGTCATCCTTTATTTACATGTGGGTGTCCTTGACACTGATCCAGCTCCCTCCATGCCAGCTCTGAGTGAATAGGATGTGTGACGCTCCTTATCTGTCAGCCAGGGTTCCCTGACTGGACCAGGATAACAGCTCCAACCAGGGAACTCATATTCTGTGACATTCCCCTGGCTGATCTCATTACAATCACTACATTATCCTATTATTAAAGTCTAATGTTCTTTAAAGAAGATTGTCTGTTTAATCATGTTTCAGTATTCCGAAACATTAACATGTTTTTTTTCCCACAGATGCTGCGAAACCTGATGAGGTTTTCCAGCAATTTTTGTTTTTATTTCTGATTTTTAGTATCCACAGTTCTGTGGATTTTTTTAAAACACTTACTGAAGACATGCTGCACCCAGACTACTTTTCCAATAGCTAAAGGGCTGTAGAAGTCAAAAGTAGTAACAAGTGTGAGTGATCAGATCAAAGGAAAACCACATAAAGCTAAATATCATTTCGTTAAAGCTGCCAGGTCATTGCCAGAGCTGATAACTCCTGCACATAAAGCAGCCTTAAATTTTACCAACACAGCAAAGAGCTAAGTGATAATCAGTCCCAGCGGTTAACCTTTCCCTCAACAAATGCAACCGTTCATTGCCAATTACCACAATAACAACATTCATCATGGCACTATTTCTCACAGAAATCATGTTGCCACAGGAATCTACAGGCAACTTAGCAATAGTATTCAGACATAATCCCATTTCACCATAGAATAAGGCTCACAGCTTCTCCAAGATAATGCTGACATTCCAAAATATTAAGTGAAACTAATATCTGGAAGTCTTGTCTCCAGTTTGAACATCCCCATATTCACTGATAGTAAAAGGGGCAAGGCATAAATCATACATGAGGGGAACCCAGATTTAGCTGGCATTCAAAATTAGTGCCAAACAAATGTACAGTCTGCCTCTATCAGAGAGGTAAAGTTATTTACATTGTGAACATTATTTAAATATACAGCCCTCTACAAAACTTCTTAATTTCATCAATATGAGGTTAAAAAGAAATATGGTCCAGTATTTTTGTTGTCATACATCTGAGGACTGGTGATATGTCATTTTTATTGCTTGACTGGTTTCCACAACTTACAATTATCCTCTAGTAAACATACATTTATAGTTTAATTGATAGATCAAAAATGTTTTTAAGGGATTAATGACTTGAGGTTTTTTTACAATGTTTTTAATGGTCTTTCATGAATGGGAGTTGATTTACCTTTATTGTTATAACCGATATACAGAATGTTATTTCTGCTATTGATGGACACTAGTGGAGTGGCATAGTGGATGTAGACAAAGCATGGTGGGTGAGTTGGTAGTATTTGCCGTTATGTTAAAGTTGAGGTTTTAAGCATGAGTGGAAGGTATGAGGTAGCAGCAGGACTGGAAGGTGGCATAAGGGCAAGACAGAGCTGAAAATGTGTTGCTGGAAAAGCGCAGCAGGTCAGGCAGCATCCAAGGAA
Source organism: Hemiscyllium ocellatum (assembly GCF_020745735.1). Classification (NCBI taxonomy): domain Eukaryota; kingdom Metazoa; phylum Chordata; class Chondrichthyes; order Orectolobiformes; family Hemiscylliidae; genus Hemiscyllium; species Hemiscyllium ocellatum. The sequence goes on along the minus strand of NC_083412.1, from coordinate 43,191,343 downwards.
CAGGAGATTCGACATTTTGGGCATAAGCCCTTCTTCAGGATTCCTGAAGAAGGGCTTATGCCCTAAACGTTGAATCTCCTGTTCCTTGGATGCTGCTTGACCTGCTGCGCTTTTCCAGCAACACATTTTCAGCTCTGATCTCCAGCATCTGCAGTCCTCACTTTCTCCCATAAGGGCAAGACAACCTATAGTATGAGTAAGTAACTAGGATATAGTCCCATTGAAGTCAAGCAGGCCTTTTAAACAGCTGATCTTGACTCTGTAATCCTTGCAATTACCTCCAATCTGCATATTGGGACAGTGGGCCCAATTCTATCCTTAAAACAAAGATCGTGCTATATAGGGAAGTTTATCCAGAGGCAAGTGCAGCAAGCTGGGAAATTTTCTAATCCGCACTATCTCTGAAGCCAAAATCTGAGCCTATTTGCACAATAAGTATATCGTGACTGACTTGTTTTTTCTAATATGTAACAGTGCAATCATTTTGTTCATGTGTGACTTTTCTGGGGCTATTTATATCAAGTAATTTGCATGCTTGTGACCTCTGATTTTATTGTGGTTCTGTTCGCCGAGCTGGGAATTTGTCTTGCAGATATTTCGTCCCCTGTCGAGGTGACATCCTCAGTGCTTGGGAGCCTCCTGTGAAGGCATAATGCCGGAGGAAAAATCACAGAAGCGCTTCACAGGAGACTCCCAAGCACTGAGGATGTCACCTGGACAGGGGACGAAACGTCTGCAGCACAAATTCCCAGCTCTGCGAACAGAACCACAACAACGAGCACCTGAGCTGCAATCTTCTCCCAAACTTTGAACTCTGATTTTCTATAAATAAAGGTTTTTGACAGTAGCCATTTTACAAACTACATGTCAATCTTTATAGTGGAAATCTATGCCATAACAGCTCCCAAGTTGCATGAAGATGTATTTATTTAGCTGATAAGATTTTTAAAAAGTTGTATTTCTCTGCAGGTAATTTAAAAATCACTTCATTGTATAAGCATTTCTAAGAAAGCAACGAAAGAACTTTAAAGATCTTGTTCCATATCCTTTCAGTTGGGATTTCTATTCCATCTTAACTTACACAGCCCAGATTTCTTATTCACAGTTTACGTAAAACAAATGTGTAGGTTTTCCATGTATTGAGTAATTATTTTATTGATACATTTGTGGTTGAACTTTCCATTTTTTTTCTCTTAAGAATGATTCATGATTTTATTTCTAAATTTGAAAAGAAAAATCAATCAAGATATTAGCCTTGCTTCAGTGATTGTCGTCTCTTTTTGAATCAGAATGCTTGTGTCCCACTACAGAAACTTGAGCTCATAATATGTGCTGACTTTTTATTAGGGTACGGTGGCAGTGTTAAATTGTGATTCACTTGAGGTGTTAAACTATGGCCTTGTAGACCCTCTCAAACAGCGTAGCCTCTTTTTTTACATAGTTATTGTGATCAGGAGGCAGCACCTTGATTTATAGTCAACTTCAGGGTTAACATATCTGTAACTCATATAAAAGGCTGCTATGATTCCTATAGAGACCTGTAACTTTTGAAAGGAAATTCCAAGTTCTACTTTGATAGCTGAAAGAATAACAGGTCAGGATTACACTTTTAAAACTAACTTTATCCTCTTAGACTTGACGCACATCATGCACACCATTGAATTACAACTTACCATAAATAGTCCATAGTTGCTTGCGGTTTCCAATGGGTTCCCATTTTCCCGCAGTCCCACAAAATATTTTCAAGTAACAGTCTCCAGGTACTTTTGCTGAGATGTTGAGAGTTAGAAATCCACCTACAGCAGTAAAGCCTGTTCCAATGATCCTTATTCCCCTGCCCATATCAGAATAAACCTCCAGTAATCTGTCAAAGGGTGCATGTCATCGGTGAATGGCTACCTCCTTCCTGGATCTGGTTGTGGTAGCTCAGAAAGTTTAGCAGCCTTTTCTCTCTGCTTCTCGCACAGAGCTGCTATCCATTGCTGACATTCATTAGCTTTCAGGGAAATGTATAATCTGAACTCAAAAATAACTTTCTCTGTCCTCTTTCCCATAACAACGTGAAACACATTAATCTTGCATCCAAGTAGAGATGCTAAGTGGTTATAGGTAATCTCAAATCATCTTTCCTCCGAGATTTCCTAATCAATGTGTACAAAGATGTTATGACCCTCCTCCAGAGCAGGTGGGACTTAAATCTGGCCTCCTAGATCAAAGAGCCACTAACATTACATCATAAGAGCCCTAATTTGTTTTTTTTAATCACAATGTATAGGTGTCTCTGGCCAGGCCAGCCCAATTCATCTTAGAGATATTTTTAATTAAACTGTTCAGAAATGTTAAGACACTGTTCTAGAGCAGGCAGGACTTGAACCTGGGCCTCTAAGCTCAGAGGTAGGGACATTACCACTGTGCCGAATGAGCCCTCAATTCATCTTAGATGCAGTTTCACAACAACACAAGTATTATGCCGTGTAACAGCCATTGTAGATATTGACTAATCAACCTGCGAAGAGCTGCTATTACTTCTGGACTAGGTGTTATTTGATCTTGGGCATTCTGGCCTGGAGGTAAGGAAGCTGCCACTGCACCACAAGAGCCTGCCAACTCAACTTAGATTTTTCATCTAATTTCAATCTGTAAGATTCTGTTTTGAAACTGCATGGATCCCATTTCTACATTTTGTCAACTTGTTCAGACGTGTTTTGACACACCTCTACAGTTGGTGGGATCAGGCCTCCTGGCTCTGAGTTAGGGACAGTAGCATTGAACCACAGAACCCCCAATTCCCCACATACTCTACTCCTCTTAAATATTTTCTAATCAATCTGTACCAGAAATTGTTCATTCTAGAGATATTTTCCTAACTAACCTATTAAGAGATGTTATGACACACCTCTGGAGTAGGTGGGATTTGTAGGTGGGATTTGAACCCAGGCTTCCTGGCCCAAAGGTAGGAATTCCACCACTGCACCACAACAGCTGCAAACTGACAGATATTTTCTAATCAATGCATTCAATGGTGTTACTACACCCATCTGGAGCAAGTCAGACTAGAACCCAGGCCTCCTGGCTCAGAGTTAGGGACACAACCACTTTGCCACAAAGCCCTAGGGTTCAACTTAGTTTTTTATAGTCAATCTGTTCAGTCATGTTGTGACACATCTCTGAAGCAGATGGGACTTGAACCTATGCATTCTGGCTCAGAGAATAGGGATACAACTAGTGTGCCTCAAGAATCCTATGGTTCATCTTAATTTTTTTCTATTAACCTATTTTTCTAATCAACCTGTTCAGAGAAATTATACCTACCTCTGGACCACAAGAGAGCCCATGGTTCACCTTAGTAAACCTTCAAATAGGAGAGGATGGTTTTAATCAATCAACCTCTGGATTATGGGATCAGGGTGCTCCTGCTGCACCACTTTGCTAGCACTGTTCATCTTCAAAATAAATAGACAATGTATAGTACACCTGTGTACAACACTATGCCAATAATACCTTTATGAGCCTTTGAGAGACTTTGGGTCTATTCATGGCAAATCCAGAGATAACTTTCACTGTCTTCAGTCACTAACAAAACATTTCAAATTAGTTAACCATGATTTATGGTAACAAATCTACAGTGTCTTTCTTTAAATAATCCACCACGTCCAAATTAATTTTATCTTCTGAGGTTAAACTGACTGGCATAAGTTGCAGGCTTATCTTGCATACTTGTTTTTTAATAAAAGTGAAACATTTTGCAATTCTCAAGTCCTTTAGTATCAACCTATACCTAAGAAGAATTATGAGAATATAGATTTTTGTTTCACCAACTGCATGGGTGTGAATTCAACTCCTGCCCTCAGAATATTAGTTTTGATTGATAGGTTACTAGTCCAGTGAAGAAATCACAATGCAGCCATCTCTTTCAAAAGGACTGAAAGCAAATATGAAAATAAACCCCAATACCCAGTGACTGGTTTGGATTTGGGATACATGACTTGAGACAGTATTTCACACCAATACACCGTGGCTTTCAAAAGAGTTTTAGATAATCCTTTGATAAGTAAAGATTTGTAGGGACCCCAGAACTAGGGGATTGGAACTAGCAGAACTGCTATTGCAAAGAACTGGAATGGACATGAGTGGCCAAGTGGCTTCATTCTGTGCTATAACCATTACAATTTACCAATTCTAAACATAAATGCTGATGCAATTGAAACATCATTTTGTTGCAGTAGTTCTGTTGGCTTTATTAGTATTAACCTTTTATTTGAAACAGGTAAGAAATTCAGACAGAAATGACAGGTTATCAGTTGTAATTTAAAGTGAAAAGATGCTATGTGGCATGGTTTTGTCTTTGTCAAATACAACAGAAACACGTTCTCTCCTGTAATATTCAAACCAGGAGTAGCTAAGATTACAAGTCTATTTTTGATAAATAATAAACTAAGCACTTAGTTAAAATAAAATTTAAACTAGTGGCTTAGTTGCTAGGTAAAAATGATTAAGTCTTAGATATTTTATCCTAACTTTTGGGCTCATAATCTGAGATTTTGTGTTTCTTTGATGGAAATGGAAAATCATGAAATATATGTAAATTATTCCTTATCACATATTGGTCCAATTTACTTTTGAAAGCCAGGCTTGAATCTGCCTCATATTCTGAAGGAGTATATTCCAGATCATAGCTACACTGAAAATAAAATAGCTTTTCCCCATGTCGCTATTGCTTTTTTTAGCAACCACTTTAACTTTGTGTCTTCTGGTTCTTGGTTGTTCCACCAATGGAATAATCATCAGCTAGAAATGCCACATAAATGATCTATCTTGGCCTTTACCAGAGGTCCCATCATCAAAGATGCCAATCTTCAGCCATTTTAATCACTCCATGTACTATCAACAAATGACTGAAGACATGAGGTACTGCATAGCAACATTTCATTTAAGCTGCACAGTCACACAGCCACTGGGAGGCTCCATGAATGCTGGTCAACATGCTAGACATATTGGCTTCCACTTGCAGAAGTTCCCATGCATGGACGGGCAGAAAATGTTAAAGGGTATATTGCTGCATTAACTTTGGACCCTGGCAACAACATTTGAGCAATAGAACTGAAGATTTATTCTTCAGAACAAGCCATGCCCCAGTTACGCTGTTCCAGGGCAGCTACAATATAGGTATTTACCTGCCAATGTGCAACATTGCCCAGCTATGTCCTGTTCACAAAAATAAATTTACCACTTTTACCATTGTATCAGTAACTCTCAATGAGACATTCATAAATGCGTTCAATGATCTGTAAAGTGGTGGTAGGGATTATCAAGCAGTACTTGCAAAGGAATAAGGAATATTTACTCATTAATGCACATTATGTGTTTGCCTCAGCTACTCAGCTCTTAATCTCATTGCAGACTAGATACAAACATAGACAAAAGGCTGAACTCTCAAGGTGAGGTGACATCAAGGCCGCATGTGGCATCAAGGAGCCCTAGCAAAACTAGAGTCAATGTGAATCTGGGTGAAAATATGCCACTGGTTAGAATCATACCTGGCTCAAAGGAAAATGGGTGTGGTATTGCAGGTCAGTCATCTTAGCTCTAGAGGTTCCTCAGAGTAGTGTCCTAGGCCTAACCATCTTCGGTAGTTCTACAAATGATCTGCCCTCCATCATTAGGTCAGTGGGGGTGTTCCCTGATTATTTGCCCAACGTTCACTATCATTTACAACTTCTTAGATACTGAAGCAATCCACATCCAAATGCACCAGGATTTGGACAATATCCATGATTGAGCTGACAAATAGCAAATAATATTTGTACCACACAAATACGAAGCAATGACCATCTCCAACAAGACAGAATCTAACCATCACACCTTGATTTTTTTTTAAGATTAGATTCCCTGCAGTGTGGAAACAGACCCTTGGGCCCAACCAGTCAACACCAACCTTCTGAGAACCATTTCCCTCTGACTAATGCACCTAACACTGTGGGCAATTTAGTATGGCCATTTCACCTGACCTGCACATCTTTGGACTGTGGGAGGAAACCCACACAGATGCGGGGAGAATGTACAAATTCCACACAGTCGTCCGAGGCTGGATTCGGACTTAGGAGCCTGGTGCTGTGAAGCAGCAGTGCTAACCACTGAGCCACCGTGCCACCCCAAAGACATTAATGGCATTACTATCACTGAATCCCCACTATGCGCACCCTGGGAATTACTTTTACAAAAACTGAACAGGACTGGCCATTAAATGCTGTGACTAGAAATGTTAATCAGAGACTAGGAATCATCAGTGTGTATCTCAGCTCTTTATTCCATGAAGTCTTTCCACCATGACATGGCACAAGTCAGGACAATGATCCCCAAATGTCTGGATGGGTGCAACTCTAACATTAGGAGATAAGAAACAGGTGCATGATTAGGCCATCTGGGCCCTTGAACCTGCTCCAACATAAAATAAGATCATGGCTGATCTTTTTGTGGACTCATTTCCACTAATCTGCCTGCTCACAATAAGCCTTAATTCCTTTACTGTTCAGAAATCTATCTATCTTTGTTTTAAAAATATTCAATGACGTACCTCAGCTGCTTCACTGGACAGGGATTTCCACAGATTCACAACCTTTTGGCTGAAGAAGTTCCCCCACAACTCAGTCCTACATTGACACCCCCTTATCTTGAGGATAAAGCTAGTTTCACCCGCCTGTGGAAATAATCTCCCTATTTATACCTTCTCTATTCCCATTCATAATTTTATATGCTTTTATAAAATTCACCTTCATTCTTCTAAATTCCAATGGTATATTCTCAGTCCACTCAATCTCTCCTCATAAGTCAGCTCTCTCAACTCCAGAATCAACCTAGTGAACATTCTCTGCATCTCCTCCAGTGCCAGTGCATCCTTTTTCAAGTAAAGAGACCAAAACTGTACACAGTACTCCAGGTGTGGCCTCACCAGCATCCTATACAGCTGCAGCCTAACCACCCTGTTTTTAAATTCCATCCCTCTTGCAATGAAGGACAGTATTCTACTTGTCTTCTTAATTACCTGCTGCACCTACAAATCAACCTTTTATGATTCATGCACAGTGACACCTAGGTCCCTCTGCACAGCAGCATTCTGCAATCTTTCACCATTTAAATAACAGCCCATTTTGCTGTTATCACTCCCAAAATGGATAATGCCACATTTACCAGCATTGTACTTCATTTGCCAGACCCTTACCTACTCACTAACTTGCCTATATCCCTCTGCAGACTTTCAGTGTCCTCTAGGAGAAAGTGAGGTCTGCAGATTCTGGTGATCAAAGTTGAGAGTGTGTTGCTGGAAAAGCCCAGCAGGTCAGGCAGCATCCGAGGAGCAGGAGAATCGACATTTCAGGCCAGAACCCTTATTCCTGATGAAGGTCTCTGGCCCGAAATGTTGATTCTTCTGCTCTTCAGGTGCTGCCTGACCTGCTGGGCTTTTTCAGCAACACATTCTCCACACTAAGTGTCACCCGCAAACTTTGACACACTACACTTGGTCCCGAACTCCAAATCATTTATGTAAATTGTTGAACCAACACTGATTCCTGAGGCATACCACTAGCCACTGATCACCAACTGGAAAAATACCCTTTTATCTCCAATCTTTGCTCCCTGTAACTTAACCAATCTTCTATGCATGCTAATACATTACCCATACTACCGTGCATCTTTATCTTCTACAGGATCCTTTTGCATGGCAGCTTGTTGAATTGCTTCTGGAAATCCAAATACACCACATTCACTGGTCCCTGTTGTTCACAATACTCGTAATATCCTCAAAGAATTCCAGTAAATTAGTTAAACATGACCTGCCTTCCATGAACCCATGTTGCATCTGTCCGACGGAAAAATTTCTATTCAGATGTCTCACTATTTCTTCCTTGATGATAGATTCAAGCATTTCCCCACTACGCAAGTTAAGCAAATGGGCTTATAGTTACCCTTTTTTATCTACCTCCTTTTTTAAACAATGGCATCCCAGTGCTGTTTTCCAATCTGCTGGAACTGCCCCAGCATCCAGTGAATTTTGGTAAATTACCATGAGTGCATAATTCTATTTCCCCTGCCATCTCTTTTAGTATCTTGGGATAAATTCCATCAGGGCCAGAAGACTTGTCTGCCTTTAGCCTCATTAGCTTGCCCAAGACTAACTCTTCTGCGATAATGATTGTTTCTAGGTCTTCATCTGCCATAGCCTCCTTGTCATCAATTATTGGCATGTTATTTGTGTTTTCCACTATGAAGACTGACACAAAATATCTGTTCAGCACCTCCGCTATTTCCTCATTTCTCATTATTATATCCCCCTTCTCATCCCATAAGAGACCAATGTGTACCTTAGCCATTCTTCTTTGTTTTATATATTGCAGAAACTTTTGCTATCTGTTTTACATTCTAAGCTAATTTACCCTCATAATTTAACTTGCATTTCTATGTGTTTTTTTTGGTAGCTTTCTGTTCACTTTTAACGATTTCCCAATCCTCCAGTTTACCACGAATCATTGCCACTTTGTTTGCATTAGCTTTAGATATGATACCCTCCTTTATTTCCTTAGTTATCCACGGCTGATCATTCATTTTCTTATAGCCCTTCCTTTTCACTGGTATGTACTTTTGGTGAACTCTGTAAAAATCACTTTGAAAGTCCTCCACCTTTCCTCAGTTGTCCCATCACCCAAGAAACTTGACAGCAGATCAAAGCAGTCCACATGATTGGCAGCACATCCACAAACATCCAGTTTCTCCAGTAGCAATGCTCAGTCGAAGCAGTGTGCACTATCTACAAGATATACTGCAGAAATTCGCCTCTAAAACCTTTTTAGACAGCAGCTTTCAAACACATAATCACTACCATCTAGAAGGGCAAGGGTAGCAGGCACGCGGAAACACCACCTGCACTTTCCCTTCCAAGCCACTCTAAATCCAGATTTGGAAATATATTGCTGCTCCTTCATTGTCACTGGGTTAAACTCTTAAAACTCCCTATTGGCATTGTGGGTCTACCTACACCAAACAGATTAATGGTTAAACAAGGCGGCTCACCACCACCCTCTTGAGTGTAACAGATGGGCAATAAGTGCTGGTCCAGCCCTTGCCTTCCCCATCCTATGAATGGAATAAAAGTAAACAGAATCAGATCAACACCTGACAGCAAAAAAGTCTAGGGCTGTGGTTAAAAAGGGTTTGGAGTGGAGTTGAGTTGCTCCTGCTGGAAGTTAGTATAGTCTTTTTGGTTTAAATGGTCTCTGTCTGTGCCGTAACAATTCAATATGTTAAGCCCTTGGTATCAATAAAAATAAGCCACAAACATTATTAAGCACAACATTATTAATCTGGTGCAGTGCATTCAATCTGCACACATTAGGGACTGAACAATACAGCTTACATTTCGTAGGTAGATTAGCTACACTGTGTGGCAGGCTTTCTCATTGTCAGAACTGAATATTTCTGTGCACCCTTAATACACAATACAAGGAGTAACAATGACCTTTAGAAGTGAATTGATTGCATTAAAAACCTACCATACCTCATCTACTACATGTTATATAGATTAATCTGCATTAAAGTCAACTCTAACACATCTACAAAATCCCCTACACTCCCATTCTCGAGTTTGTGATTTGGAGATGCCGGTGTTGGACTGAGGTGTACAAAGTTAAAAATCACACAACACCAGGTTATAGGTTTAATTGGAAGCACTAGCTTTCGGAGCGTCGCTCCTTCATCAGGTGGCTGTGGACCACCTATGAGACTATAACCTGGTGTTGTGAGATTTTTAACTTTGTCCACCCCAGTCCAACACCCGGCGCCTGCATTTCATGGGATATGGTATTCAGCCTTTTTCAGCCTCTTTAGCTGTCTGGAGATATGGGGTTGAATTTCAATGACCGCATACAAATGTTTTTGCTTGTAATCTCAGGTTGCCTGAGAGCGTTTTGTACGGGATGTTTACCCTATGACCTGGTTAGTAATGAGTGCTGAGGGCGTTTGTACATTTATGTTTACCTTTGGGAGAATACGAACGTGTGGGTGTGAGAATGGGTGAAGGTGCATGGGGAGAAGGAACAGCCCCACATTGTGCTGTTTGGACAGCGGTGCTGAGCCTGCTCTCAGTCTCACTGCTGACTCCTCACAGACAGTTCCTGTGAGTGTGTGTGTGTCTTGGAGAGATGTCTGACGGAGCAAACCAGAGCCTGGAAATCTATTGCGGCTCCAGCCCACCCAGGGCCGTGGATATTTTAAAGAGTAAGTAAGCAAGTTGGCTTCTGTCCAACCCTTGTCGGTCTACTCAGTGGGGAGCGGCGTTTTGTGAATCAGCCACTCGATACCGGGAGGGTGAAGATGCTGCTCAAATCCTGCAGTTCTCAACCTGAGCAGCTGAACTCAAACTGGTCAATGGAAAAGGAGCCTGGGCAGTCGCGCAGAGTAACAGAGTCCGGGGACAGCCCCAGCTCCAGTTTGGGGTGGGGGGTGGTTGGGGAGGTGGATGAAAGGGCCAGAGTCCCGGTGCCTCCCCAGCCTCAGGGAACACTCCCTTCCTCAGGAGGCACTCGGTCTGAGGAGCGGAGCTGCAACTTCTCCCAGCCCCTGTCACTGCTAACTTTCCGGCCTTTTGCTCCAACTTGCTGCTCTGCTCTCCCGAATTGATAACTCTTGTCGGAGCTGATGTGGTGAGAAGCTGCAATCGAGCTGTTACTGAACTTTGCTCGATTAGACACACGGAAATCCATCCAGTTTTGCAGCAGTAATACCGTTCTCTTATCTAGTTTTCACCCGTTCATGTGCAACTCTTTCTATTCCGTCCTTTTCAGATTTGTTGATGTGGCTAACTCCTTAATTTGCTGGTCACAGCATTTGCAGACCATATACTGTTACAGTTTATACAAGTGCTGAACTTCTCTGCTGTCAGTATTGTAACTTGCAGCTATTTCAATGATATTACGAGCAAGTACATTTTGAATTATAATGCCAGTATCAAGTGGTTTAGTTCGTGTAATGCGGTTTGAATAGACTGCCTGGATTTGATCCAATCACTACAGCTTGGAGCCACTTTGCAATGATTTCTGGCGAAAATGATTCGAGGTCAGAAGTGGTAGATTGTGAATGGATCATGAAATCAGAAATTGGAAAGGAAAATTATGGAGTTAATATCGATGGCTTCTGGTTGACCAGCTCGTGAAGCAACTCTTTATTGCGCATCTTTATCATTGATAATCTTCTGCTGTCCTTAGCCCTCTTACCTGTCCTCCTCCCCACTCTTTCTCCACCCTGATCTTGTGACTTACATTGTTTAAATTCCTCTTGCTCATTTGACTTTCACATTCCTGTTTTCTCTGAGCATCAAGTCTATGATTATGTACTGGGCTACACTGCCAGCTGCTTCAATTTAAAAACAAAACACTTTGACCATTTTTGAGATATAGAGTGATACAAAGAAGGTATCAGATCTGGCCTTATCTATGATTGTTTTATTAGTGAGACCTCTTGAAATAGTAATGTCAGGGGGATTGGTGATTATGGATTGAAGAATTTACACATGAAGAGAAATTACAAGAAAAGAGGGCAGAACTTCAGGAGACAGGATTCAGTGAGTTATGAAGTTGGTTGAAATCACTTTTTCACTCAGAGGGTGGAATGAGCTGTGAGAGAAGTGGTGGAAGCCAGTATATTTGCAACATTTAAAAGGCATTTGGATGAGTATATGAATAGGAAGGGTTTGGAGGAATATGGGCCAGATGTGGGACTAGATTGGGTTGGGATATCTGGTCGGCATGGACGAGTTGGACTGAACGGTCTGTTTCCATGCTGTACATCTCTATGACTATGACTGAGGATGAAAAGTCATTCAGTACAGATGCTGAGGGAGGAAATGTTACTTATTACCTCTCTCGCTCTCTCTCTCGCGTGCTCTCTCTTTTGTGCTCTCTCTCGCACGCGCTCTCTCTCGTGCGCTCTCTCTCTCATGCATGCACACTCTCAAACTCTCTCGTGCTCTCTCTCGTGAGCTCTCTCATGCACTCTCTCTCACGTGCTCTCTCTCGCACTCTCTTTCTCTTATGTGCACTCTCTTTCTCTCTCTTGCACGCTCTCTCTCACATGCGCGGGCTCTCTCTCTCTTGCACGCTCTCGTGCACACATGCTCTCTCTCTCTTTCGTGCTCTCTCTTGCGCTCTTTCTCTCTTGTGCTCTTTCTCTCCGCGCTTTCTCTCTCTCTCACACACACACACACACACACACACACAGCATCTCAAGTTCTCCAAGGATCTATTCCTGGCTCCCTATTTTCCAGGTACACGTGGTTCCTTCATAACATCATTGGCGTATCCATAAAGACTCTTACACATTTTTATAGGTGCATCATATCTGGATGCACCACAGCATAGTGTGGTAACTGCTCTTCCCAAGACTGCAAGAAACTCAGGAGTCGTGAATACAGCCCAATCCATCTCACGAACCAAACCAGATTCCCATCCATTGACATCACCTGTACTTCCCGCTGCACTGGGAAAGCAACCAACATAATCAAAAACCTCCTCCCACTCCAGTTATACTCTCTTCCACACTTTTCTGTTAGACAGGAGATAATAAAAGTTTATATACATGTACGAACAGATTCAAGAACAGCTTCTTCCTGGTGGTATCAGACTTTTGAATTGACCTTTATAATGTTAATCTTGCTCTCCCTCTGTTCCTTTTCAGCACCTGTAACATTGTATCCTGTACACTGTTCTGTTATCCTGACCCACTTGTATAGTATGATCTGCCTGTAAAGCACATAAGACAACACTTTTCACTGTACCTCAGTAAATGTGACAGTAATAAATCAAATCAGCTCATCCAAAAACACAGGTTCCACATGCATTATTTATATATATTCCACATCTATCACTTCACAGCTTCTTTCAATCATTCAGTTCTTTTTAAATTAACAGACTGATTTTCTGTTATTAAATATTAAGTGAGCAGAAATTTCCTGCATTGAAACACCAGAAAGACCAAGGCAGTGATGGCTAATGATACAGAGTTGAGTGGGAATGTAAACTGTGAAGAAGGCACAAAGAGGCTACAGATGAATACAGTTGAGAGCAGTCAGTAATGTGACAGATGACATTTTCTATGAAGTTATTCACTTTTTGGTAAGAAGAATTATAATTTAAAAATAAACAATATACAGGGAAAAAGGCAGGAGATTGGCACAAAAATGCTCACAAATAGCACAGATACGTTGGGCCAAATAGTCTCCTTCTGCACTGTGATAGTTCTGTGATTCTGTAATACTGTGAAGTACAATTTTTCAGTGGTAAGAAAGGGTTTAATTTAATCTCAAGGTAATCTGAGTATCCTCTTACAAAAAAATCAGAAATTTAAAATGCAGGTCCAGTAATTAGGAAGTCAAATAGACTGTTGACTACCATAAGGAATCTGGAGTGAAAGAGAAAGGATGTTGTGTTTGAATTGTAGAGGACTTTGGTGAGACCACATTAAGGTTTGATCTCCTTAAGTAAAGAAGGGTAAAGTTACCTTGCTGTTTGTGTAGCAAATGTTTGTTCGATGATTCGTGACGTTGAACGATTAGCCCATGAAGAGTTTTATAGGCCTCTAGTCTGTAGAGTTGAGAATAATGAAAGCATTGGAAAAGGTGCAGAGGAGAGTTACTGGGATGTTGCCTGGTCTGGAGGGAAAGTCTTATGAGGAAAGGTTGAGAGACTTGGGTCTGTTCTCACTGGAAAGAAGAAGGCTAAGAAGAGATTTGGCAGAGACATACAAGATGATCAGCGGATTAGATAGGGTAGAAGTGAAAGTCTTTTTCCTAAGAAGGTGATGTCAGCTTGTACGAGGGGGCATAACTACAAATTGAGGGGTGAAAGATTTAAGACAGATGTCAGAGGCAGGTTCTTTACTCAGAGCGTGGTAAGGGCGTGGAATGCCCTACCTGCCAATGTAGTTAACTCAGCCACATTAGGGAGATTTAAACAATCCTTGGATAAGCACATAGATGATTTTGGGATAGTGTGGGAGGATGAGCTGTGAATAGTTCACAGGTCGGCGCAACATCTAGGGCCAATGGGCCTGTTCTGCGCTGTATTGTTCTATGTTCTATATCTATTGAAACACATAACATTCTGAAGGGATTTGACAGCATAGATGCTGGGAGGTTGCATCCCTTGCTTCCTAGTGTGTAGCACCAGAGGGTGTGGTTTCAGAATTAGCAGTCATCATTTAAGACTGCAATCAAGTGAGGAATCTTGTCATTTTCTTTACTCAAAGATTCTGGATGTTCATTGTTTAACATACTCAGCTGGAATAAATAGATGTTTGAATGCTGGAGAATCAAACTATATAGGAATGGGACAGGAAAGTGGAATTGAGGCAAAAGAAAGGCATGAGTACCTGAATGTCACAGAGATTTAAAAAGCCCTATGGTCATATCGTGTTCATAGTCTTCATGCTTGTATGTTCATCATCCTTGGTCCCCATCACAAACTCCATTCTCTAGCCACCAATTGGTAGTGGTCTGAGGCTGATCCAGTCTGTTCTTAATGTTAGTGTCATATTTAACCACAAGGACACTTTCTGACCACTGCCCTGAGATTATCTATTTCCAACTGTACCATCACCCAATTCTACCTGTGTCTCAGACCATCTGCCAATGAAAACCCTATGAATGCTTTTATTACTTCTGAATTTCAAATGCAGCCTTCTGCAATCTACCCTCTGTAAACCTGAGGTCATCTATACCTCCATTGTCCATGTTTTAACTTGCACTAAATCCTGTTAGCCCGTCATCGCTATCCTCACTGGTCTACGTTAGCTCTCCGTTAAAGAATACTTGATTTTAAAATTCTCAATCTTGATTTCAAACCTTGTAAGAACCCCAATTTCCCTAAATTTTTATTCTATGTATACTCTTCCCATCCAACTGGATAATTCGCATTTAGAGTGCTGGTGCTGGGGCAGCTGAATGGTCTCCACTGTAATGATTCTCTGAGAGCTGTGCTTTTTAAAAATGTGTTCTCTATTGTGACTCCACTTGGTGTTTCCTGGGTTTATCTGCTTTCTATTTATGTTTTCTATTTTCTACTTCTCAGATTCCCATACCTCTGACAATCTAATTTAAATCATCCTTAAAGCACAAAGAAAGCTCCCGACAAAGATGTTAAGCCCAGTCCCTTTAAGGTGCAACCTGTTCATCTTGTACAGGTCCCACTTACCCCAAAATCAGTTTCAAGAGATGTAAAAGTCTGTCTTTTCATCTTGAATACACATACAATGAAACAACCCTCTTTTTGGTGAAAGAATCAAGACAATCACAGCCTTGTGGGAAAAAGAATTTTTTTTTTCTAAGTCCTAAATGATCAACTCCTAATCTCTCCCCTCATAGTTCTTCTCCAGCATCTTTGATTATTCGAGAATTGCCAAACCATGTCAGTTTTACTACTGGGAAGACCAAGGATCAATGGAAATCAGTTCTTTCAGTGGTGATGCTAGTGAACCACAAGACAGCCATCCAGCCCACTGAGCTAAGTAGCACCCACCATGTTAAAAGTTAACTTTTCACAAATTTATAATAAGTTTGTCAAGAATTATTTCACTTACATAAAATTTCTCTCACAGTGGAAGGCAGCACAATCTTCAGAACTTACCTCATGGCCTCAGGAATCAATATCTGTTGCCCTGATCGTACTACCTGCTGTGGAGTATAAGATCAGAAGAGACAGAATTTATAGAATTAATGTTCAACAATCCAGGTTTGTTCATTATATCATTTCAGTTACATGACACTTAATCTTTTGCTATAAATTCTGTGTCTTATAATCTTATACTCCACAACCACCTGATGAAGGAGCAGCGCTCTGAAAGCTAGTGCTTCCAAATAAATCTGTTGAACTATAACCTGGTGTTGTGTGATGTTTGACTTTGTCTACCCCAGTCCAACACCAGCTCCTCCACATCATAGGAAACATGTATGGAACCACCACCTGCCAGTTTCCCTCCAAGGCATTCACCATGTCGTCTTGGAAAACTACCACCAATCTTTCAGTGTCACTCGGTAAAAATCCTGGAATTCCCTCCCTAATGGCCTTATTGGTCATAGAGTCATAAAGATGTACAGCATGGAAACAGACCCTTCGATCCAACTCGTCCATGCTGACCAGGTATCCCAACACAATCTAGTCCCACCTGCCAGCACCCGGGCCATACCCCTCCAAACCCTTCCTATTCATATACCCATGCAGATGCCTTTTAAATGTTGCAATTGTGCTATCCTTCACCACTTCCTCTGGCAACTCATTCCATATATGTACCACTCTCTGGATGAAAAAGTTGTCCCTTAAGTCTCTTTTATATCTTTCCCCTCTCACCCTAAACCTATGTCCTCTATCTCTGGACTCCCCACCCCAGGGAAGCGACTTTGCCCATTTATCCAATCCATGCGCCTCATAATTTTGTAAATCTCTATGAGGTCACCCCTCAGCCTCTGAAGCTCCACAGAAAACAGCCCCAGCCTATTCAACCTCTCTTTATATCTCAAATCCTCCAAACTTGGCGACATCCTTCTAAATCTTTTCTGAATCCTTTCAAGTTTCATAACATCCTTCTGATAGGAAGGAGACCGGAATTGCACGCAATATTCCAACAGTGGCCTAACCAACGTCCTGTACAGCCGCAACATGACCTCCCAATGCCTGTACTCAATACTTTGACCAATAAAGGAAAGCATACCAAACGCCGTCTTCACTATCCTAACTAATTGCAACTCCACTTTCAAGGAGCTATGAACCTGCACTCCAAGGTCTCTCTGTTCAGCAACACTCCTGAGGACCTTACCATTAACTGTATATGTCCTGCTAAGATTTGCTTTCCCAAAATGCCGCAATTCGCACATATCTAAACTAAACTCCATCTGCCACTTCTCAGCCCATTGGTCATCTGATCATGGTCCCATTTGTACCAACCTACAATAAATGGATTTCAGCTGTTTAAAAAGGCAATTCACCATCTTAAAGGGCAACTAGGGATGGATAATAAATGCTAGCCCAGTCAGCAATAACTACATCCCATGAACGGAAAATAGAAAAGAGAATTGACAATAATCTGCTACTGATTGAGAGTTCTCTTAGTTAGTTTGCAGTTTATGATTAAATTCATTTTCTGTTGTACTGAATCGTACTGGAGAAATCAACAAATTCTATCGTTTAGAGCCTACTCCATCCCAAGAGTTTCCAGGTGGCTACATTCAATTCTGTCTGCTGAGAAATATTGGTGGGGCTTCTTGCAGTGTTTTCAATAGGTAACTTAAGGTATTTTAGAGATCACTGAAGAGTAGTCCAAATGTTACAGGCAGTTGTGAAAGGAGTTTGTGGGAGGGGAGAGAGAGATGTAGAATCCATGTGAGGCAGTGCTGCTTTTAACTGAAACAAAACCAGCAATTGCTAGGCAAGCTCAGCAGATCTGGCAGCATCTGTACAGAGTACCCAGAGTTTTGTGTCCAGTAACCCTTCTTCAGAACTGCTTTTAACTGTACTGCTGGGAATGCAGTTGAATTACATGGATTCTGTGCTAGGGACTCTGAGAAGTCAAGTTGGGATTTGTACGGTTCTGTGTTGTTCGAGTTCAGGAAAAAGCTTTAAGAATTAGTACAAAGCAAAGTGTTTGGGCCAGGCCTCACGAAAAGACCTAGGGGCTATGAGAGCTCATAAGGAGCAGTTGTTGAGCCCATTCATGACAGAGCAGGTCTTGAGAAGGGATTTCAAGGCCAGGTCAGCAAAGGTGAAGAATTTTAATCCCATAAGAAGTTAAATGACATTTTAATGATCCAGTGTATTTTAACATCTAGGGAGAATTGCTGAGAGATCTGTTGGATCAATCTTGATCATAATTGCTGTTTAATTGCAACTTTGGGTATTCAATCACAATTGTATTTACTACATGTTAATTCTAGTGTTAAAGTGTGGAATCGTGTGAATTTAATCTCCACTGGATAAGTGGAGTCTCCTGAATATCTCACCTGTCTACCTTTTTTTAAGAAAAGTTACTGGTCCCTAGCTAGACAATAACGTAAATTTTGGTAGTCTGGTCTGGAATGGTAATAAATTATAATTTGGAAGGTCCTAGTCAAATTTTCAAACATTGAATAAATAACACCTTGAGAAACACTTGCTAGTGTTCCCACGTACAACCAGTTCTGAACTTTAGTACAGTTTCTGAACCATTCCACTTGACATTTTGCGCTCC
Source organism: Hemiscyllium ocellatum (assembly GCF_020745735.1). Taxonomy (NCBI): domain Eukaryota; kingdom Metazoa; phylum Chordata; class Chondrichthyes; order Orectolobiformes; family Hemiscylliidae; genus Hemiscyllium; species Hemiscyllium ocellatum. The sequence continues at coordinate 43,173,082 of NC_083412.1, read as the reverse complement.
ACCCTCATCAGCATAAACATTAAAGCAATCAGTTGAACATTAACTAAAGAAAATAATGCATATTGCAATTTTTTACATTGAGTCACATCATCCAAATTCTGTATCTTTCAGTAGCAAAATGACCCTCCTGAATGTTTCATTTTTCTCATGGAAGAGGAGCTGCCAATATACAAGCTAGAACTATTCCTGGTACCATCAGGATATCTCAATCTTTCACAGTACTAGTTTAATGTGATCATCCTTCAGAGAGCAGCATGGTGGTTCAGTCGTTAGCATTGCTGCCTCAAGACTCCAGGGACTTGGGTTCACATTCCAACCTTAGAATGAGTGTCTGTGTGGAGTTTACATGTTCTCCCCATGTTTGCATGGGTTTCTTCCAGATTTTCAGCTTTCCTCCCACAGTCCAAAGATGTGCAGGTTACATAGATTGGCTGTGTCAAATTGCCCCTTGTGTCCAGGAAATGTAAGCTAATTGAATTAGCCTTGGGAAATGCAGGTTTACAGAGATAAGGTGGAGGGGTGCTGGGTCTGGGTGGCTTGCTCTTCGGAGGTCAGAGCAGACTTGATGGGCTGAATAGTCTCTTTCTGCTCTGTAGGGATTTTATGATTCTTCAATAACATCATAAGTATTTCCTCTGACACCAATTTGCCTGCTCTGGAAGATACCAATTCAACCGTTATAGAAGATATCAAATCAAATTACATATGCATTGTTTAATTACCTTTATTTTGTTTTTAAAAATCCAATCTGTATTCTGGCTGGAATTTTTATTCTGAGAAATAAAAAATTAATTCTTCCAATAACTGAAACTTTTTCCATAATCTTCACAGCTCTTTGAATCTATTTTCATTTGAAGTGTCTGCAACAGATATATTTCTATATTTCACAACATTTAGAACTTATAAAAGGACATAAGAATAGAAGAAATAGAAACTGGATTTGGCCCTTTGAGTTTGCTTTGACATTGAACAAGATCATGACTGATCTTCCACTTCTCTTTCTCACACTATTCCCAGTTCCATTAATTTATTCAGTGCCTTGAATGCATCAACCTGTAACTTGAGTTCAGACAATGAATGGGCATCACAGCTTTCTGGAACAGAGAATTCCAATGATGTGCAACACCTTGAGTCAAGAAATTTCTCATTTCAGTCCTAAATAGCTGACCCTTTACTCTGAGTTTGTGACCCTATTATCGTTTAGTCCCCGGCCAGAGGGAACATTTCTTAGAGCTTTCATTGTCCCTTATTCTAAATAAAGATCAAAGAACAAAGAACAGTAAAGCACAGAAACTGGTCCTTTGGCCCATCAAGTCCTTGCTGACATATGCACCTTTCTAAACTAAAAACATTTTTGCTTCTACACAGTCCATATTCCTCCATTCCCTCCCTGTTCATGTGCCTGTCAAGATGCTTTTTAAACGTTGCTATTGTATCTGCTTCAACCATCTCCTCTGGCAGTACATTCCAGGCACTTACCAGTCTCTGTTTTAAGAAATCTGCATCTCGCATCTCCATTAAATTTCCCTCTTTATTTTAAACCTAAGTCCTTGAGTAATTGCCATGAATGCCCTGCGAAAAAGATTCCGATTATCCATTCTATCCATGTTTCTCATATCTTTGTAAATTTCTGTCATCCCTCATCTTCTGACATTCAAATGTAAACAAACCAAGTTTGTCCAACCTCTCCTCACAGCTAATACCCTTCAAACCAGACAACATCCTTTTCTGTACGCTCTCCAAACCTTCACATCGTTCTGGTAGTGTGGCGACCAGGACTGTACACAAGTTTCCAAACATGGCCTAACAAAAAAAAAGCCATCCTGAGTGACAGTAACAAATCTCCCTGTCAGGATACTGACACATCCCCAGTTTAGGTGCAACTGTCCTTTTGCAGGCTCCATCTGCTGCCTTATTTTTGTACCTCTCAATTCAATTGCCTCTCATCATCTAAATCCCAGAGAATGTAGGGTTAATCTACTCTGTCTTCTATATGACCATAAAACCATAAGACATAGGAGTGGAAATAAGGTCATTCGGCCCATCGAGTCCATTCCACCATTCAATCATGGCTGATGGGCATTTCAACTCCACTTACCAGCATTCTCCCCGTAGCCCTTAATTTCTCGTGACATCAAGAATTTATCAATATCTGCCTTGAAGACATTTAGCGTCCCGGCCTCCACTGCACTCTGTGGCAATGAATTCCACAGGCCCACCACTCTTTGACTGAAGAAATGTCTCTGCATTTCTGTTCAGAATTGACCCCCTCTAATTCTAAGACTGTGTCCACGTGTCCTAGTCTCCTCGCCTAACGGAAACAATTTCCTAGCGTTCACCCTTTCCAAGCCATGTATTATCTTGTTTCTTCTAGTGGTTTAATCTCCTCATCTAGAAACCAATCTAATAAACCTTCCGTCAAGAATGTGCTTCCTTGTGTAAGAAGATGAAAACTATATCTGAGACTCGAGCTGTAGCCTCGCTACTGGCCTGTACAATTTTAATAAGATTTCTTTACTCTTATTCTACAGTTCCTTTGTAAAAACAATTTGTGTTGCCACTTGACTGCTGGATCTGTTGTTGGTCTTCTGTGATCCACGTATAAGGATACCTAAGGTCCTCTGAATGTAAACATTTTTTAGTTTCTCTTATTCAAAAGTACAGACTATTCCTGGGTTGTGAATGGGTTCTATTCTGGAGTCAGTTTGCAAGTCTATTTGTATGCAAGTCAAAACACAATGCAGGCTAATATAAAGTACAGGAATTGTTAATATGTTGGGTCTTTTAAAATTACTCCCCTGTATGAGATTTTATTTATAAGTCTTAATTCAAAGATTCCACATTCTCTGTTTTTTGTATTTTCCCACTAAATTGGTTAACTTCATACTTTGTCACATAGTATTCCTTAACCTTGCCCACTCTCTTAATCTGTTCCCTCTGCACCCTAGTTGCAACCTTCTCACTGCTTACTTTCCCAGTTAACTTTGTATTTCCAACAACATTGAATACACAAATCTATGTCCTCATCCAACTCATTAATATAGATTGTAAATGACTAAAGTCCAAGTGTTAATTCTTTTGGCACCCCACTGATTACAGCCTGCCAACTCAAACATGTTGTGTTTATTCATACTCTGCTTTCTTTCTGATGACCAATCCCAATACATGCTAATATCTTACTTTCATTGCATTGTGAAATAATCTCTTGATAGCAATTCATTAATTTTTTTTTTTGAAAATCCAAATGCACTCCCTCAGCCATGCTCCTAAATACGTCCGCAAAAAGTTCTAACTGATCTGTCAAATTCAGTTTTCACTCTGCTTAATCATATTATGAATTTTTAAAAGAGCGGTTATGACATATTTCATAATAGATTCCAGCATTTTGACTATTGCTAATGTCAGGGTAATTGACCTTTAGTTTCCCACACTCATTTTTTTCTTCCTTTTTAAAATGTTAACGTTACATTTTCACCTTTTAAATCAATGGAACTATTTTGGAATCTAAACAATTGCAGATGACGAAATTAGATTAGATTCCCTACAGTGTGAAAACAGGCCCTTCAGCCCAACCAGTCCACACCAACCCTCTGAAGAGTAACCCACCCAGACCCATTTCCCTCTGACTAATGCACCTAACACTATGGGCAATTTAGCATGGCCAATTCACCTGGCCTGCACATCTTTGGACTGTGGGAGGAAACCAGATCACTCAGTGGAAACCCACACGGACGGGGGGAAAACGTGCAAACTCCACACAGAGAGTCGCCCAAGGCTGGAATCAAACCTGGGACCCTAGTGCTGTGAGGCAGCAATGCTAACCACTGAGCCACCATGCCACCCCATCTAGCTATTATCCCTAAAGCTACCTGTTTTATAACCTTAAAATTCTGATTATCGGGTACAGTGGATTTGTTGCTAATAATTACATTCATTTTCTCTGTTAATATTTTGTTGATCGTTTTTTAAATTGTTATTTTCACTAGATGTTTAGTTCGCCATTGTTTCTGGATTTTTTGTGTCTTCTATGGGGAAAACAAGTATGAATTATTTATTTAATATCTCTGCCATCTCCCAGTTGCTTATCTCCATTATAATTTACCTGTGCCCCTAATGACGGCAAACATGCTTATTTATTTAGGGCAGATATAATTGTTCAGTGCAGTGAGCTTGCTCCACCATTTGACAAGATCATGGCTCATCTGAATATGTCTTTTACTTTCCTGTTTACAGTTTAGGTTCCTTGATTCCCTTTTAGTTAAGAATCTGTACACTCCAGCTTTTATAATATTCAATGACCCTGTCTCCACCACTTTCTGGAGAAGAGAATTTCACTAACTGAAGATATTCTGACAAATAAAAATGCTTCTGTTCATCTCTGTCTGAAATTGAGGTCTTTTTTTAAAAACTGTGTCCCCTAGTTTGAGACTGTCCTACAAAGAGATACGTTACTTCAGCATGTACCCAGTCAACATCCCTTAGGATCTTGCATGTTTCAATAAGATCATCTCCCATTCTTCAAAACTGCAAGGGTTATATGCTGAAAATAGCCAACTTTTCATCACAAGATAAGCCTCTTCATCGCAGGAATTCATCAAGTGCATATTCTGTGAACAGTTTCTAAAGCAGTTTCTAATAAGCAGACCAACACTGTCAATAGTACATACTCTCCATTTTCAATTCTCGATCCATACTACTCTCAAATGTGAGCTCTTACCTTATGTAGTATTTTCTGATTCACCACCTTATCACATGTCTTATGAAAATCCAAATACTCTATACTAGATCTACAGATTCCTTTTATTCACTTTTCTTGCTTCTACCCCAAAGAATTTTTAAAAAACAAAGTCAAAACACAATTGCCATCTCACAGCCCATGTTAACCGTGCCCGATTGCACTGTGAGTTTCGAAGTGCAGTCCTTAATAACAGATTCCAACATTTTGAATTTGATGGATCTTGGCTAATCAATTTGTACCTTTCCTGCTTTCTGTCACTCCCTTTTTCTAGTACAGTGGACTTGTGTTTTCCAATCTTTTTCCAGAATTAAGGAAGTTTAAAAACAATGTATTTACTACTTCAACAGCCATATCTTTTAAGATTCTAAGAGAAACTGCACGAGAACCTGGAATGTTTATTTAAATTCTTTTATAGGATGTGGGGTGCTCCTGGTCAAGCCAATATGTGTTGCCCAGCCCTATTTTCCTTTGAACTGAGTACCATGCTGTGTCTTTTAGTGGCTAGTTTAAGTGTCAATCATATAGGTATAGATATGGAGTCAATTTTGGACCAGATATCCTTCCTAAGACGATACTAGTGAACCAAATAAATTTGTTTTACAGGGATCAATAACAATTGTCATGGTAGCCATTATTGACACAAGCTTTATATTCCCGTTTTAACCAATTAAATTTTATCAGCTGCCATGGTAGGATTTGAACCTCTAGCCCTATAGCTTGAACTTCTGGATTACTAATAATGACATTACCATGATGCCTCCATCTTCCCTGACAGCTTTTGGTTCCAATAATTTTCTCAATAGACAATAGGTGCAGGAGTAGGCCATTCTACCCTTTGGGTCTGCACCACCATTCAATATGATCATGGCTGATCATCCTTAAACACTATCCTGTTCCTGCCTTATCTCCATAACCCTTGATTCCACTATCCTTGAGAGCTCTATCCAACTCTTACATTAATCCAGAGACTGGGCCTCCACTGCCCTCTGGGTGAAGAAGTTTCTCCTCATCTCTGTCCTAAATGGTCTACCCCGTGTGTGTCCTCTGGTTTGGCACTCACCCGTCAGCGGAAACATGTTTCCTGCCTCCAGAGTGTCCAATCCTTTAATAATCTTATATGTCTCAATCAGATCCCCTCTCAGTCTTCTAAACTCAAGGGTATACAAGCCCAGTCGCTCCAGTCTTTCAGCGTAAGGTAGTCCCGTCATTCCAGGAATTGACCTCGTGAACCTATGCTGCACTCCCTCAACAGCCAGAATGTCTTTCCTCAAATTTGGAGACCAGAACTGCACACAATACTCCAGGTGTAGTCTCACCAGGGCCCTATACAGCTGCAGAAGAACCTCTTTGCTTCTAGACTCAATCCCTCTTGTTATGAAGGCCAGCATGCTATTAGCCTTCTTCACTACCTGCTGTACCTGCATGCTTCCCTTCATTGACTGGTGTACAAGAACACCCAGATCTCTTCGTACTGCCCCTTTACCTAAATTGATTGCATTTAGGTAGTAATCTGCCTTCCTGTTCTTGCCACCAAAGTGGATAACCATATATTTATCCACATTAAACTGCATCTGCCATGCATCTGACCACTCACCTAACCTGTTCAGGTCACCCTGTAATCTCTTAACATCCCTACTCACATTTCACCCTGCCACCCAGCTTAGTATCATCAGCAAATTTGCTAATGTTATTACTAATACCATCTTCTATATTATTAATATATATTGTAAAAAGCTGCGGGCCCAGCACTGATCCCTGCGGTACCCCACTGGTCACTGCCTGCCATTCCGAAATGGAGCTATTTATCACTACTCTTTGTTTCCTGTCAGCCAACCAACTTTCAATCCAAGTTAGTACTTTGCCCCCAGTACCATGTGCCCTAATTTTGCTCACTAACCTCTTATGTGGGACTTTATCAAAAGCTTTCTGAAAGTCCAGGTACACTACATCTACTGGATCTCCCTCGTCCATCTTCAGAATTACATCCTCAAAAAATTCCAGAAGATTAGTCAAGCATGATTTCCCCTTCATAAATCCATGCTGACTCTGACCTATCCTGTTACTACTATCCAGATGTGTCGTAATTTCATCCTTTATAATAGACTCCAGCAACTTTCCCAACACTGAGGTCAGACTAACTGGTCTATAATTTCCTGCTTTCTCTCTTCCACCTTTCTTAAAAATTGGTACAACATTAGCCACCCTCCAATCGGCAGGAACTGATCCCGAATCTATTGAACTCTGGAAAATAATCACCAACGCATCCACGATTTCTCGAGCCACCTCCTTCAGTACCCTGAGATGTATACCTTTCTCGATACCTTTCCTGTGTTGATTTTAATTGTTTGAAGTTCTCCATCCCTTTCACCTTTTTTTTTATTAGATTAGATTCCCTACAGTGTGGAAACAGGCCCTTTGGCCCAACCAGTCCACACTGACCCTCTGAAGAGTAACCCACCCAGACCCATTTCCCCTTGACTTATGCACTTAACACTATGAGCAATTTAGCATGGCCAATTCACCTAACTTGCACATCGTTGGACTGTGGGAGGAAACTGGAACATCTGGAGGAAACCCACGCAGACACGGGGAGAATGTGCAACTCCATACAGACAGTCACCCGAGGGTGGGACTGCACCTGGGACCCTGGTGCTTTGAGGCTGCAGTGCCAACCACCTAACCACCGTGCCGCCCGATTACAGTTATTTCTACTGTATTTCTATTATTTATGTCTTCTGGACTGAAGACAGATGCAAATAGTTTATCCACTATTTCCTTTATTTTCCATTATTAATTTCCCAGACAGTCTCTCAGAGGACCAATTCTCACTTTAGTTGCTCTTCTGGCATTGTGGTATCTGTAGCTCAACCTCTGGCTCAATGACTCTGTACTGGAGCTTCTTAAACCGCAGACATTTACTTGAGAAATGTTTGTCTTAAATAACACCAGCATCCAGAAACACATACATTCTACAGCCAAAACACATCATAACATTTGCTTTCACTAATCTCTGCCTAATCATTATTTATAGAAGCATTTGCAAATTATTTTATTTCTCTTACTAGTCCAGCCCCATTTCTCCATTTTCTCCCCCTAACCTCTGATCACTGTGACAACCAAGAACCTATCTATCTCAGTTTTGAATATGCTCAGTGACCTGGCTTCCAAAGCCTTCTGTGGTAATGAATTCCATAGATTCACCACTCTTTGGCTGGAGACGTTTCTCTTCATCTCTGTTGTAAGGGTCTTCCCTTTACTCTGAGGCTGTGCCCTCAGGTTCTCATCTCTCCTCCCAATAGAAACATCTCCCCAATGTCCTCTCCATCCAGTATTCTGTATGTTTCAATTAGATTACCTCCTCATCCTTCTAAATTCCATTGAATATAGACCCAGAAAACTCAAATGTTCATCTTATGTTAAGCCTTTCATTCCTGGGATCATTCTCGTGAACCTCCTCTGGACCTGCTCCAGGACCAATACATCCTTCTGTAGGTATGGGGCCCAAAATTGCTCACAATTCTCAAAATGTGGGCTGACCAGAGCCTTATGAAGCCTCAGAAGTACATCCCTACTTTTAAACTTTAGTACTCGAAATAAATGCCTTCCTAACTACCAACTCAACCTGTAAAGTTACGTTAAGAGAAACCTGGAAAACTCCCAAAACTCTATGCACTTCAGATTTCTGAATTTTCTCCCATTTAGAAAATAGTCTGTGCCTGTATTCTTCCTACCAAAGTACATGACCTCATACTTTCCCATGTTGTATTCCATCTACCACTTCTTTGCCCACTCTCCTAACCTGTCCAAATCCTTCTGCAGCCTCCCTGCCTCCTATCACCTGTCCCTCCACCTATTTTCTTATCGTCTGCAAACTTAGCCACAATGCCCTCACTTCCTTCATCAAGATCAGTAATGTATAAAGTGAAAAGTTGTGATCCCAACATTGACACTTGCAGAACACTACTGGTCACCGGCTGCCATTGAGAAGGTCCCTTTTATCCTGACACTCTGCTTTCTGCCAGATAGTCAAGCTTCTATCCATGCTAGCGCCTTGCCTGTGACAACATGGGCCCTTAACTTACTGAGTAGCCTCCTGTGCAGCACCTTGTTAAAGACCTTCTTGAAGTTGAGGTAGATAACATCCATTGTGTCTCCTTGGTCTAACCTGCTCATTACATCCTCAAAGAATTCTAACAGATTTGTCAGGCATGACCTCCCCTTGATGAAACCATGCTGTCTTTACCTTATTTTACCACACACTCTCAAGAATTCAGGAATCTCATCCTTCACAATGAACTCTATAAGCTTTGATCATCCTTTGCCGAATTCTAAAGTTGTCTTATCCCTCAAGCGCACTACTCTTTTTGCAACTATAATAAGTCCTTCCTTTGAGCTAATCTTACCAATCTTCTTGTTGGCAATGGTTGGACCACATTTATCTCTGGGATCTTTGTACCTTAAAGGTATATATATCAGTTATTTGAATACTAACCATTACATGTCTACCATCATAACTTATAATTCAGTTTCCCAATCTATCCAAACAAACACATCCCTCATAGCCATGTGATTTGATTTCCTGTCCAAGGTTTGGGATATATCTAAGTTGTGTCTGAACTGAATATAATATTTAATCATATTGTGGTATTTTTCCTAAATGTCCTTTGCCACTAATTTATCAATTATCCCTTTCTCACTGCACACCACTGGATCAACTACTTGATTCTTTGACATATTGATCTCGAAAACTGTCTTGTATGATTTCCCTGAACTTATCTTCCAAACTATTACTGTAACTTTGGTTTCTCCAGTCTATGTAGAAGTTAAATACCTCCTATTATTGTTGCAAGTTGCACCCAAAGTTTCCTGGTTAACCTTTTGCCCTCGACTACAACTACTGCTAGAGAACCCATAAACAACTGCCAACAATGCTTTCTGTCCCTAGCTATTTATTTAGTTCCACCCAAACTAATTTATCTTACTCATTTTCAGAGTTAAGTCATTTCTCTCTGCTCATTTCTCATCTTTATTCAAGGGTTACCTCTCCTTCTTTTCACTGTCCCTGTGGTCTAGATTCTGCATCCTGAATTCAGCTGGTTGGGCTGGGCAAAATTAGGACTTTCTGCTTTGAGGCCTTCCAACATACAAGGGGGATTCAATGACATGCACCATATCAGAAGCTGTGGGCGGTATAGCATGGCACAGGAAAACAACATTATTTTTGTCATAGAATGAGTACAATGTGGAAACAGGCCATTTGGCCCAATGACTCCACACCGACCCTCTTAAGAACCCACCCACACCCATTCCCCCACCCTGTTGCTTTACATTTCCCCTGACTAATACTGGAAGCAAATAGCAGTACTGTGGTGTTAAAACATTTTGAATAGCCATTTCAGTAAAATTGGAGTATAGAAAATGGACTAGGTAAAAACAAGGACTGGAAACCAGAGTCTAGATTAGAGTGGTGCTGGAAAAGCACAGCAGGTCAGGCAGCATCCGAGGAGCAGGAAGCTTTTGCCCGAAACGTCAATTTTCCTACTCCTTGAATGCTGCTTGACCTGCTGTGCTTTTCCAGCACCACTCTAATCTAGTATATAACACAGAACTTGACTTACATCAACATTTTTACTATTATAGATGTTAATATAGCATATTCAGTCATGTAAGAATTAGAATGCAGCAGAGAATCTTTCTGTTAAAAGCTCTGAAATATTTGATTACGGAGCGGCTAGGGGAGAGTTTCAGAGTAAAGAAGGTAACAAGTATCCTGAGTTGGACCTTGGTTAAGACTGAGCAGTGTTATGTAACAAACTCACTAGCATTGTTAAGTTGGCCACCATAAGAAATTCAAATCTGCAAGACAGTGGATGTAAGGAATTAGAAGTCAGCATGACTTAGCCTGGAGTTAAAGTCTGTATGTAGCTAAAAGAATTGGAATTTAATTTGGAGTGGGGGAGGGCAGGAAGGCGGTTGCTTCCCTCAGGATTCCCTAAGGTTTCACCGACTCACAACAGCGCAGAACATTAATCACGGGATATTGGTCCTTATTTGGAAATGTACATTCCAGTTTACAAGTTACATTGTATCTTTGTTTTTTTTCCCACAGCGGTAAAAGTCTTTCCAAACACCTTTTCTTCCCTCACTGGTCCTTCTACAAGCACAGGAATTTTCCCAGCAATTCTATTCTCATTTGTTTTTGATATACAAACGCCTTTTCCCCAACTGCTCATGGTACACCACAAGTTTGCCAAAACCATACATGTTTGTTTTTACAAATGAATACAGTTGGATTGGTTGTATTCCATCTGAAGCTTATTTTTAACATGTCAGCATTTTATCAAATATTTCCTCTTGAGCTGGAAGTGCACTTTTAAAACTTTTACAAGGTGTGGGCATCTCTGGCTAGCCAGAGTTTACTTTCCATCCTTAATTACCCTTGAGAAGATGGTGGTGAGCTGCCTTCTCGAACCATTGTTCTGTTTACTTTATAACTTCACTATTTGTTGATGAGCATTTCTACACATCAGGTGCCTTAGTCAGATTTGAACCCATGCCCTCAAAGCTGTTCCCAACGCATCTTAAAATCCACACTCAATGCTACATGCTGCCCCAAGCAGAGTCTAAATGTCTCTCTCCATCAGTACCACCTCATGTTTTCTCAAATCTTTCTTAGTTCTCTTTCATTTTTTTGTCTCAATCAACATTTGAACAAGAAACTTTTCCTTTCAGGTGTTAAGGAACACAAGCTCCAAAAACGCACAGGTACCAATGCCCCTCTGGATTCTCCCTTCCCTTAATCTTACCTCATACCATTGTATTCATTCTCCCTATGAACAGTCTGAATCCTCTCTGCTTCAACCTGCAGTGTCTCCATCCACCACCACCCTCCTTCTGGCTGAGCTTGTTCTCACTTTGAATAACTTCTCCTTTAATTTGTCTCACTTTTTCCAAGTGAAAGGTATGTCAATGTGTATCTGCAAGATTGCCAGCTATGCCTCTGTAGTTAGATATGTGGAACATTCCTTGTTCCAATCCTACTTGGGGCAGGGGGTTGAGTCCATAATTCTCTTGGATACAATGATGTCATTGGTGCTTCCTGCTGTTGATTGTAATTGGAAAAATTAATCAGTTTTGTTTCTGATTTCCATCTTTCTCTCACCTTCACCTCATCCATCTCTGACTCTCCCTTTTGACTTCTCTGTTTCCATTTCTAGGTAAGCTGTCCCCTGATACCCATTAGAACCTACCAACTTTCATATTTACCACAAATACCTTGATTCACAAATACCTGCTCCATCACTTCTAACACTTCACACCCCACCTTTGTACCTTCCCATGCAATCAGAAAGTGTAACACTTGCCCTTCCACCTGTCCCTTTACACTGTCCAGGGCCCCTTCCAGGTGAAGCAGCTTTTTACCTGGACTTTTTCAATCTTATTTGTGGTGATTGTAATGAGGTCAGCCAGGTGGACCTCTTAAATATAAGTTCCCTGATTGTGGCTATTATCTGGTCCAATCTGAAAACCCTGGCTGCCAGATATAAACAGGAGTGCCAGAGGTTCTGTTCACTCTGACAGCTTGCTGTGTGGAGGCTGGACCAGTGTCAGGTACTATGCACATGTAAATAAAGGGTGACTTGGTGAGGGGATACTGGACTCTGTGGAGCTTTTTGATTATTTACTGTAATCACTGCTCACAATGTAGTTTCTTTTTGCATTGGCGAGACCAAATGTAGATTCTGTAACTGCTTTGCAATACATCTCCACTTTTGTCCATAGGACTTCCAGTTCAGACCTTACAATACCTTACCATTTCAATAAACCATCTTTCTGTCATGGTAACATTTCTGTCTTAGGTCTGCTGCAGTGTTCCAATGAAGCTTATTGGAGGAACAATATCCCGTTTTCTGTTTAAGCAGTTTACAGCCTCTAGAACTTAACATTAAATTCAACAGCTTGATGACATGATCTTTGACGATAACCTACCAAGACTCTCAGCTCTGTCTTGTTTGTCATTTGATTGTTACTGTTACTTGGCTGATTTTTCACCATTTTATACTTGACATGTTCTGAAAAATAGTCTTAGTAGACTTAAAACATTAAATCTATTTCTCTCTCCACTGATACTGCCAGACCTACTGAGTTTCTCCAGCATTATCTGTCTTCATTCGCCCAGAACAATGGCCTGGGCCTAAGGATTACAAGTCCTACAATCATCAGGATAATTTGCAAGAAATGCCAAAGGGAAAACAACATTTATACTGCTTGAGAGGCAACAATTGGGTTGATTTGTTGGCAAGCAGATGATCATGGGCAGGGATGTTGTTAAGGAGAGCTAATGATGTCTGTCATTAACTTCCAAGCTCTGTGTAATGCGGGCCCTGTGTATTACTACATGTAGATTCTATCACACATAGGTGCACCACACTGTGAATCCAACTGACAATCCTAAATTGGTTGTAGATGTAATACTTCACCCATTCAGGATTATTTAGCAAATGCTGTCCAATAGCAGATTACATCTAATATTGAATATTGTACTGTGAGATTTTCAAGAGTGGCTGATGGTTGTAGTTATACTTCACTTAATGTGTATAACCTAAGAGATCTGCTGTTTGATATGATTCACCATTTGAAATTGACAAATATGGTATATGAGTTTCAGTGTTGTTGTGATGCTAGGTATATAGGACATCAGTTCCAAATACTTGTGTAATATGTAAAAGTTATAGTATGGAAGTTTAAAAACATCACTGTCTGTTTATAAAATTAAAGTTAATTGTTCAGCTCCTAACCCACTACTAAGAATTTATTCAAATATACATATACATAATATATATTACTAATATATTTAGAGAAACGTTATCAATGAAAACAGTTCGTTTCCATAATGGTTTTGTTTCTTTCCACAGATTTGAGTGTGTCTTCTATCATTCTGTATAGTGTACTCACTCTAATGACTTTAGTTGCAAATCTTGTGTATTTTGAGGAAGTTATCTACCTGTTAAGAAACGTTCCTGCCACAAACCGGAGAACAACTATAATGTGGGTCAGTGGAGTTTCATCTGTGAGTACACTTTCAAACATCTAATTGAAAAACTCATACATTTCTTACTTTTGAAGAGTGACTGATTTTAAAGACAAAATTCTGATGATTGGAGTCATACCTGGCACATAGGAAGATGGTTGTGTTTTAGAAAGGCAGTCATCTCAGCTCCAGGACACCTCTGCTAGATAGTATCCTTGTGCTTTAAGTGCTTTATCAATTACCTTTTCTCTATCAGAACTGCATGATGTTCAGCACCATTCACTACTCCTGAGATACAGGAGTCCATGTTCATTTGCAGCTAGACAATTTACAGGTTTGGGCTGATAGTAGTAAATAAATTTATGTCAGTTAATGACATCTCTAACAAGAGAGAATCTATTTTTTGCCTTTTAATGTTCAATTGCATTACCATCACTGAAACCCCACTGTCAACATCCTGGGGGGTTACCATTGACTAGAAATCATTCAGGACCAAGCAGCCTGATTGATTGGCACCACATCCACAAATATTCAGTCATTGATGCTCAGTGGCAGCAACTACAAGATGGACTGCAGAAATTGACAAATCATCCTGAGACAGCACTTTCCAAAGCCACACCGATTTCCATTTAGAAGGACAAGGACAGCAACCACACAGGAATTTCAAGCTACCCCTCCAAGCCACTCACCATTCTGACTTGGAAATAAATACACTTTTCCATTTTTCTGCATTTCTTGAATTTCCCGCAAGGGATTTCAAATTGAAAAATCACTTGCTCACATAAATTATGAGCAACTTGGCATAATTTGGAGATCTGTTTGGAAAACAGTGAACCAAAAATTGAGGAATACCAGCATTGCCTGAAACTCCATCCTCTCCTAACTTATTTTATCAAAATATTGTAGTGAAGTAAAGAATAGAGAAATATATGTTGGTATTCCTTGATGTTGTAAGCTCTGGTGATTGAGCAATATAATATTTTAATTAACAATGCAAATGGAAGGTGCTGACAAAGAATTTTAAAATATCTGATTGGTCACAAAATCCCTAAAGTAAAAGTAAGTATACGAGCTACTTATCTAAAATGTGATAAAACAGTCAAAATCAATCTGCTTTACCCATCATTAGCCATATCCTTATCCACAAAAAATGATTCAAGAATAAATTATGCACAGATACTTTGAAAATGCTGGAAATACTCATTTGTGGAGAGAGAAGCAAAGTTAACATTTCAGCTCTTGGATTAGAACCAAAGGTCCGGCTCTGTCTTCCGGCTGTGGTGAAACATTGGGAAAATATGGCGAAAAAAGGGGAAAAAGAAAGAAATGTCAAAAGTTGAGAAAGGGATTACGGATTTTCTCTTTAAGCTTTAAATGGTGAGTTCAGATTCTCACTACTAAGCAGCAACTAACTAATTCCCATGCACTTGCAACTCATTATTAACCTAACTCACCTTATTTATAAGCCACATTTTATTCTCCTTTCACTCCCCAAAAACTAGATAGTGCAGATTCCCAACATTAAATACAACATCAGCACCAGGCAGCTGCAGTTCTCCAGTTCCTTGTTCTTGCCTCCACCCAACTCTGCCTTAACCACATTGACTGTGGATGCTCAGCCACTTTCACCCCCACTGATGCCACTCACCTGAACACCGCCGACAGAATCGCTGATGACACGCACCCCCCCCCCCCCCCCCCGTGCCCCCGTGGATCCCACAGTCACCACCTCCGACCCCCGATGCTCCAGGTGAGCATCACATCTGTTAGTGATGTCACCCCTAGTCCCTCCACTATCACGCCCACTCCAGTTACAGGCTCCACTCCCACTCTAGGTCCAAGCTCCCAGCCCTGCTGAGTTTTCACCATCCCCCAAGACCTCCCCCTCACTGAGGACGAATGATCAGTCCTCATCAATGGATTTACCTTTATCCCCCTCCGCTCCCGGATCAACAAATTCAGCACACATTGTGACGTCGAACACTTCTTCCACTGCCTCTGCTTCCAAGCTTACTTTTTCAATCAAAATTCCCACCCACCTTCACCTGCCTCCAACACGCCCCATCTCCCAGACACCCTGCGTCAGTCTGTTACCCACTCTCGACCTTATTATTTCCAACTTCCGCTGCAACACTGACCACCTCAACCTATCCACCCCCCTCCTCCACTCCAACCACTCATAATCACAAAACACAGCCTTCCACTCCCTCCTCTCCAACCCCAGCCTCACTATCAAACCAGTGGACAAAGAGGGTGCAATGGGAGTTTGGTGCACTGACCTCTATACCGCTGAAACCAGGTGCCAACTGGAAGACACCTCCTCCTACCGTCCCCTTGATCATAACCTCACCTCCCATCACCAAACCATCATCTCCTAGATGTACACAACTTCATCACCTCAGGGGATCTCCCACCCACAGCTTCCAACCTCATTTTTCGGGAACCCAACATCACCCAGTTCTACCTCCTATGCAAGATCCACAAGTCTGACTAACCCATCTGGCCCATCACCTCAGTCTGCTCCTGCCCCACCAAACTCTTCTCCACATACCTTGCTGCTGTCATATCCCCCTGTACAGGAACTCTTCACATACATTCAGAACAGTACCCACACCCTCCACCTCCTCCAAGACATCCATTTTCCTGGCCTCCAACGCCTCATCTTCACCATGGACATCCAGTACCTGTACACCTCCATCTGCCATGACCAAGGCCTCCAAACCCTCAATTTTTCCTCTCCCAACATCACAACCAGTACTCTTCCACTGACATTCTCATTCGTTTGACTGAACTGGTCATCACCCTCAATAATTTCTCTTTTGAATCCTCTCACTTCCTCCAGACGAAAGGGGTAGCCATGGGCATGCGCATGGGCCCCAACTATGTCTGTCTCTTTGTCGTTACGTGGAGCAGCCCATCTTCCGCAGTTGTACCGGCACCACTCTCCTCCTCTTCCTCTACTACATTGATGACTGCATCGGCACCACGTCATGCTCCCATGAGGGGTTTGAACAGTTCATCAACTTCACTAACACATTCCACCCCAACCTAAAATTCACCTGGACCATCTCAGACATCTCCCTCCCCTTCCTGGATCTCTCCATCTCCATCTCCATCTCCATCAACAGTGACCAACTCAACATTGACATTTTCTACAAACCCACCGACTCACACAGCTACCTGCACTACAACTCCTTCCACCCTGCCTCCTGTAAAAATGCTATCCCGTATTCTCAATTCCTCCACCTCCACTGCATCTGCTCCCAGGAGCACCAGTTTCACCACAGAACACACCAGATGGTCTCTTTCTTTAAAGACCACAGTTGCCCCGCCACGTGGTTGATCATGCCCTCCAGCACATCTTATCCACTTCCCACATCTCTGCTCTCGAACCCCACCCTCCAATTGCAACAAGGGCAGAACCCCCCCCCACCTTGTCCTCACCTTCCACCCCACCAATCACTGTGTACATCGCATCATCTTCCGCCATTTCCGCCATCCACATATGTCATTTACTGTATCCATTGCTCCTGATGCAGTCCCCTTGACATAGTGGAGACAGGATGTCTACTCGTAGAGTGCTTCAGAGAACATCTGTGGGACACCCGCACCAACCAACACCAACGCCCCATGGCTGAACACTTCAACTCACCCTTCCACTCTGCCAAGGACATGCAGGTTCTGGGCCTCCTCCATTGCCACTCCCTAACCACCTGATGCCTGGCAGAAGAATGCCTCATCTTCCGCCTTGGGACCCTCCAACCCCATGGCATCAACGTGGATTTCACCAGTTTCCTCAATTCTCCTCCCCCCACCTTATCCCAGATCCGATCTTCCAACTTGGCACCGCCCTCATGACCTGTCCTACCTCTCCATTTTCCTTGCCTCTTATCCACTCCACCCTCCTTTCTGACCTATCACCATTACCCGACCTCCATCTACCTATCGCACTCTCAGCTACCTTACCCCAGCACCCCACCCCCACCCCACTTATCTCACCACCCCCTCAGCTCACACAGCCTCATCCCTGATGAAGGGCTTTTGCTCAAAACGTTGACTGTCCTGCTCCTAGGATGCTGCCTGACCTGCTGTGCTTTTCCAGCACCACACTCTCGACTCTAATCTCCAGCATCTGCAGTTATCACTTTCACCTACATCTGTTCCAATGTCTTATGGTCATTTATATTTTCATTTCAGGTGGTGGCAACTACATCTTGTGTCGGGATGTTCATTCCTCTGGCATCAATGATCACAGATTTAACGACAGTAGTGTATGTATTTCTATTGAGTTTTCTATTGTACCAAGTATGCAGTGCTTTTCAATTGTCTTCATTAAATTCTGGAAAGTAAAAATGCCTTAAAATTACATTCTGTCTAGACCAAGAATCAAGAGTCCTTCAATCAAATCTCTTCTCTTTTGTTCAAAAATAAATTGCTTACATGGTTTATGGAGATGGAATGGAATAAACTGTGCTGTCTCTGATAAGAGTTTTAAACTATAAGATAGTAACTATAGAAGATAGAGCTCACAAAAGAAAGTGCAGCTGTCTCCCTTTACAACATCTAATATGAAATAAGAATGCAGATGAACGCAACTGCCCTTTCTATAATTTCTTCTCTGTGAGGTAATTAAGAATAATTGATTCATTTAGAAACATGACTGGTAGAATGTAGCTTTAAAGGTATTTTTAATCTGTAATGGGTGATTTCAGAATTTTAAACTAGTTAGAATTTATGCTATGATAATGGAAATTTCCCACAAACTATCTCTTGGTCAAAGTGCACAATGTTGTGATCACAGGAAATATGAATTGGAGCTGAGGTAACCATACTGCAGGCCTGATCCTATTGAGCCATAGCAAGCGTGCATATTTATTTGTATGATCATAGCATTAACCCCAAGTGACAACATTTGAATTATTTTCTAGCATTCCTGGCAAAGCACTTACTTCAATCAATTTGTTCTCTCTTCCTGGCTCTCTGCCTGTAAGCAGAGAACTAACTTGTAGACACATGTTGTGGTTAAGAATTGTGTAATAGTAAACTGGTGATGAATGTCTTTCCAAATTCCATTCTAAGTTGATGGTAATAATTTATTTTACATGGCGAATCCTGAAAATAAAATGGATGAGATTGACAATTTAATAATGTTCAGAAATTACGGATGAAAATTTATATCCTGTTACTTTGTAGCTATGCACCATTATGCCTACTTTATCCGATTTGGGATTTTTTTGACAAAGTAACTCAGAAATTTCTTGACGAGTCAACTTTGTAGTCTCGGTTGAGTGTAACTAATTTTTATCTCAGAGCAATGATAAGAGAGAAACCTCACACAGCATTCACAATCCAATGTAACAACTTATCAGTGGGACAAACTTCACAGAGAAAATTTTGTTTTTTAAATTAGCAGTTACCAAGTTTCTTTCAACTGGAAAACTTTCCAGCATGAAACCTAGCAGGAGACCAGCAGGAAACTCCAAGAGAAATAATGTAAATACATGGCCATGGTAGCTGAGAAATATTTTAAAGCATTCAGGATAAAGCAACAACTAGCAAGAATACAAAGTTCATATACATGAACTATATTTTATAGAATGAATTTCTTGGAACATTTTTATCATTTCTATAGGTATTTTGCAATAGCATTTCACAAGTTCCAAGAGATGATGATAGAAGAATTTGGTGGAGATGAGGCCTTTTTGAAACGATTTGAAAATACACCAATGACGTTTAGTACAGGACCCTGCTGTTGTTGCTGTCCATGTTTACCAACTGCAAAGACTTCAAGGTGAGGTAAATATAATTTGCAAAAATGTTTATGGAACTGTCACCTGTCATTTCTGTAATTGGCACATGTTGTTTATCTGAGTTGTAGAAGTTAAAGTTAATAAGTGGTTTGAGTGAAATCCTTGATCAGTTTAACAAGGAGTCTGGATGATATTCCATAGAATTATAGAGTTATACAGTAATGAAAACAACCCTTTGGTCCAACTTGTCCATGCTGACCAAGTTTCCCAAACTAAACTGGTCACATTTGCTTGCCTGTATCCCTCTAGAGTCAGAGGGATTCTCTTTGTTAACTGAGGGTTTTCATTGAAGTAGGTTGTGTAATGTCAATCCAAACCCTTGTAGGCCAGAAAAACAAAATAATGATAAATTTCCATGTCTGGAATGGAACATGGAAACAGGAGTAAGCTACTCAATCCCACAATCAATTTAATTAGATCAGAATTAATATGTATTGCATGACTATTTACAACTTTCCCATCCCACAACCCGTGGATTTCATTTCTTTTAACATTCTTATCTAACAAAAATCTATCAATCCTAATTATGAAATTTTCAATTACCCTAACTTCACCGGAAAACTTACAAATTACTCTTCTCTTTTTTTGTAAATGTGGATATAACACTGATGTAGTGAGACACTCTTGTATTACTAGGGATGAAGACATATTAGGGATTTGTAAATGAAATACTTACCATTCTTCTCAGCTATAATATACATGACCTTGAAATATTTTATGTTGACAGAGCAAAAATTGAAAAGGTCTTCCAGACCCCAAGTTCTATTTTACGTCTCTTTTAGCTGTATTCTCAGATGCAGTTTTAAAAGCATATTTGTTCATTTTAATTTGCAGCTGTGAGAGTCATAGAGTCACAGAGCCATAGAGTTATACAGCACAGAAACGGATCTAATTTGTCCATGTCAATTAGAAATACTAAACTGATCTAATTCCATTTGCCAACATTTGGCCCAACATCCTCTAAACCTTTCCAATTGCAAGTATCCATCCAGATGCCTTTAAAATGTTGTAAGTGTAACTGCTTCCACCTTGGGCAGCTTGTTCCATACACACAACACCATCTGTGTGAAAATGTTGCCCCTTAGGTCCCTTTTAAATCTTTCCCCTCTCACTTTAAACCTAACCTGGGAAAAAGGCCATGGCTATTCACCCTCTCCATGCCGTTTGTGATTTTATAAACTTCTTTATGAGGTCATCCCTCAGCCTCTGACACTCCAAGGAAAAAAGCCCCAACTATTCAGCCTCTCCCTATAGCTCAAACCCTCCAATTCCAGCAACATCCTTATAAATCCTTTCTGAACCCTTTCAAGTTTAACAACAGCTTTCCCACAGCAGGGAGATCAGATTTGATGCAATATTCCAGAAATGGTCTAACCATTGTCCTGTACACCTGCAACCTCCCAACACCTATAGTCAATGCACTGATCAATGAAGGCTAGTGTACAAAATGCCTTCTTGACTATCCAACCCACCAGTGACTCCACTTCCAAGGAACTATGAACCTACATCTCTAGGTCTCTTTGTCTGGCAAAATTCCCCAGAACCTTACCACTAAGTGTATAAGTCCTGCAGCACCTCAAATTTATCTAAATTAAACTTTACCAGCTACTCCTTAGCCCATTGGCCCACCTGATCAATGTACTCTGAGATAACCTTCATTGTCCACGAAAATCTTTGACATCTTACCAAAGTGATCATATTTCACGTGTAATTGTAAATGGTGAGTATTCATCAAAGGAAAGCATCACATAAAATCCCAATCATATTTGCGCCAGATAGTCTCAGACAATGAACGTTCCAGAAGAGATCACTGATCCATAATCAAGTCAAAATCTTCCTATGTTTTCTTTCCCAGCCCAACCGGGTTTGACTCCAGCCTCGGGTGACTGTCTGTGTGAAGTTTACACATTCTCCCTGTATCTGTGTGGGTTTCTTTCATGTGCTCCAGTTTCCTCCCACAATCCAAAGATGTGCAGGCTAGGTGAATTGGCCATACTAACGTGCCCATGGTGTAGGTAGTTAGTTAGTGGTGAATATAGGGTAAGGGAATGGATCTGGGTGGGTTACTCTTCAGTGGGTCAGTGTGGACCTTTTGGTCTGAAGGGCCTGTTTCCCCATAGTAGGGATTCTAATTCTAATCAGACACTGAGTAAGTTCAGTTCCTGATTTGGACAGGCTCTTCTCATAACAAAAGTAATGGCTGGAACATTATTGGACAGTGGTTCAGTGGCTGGACAGTTGAGAGCAACCTCACCGAGGCAAGATATGGAAGCCCCAACTGTAATTTCCATTCATCAGGCTGTTAATTTACAGTCAGGACTTCTGCCCCTTTAAGGAGGGATTTCTCAGCCTATCAGATTGGTGGTAGCACTGTGAGCAGTGGCTTCTGTTGGAAGAGCAGCAAACCCAAGCCAGGCATCAGGAAGGAATTCAATTTGAGTCAGGTTAGGTTTGCCTAGCTGGGGGGCAGAGAGTCACTTTTGAGATTAGAAAGGACTTCTTTCAGCAGAAATACCCTCTCTCACTGAAGAAGTAGAGCAATTCTTTGTGGTCGAGACTGTGGTGCTGGAAAAGCACATCAGGTCAGGCTGGATCTGAGAAGCAAGAGAATCAATGTTTTGGTCATATGCCCTTCATCAGGAATGAGGCTTGCGACCTGGGGGCTGAGAGATAAATGGGAGTGGGGGGTGGGGCTGGGGGCAGGTAGCTGAGAATGCAATAGGTAGATGAATGTGGGAGAGAAGGTGATAGGTCAGAGAGGAGGGTGGAGTAGATAGATGGAAAGACAATGGATAGGTCAAGAGGGTGGTGCTGAGTTGGAGTCTTGGGAGTGGGATAAGGTGGGGGGGGGTGATGAGGAAACTGGTGAAATCACATTGATCCCATGTGGTTACAGGGACCCAATGCAGAAGATGAGGAGTTCCTCTGCCTGGTGTCGAGTGGTTAGGATTTGGCAATGGAGGAGGCCCAGGACCTGCATATCCTTGGTGGAGTGGGGGGGAGTGTTGAAGTGTTCAGCCATGGGGAGGTGGGGTTGGTTGGTGCAGGCGTCCCAGAGATGTTCTCTGAAATGATCCACAAGAAGGCGTCCTGCCTCCCTGATGTAGAGGAGACCACATCAGGTGCAACAGATACAGTAGACGAATTAATGGAAGTACTGGTAAATTTCTATTGGAGGATCCGTTGGGGCCTTGGACGAAGGTGAGGGAGGAGGTGTGGGTACAGGTTTTGCACTTCCTGCGCAACAGTGGAAGGTGCCAGGAGTGGGGTGAGGGCTGGTGGGAACGCATAGACCTGACAAGGGAGTTGTGAAGGGAATGGTGTCTCTGGAATGCTGATAGGGGTGGGGAGGGAAACATGTCTCTGGTGATGCAGTCCGTTTGTAGGTGGCAGAAGTGACGGAGGATGATGCAATGTATGTGGAAGTTGGTGGGGTGGAAGGTGAGGATTGGGGGGTTCTGTCCTTGTTGCATTGAGAGGGGTGGAGTTCAAGGGAAGAGGCATGGGAAGTGGAGGAGGTACGTTGGAGGGCATCGTTGAACACATCGGGGGGGGGGGGGAAATTGCAGTCTTTGAAGAAGGAGGCCATCTTGGATTTTCTATGATGGAATTGGTCACTCAGGGAACAGATGCGGCGGAGGCATAGGAATTGGGAATAAGGAATTCCATCTCCATTTCTGGCAGCCAATTATCTCTGGACATCTACTACAAACCCACGGACTCCCAGAGATACTTGGGCTACAACTCCTCCCACCCTGTCTCCTGTAAAAACACTATCCCCTATTCCCAATTCCTATGCCTCTGCCACATCTGTTCCTAGGATGACCAATTCCACCATTAGAAAATCCCAGGTAGCCTTCTTCTTGAAAGACCGCAATTTCCCCTCCCACATTGTTGACAATGCCCTCCAGCGCATATCCTCTACTTCACACACTACCACCCTTGAACAACACCCCTCCCAAAGCTAGAAACCCCTGGTCCTCACCTTCTACCCCACCAACCACCGTATACATCGCATCATTCTCCACCACTTCTACCACCTACAAAACAGATCCCACCACTAAGGATATATTTCCCTCCCCATCCCTATTATAGTTCCAGAGAAACCATTCCCTCCGCAACTCCCTTGTCAGATCTATGCCTCCCCACACCAGCCCTCACCCAACTCCCAGCACTTTCCCCTGCCACTGCAGGAAGTGCAAAACCTGCGCCCACACCACTCCACTCACTTCCGTCCAAGCCCCAAAGGATCCTTCCACATCCAACAGAAATTTATCTGTACTTACCTAAATGTCATCTACTGTATCCGTTGCACCTGATGTGGTCTCCTCTACATAGGGAGACAGGATGCCAACTAACAGATCATTTCAGAGAACCATCTCTGGGACACCCGCACCAACCAACCCTACTGCCCCGTGGCTGAACACTTCAACTCCCCCTCCCACTCCACCAAGGATATACAGGTCCTGTGTCTCCTCTATTGCCGAATCCTAACCACCAGAGGGCAGGAGGAAGAATGCCTCATCTTCCACCTTGGGACCTTACAACCACATGGGATTACAGTGGATTTCACCAGTTCCCTCAATTCCCCCCTACCTAATCCCAGTCCCAAGCCTCCAACTCAGCATCACCTTCTTGACCCGTCCATTGTTTTCCCATCTATCTGCTCCAACCTCCTCTTCAACCTATGACCTTCCCCAATTTTCATCTACCTATTGCATTCCCAGATACCTTCACCCCCAGCCCCACCCCTCTCTCATTTACCTGTCAGCTCCCTGGACCATAAGCCTTATTCCTGATGAAGAACTTATGCCAGAAATATCGATTCTCCTGCCCCTTGGATGCTGTCTGACTTGCTGTGCTTCTCCAGTGCCACACTTTTGACTCTGATGTCCAGCACCTGCAGTCCTCACTTTCTCCCAATTTTTTGTGGTGCCCAATTAGGTGGATCCCCATCATCTTAGCCCACAGGATAGTGACCAGATAACTTATTAATGGTGTTGGGAAGTAGTCCTTAAATGTCTTCCCATAATTCTTCATGTAGCCCACAAAATCCTGGCCAAAATTTCATATTAGGAAGTCTCTGATGCACAATAATATAATGTGACAAAGCTGCAAAGATGACTTTTCTAACACAGTATTCATATGGTGAGCTCCTAATCATTGTTGAGTGATCTTTGTTTGGTTCCTAACAGAAAACCAGTTGATTCTAATCCTATACTGTTCATTGGCTCTGTAAGATGGATAGAAGTATATGGGTTAGCATGCCATCATTTCAAAGTAAGAATATTGCTAATGTAATATAAGGTGCCATAGTCCACAAAAGGACCATAGGCAGTTCTTTTCATTAAGGAAAAAGAGACAATTATTATATGAGATGTGCTCAAAGGTAACACGCCCACAAGCCTGGGATAAAATGAGGTACCACAAACAGTGCAGGGACAGAACCGACAGTGTTGGCATTATTCTGTGCATCACTCTAGTCATCTAGCCAAGTAATATAACTGATCTTGATAGTGTATTGATTGTATTATGATACATGAGTGAAGCACAGTGGCACAGTGGTTAGCACTGCTGTCTCACAGCGCCTGAGACCCGGGTTCAATTCCCGACTCAGGCGACTGACTGTGTGGAGTTTGCACGTTCTCCCTGTGTCTGCGTGGGTTTCCTCTGGGTGCTCCGGTTTCCTCCCACAGTCCAAAGATGTGCGGGTCAGGTGAATTGGCCATGCTAAATTGCCCGTAGTGTTAGGTAAGAGGTAAATGTAGGGGTATGGGTGGGTGGCGGGTCGGTGTGGACTTGTTGGGCCGAAGGGCCTGTTTCCACACTGTAAGTAATCTAATTTTAAAAAAAGTCATCTAATTTAATCAAACACCTTGAGCATTTGTAGTAAGGAACTACAATTTATTTAATTTCAAAAGAGCACAAAGGTTTTGTGGCACAGCGATAGTATCCCTACATTCAGGCCAGAAGGTCTGGGCTTTAGTCCTGCCAGCCTCCAAGAGGTGGCAGAACATGCCCCAACAAGTTGATTGAAACAAATATAGGGAGGAACTTATTTCCATGGCCAGTGGGCACCGTGTGAATTTTGTCCAATATTTGTTCCCTAATCAATATCCATACAAAGAAAATTCTGGTTATTGTTACATTCCGGTTTATTGGAGTTTGATTTGCACAAACTGTTGGCAGCATTTCCTACATTCCAAATGTGACTACATTTTTTGAAAGTGCTTAATTTCCAAAGTCATGAAAGATGCTACATAAATTCAAGTCTTTATTTTCCTTCAGGAAATATTACACAAGGTGCTCCATGAAGTGGTTTGAGATAAGTCACTTGTTGGATTACAATGTTGAGTGTAAATGTGAGACGATCTGATGACTTACATATCCATCTAAAGCTGTTGTTTACATGCATTCATGTTTTTAAATTTCCTTTCAGGCGCTTGATGTTCTTACTGAAATTGGGAACATTTCAGCTTGCCTTCTTACGGCCAGTCCTAATGATCTTCACATTAGTCCTTTGGGTTAATGGAACATTCATCCCAGATGACGTATGTTTTTTTTCCCTATTGATTTACTTGTTAATAGATGAAAAGGCTGAATAAAAATTGGTGATCAATTGACAAATTTTATTTACAGATGGCCATTGACACGTTGCATCTTCTGAGCTGCTAATTGAGCAGTAACTTTTATAAAGCTGACAATTGTTAATCAAAGCTGCAATACTCTTTTAAAAATATTCTTCATAATTTTTCAATATCTCTGCAGTATAATATTCAGGGAAGATGGATAATGGTTGTAGAGAATGTTCTGAAAAAAGAATTGTGCTGAAAGAATACTTAGACCTCTAAATAGATCTCCATTTCATTATGTCCCACCATACATTGTTAGCCAGATATTAGCAGTATGTTTCAAAGCTGTTGCCCATATTTGATCAATTACAAATTACTACTGTAACACCAAAATAGCAATATCTAGAGTAGCTCAGCCACCACTATCACCATAACAGGCTGATTGAACTTTTCCATTTCACATTTAATTTTTTTTAAAAATTCACTTGTGGGACTTGTGTGTTGATGGCTGACCAGAATTTATTGCACATCCCTAGTTGCCCTTGAGAACATAGAACATAGAACTGTACAGCACAGGAACGGGAACTTCGGCCCACAATGTTGCGCCGAACATGACACCACGGAACATAGAACAATACAGCACAGTACTGGCTCTTCGGCCTTCAATGTTATGATGACCTTTTATCCTACTCTAAGATAAGAATAACATACTACCACCACTGGAAGTGTATTACACACACCCACGACTCTCTGTGTAAAGAACCTACCTCTGAAATCTCCTCTAAACCTTCCTTCAGTCACCTTAAAATTATGCCCCCTCATGATAGCCATTTCCACCATTGGAAAAAGTCTCTGGCTACCAACTCTATCTCTGCCTCTCATCATCTTGTACACTTCTTTCAAGTCACCTTTCATCCCTCTTCGCTCCAATGAGGAAAGCCCTAGTTCCCTTAACCTTTCTTCATAAAACATGCCCTCCAGTTCAGGCAACATCCTGGTAAAACTCCCCTGCACTCTCTAAAGCTTCCACATCCTTCCTATAATGAAGCGACCAGAACTGAACACAATATTCCAAGTATGGTCTTTATAGAGGACTTTATAGAGCTGCAGCATAACCTCGCGGCTGTTAAACTCAATCACTTAGCTAATGAAAACCAATGCACCGTATGCCTTCTTAACAACCCAGTCAACTTGGGTGGCAGCTTTGAGGGATTTATGGATGTGGAGCCCACACTGCCAAGAATCCTGTCTTTAACCCTGTATTCTGCATTCAAATTTGTCCTTCTAAAATGAATCACTTCACGCTTTTCCAGGTTGAACTCCATCTGCCACTTCTCAGCCCAGCTCTGCATCCTGTCAATGTCCGTTGCAATCTACAACAGCCCTCCACACTATCCACAACTCCACCAACCTTCGTGTCATCAGCAAACTTACTAACCCATACTTCCACTTCCTTATCCAAGTCACTTATAAAAATCACAAAGAGCAGAAGTCCCAAAACTGATCCCTGCAGAACACGACTGGTCACTGAGCTCCAGGCTGAATATTTTCTATCTACTAACACTCTCTGTCTTCTCTGAGGGACCTTGTCTGAAACCTTACTAAAATCTGTGTAGATAACATCCACTGCTGTACCCTTGTCGATCACCTTTGTCACCTCCTTGAAAAATTTGATCAAGTTAGTGAAAGTGGTGTTGAGATGCCTTCTTGACCCATTGCAATCCATTGTAGGTTGACCCACAATATCCTGAGAGGGGGGATTCCAGGATTTTGACCCAGTGATGGTGAATGAACGGTGACATATTTCGAGGTCAGGATTGTGAGAGGCTCAGAGGGAAACTTGCAGGTGCTAGTGTTCCCATGTGTCTGCTGCCCTTTTCACTAGATGAAAGTGATTGTTGGTTTGGAAGATGCTGTCTAAGGATTATTGGTGACTTTCTGCAGTCCCTCTTGTGGATAGTCAATATTGTTGCAACTGAGTGTCCATGGTGGAGGGAGCTTATGAAGGGCTTATGCCCGAAACATTGACTCCCCTGCACCTTGGATGCTGCGTGACCTGCTGTGCTTTTCAGTGCCACACTTTTCAACTCTAGCTCTCCAGCATCTGCATTCTCATTTTTTCTGAGTTGATGGGGTACAAATCTAATGAGCTACTTTGTCAAGTTTTGATGAAACTGCACCGATCCAGGCAAATGAGAAGTATTCCATCACACTACTGATGTGTACCTTGCAGATGGTGACAGGCTTTGTGGAGTTGGGAGTTGAGTTCCTTACTGCAGTATCCCTAACCTCTGACCTGCTCTTGTAATCACTCTGTTCATGCGACAAATTCAGTGGAGTTTCTGGTCAAGGGTAACCAGGATGTTGTTTACGGGGGGAGTCAGTGCTGGTAACACTATTGAATGTCAAGCAATGTTAGTTAGATTGTCTCTCATTGGAGGTGGTCATTGCCTGGCATTTTGTGTAGGATGAATGTTGCCACTGTCAGCCCAAACCTCAACATTGTCCAGATCTTGCTGCATTTGAACATCGACTGTTTCAATATCTGAGGAGTTGGGAATGGTGCTGAACATTGTGCAATCATCGGCAAACATCCCCACTTAGAACTAGAACGTTACAGTGTGGTACAGGCCCATCAGTCCTCGATGTGAAACCAATCTGAAGCCAATCTAACCTACACTTTTCCATTCTCATCCATATGTCTATCCAATGACCATTTAAATGTCCTTAAAGTTGGTGAGTCTGCAACTGTTGCAGGCAGAGCATTCCACACTCCTACTACTCTCTGAATAAAAATATAGTCGACATAAACAGGTGACATTGGAAGCCCATTTCTTTTCCTGTTTTTGAAAGGGCAGGAAGAGGGTACGGATGGTGCCATTTTTACATCAGGACTGGCTTGAAGATGATACCTCCTTCCTCTCATTTGAACTTAAAAATCCATTCTCCAGCCTCCTTGCCCCCTCCTTCCCTCTCAAGCTCCTCAAACCCTGCCTGCTAATGCCTGCTAATGCCTAGGCTGGGTCCACGATCCACTGGGGCTTCCATTCTGCCATTGATGGTAGTCCCAGCATGCTTGGTTATTCTTATACACTTGTGAACAGTTTCCAAATTTTCAACTTGCACAATCTGACCTAAGACACTCCTGTCCATAGTCCAATTCTCAACAAGCCTCCATGCTTGAGTTCAATGAGCTATACTGATTCCCATCTTATCATTCTTGTCCTAGTTTTTCAAATCAGTTAAATATCTTGGCCCTGATTTCCTACCCTCACCCAACTGTTTCTAACCTCCTCTCACCCTCCATTATGTCGACACTCCCCTCAATTCTGAGCACCACTGTTCATTGCTGAGACATTAAACCTTTCTCACCATCCCAAAATCTCTTCCCTCCTTTGAAATGTTACTTAAACATTCTGTCCACTTTTATTTGATCATGCTTCTGTGATGTGTTTTGACATGTTTCACTATGCTAATGTCACTCTATAAACGTTCTCTTTTCATTGGGCTTCGACACAAGATGCTAAAGTCAACTGAATTAGTGCATGCGCAGCATTGGGGGTAGACTCTCCACTTGGTAGGACAGCAGGCAGTTTGTTTGTAGAAGGCAGTGATGTAGTGGAATGTCACTGACTAGTAATCCAAACGCCAAGCTAATGTTCTATACATCCCACCATAGCAGATGGTTAAATTTGAATCAATACAAAGTTCCCGAATGGTGACCATGTGGTTGTTGTGAAAAAAAGACATCTGGTTCAATAATGCCCTTGTGGGAAGGAAATGTGGCATCCTTCCACTGAATGGCCTACATTTGACTCCAGACCCACAGCAATCTAGTTGCTCTTAGTGACCCTCTGGGGAATTTGGAATGTGTAATAAATGGCCTAGCCCATACTCTATGAGCAAATTCTTAAAAAGGCTACTAGATTTCCCCTAGCGAATGTAAGAACTGGGAGGTTTCCATGTTGGAAGGCAGCAACGGAAGATCAAGATTCATTTTCAAGGTCTGTTCCAACAAAGGCTTTGAAAGGGCTAGTCAGAGCCAATGTTAGAAAATTAAGCTTTAACTGGTCAGATCACAATTTGAGATTGACAAGAAAGGAAACTACAACTGTACATTCAGTTCACTATTCAAATAGTACATTTTGTATGTTCTGGAAATGGGCTAGAAACTAAAAATAGCTAAAAATATTTGCTTTGTCTCACTTATTCTGCAAGGATGCACTAAATCTTTAATGTTTGTGACAGGTAGTTCAGATAGAAGGCTCAATATTCCATTTTAACCTGCCAGAATGCACAGTTGCACATCTAGATTTTGGGTAGTAAATTAAACTTAATTATGATGGACACAGGTGGACTTACAGGAGATATTAAACCAAGAGACCATCTAAAGGGTAACTGAGGGATTATACCACCTGCAACTAATAAAACTGCCACTTCCTCCCAGCTTTGTTTAACAGCATATACTTACCTTCAAACATGCACTGGTGCTTTGAGTTTGAGTGGGTTCCATTTGTTTGTTCAGGCCACAGATACTTAAATTTGCTTAATAGCACAACCTAATGGCCCCAAACCCATGTCACTAGGAGTGGAAAGCAAATTGACTGAACATCATTAATAAACATTCGGGTTTTGGGTTACTGTGCTAACTCCAGCTGTTGTGCTGAATATGGACTTACTTCATCATACTTAGCCTGTACTTTGATAAACAGAAATATACTCTGTACATTATATGAAGTCTTTTGATCTTCACTTTTGTTATCCTGAATCTAAAGTAGATTGAGATTAAATTGTTCCTACTAAATTCCAAAATCATAATTTATTTTACTTTTAATTGTGTTCTTGCTTCAATAGTAG
Organism: Hemiscyllium ocellatum; assembly: GCF_020745735.1. Lineage (NCBI taxonomy): Eukaryota > Metazoa > Chordata > Chondrichthyes > Orectolobiformes > Hemiscylliidae > Hemiscyllium > Hemiscyllium ocellatum. The sequence continues at coordinate 43,142,074 of NC_083412.1, read as the reverse complement.
TCGGTTACAAATAAATAAACCATGAAGCAATATCTATCCTGAAATAAGAGCAGCTAAAAAACAGCATTTGTACCTTATCAGGTTCTGAGTATTATTATGGCATCTATGAAGGTGGTCTCTTGGTGATTACTGATTAAAACTTCTGACTTTATGATGGAGAGAAGGACATTGATGAAGCAGCTGAAGGTGGTTGGGCCCAGGAAAAATCACCCTGAGGAACTCTTGCAGAGATGTCCTGGAGCTGAGATGACTGATCTCCAATAACCACAGCCATCTTCCTATGTGTCAGGTATGACACCAACCAATGGAGAGTTTGCCCCTGATATACGATGATTCCCGTTTTGCTACATTAGTATCAATGAACACTCCATTGAATGCAACTTTTATGTCAATGGCTGTCACTCTCTCCTCCCCTCTGGAATTCAGTATTTTTGTCCATGTTTGAACCAAGGCTGTAACGAGGTCAAGAGCTGAGTAGCCCTGGTGGAACCTAAACTGTATGTCACTGAGCAGGTTATTGCTGAATAGATACCTGATAACATTGTTGATGACCCCTTCCATCACTTTACTGATGATCAAGAGTAGACCGATGGGGCGGCAATTGGCTGGGTTGGATTTGTCCTGCTTTTTATGTACAGGACATAACATGCATAATTCGTCACATTGTTGAGTAGATGTTAATGTTGTAGCCATACTGGAGAGCTTGGCTAGGGGAATGGCAAGTTCTGGAGCACAAGTCCTCAGTATTTTCACTGGATTGTTGTCAGGCTATAGCCTCAGTATCCAGTGTTTTCAGCTGCTTCTTGATATCATATAGGGTGAATTAAATTGGTTGAAACAGGATCTTTAATGCTGGGGACCACTGGAGGAGGCCAATATCCACTCGGCGCTTCTGGCTGTAGATTTCGGTGACTGCTTTAGCCTTATCTTTTGCACTGATGTGCTGAGCTCTTCTATCATTGAGAGGATGAGGATATTTGTGGAGCATCCTCATCCAATCAGTTGTTTAATTGTCCAACTTCAGGAATGTCTGATGTTGCTCTTGGCATGCCCTCCTGCACTCTCCATTGAACCAGGGCTGATCCCCAGCCTTCATGGTAATGGTTGAATGGAAATATGCTGGGCCACAAGGTTGCAGATCGTGCTGGAGTACAATGCTGCTGTTAATGGCTCCTAGATCTTGAGTTCCTAGATGTATTCAAAGTCTTCTCCATTTAGCGTGATGATAGTGCCACATAACACGATTGAGGGCATTCTTAATATGAAAGCAAAACTCCACAGGACTATGCGGTGGTCCCTCTTACTGATACTAAGATAGACAAATGCTTCTGCAGCTGGCAGGGTGGTAAGGATGAGGTGATGTATGTTTTTTTCCCTCTAGTTGGTTCGCTCACCACCAGCTGCAGACCCAATCCAGCAGCTATGTCCTTTAGGATCCAACCAGCTTGATCAGTTGTGCTGCTACTGAATCACTCTTGTTCGTGGACATTGAAATTCACCACCTAGAGTGCATTTTGCACCATTGCCACCCTCAGTGCTTCCTCCAAATGTTGTTCATGTTGGAGGAGTATTGATTCATCAGCCAAGGAAGGATTGTATGTAATAATCAACAGGAGGTTTTTTTGCACGCATTTAACTTGAAGCCGTGAGACCTGATGGGGTCCAGAGTCAATGTTGAGGGCTTCCAGGACAACTAAGTCCCGATTGTATGTTATTCTGCCATCAACTCTGCTGGCTGTGTCCTGCTGGTGGGACAGGTAATATTTAGGGATTAGTTATGGTGGTGTCAGGGACATAGTCATACTCACAGAATCATAGCTTACAGACAATGTCAGGCAGCTGCTTAACGAGTGTGTGTAATTAAATGCAACAAACATGAAACAAATAATTTGTAGGATAGAGCTGAAAATGGTTACATGTATTTTCACTAAATGTAACAAGTATATGATTTCTTATTTTGCAGTTTTCTTCTAGTGGACCTGCCTTATGGATTAATATTTCCCTTGGTGTGTCCACAGTGTTTGCACTGTGGTCACTTTCAATTGTATTTTACAAAGTCAAAGGTGAACTTAAAAATCAGAAGATTATGCCCAAGTTCCTCCTTTTTAAGGTAGATTGAATTCTGCATCTTGCTGCTACTTAATGTTTGCTTTTCATATGAATGGGAAGAAATATTAGGGACTAAATTAGTTTGAAGGTCCTTGGACATAATAAATAATGCATTATTGTGGAAAATAAGCAAAATTATAGAATATTAACTTTTTAATACACTTGCATGAATCGATAATCATTTTATCAGCTTATTTCTTGGATATGTTCTGACACGCCTCTGTAACTATCACAGCCTGGGACTTGGACACAAACATTCTCGTCTAGAGCTGGGGCATTACCACTGCATTGCAAGGCCTTGCAGGCCCACCATCTCCAGCTGCATCAATAATCTTCTCTCCATCATACTGTTAGTAATGGGGATGTTCACTGATTGGTGCACAAAGTTCAGGATCGTTCACATCTCCTTAGATATTGATGCAGTTCTTGCCAATATGCAGCAAGACCTGGACAATATCTAATAAATAACAAGTGAAATAACTGCGCAGAGGTTGGTATACCATTACCAAGTGAACCTTTAGTTATATGTGCACAGTACATAGGCTCTGACCATCCTGCTCAGAGTCTTAGACTGAGGAGACCTTCTGAATCTCCTGTTTCTCCCTGTCAGCCAAAGCTTCCTGATTGGCCCAAGTTAACCCAATCAAGGATCTTATAATCAATGATATCCACTTGGCCCTCCTTCCAATCACTACAGCAAGTAACATTCGTGTCATGCAATGATCATCTCCAACAAGACAAGTTAAAATTAGAATGAGCTTTAGCGTCTTTTACTCAAATAAGTACAGTGAAAAGTTTACAAATCAACATTTGTGGCATCATCTGTGCTACAAGGGTACCAAGGTATAGATTTTAAGGACAAATTCTTAGGGGAAAAATAGAAAGTAAATAAATAAAAAGACCAGCATTGCAGATCATAAGAATAAATTTGAAGAAAAAGAAATAAAAAGTTCAGAATAACAGTCCTTTCAACCCAGTCCATACTGATACCTAGTCTTAAGTCCACGTCAGGCTTTGACTCCAGCCTGTGCAGGGCTTTACGATGAGGCCAGGAGATCACTCTGGAATCATCTGGAAGCTGAAAGGCCATAGTGAGGCCCTGCTGGGCTGGAAGACCTTCCACACTAGGCCTCCGAGAGATGGCTACGCCAGGCATGGAGATGTCCATGCCAGGCTGGGAGACAGCTACACCAGGCTGCTGGGAGACAGCCACCTGGGATACTGGGCTGCCAAGAGCTCATCATGCCAGGCTGCTGAGTGACCACTAAAGCAAAAAAAAACAAGAAAAGAAATAGATAGAGTGGACAAGTTATGGCTGAAGAGTCCTACTCTGTCGCCATCTTACCATCATCCCTTGACATAGAGTGACACTATCATTGCTGTAGATGATATCAACTATCAACATCCTATACATATAAGAGCAGGTCAGAGGCTAGGAATTCTACAGCAAGTAGACCATCCCCTACCACCCCAATGCCTGATCACATCAACAAGATATCAGTCAGGAATATTATCCAATACTCTCCACTTGCCTGGATGGGTTCAGGTCCAACATCAATGAGACAGCTGCTTGGTTGGCCTCCCATCCACTGCCTTCAACATTTGCTCCCTTCACCACTGGTGCATAATCTGTACAACCTTCAAGATGATGTACTGCAGTAACACACTGGCTCCTTTGACAGCATCTTTAAAACCTGTGACCTTGACCACTTAGAAAGAAAGAAGGGCAGCAGTTGTCTTGGAAATCCACCAGCTATAGAAAGTAGAACACTTAAAACAAATACTTGAATTTATTCACGTGGTCATCAATGTGATTCTTGATTTCTTTACTTATTCTATTCATTTATTTAAGCTATTCAAAAATGATCTTAAATTTCTTTTAACTGACTGTATTGTGACATTATATCAGTAAAAGTCCATGGAGTCATTGGAAATAATGAAGTCCTACCAAAGGAAATGGACATCCAAAATAAACAAAGCCTTCTGGATTTTCAAAAACACCCTTATATATTGAGTCAAAGATCATAAGAAGCATATGTTCTTGTGGTTCAAATGTTACATGATCAAAATACCTATACCGTGTATTCAAAAATAATGGGTACCCAATGAACACGGTCTGCCGATTTCTCAGCAACAAACCCAAACAAGCAGACAAAACGCGTCCAGGAACCCGAGCCACTCTCGCCTACACCAAAGACATATCAGAAATTACTGCCAGTCTACTCAGACCCCTTGGCATCATGGTAGCCCACAAACCCACCAGCTAATGAACTTGAAAGACCTTATACAGACAATGGGCAAAACTAATATCATTTACAAAATACCGTGCAATGACTGTAACAAACAATACATTTGACAAACAGGCAGAAAACTAGCCACCAGGTTACATGAACACCAACTAGCCACAAAAAGACATGACTCTCTCTCACTTGTAACCTCACATTTGGACGAGGAAGGACACCACTTTGACTAGGGCAACACACCCATCCTAGGACAAGCCAAACAAGGACATGCACGAGAATTCCTAGAAGCATGGCATTCCAACTGGAACTCTATCAACAAACACATTGAGTTAGACTCCATCTACCACCCCCTGAGAAAAGGAACAGGAAGTGACTTCACCACAGGAAATGACATAATCAGCCCAAAGAAACCCCAACATATAAATAGAAAGCAGGAATTTTCAACATTGCTTTGCAGATGTTACCTAGTAAGGTCACAAAATGTCTGGAAACGAACCTCCAAGCTCAGCGAGCAAACCTACATCCAAAACCTCAAGCTGATCTACAAATCTTCTCAAAACCTGCTTACACTATCAAACTTCCCAGGATTCCATCCAGTAAGAGTTGGCATGCTCACCCTCTCTCTGGCTGCGGCCACAGAAAACAAAGTGTACAAATCAGCTTCTAAAGGATCACATGAAGAGAATGTAGAAAGTTAGGCAGCAGTTTAAAAAGTAGGTCATAGCACATTGGAAACAGACCCTTCAGTTCAACCTGTCCATGCCGACCAGATATCCCAACCCAATCTAGTCCCACTTGCCAGCACCTGGTCCATCTCCCTCCAAACCCTTCCTATTCATATACCCATCCAAGTGCCTCTTAAACATTACAATTGTACCAGCCTCCACCACTTCCTCTGGCAGCTCATTCTATAATGTACCACTCTCTGTGTGAAAGGGTTGCCCCTTAGGTGTCTTTTATGTCTTTCCCCTCTCACCCTAAATCTATGCCCACTAGTTCTGGACTCCTCGACCCCAGGGAAAAGACTTTGTCTATTTATCCTATCCATGCCCCTCATAATTTTGTAAACCTCTACAAGGTCACCCCTCAACTTCCGACGCTCCAGGGAAAACAGCTCCAGCCTTTTTAGCCTCTCCCTATAGGTCAAATCCTCCAACCTGGCAATATCCTTGCAAATCTTTTCTGAACCTTTTCAAGTTTCACAACATCTTTCCAATAGGAAGGAGACCAGAATTGCGTGCAATACTCTAACAGTGGCCACCCTTGAGGGTAATAATATCTGGATTACTCCCAGTGCCACGAGCTGGTGAGGGTAGGAATAGGAGGTTAGAGCAGATGAATGCATGGCTAAGGAGCTAGTGCAAGAGAGATGGATTCACATTTTTGGATAATTGGAATGTCTTTTAGGTACGAAGTGACCTGTATAAGAAGGATGGATTGCACCTGAATTGGAAGAGAGCTAATATACTATTGGAGAGATTTGCTAGAGCTGCTCGGGTGGACTTAAACTAGTGGGGGAGGTGGTGAATGGACCCAGGGAGATAGTGAAGAAAGTGATCAATCTGAGACAGGTACATATGGGAAAAAGAATAATTCAATCAGACAGGGCTGGTAGGAACATAGTAGGGCGGCACGGTGGCACAGTGGTTAGCACTGCTGCCTCACAGTGCCAGGGATTGGGTTCAATTCCCGACTCAGGCGACTGACTGTGTGGAGTTTGCATGTTCTCCCCGTGTCTGCGTGGGTTTCCTCTGGGTGCTCCGGTTTCCTCCCACAGTCACAAAGATGTGCGGGTCAGGTGAATTGGCCAGGCTAAATTGCCCGTAGTGTTAGGTAAGGGGTAAATGTAGGGGTATGGGTGGGTTGCGTTTCGGCGGGTCGGTTTGGACTTGTTGGGCCGAAGGGCCTGTTTCCACACTGTAAGTAGTCTAATCTAATCTAATCTAGAGAATGAGATAGGACTGATGAATTAAACAGCATTTATTTTAATGCAAGAGGCCTAACAAGTAAGGCAGATGAACTCAGGGGATGGTTGGGAAGATGGGACTGGGATATCATAGCAATTACAGAGATGTGGCTCAGGGATGGACAGGACTGGCAGCCAGTCATTAAGCTGCCAGTCCTGTCCATCCCTATGTTCCAGGGTATAGATGCTATAGGTAAAATCGAAATGGGGCAAGAGAGGAGGGGGAGTGGAATTTTTGATTAGGGATAACATTATGGCTCTACTTAGGGACAATATTCCTGGGAATATATCTGGGGAAGTTATTTGGGTGGGGATGATCGCCTTAATAGTCAGTGAGAAACTGAGCAACAAATTTATATGGAGATCTCGGTTATCTGTAAGAATAATAGGATGGTTTCGGTAGAGATTTTAATTTTCCAAGCATAGACTCGGACTGCCATAGTGTTAAGGGCTTGGATGGACAGAAATTTGCTATGTGTTTACAAGAAAATTTTCTAACTTAGTATGTGGACATATCTACTAGAGAAGATGAAAAGTTGACCTACTCTTGGAAATTAAGGCAGGGTAGGTGACTGAGATATCAGTGAAGGAGCATTTTGGGGCCAGTGAGCATAATTCTACTATGTTTTAAAACAGTGATGAAAAAGAATAGACTGGATCTAAAAGTTAAACTTCTAAATTGGAGGAAGGCCAATTTTGACAGTATTAGCAAGAACTTTCAGAATTTGATTGGGGGCAGATGAACACTGGTAAAGGGACGGCTGGAAAATGGGAAGCCTTCAAAAATGAGATAATGAGAGTCTAGAGAAAGTAATGAGAGTCTAGAGACAGAGACGATACAGTGAAGGGCAAGGCTGGCTGACGAGAAAAATTGAGGTTATGGTCAAGAATAAAAAGGAACCATGTTTCAACCATATTTCAGGTACAGGCAGCAGAAATTGAGCGATTCCTTAGATTTGGAGAATACTTAAGAGGGATGTCAGGAAGGCAAAAAAGGGACATGAGAGAGCTTTAGCAAATATGTTTAAGGATATTCTAAAGGGATTCTATAAATACATGAAGGACAAAAGGGTAACTAGGGAGAAATTAGAGCCCCTTAAAAATCAGCAAGGCCACCTGTGTGTAGAGCTGCAGGAGATGGGTAGGGTACTAAACAAGTATTTTGCAGGAGTGTTTACCGTGGAGAAAGATATGGGATATATAGAATGTGATGAAATGGATGGTGACATCTTGAAAAATGTCCATAATACAGGGCAGGAGGTGCTGGATGTCTTAAAATGCATAAAGGTGGATAAATCCCCAGGACCTCAACCTCAACAGGACCTCGAACTCTATGGATATCTAGGCAAGTGACTAGTGGGCCTCTTGCTGAGATACTTGTATCAGCGATAGTCACAGGTGAGGTGCTGGAAGAATGGAGGATGGCTAACATGGTGCCATTAATTAAGAAAGGTGGTAAGGAGAAGCCAGGAAACTGTACACTGGAGAACCCCACATCGGTGGTGGGTAAGTTATTGGAGGGGATCCTGAGGGAGATGGTTTACATGAATTTGGAAAGGCAAGGACTGGCTAGGAATACTCAACATGGTATTGTGTGCGTGAGAAATTTTGCCTCACTAACTTGATTGAGTTTTTAGAAAAAGGAACAAAGAAGATCGATGAGGACAGAGCAATAGACATCATCTATAACAAGCTTCCTCATGGTAGACTGGATAGTAAAGTTAGATCTCATGGAATAGAGGGAAAGCTAGCTGTTTGGATACAGAACTGGCTCAAGGGTAGAAGGAAGAGGTTTGTGGTGAAGGGTTGCATTTTAGACTGGAGGCTAGTGACCAGTGGTGTGCCACACGGATCAGTGCAGGGTCCACTGCTTTTTGTCATTTATATAAATGATTTGGATGTGAACATAGGACGTATGATTAGTGAGTTTACAGGTGACACCAAATTTGGAAGTGTGGTGGACAGCGAACAAGGTTACCTCAGAGTACAATGGGATCTTGATCAGATGGGCCCATGGGCCGAGGAGCAGCATATGGAGTTTAATTTAGATACATGTGAGGTCTTGCATTTTGCAAGAGCAAATCAGGGCGGGACTTATGCACTAATGATAAAGTCCCGGAGAGTGTTGCTGAACAAGGAATGCAAGTTTATAGTTCCTTGAAAATGGAGTCATAGATAGACATGATAACAAAGAAGGCATTTGGCTTACTTGTCTTTATTGGTCAGTGCATTGACAATTGGAGTTGGCAGGACATATTGCGGCTGTACAGGACATTGGTTAGGCCACTATTGCAATGCTGCATGCAATTCTGGTCTCCCTGTGATTGGATGGATGTTATGAAACTCAAAATTGTTCACAAAAGATTTACAAGGATGTTGCCAGAGTTTGACAGTTTGAGCTACAGAGAGAGGCTGAATAGACTGGGGCTATTTCCCCTGAGTGCCAGAGGCTGAGGGGTGACCTGTTCGAGATTTATAGAATCATGAGGAGCATGGATAGGGTAAGTAGACAGGGTCTTTTCTCCAGGATAGGGGAGTCCAAGGGTTTATGGTGAGAGGGGAAAGATTTTAAAGGGACATAAGGGACAACTTCTTCATGCAGAGGGTGATGTGTGTATGGAATGAGCTGCCGGAGGAAGTGGTGGAGGTTGGTACCATTACAACATTTCAAAGACATCTGGATGCGTATATGAATAGGAATAGTTTAGAGGGATATGGGCCAAATACTGGCAAATAGGACTAGATTTATTTAGGATATCTGGTCAGCACGGACAATTTGGACCAAAGGGCCAGTTTCCGTGCTGCACATCTCTATGACTCTATGACACAGACAGCAAATTTAAAACCAAGCAAATGTGTAGTGTAAGGCCACAGCCCAGGCCTATGGATACTGAAAGACAAGGGGTCATTTCCTGCATTTCAAAGTAATCAATTAAGAAAAGTAACACAAAATATACCCTATAGGACTGGGGAAAAGACCCTTTTTTTTTTTACCTTATCCATCGTCATGGTTTATTATGTAAGAAAAGAATTAAGATTGAGTGAAATGGGATTTTTCTGTGTTGTCATTCTTTATGTTCATGTGTTGGATGTGAAATAAAGCAGCTTAACATTTCCTAACTATTTGACTCACCAAATGTTTGTCTCCCATTTGAAGCATGTTGAGGGAAAATATTAAATACATAATTCTCAATTTGATCACAAGATTCGATTTTGGGTGGTCCCAATTTTCCCTGTCTGCATTGACAAGAGAATTGACAAGAATGTTCCCTGGAGAATAAACTAGCTCCTAAAGTTTTGACAAGCACCATGTTTTTCTCTGAGCCAGTTTTAGTATTGATTAACAAATTTTAATTTCTGTCGTACAGGTTTGCTTAACATGGGCAAAAAACCAAAAGGGCTGGAAACCTGAAGCAAAAACAGAAATTGCTGGAAAATCTCAGCAGGTCTGGCAGCATCTAGAATCCCTTTAGTCTGGAAGCTGGCCATTCAGCCCATCAAGTCTGCACTGACCCTCTGAAACGCATCCTACTCAGGCCCACCCCCTTCCTTATACCTGCATTTCCCATAGCCAATCCACCTACCCTGCATATCTTTGGAATGGGTTGGGGGGAGGAGGAGGAATCCCACACAGACACAGAGAGAATATGCAAACTTTGCACAGTTGCTTGAGGGTGGAATTGAATCTGTATCCCTGCCACTGTGAGGTGACAGTGCTAACCACTGAGCCACTGTACTGCCCAGAACTGAAAAAGAGTCTGAAGATTCTGAAGAAGCTTAACTGGACCCAAAACATTAATTCTGATTTTCCTCTACAGATGCTGCTGCCAGGTCTGCTGAGATTTTCCAGCAATTTCTGTTTTTGTTTGCTTAACATTGTCTATGTTATACTCTGTGATTTTTAATTTTCTGTTTTTTTTTCTTTCTACAGATTTCATTCATTCTTAATCAACTGCAAGCTTTAATTATCAATATAACAGCATCAGCAGGTAGCATAGCCTGTGCACCTCCGTTTTCACCTGTGGCCAGAGGAGCATGTATGTTATTTGTAAATACAATTTTATTTTCAAACTACAATGCCTTGTAAATTTCTACTTGAGGAGAATGCATGAAAAATTTTCACTACTTATCAATACTAATTTAAATTATTCTTTTGATCCTAATGATTCATATGTTCCTAAGTGGTAGAAGTTAAGAATGGTTGGAATGAAAGCATGTACTTTACAAACAGAGAGAATATGCTGGAAAGTCAATATGTAAAACAGTTTCTTGGAAACAAATGTTTTGTTACAGATGCAAGGTCTCAATAGCATTAATGTCAGATCAGAAAGAGGCAAGAACACTGTGGCTCATTGTCAAATCTGTGTTTGCTGCTAGCTATACTGAATACTAATAGCACAGCCTCACAAAACTGCTCGAATTATTTTTGTACTTTTACACAAAAGATTTAGGTAACCTCTACTGTGATTAATCTTTTGGCTACTTAATTGTTCAATTAGCTAATTGCAGTTCAATCTTTTCCAGATATGAATCAGCAACTTCTCATCATGGAAATGTTTCTTATCACTTTATTATCACAAATCTACTACAGGAGGAAATACAATGGACAAGAAACAGATGAAACGCGGCCTGCAGTAAAACCACAAAATGGTCGAAACGATGTTCATGATACCATAACAGAAGGTGAAAGCTCAAATGTGTAAAACAGCAATAAAACACCTTCCTCATGACAAGGATTCATGTTACATCATCAATCGTTTCTCACCACTTGTTTAGCCCTTTTCCAATCACTACCCTCTCAATGCAATAGCTCCAATTTATTTGGTTTGATTCTCAGCGATATTAACAATTGCAGGAACAACTGAGATATTTTTTGTCTCCACAAGTGACTTTGTAGAGCCATTCTTGCTGCTGTGTGGTGATACCAGTGAGCGTTGTGAATAGGGGTGGAGGGAATCAAAATGGCCCAGCGATCTGAACCATGGCCAGATCAGTAGTATTTATGGGAATTTTATAGATTAAGTATGGATTGGGGAAAGGATGTGTTGTTGGGGTGGTGGCAAGCTTCCTTTAATAATTGTGTTCCTTTGCTGCTGTTATCATATATGGATTTGGGAGGTTAGAACATGCCAGATGATTCCCAAAATGATTGGACATGGTCTTCAAGCAATGAAAATTAACGTATTAATTCCTTGACAGTTCACTCGCATGGTATTTGCAGATGGATTAAGGCTGATTCCCCGATCAGGTGCTCCCAGCAAGATGCAGTGTTTGTGAATTGCATTAGACAGGAAATTAGGAGCTTGTATCCTGGATTTTCAGTTTATTAATCCAAGTGGATGGACAATCTGGGCCAAGGACCTGTGTTTTCCTGATCAGCATTTCTTGTGAATGCAATTTCTTCACTAGATCACTTCTTGAGACAGTCTCCCCACTTCAAAGGTAAATGCAGGGCTAAACAGTTCCCAGCTGGGCCAAGACTGAGGATGCTATTTGACTCTTATACACCTTGCTAGCTTTGGAAAATGAATTGAGATCATTGTTTATCTTTACAGAGTATCACACTGAAGGTGAAATATACTTAGTGATTATTAATGTACATTTTTCCAATTCAGTATGTTCAAAATGTCTCAACTTTGGTAGCTAATTGTAGGAGCCCAAATTTAAAACATTCTAGAAGTTTAGAAAATATTTGTCAAATTGTAAATTTTTTCCTCAGAAAGCACAAGATTCATGATATTTTTGTTTCAGAAACACTTTTTTATTCCTGTGGTTCTCTTTGTGGAATTTCTAAATCACTAGTTCCTCTGGGGATGGATATTACATTCTTCCACTAACTTGTTTGAATCAAATGGGAGACAGGGATCCACCAAGTGGTCCAACCACCTTTACACCTGTTGTCACCCTTAAGTGTCCAGATAATGAGCATTTAAGGAACCTACACCCAAGGGGGAGAGGCTAACACCTGACCAAATTAGCTGTGTGCGTTGATGCTGTGCAGTGCAAGCATGCAGTTAGGTGTTGGGGAGGAACCTCTGCACCCTGGGACAAACAAAGGCCTACTCACCCACTTCCAGGGTCATCTCCTCCTCCCCACCTCCTCCCCCCTAACATCCAAATCTGGTCACCCATAGCCCTTCCCTCCTAATACCCCCGCTTCCACCTACCACCTAGGCCTGGCAACACCTTGGGCTTAACTGTCAGTCAAGGTTCCTTGATGTGGTGAGCTTCCTATAATCCTGATGGCACCACTGAGATTAAAGAGTCTCTGCCAGTCAATTGGCCGGTAATTGTCTAACATGTGACTTCCTCCTGATGGATGAAAGTACTCTTTCCAACCACAATATTGTTCACACTGTAAGATGGATGGGCAACAATTGTTAGGGTTCTGGCAGGGAGAGAAAAGAATCAAGGACTTGAGTTACCTCTTAGAGGCTTACCAAGATCTGAATTTTAGTTTTTAAGAGATTGCACCAAAAGAAGCATTTATAAATTAATTACACACATTCCTAAAAGCTTGCAAAATAGCATGGAAGAAGAAGCAAATTCTGTGAAAAGCTGGTTTACTTCATTACATGACAATGATATAATTGTCATTGAGTTACCACTGAAAACATTTTATACGATGTGCAAATGACAACATACTGTGAAAAACTGATAATTCATATATTAAGGCTAGCTGTAAATTAGATCTGTTTGTACAAAAATTGAATGTTAATTTAAACCATTTGATAATGCAATACCTTGGCATGGGAGTCAGCATTATCAGAAATTATTAAGGTTTTATCCCATCATCAAAATCAGCAGTTTTACAGAACTAATTTTGTAAAATTCTGATACCTGATGCAAAATAAATGTGCACTGTTTCACGACATTATGTCTTCACAGTTATACTGTAATGATCCCCAGACAAACAGAAATGGTATTTAAATTAATATTTTAACAGAACTATTTTGCAAAAGAGTGTAAGTTTAAGTGGAAAGTACTGACTATGGCTGCATATAAAAGACAAATGCAAACAGTATGTGAATGAAGTGTTAAGTGATCCACTGTATGATACTTATTAATTCAATACATCTCTTATCCATGCATCGTTAACTTATATGTACAATATTAATTTTTCTCCTGTTAATAAACTAAAACCAATTCATTTTAAGTTGTGCTGGTCTTATGGTTAAAATAACACATAGCATGTGACATTAATGGGGAAGACACATAAAAAGCTAGGGGCAAGAGGCCTGGCCTGATCCGTTGGTTCAAGGCTCAAGTTATGGCTCCAGCAGGCAACATAGTTTGGTGATAGTTCCCTTTGCTGAAGTGAATTTGTATGAAAACTTGTTCCTCAACATTCCTGATGAAGGGCTTATGCTTGAAACATCGATTCTCCTGCTCCTCGGATGCTGCCTGACTGGCTGTGCTTTTCCAGCACCACACTCTTTGACTCTGATCGTCAGCATTCTGCAGTCCTCACTTTTTCCTTGTTCCGAAACAAGGTTGAGTAGATTCAGTGTTCCTTGAAGATCCTCCGTTCATGTGACTTCCTGACAAGTGCCCTCCTCCACCTACTTCAAGCAGCCCTGAAGCCAACCCTACAAGACTACTCTTGACTGCAGCCAAACTATTTTTGAAGCAGCCAACAATGAGATTTGAATACTTAAAAGATAAAACAATTTCTTGAATGTGGAGTAACAGTAAGGCCCTAGGACTAAATAGATTGCTCTGGCTTAACTAAAATGACTACTTCCCACTTCCAGTAACAACTAGGAATTGAGATGTAAGATATCATGCAATAAATGTCACATCCTTGAATGGGAAAGATGGCATTACAACTTATTGTTCCTGTGGTTTTTCACCCTAGGGTTTTCCTCTTGCTATATCTGGATGTTTTGTGGATTAATAACCACATTGACTATTGTAGTTAATCAAAAACTCTATTGTCGTTGTATCATTCAACAACCAGGATCGTAAAAAATTAACTATTTGGAACTCATTCTCTTTTGAATATATCTCATTGGCTTGATATTATTTAATGTGCAGCAGTTCAAGTGGGTTTTAGTTACACAATCAAGTTTTGGAAAGCTACTAGAACCCATATAGCAAAACGTCTGTAGATATTGATCACATGTTTGATTGTGTAACACCAGTATTTTCAGCACCATGGTTGCCAACTGCATTCAAAGTAATATCATTTGGAAGCTTTTGTACTAAGCACCATTTTGGGTAACTGAGTAAAGCAGACACAAGGGGCGTGTGTCAAAAGTATATGATGTATGTGGATCCTGTGTCATTCAATTGATTTGGTATCACAATTATGTTTTCAACCTTAACACCCCAACTAATACCCACATAAAACATTGAAGCTGATTGTGCACTTAGCAGCCCAGTTAAAGGTTTAGAAACCCACTCAGGTTAGGTACTATTGATTTCTGTTAGCTGTTGTAGTATTGCTGACAGTGTCTGGTTTGTACAGTTACTGCAGTGTCCTGTTTAATTCAACAGGAAATAGTGATGCATGTGATCAGGTCCCTCGTTCTGATTTCAAGGATTCTGCTGAACTCACGTGTTTCAAGTGAGAGATACTTGCTGGAGCAGGAAAGGGAGAATGGGCAGAAATGGCATTGGAGAGAGTAAATTGCTGAATGAGGGAGAAAAGCTGTTAACAGGAAGTCATATACTACCCACAGACAGGAAGTCATATCTACCCATAGACTACGTCTGCCTCAATCACAGCAGCATCAGTGTGTCCACTTCACTAAGGTGGTGCTCACTGAAGTATTTGCAGCCTCAGAGCAGGATGAATATGGTCATGGAGGTGACACTCTGTATGCAATCCACAGAGAAACAGATGGTTAAGGCACATGGCTTCACTCGGATTGTACAGTTCACATGGCACACAGTTCCATTCAGTGAACGTATATTGCTTTGCAGGTGTGCAAGTAAGTTCAGAGATAGAGCATAACAGCAAAACGATTCCACTCCCTCAATATATACAGCACAGGTCAATGCCAGGTAACTGGCAACAATCATTTGCCTGTATTCTCCAAAGGTTCACGGTACTGTTAGCAACTGAGTCACCATGAGAAACCAGAGACAGGCCTCTGAATGACAATCCAGCTTATGACTCCAGTGCATGACCCCTATGTGCTGTATTCACAGAACACATGGCTTATTGATGAGAAGACCATTGGGGTGTTTAATCAATGCTTCTGCTGTTTTGGATGAATTCTGCAGTATTTTTCTGAATGCAGCTCTTAATTCACAGTGATCTGTTGCATACCAGGCAACCTGGATATCATGAGGACACAGCCTTCTTACTAGGCATGTGCTGAGAAGGTGAGGAAGTGAAGGCATCAACTCAGCCCCTTCTTGGTTGGACTTTGCTCATCTCATTCCATTGTGTTCCTTGTAAACAAAATCCTAATTTTTTACGCAAATATAGTCCCATTCCTTCCCTTCTATCAGAAGCTGAGGCCACATCATTGACAAAAAAGTCACCACAAAACAAAAGTTTGAAATTAACTTTACCAATCAAACCATAAATATTCAATAAAACATCTAATTAGTCAATCTTGTGTATTTGCTTCATGCCTTCCTGATGTGTGACTTTGTCTGTCCCAATGCTTTGACAAGGTACTACCTCAATGGCTAAGGCATGGCTGGTGGAACACTGCTGACATTCAATAGCAGAGGTTACAGCTAGCCATGCAGGATAACCATGTATCAGTCTGTGCCTGGAAGACATGGTGTTGGTCTGCAGAACTTCAGAATGGAACAAAACAGTCTGGGTTGGCTGGAGCAAAGTGTGTGGTGCTGGTAAAGCACAGCAGGTCAGGCAACATCTGAGGAGCAGGAGAATCAATGTTTTGAGCATAAGCCCTTCATCAGGAATGAGGCTGAAGGGTTTATGCTTGAAAAGTCAATTGTCCTGCTCCTTGGATGCTGCCTGAACGGCTGTGCTTTTCCAGCACCACGTTCTTTGAAATTGATGTCCAGCATCTGCAGTCCTCACTTTCTCCTGGGCTGGCTGGATGGCAGCTACCAACAAGAGCATGGGTCAGATGGCTCTTATGGAAGGATGAATTGCTGCCATTCCCGACCATGTACAAGCAGCTTTTTGCTCCCTTGAGCAATTGTCACTCCCCTGGGTGGTTCCTCCTTCATCTATGTCACATGTTTATAGATGACAGGGCTACTGTAATTCACAGCAAACTCCTTTGAACATCAGTCTTGCCAGTAATGATGGCTTCAGTCTGAGCTCCAATGCAGCAGCCAGATATTGCAACATAAGCAGAATTTTCCCAAAGAAAGTTGAAACATCATCTATCAGATGCAATATAATGGCTATTTCAGTCATGGCCCATATTCATGCTGGAAACAATGAGTTCCAAGCGCAATGTAAAGCCATGCTCAAGGTTGATATACTCCTCCACACTCCTTGAAAGTGAGTGCAGACTTCCTGGTAGTCCTGCAGAGGTACAAAAGTTTTTCAGTCTGTTTACATATCTGTATACCACCCTTTTTGAATCCTCAGAGTCCTCAGTAATTCATGTCTACTTTCACCCACCAAATAGTGTCCCATTCTTTCTCTTCGCTCTGATTCTAGGACACTTATGTCTCACCATGTGCAAATCTTCCCTCTAAGCTGCTCTAAACTACTCAGTGTCAGTATCTGAGGTAGTGGCAGTAAGGCTGAGAATCATTATCAGTATCTTTATCCTCTTCCACAATTTGCTCCTGCAGCACTATCCAGTCAGGTGGCATTTCTTGGTATCTAAAAGGATAAAGGTTCAAAGGGAGAATTGCAGTGAGGGAGAGGGGAGAAAACAAGAGGTAGATCATTGCATCATACAGTGGCACAGTGGCACAGTGGTTAGCAGTGCTGTCTCACAGTGCCAGGGACCTGGGTTCAATTCCCACACGGTGTCTGCATGTGTTTCCTCCCATAGTCCGACGATGTGCAAGTTAGGTGGATTAGCCCATAATGTCCAAAGATGTGTAGGTTAGGTACATTAGCCAAGGGAAATGCAGGGTTACAGGGATAAGTGGATGGGTCTGGATGGGATGCTCTTTAAATGGTCGATGCAAACCAGTGAGGCCAAATGGCCTGTTTCCACATTGTAGGATTTCTATAGGGGTGTGTGATTTGCAGCAGTGCAAGAGTGAGGCGAAGATATGGCTGTTGGATATAAGTGTTGATTAGTAGTCATTGTTAGAAATTAAGCAAAGTGTTTGAGACTTGTGCAATTGCTGGTATGTGACATTTAAACATGCATTCTCTGACCCTGACTACTTATAGAGTCATAGAGATTGTACAGCACGGAAAGAGACCCTTCAGTCCAACTCGTCCATGCTGACCAGCTATCCTAAATTAATCCAATTTCATTTGCAAGCATTTGCCCATATCCCTCTAAACCCTTCCTATTCATGTACCAATTCAGATGTCTTTTAAATATTGTACTTGTACCAGGCATTGAGCTTCTCAAGCTCAGGTCCTTGGCACCAGGCTGCTGGCATTTGTATTTGAAGGTTTCGTGTAGATAGAGGATTTCTTTCTTTGTTTCAATCTCTTGGTGTACCCGAGAACTCTGTGGGAAGCTAGAGAAGTGATTGCCGGGCCGCTTGCTGAGATATTTGTATCATTGATAGTCACAGGTGAGGTGCCGGAAGACTGGAGGTTGGCAAATGTGGTGCCACTGTTTAAGAAAGGTGGTAAAGACAAGCCAGGGAACTATAGACCGGTGAGCATGACCGCTGTGGTGGGCAAGTTGATGGAAGGAATCCTGAGAGACAGGATGTACATGTATTTGGAAAGGCAAGGACTGATTAGGGATAGTCAACATGGTTTTGTGCGTGGGAAATCACGTCTCACAAACTTGATTGAGGTTTTGAAGAAGTAACAAAAAGGATTGATGAGGGCAGAGCAGTAGATGTGATCTATATGGACTTCAGCAAGGCGTTCGACAAGGTTCCCCATGGGAGACTGATCAGCAAGGTTAGATCTCATGGAATACAGGGAGAACTAGCCATTTGGATACAGAACTGGCTCAAAGGTAGAAGACAGAGGGTGATGGTGGAGGGTTGTCTTTCAGGCGGCCTGTGACCAGTGGAGTGCCACAAGGATCAGTGCTGGGTCCTCTACGTTTTGTCATTTTCATAAATGATTTGGATGTGAGCATAAGAGATACAGTTAGTAAATTTGCAGATGACACCAAAATTGGAGGTGTAGTGGACAGCGAAGAGGGTTACCTCAGATTACAAAAGGATCTGGACCAGATGGGCCAATGAGTTGAGAAGTGGCAGATGGAGTTTAATTCAGATAAATGAGAGGTGCTGCATTTTGGGAAAGCAAATCCTAGCAGGATTTATACACTTAATGGTAAGGTCCTAGAGAGTGTTGCTGAACAAAGAGACCTTGGAGTGCAGGTTCATAGCTCTTTGAAAGTGGAGTCGCAGGAAGATAGGATAGTGAAGAAGGCATTTGGTATGCTTTTCTTTATTGGTCAGAGTATTGAGTATAGGAGTTGGGAGGTCATGCTGCGGTTGTACAGGTCATTGGTTAGGCCACTGTTGGAATATTGAGTGCAATTCTGGTCTCCTTCCTATCAGAAAGATGTTGTGAAACTTTAGATTAGATTAGATTACTTACAGTGTGGAAACAGGCCCTTCAGCCCAACAAGTCCACACCGACCTGCCGAAGCGCAACCCACCCAGATCCATTCCCCGACATTTACCCCTTCACCTAACACTACGGGCAATTTAGTGTGGCCAATTCACCTAATCTGCACATTTTTGGATTGTGGGAGGAAACCGGAGCACCTGGAGGAAACCCATGCAGATACAGGGAGAATGTGCAAACTCCACACAGAGAGTCGCATGAGGCGGAAATTGAACCTGGGTCTCTGGCACTGTGAGGCAGCCGTACTAACCACTGTGCCACCATGCTGCCCACTTTAAACTATTGTAGCTTTCTTTGAAAGCAGTTTATAGCTTTCTCTTCAATTTAGCTTGCAGTCCCTTAGATTGGAATGCACCATCTCCTGTTCTTAATTGACTTGTTTGACTTCCTTGTAGGAGTGTGGTTTACCACAATCTACCCAAACTTGAAAGGATTCAGAAAAGATTTACAAGGATGTTG
Organism: Hemiscyllium ocellatum; assembly: GCF_020745735.1. NCBI lineage: Eukaryota > Metazoa > Chordata > Chondrichthyes > Orectolobiformes > Hemiscylliidae > Hemiscyllium > Hemiscyllium ocellatum. Next base: position 43,122,621 of record NC_083412.1, on the reverse strand, counting down.
CCAGAGTTGGAGGATTTGAGCTGTAGGTAGAGGCTGACCAGGCTGGGGCTGTTTTCCCTGGAGCGTCGGAGGCTGGGGGGTGACCTTATAGAGGTTTACAAAATTATGGGGGGAATAGATAGGATAAATAGACAAAGTCTTTTCCTGGGGTCAGGGAGTCCAGAACTAGAGGGCTTAGGTTTAGGATGAGAGGGGAAAGATATAAAAGAGACCTAAGGGGAAACCTTTTCACACAGAGAGTGGTACATGTATGGAATGAGCTGCCAGAAGAAATGGTGGAGGCTGGTACAATTGTAACATTTAAGAGGCATTTGGATGGGTATATGAATAGGAAGGGTTTGGAGGGATATAGGCTGGGTGCTGGCACGTGGGACTAGATTAGGTTGGGATATCTGGGCAGCATGGACGGGTTGGACCGAAGGGTCTGTTTCCATGCTGTACATCTCTATGACTCTATGACTCTAATGGAATGCCAGCATCAAATAGATCTTGTCCCCTTTATCAGCATTCCAAAAGGATTGTTACATTTGTGTCAGCAAAGTTACTTTTCAATCATCCCCAAAACTCGTTCACCATTCCATAGTGCTCTCCTGTGCAAATACAGGACATCAAATACCCTTTCCCTTCCCATGATTCAAGTCCCAGAAATTCCTTTCAGTCACTCGGTTATAGGAAGGATAGTATTGAGCTGGAGAGGATTCAGGAAATATTTACCATAATGTTGCCAGGTATGGAAGGTTTGAGTTATAAAGAAGTGCTGGATAAGCTGGGACTTTTTTCACTGGAAAATAAGAGGGTGAAAGGTGACCTTATAGAGGTTTATAAAATCATGAGTTTTTTTTTGTTTTCCCTAGGATGGGGGTTTCAAGACTTGAGGGCATATTTTTAAGTGAGAGGATGGAGATTTAAAAAGTCTTGGGGGCAAAAATTTTTACACAGAGGGTGGTCCGCATGTGGAATGAACTTCCTAAGGAAGTGGTGGATGTGATCAAGACACTTAGATAAGTACACAAATAGGAACAGTTTGGAGGGATATGGGCCAGGAGCAGGCAGGTAGGATTAATTTGGGATTATGTTCAACATGGACTGTTTGGACTGAAGGGTCTGCACCATTCTATGAATTAACAATTTAATTGTATGTCTTTCCATGTAACCTATGTAATTGCTGCACCTAATGGGATCTTCTTTATACGGGGGAGACCAAAATCAGATCAGGTGATTGATTTGGTATTCACTTCATTCAGTCTGTAAATAAGATTCTGACCTTGCAACTCGTCATTTTAATTCTCCACCCCATGCTTACAATTTTCTAGCTACTTTCTAGTCAATCTTTTCAGAGTTGTTACAAATTCTAGAAAAGGTGAAACCTGAAATTTGAGCTTCTGCCAGAGGGACCTAGAGTCTACAGATACTTTTTTTAATCAGTGTGTTCAGAAGCATTATAACACACCTCTGGAGTAGGTGAGACTTGAACCTAGGTCTCCTGATCTGGAGGTAGGGACAATATCATTGTACCACAAAAGAATTACCTACGATATCCTACCAAACTCAATACAACTCAAGAAACAACACATCATTAGGCATTTCACAGCGTCTTGTGCTCAATATTGAACTCACAATTTCTGCTCCTAACCAGTCTGTCCATCTATTTAAACATCAGCTGATTCTTCTACCTCTATGAACTCCTTGTCTAGACCTATTCGTTTATGTATCTTCTTTGCCTTGCATAATTGTGCTTTCCTACGTAATTTCTCATTGCACCCCATCACAGATCTCCACTTTTTTTTTATATTCTCCCTGTTCTTCCTATTTTTGTACTTTTTAAAAACTTGTTACATCCCTTGTGTTTTACAGTTTGAATAGAGATCATCAGGCTGAAATATTGGCACATATAATAACTAGAGTTGAAACATGTGGTGCTGCAAAAACACAGCAGGCCATGCAGCATTCAAGGAGCAGGAAAATCAATGTTTCAGGCATAAGCTCTTCTTCAGGAATGAGGAGGGTGTGCCAAGGGGGCTGAGATAAAAGGTAATGGGGAGGGAACTTGGGGGAGGGACACTGGGAGTATGATAGGTGGAAGGAGGTGAGGGTGAGGGTGATAGGCCGGAGAGGGGGTAGGGGCGGAGAGGTCGGAAAGAAGATTGCAGGTCAAGAGGGCGGTGCTGAATTGAGGGTTGGGTGGGGCGGGGGGGAATGAGGAAGCTGGAGAAATCTACATTCATCCCTTGTGGTTGGAGGGTTCCTAGGCGGAAGATGAGGCGCTCTTCCTCCAGGTGTCGTGTGGGCAGGGTCTGGGGATGGATGTGGCCAAGGACTTGCATGTCATTGGCGGAGTGGGAGGGGGAGCTAAAGTGTTCAGCCACGGGACGGTTGGGTTGGTTGGTGCGGGTGTCCCAGAGGTGTTCCCTGAAACGTTCCGCAAGTAGGCGGCCTGTCTCCCCAATGTAGAGGAGACCATATCAGGTGCAACGGATACAGTAAATGATGTGTGTGGAGGTGCAGGCGAATTTGCGATGGATATGGAAGGATCCATTGGGGCCTTAGAGGGAGGTGTGGGCACAAGTTTTGCACTTCTTTTGGTTGCAGGGGAAGGTGCCAGGAGTGGAGGTTGGGTTGGTGGGGGGTGTGGACCTGACGAGGGAGTCGCAGAGGGATGGTCTCTCCTGAATGCTGATAGGGGTGGAGAGGGAAATATATCCCTGGAGATGGGGTCTGTCTAGAGGTGTGCACCCTCTACATTAGTCTCCTCTACATTGGGGAGACAGGCCGCCGACTTGCGGAATGTTTCAGGGAACACCTCTGGGACATCTGCACCAACCAACCAACCGCCCCGTGGCTGAACACTTTAGCTCCCTCTCCCACTCCGCCAATGACATGCAGATCCTTGGCCTCCTCCATCGCCAGACCCTGGTCACACGACGCCTGGAGGAAGAGCGCCTCATCTTCCGCCTAGGAACCCTCCAACCACATGGGATGAATGTAGATTTCTCCAGTTTCCTCATTTCCCCTCCCCCCACCTTATCTCAGTCCCAACCCTCAGATTCAGCACCGCCCTCTTGACCTGCAATCTTCTTCCCGACCTCTCCGCCCCCACCCCCTCTCCGGCCTATCACCCTCACCCCCCACCTGCTTCCACCTATCGTATTCCCAGCACCCCTCCCCCAAATTCCCTCCCCCCCTACCTTTTATCTCAGCCTGCTTGGCACACCAGCCTCATTCCTGAAGAAGGGCTTATGCCTGAAACATCAATTCTCCTGCTCCTCGGATGCTGCCTGGCCTGCTGTGTTTTTCCAGCACCATTTTCTCCATATAATAACTAGATCAGTTTCACAGACAGGTCAGGATGGAGTTTCAGATGGAAATCCCCAAGGTACATGTTTTCCTGCAGGCTGAAACTCTGTGGCATGCTAGAGTACAAATAACCAGACAGTGATGGATCGACCACTGGATCACTTCTATTCACTTCCAAGCTCTGAGTTACAAACAGCATATTGTGCACTTCCAATATAACAACTACAGTTTCAGTGAGTTCCTAAATGTATAAGCCCAGCTGAGTACCCAGCTAACGTGCACAATCTGGATATAAGAAACCACCTACTTAATATATAGCTGACATGACATGTATCTTTAGTCTTCAAGTCCCAAGTTTCTCAAGTTCTGGGAAATCCAACGAGCCTCTTTCAGTCTGCAAAGTAGGTATAATCAAAAGCTGCCAGCCTCACCAAAATATGTAAATTGTCAATTCGTTCTTGATTTTGTTCATGATGGGGTTTCAGATTTTTAAAATGTAAGCATTTGCACTAGCTCCAACTCAGCCATTTTTGAGACTCGAAGTTCAGCAGGTGAGTTTGTTTCTTTCCACAGACGCTGTCCAACCTGCTGAGTACTTCTAGCATTTTTTTAAATTTAGGTTTCTATATCAGTATTTTGCTTCTGTCTGATTAAACTATTGCAACAATGATCCTGAACAATTTCCACAGTTTTTTGTGGTTGAGAAATAAGCAGCTTGTAACAAAGTTTAAAACAGAGGCTGTGGTTATTCTGCTTTCAGTACAAACTCAACAAACTGAGAAAACCTCTTGATGTGGCAGATCTCAGATGCTAGGGCTTATAATCCGTTACTGATTTATAATCGCAATTAAATACAACTAAAACTGCTTTTAATTTGTTTTTGGTTGGCAGGGGTCTGACACATGTGGAGCAGGCATATAAAAGGGAGTTTTGTTGTGGAGTTCTAAAATTCATTACCAAATGTTTCCAAAAGAAACTGCACTGTCAACTCTGTTTTAACAAACCATATTGGAACATTTGCCATCTACTTCCCTGCAAACCTTTTGCATTAATGTTTTAACTGTTATAATAATTTATTTAACTGATCAACAATGTAGTAATTGAGTGATTAAAATTCATTTGCTGTCTGCACCTCCAATCTAAACATCCCAATTTAAGTTTCTTCACTTTGTTTATGATCATAATTATCAATTATATTGTGCTAATTCAACCACAAAGTTACTTATATTCAGTCCAAGCACCCATTTCTCACATCACTACATTAATTGTTGGTAGAGCTGGTGCTGGCCCTGATATAATCCAATAGAACATTGGAATGCAGAATGGGGTGGAGCATCAACTGAAGAATTCCACATTGTTTCATTTATTAATGGGATATGGCAGCTGTTGACAGCAGTTAAGTGCCAGCAACATTGCCATGGGATCTGGACCCACAAATAAAACCCAGAAAAGATAGTCTATTTCTTCCATGAAGGGCATTTGTGATCAGAACTGTCAGGAGGGGCAGTTGAGACAAAAAAAGAGAATACTGTAGTCACTTTCAGAACCATGCATAAACCTCATCATCCAATCAAAATATTTTTCTAGATGAACCGTTTGCTGCTCACTCACATATTTTTTCCATAGGAGTCACCTCCTGCAACTGTATCAACCCATTACAAACCGTTGGGAGCCTTGGAATCCTGAATGTTGATGACCTCAGGATGTTTTAAAAACAGTCTTACCAGGATTTGGGTATCATGACAAAAGCAGTATTTATTATCTATACCTAATAGTCCTTGATTGGGGGGGGGGGTCCTTTTCAAACTATTACAATCTGTGGTGATTCATGGGGAAGTGTAGGTTAATCCATAGTGCTATTAGGAAGGAAGTTGTAGGATTTTGACCTTATGCCAGTGAGGCACTCAAGAAGGCAGCTGCAACTGGCTGTGAGCATAAGGTGGCAGTAGCAACATTTGGGCCATTGGAAGTGAACATGTCAGATTTAGTTAAAAATCACACAACACCAGGTTATAGACCAACAGGTTTAATTGGAAGCACGACTAGCTTTCAGAGTGCCGCTCCTTCATCAGGTGGTTGTGGAAGCCACAATTGTAAGGCACAGAATTTATAGCAAAGATTTACAGTGTGATGTAACTGAAATTATACATTGAAAAGTACCTTATTGTCCATTGAGTCTTTCATCTATTCGGATACTATGATAGTTTCACTTCTTTCATGTGAGTCGCAAAACTTTTTTTTAAAAGTTGCATTCTCAGGTTAACTGTAACAATGGGAGTTAGCTAGACAATATGTTGAAGGTGTTAGCACCCTGTGTTCTCTGTCTGTGCCATGATGTTTAGACTGATTCTCAACTTAAAAGTGAGTTAACAGAGTCTTACATAGATTCATGCAGTTTTTGAGCAAAGTACAATGTAACTCTGCAAGTACAAATTCACCCCACAAACGTATATGTATTTGTGGGTCTTTGTGTGTGTGTGTCTGTCTGTCTGTCTGTAAGGGTTGGGGGGGTTGTGAGTGTGAGAGAGAGTGTATATGTGTATGTATGTGAGTGTAGACTGTCTTAAGTCTGTGAGGGGATGCATGTGTGAGTGTGGAAGTGTGTGTGTGTGTCTGGGGTAGGGGGTTTTGAGTGTCTGTGAGAGAGAGTGTATATATGTGTGCGGCAAAGACAGAGAACACAGGGGGCAAACACCTTCAACATATTATCTAGCTAACACCAATTGTTACAGTTAACCTGAGAATGCAATTTTTTAAAAAAAAAATTGTGATTTACACATGAAAGAAGTGAAATTATCATGGTATTCGAACCACAATGTGTACTCCACAACCACCTGATGAAGGAGTGGCGTTCCGAAAGCTAGTGCTTCCAATTAAACCTGTTGGACTATAACTTGGTGTTGTGTGATTTTTAACTTTGTACACCCCAGTCCACCACTGGTATCTCCAAATCATGTTAGATTTATACAGGGATCTGGAAGAAGTAGCAAACAGCTGTAGAACACCAGGGGGCAGTAAAAGATACTAATGGCATCTGGCAGGAATAGAAAAGAGTGGCAGCATGATGTTGCATTCAGCAAACCTTTATGAAAATACAATATAGGAATGTACAACATGTGAAGGAAGCCACATAGAGGAGGTTGGGTAATTGATGGTGGTAGCAAGGGAAGTGAACAGTCAGAGAAAAACATTGTCAGTGATGTCTGGTGCACATTCAAAGTAGCCTGGGAAGACCAGTCAAAATCCACATGTTGCATCAGCTCTGACCAAATAGGCCATAGGAGCAGTCATAGAGATGTACAGCATGGAAACAGATCCTTCAGTCCAACCCGTCCATGCTGACCATATATCTTAACCAATCAAGTCCCATTTGCCAACACTTGGTCCATATCCCTCGAAATTCTTCCGATTCACATACACATCCAGATGCCTTTTAAATGCTGTAATTGTACCAATGTCCACCACTTCCTCTAGCAGCTTATTCCATAAACACACCACCCTCTGTGTGAAAAAGTTGCCCCTTATGTCCCTTTTAAATCTTTCCCCTCTCACCCTCAACCTATACCCTCTAGTTCTGGATTCCAACAACACCCCCTCCCCCATCAAATCTGACTCCTCACCCCAGAGAAAAGACCTTGTCTATTTATCCTATCCATGCCCTTCATGAGTTTATAAACCTCTGTAAGGTCACCCCTCAGCCTCCGATGTGCAAGGGAAAACAGCCCCAGTCTATTCAGCCTCTCCCCGTAGCTCAAATCCTCCACACCTGGCAACATCCTTGTAAATCTTTTTTGAACCCTTTCACGTTTCACAACATAGGAAGGAGACCAGAATTGCATGCAAAATTCGAAAAGTAGCCTAACCAATGTCTTGTACAACCACAACATGACCAACAAACTACAATACTCAATGCTCTGACCAATAAAGGAAAGCTTATCAAATGCCTTCTTCACTATCCGATCTACTTGCAATTCTACTTTCAACGAGCTACAAACCTGTACTCCAAGGTCCCTTTGTTCAGCAACACTCCCTAGGACCTTACCATTAAGTGTATAATTCCTGCAAAGATTTGGTTTTCCAAAATACAAAACCTCTCATTTATCTAAATTAAACTCCATCTGCTACTCCTTGGCCCATTAGCCCAGTTGATCAAGATCATTGTACTCTGAGGTAACCTTCTTCACTGTCTATCACACTTCCAATGGTGGTGTCATCTGCAAACTTACTAACTACATCTTCTATGTTCACATCTCTAAATCATTTATATAAATGACGAAGAGTAGTGGAACCAGCACCGATCCTTGTGGCACTCCACTGGTCACAGTCCTCCAGTCCGAAAAACAATCCTCCACCACCACGTTCTGTCTTCCACCTTTCAGCTAGTTCTGTATCCAAATGGTTAGTTCTCCCTGTATTCCGTGAGATTCCCCTATCAGGAGCCTTGTTGAATACCTTACTAAAGTCCATATAGATCACGTCCACCACTCAGCTCACATCAACCCTCTTTGTTACTTCTTCAAAAAATTCAGTCAGGTTTGTGAGACATGATTTCCCATGCACAATGCCATGCAGTCTATCCCTAACCAATCCTTGCCTTTCCAAATAAATATACATCTTGTTCCTTAGGATTCCCTCCAATAAAATGTCCACCACTGATGTCAGGCTCAATGGTCTATAGTTCCCTGGCTTCTCCTGACCACCTTTCTTAAAAGGGAACACATTAGCTAATCTCTAGTCTTCAGTAAGAGGTCCAGCAACCACTTCCTTAGCTTCCACAGAGTTTTAGAGGACAGCTGATTAGGTCCTGGGGATTTATCCACTTTTATGCATTTCAAGACATCCAGCACTTCCTCCCCTGCAATATGGACATTTCTCAAGATGTCACCATCTATTTCCCTACATCCTATATCTTCCATGTTCTTCTCCACAGTAAACACTGATGCAAAATACTCATTTAGTATCTCCTCCATCTCCTGCTGCACCACGTATTGGCTGCCTGTTGATCATTGAGGGGCCCTATTCTGTCCTTAGTTAGCCTTTTGTCCTTAATGTATTTGTAAAAACCCTTTGGATTCACCTTAACTCTGTTTGCCAAAGCTATCTCATGTCCCCTTTTTGCCCTTCTGATTTCCCTCTTAAGTATTCTCGTACTACCTTTATAATCTTCTAAGAATTCACTCGATCTATCCTTTCTGTACCTGATATATGCTCCCTTCTTTTTCTTAACCAAACCCTCAATTTCTCGAGTCATCTAGCAGTCTTACACCTACCAGCCCTTCCTTTCACCCTAACAGGAATGCACTGTCTCTGAACTCTCATTAACTCATTTTTGAAGGCTTCCTTTTTTCAGTCGTCCCTTTACCTGCTTACCTCTGCCCCCAATCAACTTTTGAAAGTTCTTGCCTAAAACCATCAAAATTGGCCTTTCTCCAATTTCGAACTTCAACTTTTACATCTGGCCTATTCTTTTCCATCACTATTTTAAAACTAATAGAATTATGGTCGCTGGCCCCAAAGTGTTCCCCCCAAAGTGTCACCTGCCCTGCCTTATTTCCCAAGAGTAAGTCAAGTTTTGCACCTTTTCTTGTAAAGGTCATCCACATACTCATTCATAACATTTTTAAATTGCTTGGAATCAAACAAAAAATTCACACCTACTACCATTTGCAAAGCTCAGGCGTGGTAGAGTAAATGAATAAGACAATGAAGAGAACACTAGATGAGGTCATCCAGGAAACAAGAGAGGGATGGGTTGGTCTGTAGTCTAGTGTCCAAATGGGTGTCAGGGCAACACCATACACTCCATATAAACTAATGGCAGGAAGCCAAATGGAATTCCTTAGGATTTTGTGACTGGCTTTGAGTATGTAGGACCCATGAGAGAGAGTTAAACTGTTTGTGAGAGAGCTGTGCAAGCAGCTGCACAGACAGAGACTAGAAGTTCAGAAGTAAAGGCAGGAACAGAACAGGCTGAGATGTCCAGAGTCAGAGTTAAGGCAATGGAGAGACTGACAACAGAGAAACCATATTTTGCCTGCAAGTGAAAGGGACTTTATGAATTAATAAAGAATAGTGATATGAAAGAGAGAGGGCACTGGAAACACTGGTCACAACTGAAGGCACGTCATTCATTAACTAATACAGTATACCTTTTCCAGAGTAATTAGTCATGGGGGTAATCGAACCTTGCTAACTGCAGTAGTGGCATGGACTGTTGGGATACAAACTGCCTTCCCAATAACTCCTCAGACCTATTAATAAGTGGACATTTACTGTGCAATGGAACTGTTTGCTGCTTTGACTAGGAGCATCTTACCTTTACACTGAATCACTTATTGTGCATGACAGTAGTTTTCTTAATGCTGCACATATGGAAGAGAAGAAATAAGTAAAAATACAGCTGCCCTTTGCTTAAAGCTTACAAACCACACCATGGTAGCACTTGAATCTTCCTCAGGTAGACCGACAACAATAGCATTGACTACCATCATGTACATCCAAAGTGGGGCAAAAACATTTCATCACCAATCTTGAGGATGGACTATATGAGCAAGGAGATAGTGATAGGGTCAACGAAACTGGAGGTGCTCACAGGAGAATGGTGAGTATGCTCATAGAGCAACAAACCTACCACGAAAGGTAGCAACAACAATTGCATCCATCATCTACTGTGCAGCAGAGGATAGAGAACCAGAGCCACAAGTAACAAACCCATCTAGTCTGGCTCTAAGCCCAGAATGAGAAAACTAACTAGTGTTTGTGAAGGATGAGAACATTTTTTACAATAACATACACCATAAGCTGTAATCCTTACTTCTACACATCTCCAATACTGGTTTGCCAAAGTGGCATTTGGTTCAGACCCAAGCATTGTTTACAGCTTTGGTTAAACAAACGTCCACGCAAGCAGCATGGAAGAATGTCAATGGCTGCATCCCGATTCAGTGAAAGTGTCGACTAACTCTGGTTGATGATGTCACCATGGCATTTAACAAAGTGACCTCAGTAGGCAGTTCACTTAATTTGGCCACCATGGACCAAACATTTTGGATATTAAGTTGTCAACTGAAGAAAATAGTTGAAAAGGGACATGGGACCCAGGAGAGACAGCTCAGTGTGGACCAGGACTTGATGTGTAATCCAGAGCTTGGCCACAGTGGCAGACAGTTATGCTTGGACTATTAACAGATGGATTACCGTGCACAAAATTCTATCAAACAATACAGTCAGGAATGATATCTCCAACACTTTGAATCATGTATTCTTGAGCAGATACAGGAAAACATGAGACAAATTCATGAGAGTGAGGCACCCCTGTTGATAACAACTGCACACTTATTTAACCTGCCACAGCACAAGAGCTTGCCTGACAGGTTACCAGCTTGGGGGTTAACAATTCTACTTGTGCCTGATGCAGAATGTAGTATAAATTGTAGTATGTTAACTGGTATTGTTATGATAATTCCAGTTATACCAGCATCGTTATCCAATAAGACAATATATAGACTGGAGAACTTTGAGGTAATTAGCAGGTTTAGTACATTTGCACCATTTATTTATTATGTAATGTGTTATTATGTGGGAAAAATAGAAGGAAATATTGGAAGCACCACTATAGATAGATTTAGTGTAGAAATCTCTTTGGTGGTGTGTCCATAAATGATATGAGTCAGATGAAGTAAGCTGATGGTTTAATGCAACAGTGTATTGTGTAATGGATGATATATGGGCTACAATGGAACCAGCTACACTGCATACCTGGGTACAGGAGATATTGTGTTATCATTTCACAGAAAGAGTACCAACATGGGAACAATCAATCAATTCCAAATGATGCATGGAAGGCTAGTAGGCTGGAGGCCTGAGCAGAGAGGGATAGGTTACGGACTGGGGAGTGGTGCAAGTGGTCAGGAGTTTGCAAGTCCAGTCAGACCATGTGTGAAAGCCCCTTGCACTGATCTACTGCAGGCCCTTCATGGAAAGACTGTAATACTTATCTTTTTAACTTTATTTCTCATTTTTCTAACTTATAATATGGATAACCGTAAGTAATGTGTTTTTTTTCTTTTATTTCTCAATTTTGTATCAAAGATCTGTACTTAACTACTTTGTACCTAAGATGGTGCCAGGTGGGGTAACATTGTAAACTTCGCTGTATTCCTGGGCTTCCATACTTGAGTACATACAACATATAAAGGATATTTTAATTCATCTCTTATAACCAACCATGCTAAAAAAAAACATAAAAACATAAAAAACATAAAACAACAGTGTGTTTATACTCACAGCTAGCAGCTAGGGTGACAAAGGTAGAATTGGTAGAAGTGAGGTAGAAATTATTAATGTACAGGTGAAGGAAAGGAAAGAAACTCTGATACAGTATCTGAACAAGATCTACTATGTAATCCCACTGTTATCGGAACACATTAGAAGTATTCATAATGAGGCTCAGTGAATGCAGAGCATATATTACACACTGTAGAAACAAGCTATGACATTGGCTAATGATGCCATACAAATATATACCATCACTTGGTGAAAGGACCTTTGAAATTTGGGAACAAATGCACAGATTCACTCATGGATTAGGATCTGTCCCTCATTTTCATTGCTACCCTGTTAGTATTGGGTCTATTATTGGCCTACTTGCGTAAGGGTAAAGAGATGAGAACTTGTGGGTTTTTGCCAGAGTTCAGTTCTGGAATGGAAAAGATTAGCTCTCCTTGTCTCATAGTTTTTGTTATCAAGATGAACCAAAATAGGTCCATCTGATTCTGCTGACCTTACCTGGTCTTGGAGATAGGGAAGACTGTTGATGCTGGAAAGTCAGAGTTGATAAAATGTGGAACTGGAAAAAGCACAGCAGGTCAAACAGCATCAGGGGGGCAGGAGAGTCGACATTTTGAGCAGGACTTTTCATCAAGACTGATGAAGGTCCTGCCCGAAACATAGATGTGCCTGCTCCTCTGATCTTGCTTGACCTGCTGAGCTTTCTCCAGCTCCATATTTTATTGACCTTGCCTGGTCTGGCATACATGTGTCTCCAGGCCCAACAGCAATGTAGTTGATTCTTAACTGCTATCTGAAATTATCTAGAAAGACATTCAGCAGTATCAACCTGCTAAAAGATCTCAAAATATGAATGAAATCTGATGGATCAGTGAGCATCAAACTAGATATTAGAAACAAAAGTGGCAAACTCAGCATGGTTGAGTCTGAAGAATCATCTTATTAACATCTAGAGGCCAGTGCCAAAATTTGGAGAGTTATCTCTAGCATTAGGCAACCAACAGTCTGACATAGTCGTCTGCAGTTTGCTCGTTCATCTAAGGCATGACATTCACTTTTGGATGATTTGTAAAATGCCCAAAAGGTCCTGGGGTCAATTCTCATTTCCAGGAATATGGTGAAAAGGCAGCAGATTGACACTAGGTCATTGAACATTCACACAGGATGAGCTGAATGACCTCCTTTAGCACCGTATCAATTTTGTGCTTCTGTGATACTCATAGAATCATACCTTAGACATGATGTCCCAAACAATACTATTAACAGGTTTGGACCTATCCTTTCCCACCAACATAATAGACCCAGCAAATATGGTGGCACAGTGGCATACGATGGGGGGCGGGGGGGGGGGGTTGCATTGAGAATCCTCAACATTGATTCATAACTGCAAAAAGTTTCATGGCACCAGGTCAAACATGGTAAAATACTGCTGATTACAATCTATCATGCCCCCCTTCCCCCAGATGATGAATAAATATTCGATGAATCAATATGTTGAACATCATTTGAAGGAACCACTGTGTATGAAATGGGCGCAGATTAAACTTTGGGTGGGAAACTTCAGTGTCCATCATTGAGAATAGCACAATCAATCAAGATCAAGTCCTAAAGGGCATAGCTGCTGGATTCTGTTGCAGAAGGTAGTGAGGGACCCAACAAGAGGGAAAAAAACATATTTAACCTTATTCTTGTCAATCTGCTAGTAGCAGATGCATCTGTTCAAGACACTATTGATAAGAGTGACCACTTGGACAGTCCTTGTGGAGACAAAGTCCCACCTTCACATTGAGGATACCATCCATCACATTCTGTGGCACTATGACAGTACTAAATAAAATAGACTTCGAATAGAACTAATGACTCAAGACAGGAAATTTATGAGTCACTGTCGTCCATCAGCAGCAGCAAAATTCCACTCAAATGCAATCTGCTACCTCATGCTTTGGCATATCCATCACTCTATTGAGACCATCAAGTCAGAGGATCAAAGCCAGCTCAGTGAAGAGTGCAGAAGGGGATGCCAAAAGAAGCACAAATTGTATTTAGAAATTAGGTGTCAACCAGGTGAAGCTACAAAACAGAATTACTTGCATGCTGACCAGCATATGCAGCAAGATACCAGCAGGGCTAACTGATTCTAATAGATTACATATAAGCTGTGTTGTCCTGCCACATCCAATTGTAAACTGTGGTGGATAATTAAACAACACCTTGGAGATGGATGAGCCACAAATATTCCCATTCTCAATGATGGAGGGGAGCAGAACACATCAGTTCAAAAGATAAGGCTAAAGTATTTGCAAAAACTTTCAGCCAGAAGTGCCAATGATTGATCCATATAAGCTTCTCCTTTCTGTCCTCATCTTCACAGATGCCAGTCATCAGCCAATTTGATTTACTCAACATTATAGCAAGAAATAGCTGAAGAAATTGCTTACTGCAAAGGTTATGGAACCTGACAACATTCCAGCAATAGTACTGAAGACTTGTGCTCCAGAACTTGCTGTATTTCTACCCAACAGCTACAACACTGGCATCAAGACTGCATTTTACTCAGTATCACATCAAGGAGTAAAAAATGAGGTCTGCAGATGCTGGAGATCACAGTTGAAAATGTGTTGCTGCTTAAAGCACAGCAGGTCAGGCAGCATCCAAGGAATAAGAAATTCGACGTTTCGGGCATAAGCCCTTTCCTGATGAAGGGCTTATGCCCGAAACGTCGAATTTCCTATTCCTTGGATGCTGCCTGACCTGCTGTGCTTTAACCAGCAACACATTTTCATCACATCAAGGAGCCCAACTCAGTTCAAATGCTGCCATCCTGAGTAAGAAGAGCAAGAATTTGCAGAAGAAAGTCACTGCCACTTCTCTGGGGCAAGAGTGGAGCTATCTAGCCAGGCTGTTGTGATAACCTGCATGACCCACTGAGCTGCGATGGCAGCTGTCTGAATCTATATGACACAAAGCTGGACTTGCATGGAAATAAGCATGGATCTGATTACCTCAACCTCCATGTTCAAACAGTAGGTTCTGACTATGTTGCAATGCAAATTGACACTTTGACCACTAGGCATTGCATCATGGCTGAACTTGAGTGTTCTTATGACCATCTCTGCCTTGGTGGGAAAGAAATGCGCTCCAATGTGTGTGCTAAACCCTGGACTTCTTCTTGCTCCTTGTTGGTGGAAATGAGCTCTGAGGCAGGCAGCTAATCCATAGGGTTTTTCAGTATGTATGCCACCAACTTTTTGCTGAATGCTGTGCCGTCAAAGTTCTCATAAGTCACCTGAAACAGAGCTCATCTGCAATCTTCCACGATCATGATTCTTTTCACCTGACTGTAGTCCATCCTGACCAGGAGCCCCACCATCTCATCTACATACTACCTTATAAAATAAAGGCAGTTGCCAATCTCTGAGCTGATGCCTATAACTGTCAGATCAAGTGGCTGTGTTTATCCGATGTCTCCTCTGGCTTGTGTACTTCATGGTGAGGTTGTAAACATACAAATGCAGACAGGAAGGTTAGTAGTGAAGGAAGAGAGTTAGTGTGGAAAGCAGGATGCCCCTGGACAAATCATCTGCAGCTTGTGCCTCGAGTCAGATAGTGGATTTGAGAAGGGGTAAGAGATCAGGACATACTGTTATTGTGCATGCTCATGGTAACTCTAAATGGTATGACCTCAGTTGACATTGATCCCATAATCCAGAATATTGCCTCCTCCAAAGTGTCCAGGAGATGTTGGCACTAATTCCATGCTATCATCTCTTGTCATGTGTGACATTGTCTTGCAAAAAGGTAGCAAATTTATTGCATTATGTTTACGTGATGTACCTGTTATAGCTGGAACTATAGGCTGTGCAAGATATAGATGTGGAGTTGCAACATCAGTACATATATGAGAGTGAGATGAAGCATTCATTAGGTATAAGTCTTGATTGCTAATTGCTCTTCTGTGAACAGAAGAGAATCTGGTGCATGGTTGGTTGGCGATGTCATGGGAAGATGCATTCACTGACCTGACCATTTCCTTTTACTGCACCAGAACTTGGTTATTGGAGCTAGACAATTGGAATTCATTTCCGCGCCGACTGCTCCCTCTTCTTTTGCAGTATATTCCTGATGGCCTGCTGGCAACAAGGAAGAAATGTAACCTTTCAACTGACAGGACTAAAGCCTCCAGCACAGCATCAGAGAATTTTGGGCTGGAGAATAATGTGTGTGCTGGTAAAGGTACTGTTGGTTAGATCTGATCTTGTGCTGAAGTTCAAGTTCTCCAAACAATAATAGATTGTTTCTATGATCTAAGAATCTTATAGCATAATTTAGAAAGCAGTAACTTTGCTTATTTATTTCATTAGCACAAGGGAATATCAAGTTTACATTTAAGAACTATTTTCTATGTATGAAAATGTGAACATTTGCAATGCTATGAATGTGGCTGTTGTATATGTTCTGCTGTAGTAATTCCACCACTTCCATTAGTTATGTGCAATTAACCTTTCATTTGAAATCAGTTAAGAGTTTGCACAGAAACAGTTTATGGTTATGGAGTTGAAATGACATCTCTCATAAATGATTAACATGCTTTGGAATTGCACAGTGATAGAATTTAAGCTACCAAGGTTCATACAATCACAGAATTATTATACTACAAGAGGCCATTCAGCTTATCAGATCTGCATTGTATTCTGTGGGACCCATTTAACCAGTGCCACTGAACCCAATTTACCTATTGCCACTTAACCCTAATCCTCTTCCACCCTTTTCCCTGTATCCCTACACATCTTTCCTTTTCAGATAGCAATCCAATTCCTCCTTCAACTCCTTACTGAACGTATCTCAATCACATTCTTAGATAGTGCATTCAAATCGTAAACATATGTGAAAAGATTTTCCTTGTCGTCATTGCTTTACTTGCCAATTAATTAAAATCTCCTTCTTGATCCTTATTCCAATGGGTCAAGAGCTCTTGCTTTGAGGTAGGGTATTACTGTAGCATAAAAGCTCTAACTCCCAATGATTTTATATCGTATTTAAAATGTCTAAGTTGCTGTTATTAAATTCTTTCTCAATCTGGCCTGCCACTTTCTATGAGTATATCCTTTACATTGTTTCTCTGCAAAAACATCATTTTAGTTTATCACTATCCTCCTCACAATTTACAATTCTTTCAAGCTTTGTTTCATCTACACATTTTGAAGTTGTGCCAGGTACATTTAGTCTGGATCATTAATACTTAGCAAAAAATGTAGAGCTCTGCCGTTGGGGAATTCCATCATATACCTTCCTATGGTCCATAAATCAACTTTACACAAACACATTTTGTTTCTTTTCAAATTTGTGCAAATTTATAGCCATGCTTCTACCTTAATTCCCTTTAAGTCCCTTTAATTCCGCGTGCTTTAACTTTGCTGACAAGCCTGTTGAGTGGCTATCCAAGTATGTCACATGAATAACATTACCCTCATCTACGTTCCTCAAAAAACTAAATCAAGTTAGTAAAACCTGATTTGTCCATAGCATATCTGAGGGGGATTGACAGAAATAATCCACAAGTTACCAAATGGCTATAACATCCCAAATTGTTACGTCTTAAGCTTTTCTCATCATTTAGTTTATACTAACTGGCATATATTTGCCAGACTTATCCTTATACCTTTTTCAACAAAGGTGTAACATGTGCAATTCTCCAGTCCTCTGACACCACCTGTGTATCAAAAGAGGATTGGAAAATTATGGTCATTGTGCCTGTATTTTCTAACCTCCCTTCCCTCAATGTTGTTGTATGCATTTCATCCAATCCTGCTGAATTATCAGGTAGGATCTTACAGGAGCCTGAATGACATGGGCTACAGTGAGATTGATGTCAAGAGTGACTCACTGTATCTTTTCATGCAACTGTTGAGCAACAAGGCAAGTTTCTTTGTAGTTCTCCCATAGCAAGTTGCCAAATAATGGGGATTGTTGCTTTATAAATGTCTTACTGATGGCACAATATACCTCATTTATATTCACCTCCTATCTTCCCAAATGTGTCAACCAAGCTAGACATCACAAAATCTTGACATGGTAGTCAGAGAGCCCACTGCTTACTCCAAACAACCTCCATGTTGATAGCAGGTACCATTATCAGAGGGCATGCTCTATTGGACCTGGCCACATGCACTTGACATGGGCCAGTCTCTAGGAACTCACATCTCAAATCCACGCACAGAATGCATCTGCATTTTAATGCTGCGCCATGGACTGCGCTGGTAACTATCATTTTAATACTGTAGCAAGGAGAATGTGCACTCAGGGACATGCACCCACATCATGGACCGGATCAGGTTGCATCACCACTTTCTCTCCTAGCAACCACTCTGAGCCTATTCAGAGAATTCCTGCCTTTCATTGCCTTACCTTGCCTTTTAGAGCTTGGTCCCCTTGGCCAGAGATACCAGACTCAAAGTAATGTTGTATTGCCTTGCCGCTTACCGCTGACACAAGGCCTGGAAGCTTACCAGTTGTTAGCAATCCTTAGTGAAATCAAGGGAGTTAGGCTTTGTTCAGGGGCTTTCGGTACCAGAGATACCAGGGTAGCCTTTGATACTAGTCCAGGGACTAGTTAAGTGCCTTAAGTGTTCCCCATTTGGAATTCTTCAGAAAATCCACCAGAAATCTATGTGTTTCCGTATTGCACCAGGGCACTACAATCGCACAGTGGTCAGGTATTTCACATTACCTGGAGGTAGTATCCAATTGTGTCACCTGTGCCTCTTACAGACTGTGGCAGAAAGAATTTCTGCCCTCCTAAAAGCCATGGGAACACCTTGCAATAGATCTATTTGAAATTAAAGAAATTATTTTCTCATCCAAGTGGGCTATTATTCCTGATGGATTGATGTCTAGAACCTCAATCACTCCACCTCAGAAGCTGTTATCACTTCATTGAAGAGGTTATTTTCAATTATTGGTCATCGCAAAAAATGGGCCACAATTCATGAACAAGTGTTTCTTATTCTTTGTGGTCTTACATGGACTTATTCACATTACAAGTTCACTGCAATATCCTTGAGCCAATGGCAAAGCCACATGAGGGGTACCGTAAAAGACCTACTGAGAGAGAATGAAAACTTTCATTTAACCTAACTCAGATACTGTTCTACACCACTGCAGAACAGTTTTGCCACATGCCAGCTTGGATAAGCTGCAGCTGGTGAATCCAATTCCCTTCTCTTTCCCATCCACTGACACCAAGCTTCACAATGCAGAGTAATGAGCAGGCATGACAAAGAGAAATGCTAAGGACCGACTGAACCTGTACTTTCAACCAGACACAAAGGGCTTGCTGTCTTCACAAGGGGATTGCACGTGTTATTTGGGGACCAGCAGCAGGGGGGCATCATGTACTTTGTTGGAACTAAGTGCCATCAACTGTACAATTAGGAGTGTCTTGATTCACTGAAAAATAAGTGAGTTGCCTGATGGGCTGCATACACTGACCCCCAGAGAAAATATGACTGCATAAATACTAATGGCAGAGATGAGAGATGAAGTTCCTCAGAGGAGTCTGGAATGTACAGAGACCCCAACAACCTCCAAAGAAACTCAATATACATTCACCAGAAATGTCCCACAGACATGGGATGGGGTGGTGTAGAATGATGTGCAATTAGTGTAACCAGCGTAAACCATAAATGGGGAAAAAGACTTGGGGAGATGTGAAGTAAAGGGTTCACAGTACCTTTACTCTTTATGATAGCTACTGTGCATGTGCACAAGGTGCTGTGTACTGATGATGTCACAACCAACTTGGGAATTTGCACTGATGTTTGAGCTCCACTACTCCTGGGGTCATCACAAACATTAAAGGTTTAACTAAATTACTCAAAGTCTCAATCTTCCTGTCTGATGAACTCAGGTTATTTGAAAACATTGACCAGGGTTTGATACTTAACGGGGAATGACTAGTTATAACAAAGAAAACAATTCTAATCACAGGCAAACAAAACTATGAATTATCGACATGTAATTTTATTAACTGAAACTGTAGCTCCCTCTTAAATACTTTCGTACATTATAGACTGACACAGAAAAACAGAAACAAAAACGTGGATATTATGGGGGGAAGGAGAGGAAGTATAGTTCAATAGCAACAATCCAATGATTTCAATGAGCTGTCCCCTTTTTCTCCTGTCATTCTGATCTCCAAGATTCTTGTTTCCATATCCTTGCACTTCTTTACTGCAGATACAGTACAATTGGTACACTAATTGTTCAGTTTTTTAGTTATTGGCTTGAGACAATGTTTACAGGAACTGGTAGAGAATAAATCATTATTTTTCAGGCTTTGGTTATTTGTCTGCAGATGAAGGGACAGACTGTTTTTCTATTGCAGTCTACAGGCTTCTGCCTTTGTATTGCTCCAAGTCTCTCTCTTCACTTGCCCAGAAACCATCAGAGTGGTGTTAAGCTGATAAGGCCTGGCCTCCACAACTGGTCTAAATTTCACAAACCAGTCAAGAATCACCCATGGTGCTGTGGCATCTTAGATATCTTTCTCCTCTGATTGACCAAAACAACAATGCAAACACAACTCTCAACGAGTTCAGTTACATGTTGTTAAATGTATAGCAACTTCTTTCAAAGTCCTTGATTTAAAGTAATCATCATCATATTTTGTTCCACAATAAATAACAAGAAAAAACAAATGTGGTCTTTACAATAATGTCAGATCACAAAGAGCTAGGATTTGAGGGGGTTGGGTACCAGAAATGTCACCTCTTACTCTCTCATGTATGTAGTTTAAATACTTAATAAAGATTGCTTGTGTTCCCTGATGAGCATGTGAACAACCTTCTATCTATCATTCAGGCATGATCTTACAATACCCCTGCTTGCTGGTTTGTTCCATTGTTCCCTAGACTCTACCTGTAGTCATCAAAACTTGTAACTATTGCTTGTCTCTGGTTAGACTGACTATTACCTACAAATTGATTCATCTGGAAATTGGGATAAATGCAGCTGGGTAGGAGCAGGAATGTATTTGACTATAATTTCTATCGCACATGTCTCTTAACTTATTGAAGTGTAGTGCCCGATAATTTATCATCACTCAAGCTTGTAGTCAATGCTACCAAAATAACATATTAAATAACATATCCAGTTTGAGCAGCTGGATATTGGGGACATTAAAGACAGCCAGGAACTCCTGAAAAGAGGTGTGATTTGGCTGCAGACACCAGGGAATCACTTAGAAGAAAGGACATGGTTGCTAAAGCTGCAAATTGAGCTCAGGTTTACACATCCTAGACAAGGCTTTATTATGAAGAGAAACTTGGAATGACCACCAAGCCATTTGAAATGATCTCTATGGCAACTCAGCAACTTTATCTTTCAAGCTATAGCTTCTGTGAAACACTTTATAAAATAATTGGAGTAGATTAATTAGCACTGAATGCATTTCATTGCTCAAGTGAAGGCTTATCCTTCGTAATGACACACTTGAAGCAGCTGTTCATAAATCTGGATCAATGCACTCAGCAGTTCCTCTACATATTATGCAATGGAAACATTTTTTGAATACTCAGATTATTTACACAGTCGGATTGTTTTTGGTTATGTTGCTGTCACTGTGAGCGGACTCTACTTGTTGCTTAGCAGCTAGTCTTCATTTTGATGGTGTTATAATGCCAGCTGAAGTTACTACTGGCCAAGTCAGATCTCAGATTGAAAACTAACTCGATGGATTATATTTTGTTTTATTTGTATTTAATGAAATGATTTATCATTGAAACACAAGCACACACTGCTATAGATTTGATTTTAACATAAAACATAATTTTCTATCTTGTAATAAACCAAGCTATTTATACAAAAATATAATTTGTACCATTTTGAAACACAAGTAAAGACACAATTCCACCTAACACATCATCACTACCTCACAGTGCTCAAACACCAGAGATAATTCATTTTTCTATTACATCGGTAGGTTTAAATTATCTGGGTTTATTTTTCAATTCCTGGTCTAGAGAGTTTGATTGCCCTTATCTTGATTAGTCACACAACTGAACTTAAACTTTCTTAGATTAAATAACCCCTTCTGGGTTCTACCCAAACATTTCTGTTCTGGAGCTTTAAACAAAAACCCCTTCACTGAGGCATCTTATATCCAAATTTTTCTGAACTAGTTTCTTTCTCTAAGAAGAACGATTTCATACATCCAATTTTAAGCAAGTCTTCTGAACTGATTTATTAAGTTTTCCAAACTAGGGATTCCCCATTAAACAAAAAAAAACGTGATTGTTCTAACTGAAAGCAAGCTAATGTTCTTCAATGTTTACTTTGTTTCATTGTAAAATACTCCCAATGTAAACAAATTCCTATTATCACCCCATAACCTTTCTCTCTCATATTAAATTAATAAAACCTGACATGTAAATTATTAAAAATCATACACATAGGCCAAAACCCATATGCTGCTAGTTCATGTCAGGCTAATGGTAGGGAACATGCAAAACTTGGCTGAAACCTGTGATGTGGGCAAAGTTCAGTGTAATTGCATCCTGCTTCCCTCTGTCCATGGAGAATTAAATGTGGATGTTTTGTAGAGGTAGAGCCAAAATGTTCTCCTGGTAGAATGCAAAAGGAGATTTATTGCTGATTTCATGATGGCCTTCTTTTCAAAGCAAAGGTGCCATGGGTAATATTTCTCAGTGTAGTTAAAGAGTTCCTTGAATTGTGGATAAGGCTTCCTTTGTTGTGCTTTCCTCCTCATCTCTAGTGCAATTGCTGCTCCTGCCTTTTACTCTTTTGTCCTTGCTTACTGCAGCTCATCACACTCCAATGCGAAAGGGAGTCTTTTAAACTCTCCCCATCCCGCCCCACAACTGGAGACAAATTATTTGAATAAGCCATCCTGATAGTATTAAAACCTTGTTTGATGCAGACAATATCAAATGTTCAGAATAATTATTTAGTTATTTTTTAAGCACAGAGGTGTAGACTAAGTTCTAAATCGTGAAAAACTTCAGAAATAGAACATAGAAAATTACAGCACAGAACAGATCCTTTGGCCCACGATGTTGTGCCGAGGTTTAATCCTAATGTAAAATATAATAACTTAACCTATACATCCCTCAACTCACTGCTATCCAGGTGTATGTCCAACAGTCGTTTAAATGTCCCTAATGACTCTGCTTCCGCCACCACAGCTGTCAGCACATTCCATGCATTCACAACTCTCTGCATAAAGTACCTACCTCTGGCATCCCCTCTGTACCTTTCTCCTAATATCTTAAAACTATGATTCCTCGTACCAGTCAATCCTGCCCTAGGGAAAAGTCTCTGGCTATTGACCCTACCTATTCCTCTCATTATCTTGCATACTCGAGTAGGTCTCCTCTCTTCCTCCTTCTCTCCAGAGAAAAGGTCCGAGCTTATTCAACCTTTCTTCATAAGGCAAGCCCTGCAGTCCAGACAACATCCTGGTAAACCTTTTTTGCAAAGTCTCTGTATCTTTCCTATAGTCGTGCAACCAGAACTGGACACAAATCTGAAGCATTAAGGGACTTAGGAGTCCTAGTTCAAGATTCTTGTAACATGCAAATTCAGTTGGCAGTTAAGAAAACAAATGCAATGTTAGTATTGATTTCAAGAAGGCTGAAATTCAAGAGCAAGAATGCACTGTTAAGGCTGCGTAAGGCTATGGCCAGACCACATTTGGAATATCGTGAGCAGATTTGGGCACGGTATCTAAAAAAGGATGTGCTGGTATTGGAGGGGTCCACAAGTAGTTTACAAGATTAATCCCTTTTCATTTGAGAAGTGTCGAGGACTCTGGGTCTGTACTGGATGGAGTTTAAGTTGAGGATGGTCCTCATTGAGACTTATATAATACTGAGAGACCTAGATAGAGTGGATGTGGAGAAAATGTTCCCACTAGTTGGAGAGAGAAGGACCACAGGGAACAGTTTCAAAGAGAAAGGATGACCCTTCAGAGCTGGAATGATGAGGAACTTAGTCAGCCAGAGGATGGTGAATCTGTGGAATTCATTGCCGCAGAAGTCTATGGAGGTTAAGTCATTGAGTGTATGTTAGATGGAGATAGATAGGTTCTTGCTTAGTAAGGGGTTCAAGAGTTAGAGAGAGAAGGTAGGAGAATGGGGTTGAAAACATATCAGGTAGTAGAAAGTTCAGGACTGCAGATGCTAGAGATCAGAGTCAAGAGTGTGGTGCTGGAAAAGTACAGCAAGTCAAGTAGCATCCAAAGAGCAGGAGAATCAACATTTTGGGCATAAGCCCTTCATGATTCCTGATGAAGGGCTTATGCCCGAAATGTTAATTCTCCTGCTCCTTGGATGCTGCCTGACCTGCCATGCTTTTCCAGCACCACACTCTTGACCTTGAAACACATATCAGCCAAGATGAAATGGTGGAGAAGACTCAACGGGCGAATTGGCCTAATTATGCTCCTACAAGGTATGGTCTTGTAACATGTACAGTAAATAGTCACAGAGCCAAGCAAACCTAGTCAGTGGCTAGATGGATGAAATCATGTCGTTGCTCAATTTTAGTTCCATGATACCAAGATTCTTCAAGTGCTGATTTGTTGTATTTGCTTTGCTGGGAGGAACACTGGCTTTCCCAGTGTGGGCTGCATGTTGATGATTGGGAGGAAAAGAATGCTGATCCATTGCCACCTTGTCTAGCATTGTAATATGTGCAAAGAAACAAACAAACAACTAACTAGCAGCCTGAAATGATTAAACAGTAACTAATCTTAAATTTTATATCATCCATTTACCTAGCAGTGATTTGAAGACTTTACCTTGCTGCTAATTAGCAACCCTTGTTGCTGGGCCAAATTTGGGATGGGTTCATCAAATACCGAGCTCTAATTTAACTCAGTTACTCATCATTTTAAATACTCATGATGTATATTCCAATTGATAATGGAAAAGCTAATTCAAACAGGTTGACAGTGCCCATCTGGCTTGAAAGGTGCATGCACTTTCTACTTGTAGGTTGGAGACATAGTACATTGTTAAGTAATTAAAAAATTGGGCGTGATTGAATACCTAGCCCACAGACTTACCATTGAACCTATAGTTCATTGCTCTGGAGAACATACAGATTACCATCTGTAAAGTCATTTTATTGCTTTTTTTATCTTTGTTGAAATACTAGCTATTAGTCAACTCATGACTAATGCTGATGTAAAGCATGTAAGAATAAAATAATCATCTTGACCTCATAATGGAAATACGTGGTGTGACTTGTATTATATTAAGTTTTGCAAAACATTTTCTACAAATGGAAATCATACATACATTGTATTAGAAGTCTGTAAATTATATTGATCGATTATTTATGGAGAATCTAATCTTTCGCAGAAGACCACAATT
The DNA here is from genome assembly GCF_020745735.1 of Hemiscyllium ocellatum. NCBI lineage: Eukaryota > Metazoa > Chordata > Chondrichthyes > Orectolobiformes > Hemiscylliidae > Hemiscyllium > Hemiscyllium ocellatum. Next base: position 43,097,644 of record NC_083412.1, on the reverse strand, counting down.
TATTTACAAAATAACTAATTTCTTTCCTTAATTTTTAGGGAAATACAATTGTCGAAAATTCAGCATGCAACTTTTAGTGATCACATAATTTATTTTCCTGCTTTGGATATTTCCTGCCACCATGTCTCTCCTGCCAATAGCTATTCAACACAAACTTCTTGTGTACACTTTCATCCCACTGGCATCTGTAATCACATTGCACACATTTCTTCAATTGTTATTAATCACCGCCTTTTCTTTCTTGCCCCCTTAAAAGGTCTAACTATTCTTTGTTAGTTAGTCAATTCTTTGACTGCTTGCTTATGACCTTGTCTGTTTTGCTGTTTTCTTCAAACATGGAAATAAACTAGACAAAAGTAGAAATTACTTTTGAGAAAGACAATTAATATTAGAATGGTGAATAATAAGAAAAATTAAAAAAAATACAAACAAATTTGGGCAAGCTATTCCATTTGTAGTAAGCTTGACCTTCTGAATATAAAAATATATCTGTGTACCTCATTAAGTCAGGGCTCTTTCCAATCCAGTACCCTAACTTGATTTCTAAATAAAAGAAATGCACAATGAAAGTGACATTTACAAGTAACCAGGCGAGCACATACTAGCAAAAACACTCACTTGGAGCCAAGATTTTCAGTGTTTTTATTTGTGTGATTGAAGTATACCATTAAAGAAAGTACATGTGCATGTTGAGCTTGCAAAACTGAAAGATTTACTGCTCATCTTGGATCATGTCCAGATCAAGAAAAGATTGTTTTTCATCCTTTGATTACTGTGTGTATATATGCTTATGTATAAGGTCTTTTAATTGATGCATTCTCAGGAATCTTGTTTCCTCATTAATGTTTAAATCTATAAATCCTCTTTCTCATGAAATGTGAAATCAAGAGATGTCATCCCTCTGGTCATTATCTCATTATTTTATACTTTCTATTATTTTCTACAGTGCTGGTCTGAACTAATATTGTATTTTAATTAATTTTTCATAAAAATAAACATTGCATTTGCATTTTGTCAGAAAATTTTTGAAATTCTTATTTCAAATTTACTATTTTTGGCCATGCCTTTTTATATGACTTGGTACATATAATTGCTCTTTTAGTATTACAGCCATGGATACTAGAATTGCCCAAACTACCAGACATGGATTATTACCAAAACCTAAGTTCCAAGAAATCACTTTATTCATCAGCCTATGATTAAAGAAGTAAGAAAGCAATCTGTATCACTGATGGACAGATTCCTAACTTCTTAGTTTTCCTTCCTCACTTTTGCATTCATCAACATGTGCAGTTGTAATTTCCTATGGTATCATGTCCTTTTGCAGATTTCCCTAACCCAGAAAATATTCCCTCTTTGTCCTTTTCTCTAAATGAGAAAGTTTGCAACCACAGCCACTAATTGCCCTCTTTCCTGCCTTTGACATAAACCTGAGATAGGGCAATTGAACAATATAATTTAAGATTTTCTTTATGCTTTTATTATCCGCATTACTATTCCTTCATTTTGTTTTAGCTGCAGAATAATAGACTTAATTGTCAATGTTCTGAAATTGATTTGGAGGCAATGGAAATACTTGCTGAACTTGAGGATTAGCTCTATTGCCAACAGTTGTTCATTGCCATTGTAGCAAGCCAAATTTCAGAAGTCACATTTCGCAGCTGAAGCAAGTTGATGGTTGTTGAAGCATACGGCTGTTTCAAGCTTCTTATGGCAAAACGTTCAGTGCTTCCTAGTGCTCAACGGAGCTATGTAGGATAAGTTGGAACAGATGCAATCAAGTGTGTCAACTATGGCTTGATTGTTAGCAAATTGTGACTCAAAGTCAGAATATTGTGGATCGAAGTCCACACTAGGGCTTTCAGACACTAATCTAAGCCAGTACTTCAATGCAGTATTGAGTAAATGCTGTGGCAATGTTTTTTGTTTGAGATATTAAATGCAGGCCCTTTCTGCTCTCTTAGGTGGGTATTAGAGACTGTGTGGTATGATAATAAGGAGAACAGGGGATTTCCTCCCTGGGCAATTTATATTCCTCATTCAACACTGCTGAAATACTCTGATTATCCAAGCATTACAACTTTCCCATAAGTGGGAATTCATTATGTGAAAACTGACAGCTGTGTTTCTTTGCATTTCATTGGAAACCATACTTCAAGATTACTTCATTGGCTTTAGTGCACTTTGTGACATCTTGAGATCATATAAATATAAGCCAGTTGACAATGACTGAATGGCATGACCTTCAAATGTTGATAGTGATCAAGGAAACAACTACATATCTGAGACATCTGCTTGGAATTATCTGCAGTTCATATTAATGATGTTGTCAGTACATGTCAAGGTGACAAAACTCTCATTAATTATGGCTCCAACCCTATTGTTACTGCAATAAAAGGTAAAGATGCTTTAATCAAGAGGTTGCATTCATTTCTCTCCCACTGGTTAGAAATAGCACATTTCCGGTTTGCATAATTTTACCAAAGTCCTGAAGTATAGGGTTGATGATAGCTCCTATTTGACTACCTGACTAATTGTCCACAACCCCCCAGGAATTGGGGTAGCACGGTGGCTCAGTGGTTAGCACTGCTGCCTCATAGCACCAGGGTCCCAGGTTCAATTCCAGCCTTGGGTGACTGTGTGGAATTTGTACATTCTCCCAGCGTCTGCTTGGGTTTCCTCAGGGTGCTCCGGTTTCCTCCCACAATTCACAGATGTGTGGGTCAGGTGAGTTGGCCATGCTAAATTGCCCATAGTGTTAGGTGCATTAGTCAGAGTGAAATGGTTCTAGGTGGGTTACTCTTTGGAGGGTTGGTGTGGAGTAGTTGAGCCGAAGGGCCTATTTCCACACTGTAGAGAATCTAATCTAATCAGGATAAAATGGGATTCTGGAGGTAATGTGTGAGCCAGAAGCCAGTTCCCAACAACTAGCTGCAATGCTTTTATGCTGTACTAATCCTTGTGCCAGACTGATTGAAAATGAGAAGAGGTTGGAACGATGGCTCCTAGAAGATCAAGGTTACTCATTTCAGCCCTGACAAATGGCACTGTTACGACAATCATGGACAGATTTGTAGCATTAATGGAAAAGGGTCAAGGGACTAGTATTGATGCATCAATGTCACCCAAAGGCAGAACTTTGAATGTTTGCATAAAGAGGACTGGATTTTGTTTGTGCAGTGGTGGCAGTGAAGATTGGATGGAAAACCCAGATCCTATGGCAACCTAATTGTTAACGAGCTTTCATCTCCTGTCCCTTTAACATGCAAGATCCCTCTTCCAAAAGCTGCAGATATTACATCTCAGTTACATCACTGGGAGTGGTGAATACAGCTGGGTCTGCACCCAGTCAGGAGAATCAGTATTGTCATTCCCCTTAGAAGCTGATAAGTGGGGTCACATTGCCAAGACTAGTCAGATTCAATGGAAGAAAGACTTTGTCTATTTTAAATAAATGACAAAACAAGATGGTAGGTATGTTGTTGAAGTTAGAAGTAGTGATTTTGTAAAGGTGAAGTATGTGTTAACAATAATAAAACTCAGAAACCTGGAGCATAAGGAAAGATTTATGGAAGAAAACAAAGGCCTTTGAAAAATAGATGTTAAAACATATGCTTAAAATTGCAAATACAATCTATAAAACAAATGAAGAAGTCCTTCAAAATGCTAAAAACAAAAATAACCCTAAGTTGTACAGAAAAAAAAGTCACCATAGTCTTACTAGATCAAAGGACTGCTCTCACAATAGAGAGATGGCTGGTGGTGGTGGTTTAACTTCAAGTCACCATGTCTCAGGAGAGGGGAGAAGTTGACAAGGTGAGTCCTTCATGATAACCTCAGCCAATGTGGGAATTAAACCCCTACTGTTGGTGTTACTCTGAATTTCAAACAAGCCATCCAGCCAACTGAGCTAGCCAATATCCAGAAAAGAAACTTGTCAGTATTTCAGCCGTTTGAACAGAGCTGAAAAGCTACAGGAATTTTTTTAGAATGGTAGAACTGTTACAGCACAGGAGAAGGCTATTCACCTCATTGAGTAGAGTATACCCTTTTGAAATTAAACATAGCATCAGTCTTGTTGGATAGTATCAAATGTGCTGATGACGGAGGCATGTTGCTGCCTCCAATCACACGCTTCTCTGGCTATGCAAGTGAGAAGTTGAGCAAATTACAGGACGAATCATGTGGCAGAATCACTGGTGGGTGGGACCTCCATGTCCGAATGGTCTGGCACCATAATTAAAGGTTAGTTGGCCACCACACTAATTCTGGAAGGCATGACTTTGATGAAGAGCTCCGGCCGGAAAGTCGATTTTCCTGTTCCTCGGATGCTGCCTGACTTGCTGTGCTTTTCCAGCACCACACTCTCAACTCTGATCTCCACCATCTGCAGACCTTGCTGTCTGCAGGCATGACTTTCCCCTCAGCCTGCGGTGGTCACTTCTACAACACAAGAGATGTCAGTTTTTAAAAAAGCTTGTATTGGCTCCCCACTTCATAAAGCACATCCCGCGTTGATATTGCTGGATGGAGTCACGAAAAGATGTCACATACCGCTGAATAAAATCACAAGACAGTCACATCATAGGCATCAAGCCTGAGCGCTATTGGCAGTGCAGGTCAGTCCATCTGGACCTCACAAAAAGGATGGTAAACAGTACCAGAGCAAAGCCAAAAATCCCCTTAGCTCCTCAAGGATGAATGGCGCTATTTTCTATCCTCTGCCTCCCACCTACGGGGCAATCATTCACTCTAACTCTGCTTCTGCATACACACCTCACAAACCCTCATCCCGCAAGTTTCAGCAACATATGCGTGATATCCAGTCAAGTGCTCACACTTACCTCGTCCTCTCATAGCATTAATCCTTCTGCCCTCTACACTTCATTCTCATTCACTCTGTTGTCATTTTGTATGTTCGTAAATTAGTTGGTCATGCTCAATGAATGCTGTCCCAGTCAGCTACTGAATAAAAAAAATTAGAAAACATTCACTTATCATTGAATTTTGGTTATAAAGTTGCAACATTATTAGGTTAAAAAACAATGACTGCAGATGCTGTAACATTATTAGGCAGAGCCACATGGATTTCCATCTCTATGACTGTATCAACAATCTGTTCCCGTAATGTGGATCGGAAAATTAAGAGATAATGGCCATTGCATTGGAATCATTTGATGGCGGCTAACCCATCTATTTCCCCATGAGCTGCCAGTAAAAGTGGAGTTGACATTTCAGTTTCAATAGTTTGTAATCTCTCAATTACTTTACGGCTTTGATTATTGATGTTTATGTATTGAAGGACGTGTGGGAGTGAGAATGGGTGAAGGTGCATGGAGAAAAGGAACAGCCCCACATTGTGCTGTTTGGACAGCGGTGCTGAGCCTGCTCTCAGTCTCACTGCTGACTCCTCACAGACAGTTCCTGTGAGTGTGTGTGTGTCTTGGAGAGATGTCTGACGGAGCAAACCAGAGCCTGGAAATTTATTGCGGCTCCAGCCCACCCAGGGCCGTGGATATTTTAAAGAGTAAGTAAGCAAGTTGGCTTCTGTCCAACCCTTGTCGGTCTACTCAGTGGGGAGCGGCGTTTTGTGAATCAGCCACTCGATACCGGGAGGGTGAAGATGCTGCTCAAATCCTGCAGTTCTCAACCTGAGCAGCTGAACTCAAACTGGTCAATGGAAAAGGAGCCTGGGCAGTCGCGCAGAGTAACAGAGTCCGGGGACAGCCCCAGCTCCAGTTTGGGGTGGGGGGTGGTTGGGGAGGTGGATGAAAAGGGCCAGAGTCCCGGTGCCTCCCCAGCCTCAGGGAACACTCCCTTCCTCAGGAGGCACTCGGTCTGAGGAGCGGAGCTGCAACTTCTCCCAGCCCCTGTCACTGCTAACTTTCCGGCCTTTTGCTCCAACTTGCTGCTCTGCTCTCCCGAATTGATAACTCTTGTCGGAGCTGATGTGGTGAGAAGCTGCAATCGAGCTGTTACTGAACTTTGCTCGATTAGACACACGGAAATCCATCCAGTCTTGCAGCAGTAATACCGTTCTCTTATCTAGTTTTCACCCGTTCATGTGCAACTCTTTCTATTCCGTCCTTTTCAGATTTGTTGATGTGGATAACTCCTTAATTTGCTGGTCACAGCATTTGCAGACCATATACTGTTACAGTTTATACAAGTGCTGAACTTCTCTGCTGTCAGTATTGTAACTTGCAGCTATTTCAATGATATAACGAGCAAATACGTTTCGAACTGACATGTCAATGATTTCGTTCGGCGTATTGACTGTTCTGCAACCTGCTGGACGATACAATTTTGTTTTGCTTCATTTTGGGCCTGGGACCTTGTGACTTAGTGGGCAGTGCCATTATTTTCATATCCCACTCTCCAATGACCATGAAAGCAGTGTTCATGATGTGTTTCACCAGCTTGGCAACTGACCTGCAAGTCCTCCTAATTATTCCTTAAGAGGGGAAGCATGAGGAAAGCAAATTTTGAGTCCAGCTTGGTCATCACACCTGACTATTGATGCAAATTTACAATTGTTGCCAAAGTTTTTGCTCCATAGTAAAATAAACAAAAATATGTTCATAAGTAACTTTTCAGTAACTGTTAAATAAAGGCTGCCTGCAGCAATGGTTGTCCTAAATTTCTAACATTGAAACAAACTGCTGAAGTCTTTGGAGCAGCTCATATGTTTGCTTTCTTAACTAAAAAGTTATTGAAAAAAAATCTGAAGAAATGAAGAAAAGATTTGCTTCGAAAATAAACAAAGCAAATTGTACTAAGAGTGAAAATCTCCATTTAAAGAGTTGGTCGGGAGAAAGTGTTTCAATATGCATTCACAGTCCTTCTTTATACAATCCTACAGTTCTGAGTCTCACATATAATGGAATCACTGATCAGCTCCCTGCTTTGGTTGCTTTCCAAAATAATGCTAAGCAGGTTTCTTGGCAGGCTACGTTTTATTAAAAATATTTCAACTACATCCCGAAAATAGCAATACTGTGTCAACACAATTGTTGCCAGCAATTACACAGCATCACGGGAAATGTTTTCCATTAACAATAAATTAATAGAAGGATCTACCCTTCTCATTTTCATTGGAGGAGAAGAAAATCATGTATGCAATTGCGCAACATTCAGCTGATCTGAAAAGGCTCATATAATGAGTGCAGTGATGATTGCTTTGTAGTTATGGTATGGACTGTTATTGTTCGGTTTTCAAAATGTTTTATTTTGCTAAATATTTGGTGATAAAATCTTGTAATCACAAACAAGTAGAGTCACAGGTAGATAGGATAGTGAAGAGGGCATTTGGTATGCTTTCCTTTATTGGTCACAGTATTGAGTATAAGAATTGGGGTGTCATGTTGCAGCTGTACAGTACATTGGTTAGGCCACTTTTGGAATATTGCGTGCAATTCTGGTCTCCTTCTCATCAGAAGGATGTTGTCAAACTTGTTCATAAATGGTTTTTAACTCCTCTGTTCATATTTATATCAAGATAAGCCTTAAACATGCCTGCTTCTACCACCTGTTCTGGCAGTCCATTCCAGGCACCCATTATTCTCTGTGTGAAAAATTATCCCTGCGCTTCTCTAAATGTTCCCCCCTCCGACCTTGAACCTGTGCCCTCTTGAGGTTGACCTTTCCACCCTGGGAAAAAGCTTCTGACTATCCACCCCATCTATGTCTCTCATAATTTTGTAGACTTCTATCAGGTCACCCTACAGCCTCCATCTTTCTAGTTAATCCAACCTCTTCTCATACCTAAACCCTCCAGATCCGGCAATATCCTAGTAAACCTTCTCTGCACTCTCTCCAATGCATCCATGCCCTTCTGGCAATGTGGTGGCTAAACTACACATAATATTTCAAATTTGACCTAACTGAAGTTTTATACCACTGTAACACAACTTGCCAACTTTTGTACTCAATGCCCAGCCAATGAAGACAAGCATGCTATGTGCCTTCTTAACCACCTTGTCCACCTGAGTTGTCAATTTCAGGGATCTGTGGATCTATACACCCAGATCCCTCTGTATGTCAGTGCTCCTCAGGGTTCTGCCATTTATTGTATAATTCACACCTGAATATGATCTTCTAAAATGCAACACTTCACATTTGTCTGGATTAAATTCCACCTGTATTTGTCTGCCTAAATGTGCAATCTGTCTATATCTCACTGTATCCTTTGACAATCCTCCTCATTACCTGCATTTCTGCCAATTTTGGTGTCATCTGCAAACTTACTAATCAGACCACATAGATTTTCTTCCAGATCATTTATATATATAAAGCAGACAATAGAAGTCCCAGCACTGATCCCTGTGAAATACCACTAGTTACTGATCTCCCTTGTGAAAAGCTGTTACTCTCTGTCTTCCATGACCAAGCCTGTTTTGAATCCATCTTGCTGGCTGTCCTTAGACACTACCAGCCTGCTACAAGGTACATTCTTAAAAGCCTTACTAAATTCCATGTAGACAACATTCACTGTCCTTCTGTCATCAATTATTCTTGTCACCTCCTCAAAAAACTCAATCAAGTTGGTGAGACACGACCATCCCCACCCAAACTCATGCTAACTATCCCTAACAAGTCCATTTTTTTCCAAATGTAAATAAATCCTGTTTCACAGTATCTTTTCCAACAGCTCCCCAACCACTAACATCAGGCTCAATGGCCTAAAATTACCCAGATTATCTTTGTTTCCCTTCTTAAACAAAGAAACCACACTGGCCATTTCCAGTCCTCTGGAACCTCATCTGAGGCCAAACAGTATGCAAAGATATCTGTTAAGACCCCAGCTACTTCCTCTCTTGCCTTCCACAGTAATCCTGGGATAGATCCCATTTGGACCTGGGGACTTGTCTAGCTTAATGTATTTCAAGACACCCAATATTCCCTCCTTCGTTATGTTGACTTCCCTGAGACTATTCACACACATTTCCCTAATCTCAACATCTCTCATGCTCCTCTCTTCGGTGAATACCAATGTAAAGTACTTATTAAGGATCTCGCTCATTCTTTCTGGCTCCATACATAGCTACTCACCTTTATCTTTGAGTGGGCCTACTCTTTCCCTAGCTACTGTCTTGCTCCAATATATGGTGAAAATGCCTTGGGATTCTCCTTAACCCTGTTGGCCAAGGACATTTCATAGCCCCATTTAGCCCTCCTAATTCCCCTTTTGAGTTCCTTCTTACTTTCCTTATATTCTTCAAGGACTTTGTCTGTTTTTAGTTGCTGAGACCTTTGTTCTCTGATACATTTCCCTGTCATCCAAGGTTCCCAAATCCTCCTATTCCTGTCCTTCATTTTCACAGGAACATGCATGTCCTGCACTCTGATCAACTGGTTTTTAAAAGATTCCCACATGTCAGTTGTGGCTTTATCCTGAAACAGCCATTCCTAACCCACATTCTCCAATACTTGTGTAATTCTGTTATGGTTGGCCTTCTCCCAATTTAACATCCCCAACCGAGCTCTACACTTGTCCTGATTCATAAGTATCTGAAAACTTATGGAATTATGGTCACTATTCCCACAATGCTCCCCACTGAAGCTTTGATAACCTGGCAGAGCTAAGTTCCCAATATCAGGTCTAGTATGGCCCCCTCCTTCGTTGGATTATCCACATACTGTTTCAAAAAGCTCTCCTGAATACATCTAACAAAGTGCTCCCCACACAATCCCCCAGCACTAAGGGAGAAATTAAAATCACCCACTACACCAACACTGTTATTCCAACATCTTTCCAGAATCTGACTACATATTTCTTCCTCTATCTCCTGCTGACAGCTGGGAGGTCTGTAATACAATCCCAGCATTGTGACTGCATTCTTCCTATTCCTGAGCTCTACCCATAATATCTTGTTGCAGGATCCTCCAGGGTATCCTCCGTCAATACATGCTCTCTAATGCTCCCCGTGATATGCAACATCACCATCTCTCCACACCCCCACCCCACCCCATCCTGTCCACCATTTTTTGCTTTCCCTCTGTCTCTATAGTGAATATAAAGAGGTCAGCCAGGTGTTCCTCATAATGAGTTCCCTGAATGGAGATGAGGGAGCTGGACCATTGTCAAGGATTTTCCATTTGTAAATTAAGAGTAATTTGGTAATGGGATAGCAACCTCTTTGGAGTTATTTCAGTCTTATCTAAAATATTAATATTCTGGAGCATTAAGCTGCCAATCTTGACTTCTTTCAACCATATCTCTGGGATAGCACCAACATCATAATTGTATGCATCAATTCAGGCTCTAAATTCATCCATCTTACATGTTATGTTTCTTGCATTGAAGTAAATGTAGTCCAAGCCTCTAGTTCTCCTGAGCTCAGCAACCTCTCCCAGACTGTGCTTCTTCTTAGTCTTTAGTCTCAAGCTCTTTCCCAGTCCCTATACTTACTGACTTGCTGCTCCGGTTCCCACCACTCTACCTAGTTTAACTTCTCCCAAATGGCACTATCAAACCTCCTAGTCAGGATATTGGTGCCTCTCTAGTTTAGGTGCAACCTATCCTTCTTATACAGGTGGCACCTTCCCTAGAAGAACCAGCCCCCTGAAAAATGCAGGATTCTCTTTGGAAAAATTGAGTCACCAAAATGCAGCATTACAGAACATGGGACACTCAGAAAGCTCTTGACTTTTTTTCCATTTGTCCATACCTTCTGATTGTTTCCGTATCACTATCTCACCCCAAGCCAGCCGCTTGACATTGATATTTTCTTGAGCACAAATGCAAATGAATGTTATCAATACATTTGTAAAATTGTTTGTGAAAGTGACAATGGAGAGAGCTCATTTAAATAACTAATGTTATTTATTTCTACAGATTTAAGTTTGCCTGCTATCATCTTATACACTGTTCTCACTCTAATGGCTGTAATTGCAAATCTTGTGTATTTTGAGGAAATTATCTACCTGTTAAGAAAAGTCCCTGCCACAAACAGGCGAACAACTATAATGTGGGTGAGCGGGGCTGCACCTGTAAGTACGTTTGCAAAACCTTACAAATTATACGTTTCCCTTCTTTTCAGAAATCACCTTAAATTTTTCATAAGATTTCATAATTTCCCTTTCAACATATTAAACTCTTTGATTCCACCCAAGAGGTTTGAAATTGATCAGTCACCTGCCCATATAAATTGTATAATTTAGTTTGGAACTCTGCTTAAAAACTACAGGGCTATTTTTTAAGGAATGCCAGCATTTTGTGTTTTATCTGATATCCCTCTTTTCCCCACACATTTCAGTGATGTATCCATGCATGTCTTTTAAGTAAAACAAAAAAAATGTGTTAATTGTTTGAATTATTTATAATTATTTGGTGTAATTTCAGGGCTCTTCTCCTGTCATGTCCTTCAAAGAACAGCTCAATGTAGCACTTTAAGTAACTGGATAAAAGGAAGCTATAACGAAGAAAAAGAAACATATTCTGACTAACAGCTAAATTCCTAAATGTTAAAGTAAATGTATAAGTTATCTAAAACCTAATGAAATAACTAAAATCACTGCACATCATATGCCATTAGACATTTTCATCCCACAAATATCAATTCAGGGATTAATTTTCAACAGACAATTTAGAAATTCTTTTTCACAACATTAAAGAATGTTAACTTTTAAAGTACATAATGTCATTGTAAATGTTTGATTGTGTATCTGATAATCATGATCTTAAGTGAAACAACTTTCAGTGAATAATGGGTTCCCATAGGAATAAATGGTAAAGCCAGAGCTAGGTTTCTTTGGACATTTTGTATTTGGAGAAATCAATATGCAAGTTGAAATATAAAAGCATGAATATGCAGCGCCACACTTTCCTAGCTAAAATAACTTCTAAAACATGATACATCACAAAATATAAAAGACACACAAACTACTCAACATACATTGTAAAATGTTTAACAGAAACTTACAAAGATGTTGGTTTAAGAGAGATATGGGCTAAATACTGACAAATAGAACTAGCTTTATCTAGGATATCTGGTAGATGTGGACGAGTTCGACCGAAGTATCTGTTTCTGTGTTGTACATCTCTGTGACTTCAAATGCTCATCTACAGTACAGTTCGTTTAGATTAATTAGGCTCCACCTAATGGCAAAGATTAGTTGGTGCGGGTAGCAAGTGAAGACCCAGGTCTACTGGCACACACCAACTTCTGCCACCAGATGGAGCCCAGGTCATCCATGTGATTTCGGAATGGGTGCAGCGAAAGAAGAAACCCCATGTCTGAGATAAGAAGACAGAGCAAAAACAAGAGCCAGGAGAAGAGGGACTGGGGCAGGGTAGATGTGGGAACCAGAGTAGGAACATGGGCTGTTTAAGGTAAAAACCTAGAGACATGTTGGAATGTCCCTCTAAGCTGCACATTCTTTCTTCGGGTCAGTGTGTGACACATTGACTTGCAGTTCTGAAATCTGCTACTTTACACTAAGGTCCATGCAATGGCAGGAAAAATGAAAGGAAACACAGAATGGCCAGGGATGAGCAATTGAAGTGTCCAGTGGCTGCAACATACACCGAGGATTTCAAAAGTACAAATAGAAATTGGAACCCAAGAGGAAAATAAACCTCAAGACCAAGGGCTGGAGTGGAAGCACTAGAAAATAGGATAATGGGTGCATTGTAGGCCATAGAACAGGAAGTGGCGAACAAAGTTAAATCTTGGATCAAAGTCCTGGAATTCCCTCCCTAAAGGCATTGTGGGTCTACCTACAGCACACAGACTGCAGCAGTTCAAGATGCAGTTGCTCCCACCTACTCAAGGGCAATTAGGGACAGGCAATAAAAGCTGTCCAGCCAGCGAAACCCACATCCTATGACTGAATAAAAAAAACTCAGTGATGGAATGGATATGTTGAGGTTACTTTAATAATTTTGTTAAAGTAAATCAATGTTAAGACAATGTTAAGCAGGACTTGATGTATTAAAAAAAAGGTTTTATATTTTTGTTTCAGGTGATTGCATCTACATCCTGTGTAGGGATGTGGATTCCTCTAGCATCAATGATCACAGATTTGACGACAGCAGTGTAAGTATTCCTTTTGATGTTTACTATTACACCCAGGTCGTATTATATTTTAATAGTTTTCATTAAATTCTGGGAAGTAGAAATGCCTTAAAAGCACTTACTGTCTAGACCAAGAAATCCAGATCCTTTCAACTGAATCTCTCATTTTTATATACAAAAATAAATTGTTTTTTGTGGCCGTTGGAGATGGAAGAGTCTAACATCTGTTTCCATATCTCTGATGTGAGTTTTAAAGTAACACACCATGTGTTTCAATAAGAACCGGACAGTGTTCCAGCAACACAAAAATGCGATTGAAATCCTCCCAGCAATGCATTAGCTGCATTCTCCAGATTCAGTGGGAGGGCTATCAAACATACTGCTTTTTGTGAGTCAGTTCTACAAACATTCAGGCAAAACTTATGCAAAATGAACTAGGACAATTGTGGACTGCACAGTAGGTCCAGATGGCCCAAAGTGTATTCTCTGCCTGGCCTTGTTTTCTCAATTCTGAAATGGTTCATGTTCCAGGGAAGGTAAAAACAGACACTTCAAAGATACTCTGACACTCTCCTTGGAGTGCAGCAGCATTGATGTTAATTTATGAGAGGAGCTTACTACTCATCCTTCAAAATGGTGACAACTTGTCCATCTTGCTTCATCACGCTTTGAGTGCAAATGCTTTGGTGGTGAGGCAGAGTGGGAACCAAAAGAAAAGATAAGGTAGCAAATCTCAAAATCTGGAGTGCACAGAGTCGAAACTCTGTGGGTCGAGAAGTGGCCTGTTCAGTTACCTGAAGAGCCATGGTAAAGACACATTAGATATCACCCTTAAGTAAAGGAAAGCCAACGATATCAAAAATACAAAACAAAAAAAAACTACCAGGAGGACCAGTTCCAATACCGAACAACCCAGATGGCCTCCTTCTTCAAAGACTGCAATTTCCCCCCAGACGTGATTGACGATGCTCCCCACGCATCTCCTCCACTTTCTGCTCCTCCGTCCTTGAGCCCTGCCCATCCAATCGCCACCAGGACAGAACCCCACTGGTCCTCACCTACCACCCCACCAACCTCTATATACATCACATCATCCGTCGTCATTTCCGCCACCTCCAAACGGACCCCACCACCAGGGATATATTTCCCTCCCCTCCCCTATCAGGTTCCGAAAAGACCACTCCCTCCGTGACTCCCTTGTCAGGTCCACACCCCCCACCAACCCAACCTCCACTCCCGGCACCTTCCCCTGCAACCGCAAGAAATGCAAAACTTGCGCCCACACCTCCCTCCTTTCTTCCCTCCAAGGCCCCAAGGGATCCTTCCATATCCGCCACAAATTCACCTGCACCTCCACACACATCATTTACTGCATCCACTGCACCCGATGTGGCCTCCTCTATATTGGGGAGACAGGCTGCCTACTTGCGGAACGTTTCAGAGAACACCTCTGGGACACCCGGACCAACCAACCTAATCACCCCGTGGCTCAACACTTCAACTCCCCCTCCCACTCCACCAAGGACATGCAGGTCCTTGGACTCCTCCATTGCCAGACCATAGCAACACGACGGCTGGAGGAAGAGCGCCTCATCTTCCGCCCAGGAACCCTCCAACCACAAGGGATGAACTCAGATTTCTCCAGTTTCCTCATTTCCCCTCCCCACACCTTGTCTCAGTCCCAACCCTCGAACTCAGCACCACCTTCCTAACCTTCAATCTTCTGCCTGACCTCTCCGCCCCCACCCTCACTCCAGCCTACCACCCTCACCTTAACCTCCTTCCACCTATCGCATTCCCAACACCCCTCCCCCACGTCCCTCCTCCATTCCTTTTATCTTAGCCTGCTTGGCACACTCTCCTCATTCCTGAAGAAGGGCTCATGCCCGAAACGTCGATTCTCCTGCTCCTTAGTTAATAACAGAGTCAAGAATAATTTGATGACAGTTATCTTTAATCTGAAATGGGTAATCTCACAATCTTATGCTATGAGTGAGAACCATGCTCACAGAAACTGTGGTTTAGAGATGGGGGTCTAAAGTTTATAAACCTGATTCACTGAATTAAGTCATCATGTGGAATGCCAAATCAGAGTAATCCCTCAAGTGACAAGATTAGCTTAATTCTCTAGTACTTATCACAAAATACTTATAATTTCAAATCATTTTCTTTTCCTGGATCTTTGCCAATTAAGCAGGCAACCTGTTCCCAGATATATGCTACAACTGCACTGGGTCAGTTGCAAATATGTGTATAATAAGTAAAATATAATTATATGAAGAATAAATAAATGTTATTATTATGGACTAGGCCAGACTACTCAAAATATTCTTAAGTTGGCAGCCCTAGACCTAACTTTGCAATTTGTTTCGGTAAGTGTACCGTGAAAATGACCAAGTAACAGCTTTTAGGAAAAAAAAGGACTAGCTTTGTGACATTATAATAATTAAATTGATGAGATTCACAAACCAATAGTGGTCAGAAAACATGGGAGCAAATCTACACCTACACTTTGTGGATATCCACCATGTGTATACCTGTGTTGTTTTTGGCAATATAGCTCTAACTTGTTTTGATAAGGGAGTTTTGGTGAGGTGTGACTAATTTCTATTCTTAATTTGTATTAGTGCTAGAAACACACTCTGCAATTATAAGGTACAGTCCTCCCAAAGTACTTATAATCTAATGCACCCTTTCATGAGTGGAATAGAACTTCAAAAATTGTCCGTTTCCAAGCTTCCTTCAACTAGATGTTTTGAAACATAAGACAAATGTCGTACCATCCTTATTGATTTCATTCAGAGAACAGCATGAACATCAAGCAAAATGCTGTCAGTACCAAGGAAGTTCATGGTGAAAAATTCTAAAACATTCAGTATTATATATCTAGGAATGATACTAAATCATTTAATTGAACTGTATTTTGTCAGATAAATGTCTTTAACTACTTTATCATTACTTCTCCAGGTATTTTGCAATTGTCATCCATAAATTCCAGCGAATGATGATAGAAGAATTTGGAGGTGATGAGCTATTCTTGAAACGATTTCAGAATACACCTGTCAAGATTAGTACAGGACCCTGTTGTTGCTGTTGTCTTTGTTTGCCTTTTGCAAAGATTTCAAGGTGAGCTATAGATTTGGTTGAGAAAAACATTTTGTGGAACTACAGCTCATTCTGCTATCATGCATGTTTTGTTAACACATCCGCTGCAATACGATTGACGAATTGGGGATACTGTTCCTAAAGCACAAACTTTTAAAATGTGCATTGACTGTAATGTGATTACATCGCCAACACCAAGTGCTATTTCTAAAGTGTGATTTTTCTGTAATGCAGGGCTGCACAAGAATGCAATCATCACGTTATAGAAAAACTACACGTATTGTCAGTTATAGTTCGTAAGGCTGGAGGGATCAAAGAGTATGAACAGAAGTCAGGGAATGGATACTGAGTTAGATGATCAACCATGATCAGATTGAATGATGGAGCAGGGCTTGAAAGAGCAGGAATAGGCCATTTGGCCTTATTTACTATGATTCTATATTGATTCAGAAACAGGGCAGTATTTAATGTAGGTGATGGAAGTCTCCCCTACCAATTGGAGAGCTGGTGAAAATACCATCACCATTTTATTTGGAGGCAGAAGTTTTTTTTTAGATTAGATTACTTACAGTATGGAAACAGGCCCTTCGGCCCAACAAGTCCACACTAACCTGCCGAAGCACAACCCACCCATACCCCTACATTTACCCCTTCACTTAACACTACGGGCAATTTAGCATAGCCAATTCATCTGACCTGCAACTCTTTGGACTGTGGGAGGAAACCAGAGCAAACACAGGGAGAATGTGCAAACTCCACACAGTCACCTGAGGCAGGAATTGAACCCGGGTCTCTGACGCTGTGAGGCAGCAGTGCTAACCACTGTGCCACCCTGCGTATCTGTTAACATCCACAACTGTGGGCAATTGTGCATGGGGCTAGTCCGGAAATATGCTCACGCACAATATGTCATGACCAACGATTTTGATGACACCATCTGCAAAGACCCAGAATCACGATATTGAAAAGAGGGTTCATTAGGAGGTAGGGGAGAGAGTCAGGGTGCGATATGGGAGCCAGGAGCTGTTCAGTGAGGGCAGGCAGGGAATGAGGACCAGGGGCCAGGAAGAGTGAGAACTGTCCTCTCACCTATCTCCCTTTCTCCTATTCACACTTCCCTTATTTATCACCCCTTCCCTGTCCTCCCACCCCATTCGCTACCACCCACCCCCATTCAACCCCACTGCCCGGATCAGATGCAGTGAAACGTTTTTGTGAAGATTTTATAGCTTAATGAATACAATCTTTACTCTTCTAGTTTATAATATATTTCACAGTGGGATAGAGTTCTATTCTGAAAATGTTTGTACTGGATATATCATGTGTGTTCTGCTTGAAGGCAAGTCCTTCACTCATTGTCTGCTGTTGCTTCATCCTGAACTGCTTCCTTTGCAGATTCCATCAGTGGTTTACAAGGTTAAAAATCACACAACACCAGGTTATAGTCCAACAGGTTTAATTGGAAGCACTAGCTTTCAGAGCGCCACTCCTTCAGGTGATCATCAACCACCTGATGAAGGAGTGGCATTCCGAAAGCTAGTGCTTCCAACTAAACCTGTTGGACTATAACCTGTGTTGTGTGATTTTTAACTTTGTACACCCCAGTCCAATACCAGCGTCTCCAAATCACTTTCAGAGGCAGGCTGAGGATACAAGTCTACCTCAAATAAAATGAGAATTGAACCCTGGCTATTGACCTTGATCTGAATCATATGTGAGCCAACTGTGTTAACCAGCTCCCCCACTGGAACTAGATATTTAATAAAATTGACAATAAACTTATGCAGAGACAGACAATTGTGTATATTTTTCAGTAATTTTCTGGATATTTTTAGACAATATTTCACTTTCTAAAAATTGTTCAATTTTATGCCTATTCCCAGTTTTTTTATTGAAACAGTTGCTTATATTGAATTCAGTTCAGAGTATTCGCATTTTTTTCACATATGAGCACAGGTAATGAGAATTAGTGGTAAGTGTTGCAAGGAGAACATCACAGCAACAATTGGTCCAGCCATCATAGTCATATATTGTGATGTCCCAGGTGAAATCATGGAATATGAATGAAGAGCAATATCTTACAGGCATTTTGTTTTATTTAATTCAGATGTTAAAGCTTCAGAACAAATTGCCACTAGTTTGTCAGTGAAAAGATTTTTAAAAATGCCTGGCTTGAAAATCTTAGCTCTTGGCCACACTGTATCTATAAGCCATGTAATGGGAGATTGTGCATTCAAGCATTAACAATGCAGTGAAGGAGGACACAAATGACCTTGAGCACATGCTGGGGGAATAGAGGGTGAAGCATGTAGGAACCACTGAAGGAAATCTTTATTAGTCAGGAAATGGTATTGGGGAAATTGATGGAATTAAAACCCTTAGGTCCCAGGGCCTGATGTTCCTCACCCAGAGTTTTTATGGAAGTGACCCTAGAAATAGCAGATGCACTAGTGATCATTTTCCAGCATTCTGTAGACTCGGCAAGAGTTCCAGTGGGCTGGAAGTTGGTAATATAACCCCACTCTTTAAAAATGGTGGAGGAGGGAAAACAGGGAATTATTGTCCAGTTAACCTGACATTGGTGATGGGGAAATCATTAATGATGTAATAACCGAGCATTTGGAAAGCAGTGATAGAATTGGTCCTAGTCAGCATGGATTTGCTAAGTCAATTGTGGGCAATTGTGCCTGCACACTAATCCGAAATATGCTCATGTACAATATATCATGACCTACAATTTTTGCCTAAATCAATCATGCTTGACAAATCTTCTGGATTTTTTGAGTATGTGACCAGTAAGAGTGGACAAGGGTGAATCATTGAATGTTGTGTATCTTAACAGGCTTTTGACAAGGTCCCACACAAAGGATTAGTAATGAACATTAAAGCTCATGATATCAGAGATAATGTATCGATGGGATAGAGAACTGGTTGGCAGACAGGAAGTGGAGAGTTGGAATAAATGGATTCTTTTCACAGTGGCAGGTAGTGACAAGTGAGGTGCTGTAGAATTCAGTGTTGGGACCTCAGCTGTACACAATATACATTAATGATTTGCACGAAAGAACTGAAAGCAATATCTCCAAATTTGTAGATGACACTGAGCTGGCTGGCAGTGTATGCTGTGAGGATGATGCTAAGAGGCTGCAGGGTTACTTGGACAGACTTGTTGAGTGGACAAATACTTGGCAAATGCAATATAATGTGGATAAATGTGAGATTGTCCACTTTGGTCGCAAAAACGAGAAGGCAGATTATTATCTGAATGGTGGCAATTTAAGAAAAGGTGAGATGCAAAAAGACCTGGGTGTCATGGTGGAACACTTGCTGAAGGTTGGCATGTAGGTGCAGCAGGTGGTGAAGAAAGGTAATGGCATGCTGGCCTTCAGAGTGAGAGGATTTGAGTTTAGGAGTAGGGTTGGTCTTACTGCAGTTATATAGGGTTTTGGTGAGACCACGCCTTGACCATTGTGTGCAGTTTGGTTTCCTAGTCTGTGGAAGGATATTCAATACTATTGAGGGAGTCCAGCAAAGGTTCACCAGATGGCAGGACTGACAATGTGAAGAATGACTCGATTGAGTGGGCTTGTACTTGCTGGAATTTAGAAGAATGATGGGGGGGCTCTCATAGAAACATATGAAATTCTGATGGATCTGGACATGCTAGTTGCAGGAAGAATGTTCCCAGTGTTGGGGAAGTCCAGAAGTAGGGCTCACAGTCTAAGAATAAGGGGTAGGCCATTCAGGACAGAGATGAAGAAGAATTTCTTCACGCAGAGAGTTGTGAACCTGTGAAATTCTCTCCCAGAGGAAGCTGTTGGGGCTTAGTTCATTCGATATATTCAAGTGGGAGCTGGATATGACCCTTGTCGATAAAGGGATCAACGGGTATGGAGAGAAATTGGGAAAGGAATACTGAGATTGCATGGTCAGCATTGATCATATTGAATAGTGGTGCAGGCTTGAAGGGCCTAATGGCTTTCTCCTGCGCCTATGTTCTATATTTCTGTTTCTATTAAGCTGTAGATGATCTTCTGATACAGTCTACCTTGGTGAACTATGACCTTAATTTTCCCAAGGGACAATTGCTTGATTCAAATCCCTGCTTCACAGTAGCTATTTAGGATTGTTTGTTTTTTTTGACACTTTCACATAACTTTTGTTGGCACTCTCTCTCACTTCAAAGAATGTTGTAGAGTTTCAGGATTGGATTAATTAATAATAACAAAAGATTTTGATTAATCATTGGTAATTTAACACAAGTGATTGTAACAATTGTATCAGTGCATATATTTAACATAAATAATACGTATATGTTATCCTCTATCCTGACAGTGTTTGCAAACTTACAGTAATTAATTTAACTCAGAGTATCTAAACTTAATACAACAACAAAAGCCTGTCGTTGCCCTTCACAAAGTGTTACTTTGTTAGGTTAAATATGTTAAAAGTGAACAAAGTATCTATATTTACCATTTTTAAGCTGTTGTCTAAAATGCTAATATTTGTTTCTGTTCTTTCAGGCGCTTGATGTTCTTATTGAAATTGGGAACATTTCAACTTGCTTTCTTACGGCCAGTCCTAATGATCTTCACATTAGTTCTTTGGGTGAATGGGACATTTAGTCTGGATGATGTATGTTGCTTTTTCCCTGTCTCATAAATGCTTACAGTATAGAGGGAGACTATTCAGCCTGAGGTGTTCGCATTGGTCCACAAACATCTGTTTACACTAATCCAATTTCCCAGCTCTTGGCCCTTAGCCTTGGAGGCTAGGGCATTGCAAGTGAATATCAAAATACTGCTGAATTATTATGAGAGTTTTAGACTTAACCACTCTTTCAGGCAGTGAGTTTCAGACTCTCCAGATGAAAATGATTGCCCTTAACTCTGCTCTTAGCCCTCCATCTCTTGTGTTAAATCTATGCATCTGGCTATTGAGCTTCTACTCACAAAATATGCCTTCCTACCCACCCTATCCATGGCTGTCATAATTTTATACATCACTATCAAATACCCTCTTAAACTTTACTATTCCAAGGAAAACAATTCTAGCCTTCCAATCTTTTTTCATAGCTTAAACCGGCTTTTCAAGTAGAATCCTGGTAAATTTCCTCTGCACGTCTCTAATGCAAGTACATTGTTCCCATTATATGGTGATCAGAACTGCATACAGTACTCCAGTTGTGGCCTAACCAGCATTTTACGCAGTTCAGCATAACCTCCCTGCTCTTATATTGTGTTTTGGCTGATGAAGGCAAGTTTCCCATATGTCTTCATAATCACTTTATCTAACTGCCTCACTACCTTCAGTGATCTATGGATAGATATCCCTCTTATCTTCAATCCTTTCCTAGGTCCTATCATTCAAAGTGTTATCCATTGCTTTGTTAGCCATCCCCAAAGAAGCAGAGAGTGAGGAAGTGTAGACAAGATACCTGTGAGAGTTTGTAGTTTTATAGTGGATATTGATGCATTGCTTATCCTCAGAAATGGAATTCAAAGTCAAGATAGGGAAGGAAAGATTCAAAGGTGGATCAGATGAATATGAGAGAAGGATAAAAACTAAATGCAAACTGATCAGTTTTCCAATTACAGAGAAGAGAAGAAGCAATATTGAAGAAATCATTGATTTATCAAAAAATGTAGTGTGGGGAGGGATCCAATAGGCCTACTCCTACCTCATACCCCAAAAGAGACAAGCATAACTGAGACACATGTGGATACCTATAGCTACATCTTTGATTTGGAGAGATTGTTCGAAGTGAAAATGAGCTCAGCCAGAGGAGAAGGATGGTAATGGGTGGGACAATACAGGGCTCCTTTCAAGAAAGAAGCAGTGAGCCTTCAATCATCCTGATGGGGGTGGACATGTCGAGGGATCATACTCTCATGGCAAACAGGAGGCGGCTAAGGCCAGGACACTGGAAATTATGGAAACAGTATAAGGCATCAGAAGACTCACGCATTGAAGTGGAAAGAGACTTGGATGAAGGGAGACAAAATAGTGTCAAGTTGGGAAGAAATAAGTTAAATAAAGTGTTGGTGATCAGTTGGTAAATCTTACATGTGAAAAATTTTGCTTCTTCTTGAGGTAACTAAATGATCCTTGTATTTTAAAAAAAGGCTTTCTAAAATAAGGCTAATCCAGTCTAAAAATGCACACCATAATTTTTCAGTGGTTGTTGCAGTGTACTTTTCAATGAAAATGATGAATGGCTGTAGAGAAAGCTGTGAAGAGAGAAATGTACTGAAGGAAGACTGGCTAAGAACTCTAACTCTTCACTTCTTCATGCTGTGTCACATTACATTAACGATTAGCTATATTTATTCACATTTGTGGTCCATATTTGGGTTTCAAATCTCAACTGCAGCACCAACAGTTAGGTACAAAGAGGAGTTTAGCTGTTACTACATAAGATTGATTATATACAGCAAAAGACACCAAAGAACGCGTGATATCGAATTAACAATAGGTGAACGTGTTTTCAGTGAAGATAACAATTTATAATTTCTTATTTTACAGCTTTCTGCTAGTGGACCTGCAATATGGATTAACTCTTCCCTTGGTGTGTCCACAATAGTTGCACTGTGGCCTATTGGAATTGTTTTTAACAAAGTTAAAGGTGAACTAAAAAATCAGAAGATAATTCCAAAATTCACTCTTTATCAGGTAAGGTTGGACTGTGCATGTTATAGGTACTTACTTGAGCTGAGATGAGTGGTTTGCCAACACCTAAGGGGATTTTTCTTATGCAATTTCCTGCTGTTCAGCTTATTAATTATGCAAATAGTCTCATCAACATCTGTGCTGAAAATGTGTTGCTGGAAAAGCGAAGCAGGTCAGGCAGCATCCAAAGAGCAGGAGAATCGACGTTTCGGGCATGAGCCCTTCTTCCTGAAGAAGGGCTCATGCCCGAAACATCGATTCTCCTGCTCCTTGGATGCTGCCTGACCTGCTGCGCTTTTCCAGCAACACATTTTCAGCTCTGATCTCCAGCATCTGCAGTCCTCACTTTCTCCTCATCAACACCTGTGTCATGGAATGCAACAGGAGAGATGGAAGCTGTCATTGCTGCCAGGACTTTGTCACATGCACGCCACTGGCAATATATTTCAACCTAAGCTGTACGCCACTTCAAAGTGTGAACTACCCTGCACAATTCAGAGTGCCACTGTTATTACTAAGGACTTAGTGAGAATAAGAAGCTATGTGCTCATTGTCAGTTTTATCAACAGGGATTGGTGAAGCATTATTGGTGAATAGGGTAGTAGAATGGGATCTTTCTGCTGACTGGCAAAGGATGCTAAACCAACAGGGTCCCCCTTGTCCTCACCTACCACTCCATCAGTCTCTGAATCCAATGCATCATTCTTAAGCACTTCTGCCAACTCCAACTAGACCCCACCACCAAGAACATCTTCCCCTTCTCATCCCTCTCTGCCTTCTGCAAGAACCATTCCCTTTGACAGTCCTTGGTTTGCACCACTTTCCCCATCAACCCTACCCGAATCCATAGGTGCCTTCCCCTGCAACTGGAAAAGATGCAAAACTGGCTAATACACCACCCCTCTCACACCCATCCAGGGCCCCAAACAGTCCTTCCTGGTGAGACAGACATTCACCTGCCTCTCCTTCAACCTAGTTTACTGCATCAGGTGCTCCCAATGTGGTCTTCTCTACATCGGGGAGACCAAACCTAAACTTAAGGAATGGTTCACCGAGCATCTCAACTGGGTCCGTAAGGGCCGACCAGACTTCCCAGTCACTGTCCATTTTAATTCCCCATCCCACTCCCTTTCCAACATTACTATCCTTGGTCTCCTCCATTGCCATAACGAAGCAAACCGTAAATTGGAGGAACATCACCTCATCTTCTGCCTGGGCAGCCTACAGCCCAGAGGATTCAACATTGAGTTCTCGAATTTCAAATAATAGACAATAGACAATAGATGCAGGAGTAGGTCATTCTGCCCTTCGAGCCAGCACCACCATTCATTATGATCATGGCTGATCATCCTCAATCAGTATCCTGCTTCTGCCTTATCCCCATAACCCTTGATTCCACTATCCTTAAGAGCTCTATCCAATTCTTTCTTGAAAGTATCCAGAGACTTGGCCTCCACAGCCTTCTGAGGCAGAGCATTCCAGAGTTTCTCCTCAACTCTGTTCTAAGTAGCCTACCCCTTATTTTTTAACGCTGTCCTCTGGTTCGGGACTTACCAATCAGCGGAAACATGCTTCCTGGCTCCAGAGTGTCCAATCCTTTAATAATCTTATAGGTCTCAATCAGATTCCCTCTCAGCCTTCTAAACTCAAGGGAATACAAGCCCAGTCGCTCCAATCTTTCAACGTAAGATAGTCTCACCATTCCGGGAATTGACCTTGTGAACCTACGCTGCACTCCCTCAATAGCCAGAATGTCTTTCCTCAAATTTGGAGACCAAAACAGCGTACAATATTCCAGGTGCGGTCTCACCAGGGCCCTATACACCTGCAGAAGGACCTCTTTGCTTCTATACTCAATTCCTCTTGTTATGAAGGCCAGCATGCTATTAGCCTTCTTCACTACCTGCTGTACCTGCATGCTTGCTTTCATTGACTGATGTACAAGAACACCTACATCTTGTTGTGCTGCCCCTTTACCTAACTTGATTCCATTTAGGTAGTAATCTGCCTTCCTGTTCTTGCCACCAAAGTGGATAACCATACATTTATCCACATTAAACTGCATCTGCCATGCATCTGACCACTCACCTAACCTGTCCAGGTCACCCTGTAATCTCCTAACATAAGACCATAAGACCATAAGACATAGGAATGGAAGTAAGGCCATTCGGCCCATCGAGTCCACTCCGCCATTCAATCATGGCTGATGGGCATTTCAACTCCACTTCCCAGCATTCTCCCCGTAGCCCTTAATTCCTTGTGACATCAAAAATTAATCAATCTCTGCCTTGAAGGCATTTAGCGTCCCGGCCTCCACTATACTCTGCGGCAATGAATTCCAGAGGCCCACTACTCTCTAGCTGAAGAAATGTTTCTGCATTTCTGTTCTGAATTGACCCCCTCTAATTCTAAGGCTGTGTCCACGGGTCCTAGTCTCCTTGCCCAACAGAAACAATTTCCTAGCGTCCACCCTTTCCAAGCCATGTATTATCGTGCAAGTTTCTATTAAATCTCCCCTTAATCTTCTAAACTCCAATGAATACAATCCCAGGATTCTCAGCCGTTCCTCGTATGTTAGACCGACCATTCCAGGGATCATCCGTGTGAATCTCCGCTGGACACATTCCAGTGCCAGTATGTCCTTCCTGAAGTGTGGGGACCAAAACTGGACACAGTACACTAAATAGGGCCTAACCAGAGCTTTATAAAGTCTCAGTAGCACAATGGTGCTTTTATATACCAACCCTCTTGAGATAAATGATAACATTGCATTCACTTTCTTAATCACGGACTCAACTTGCATGTTTACCTTCAGAGAATCCTTGACTAGCACTCCCAGATCCCTTTGTACTTTGGCTTTACTAATTTTCTCACTGTTTAGAAAGTAGTCTATGCTTTTATTCTTTTTTCCAAAGTGCAAGACCTCGCATTTGCTCATGTTGAATTCCATCAGCCATTTCCTGGACCACTCTCCCAACTGTCTAGATCCTTCTGCAGACTCCCACTTCCTCACTACTACCTGCCTGTATCATCGGCAAACTTCGCTACAATGCCCCCAGTCCCTTCATCCAGATCATTAATATATAATGTGAACAGCTGCGGCGGCCCCAACACTGAACCCTGCGGAACACCGCTTGTCACCGGCTGCCATTCCGAAAAAGAACCTTTTATCCCAACTCTCTGCATTCTGTCAGACAGCCAATCCTCAATCCATACCAGTGGCTCACCTCGAACACCATGGGCCCTCACCTTGCTCAGCAGCCTCCCGAGTGGCACCTTATCAAAGGCCTTTTGGAAGTCTAGATAGACCACATCCACTGGGTTTCCCTGGTCTAATCAACTTGTCACCTCTTCAAAGAATTCCAACAGGCACGATCTCCCCTTACTAAATCCATGTTGACTTGTTCTAATCAGACTCTGCTTTTCTAAGAATTTAGAAACCTCATCCTTAATGATGGATTCTAGAATTTTACCAACAACCGAGGTTAGGCTAATTGGCCCATAATTTTCCATCTTTTGTCTTGCTCCTTTCATGAACAAGGGGGTTACAACAGTGATCTTCTAATCATCCGGGACTTTCCCTGACTCCAGTGACTTTTGAAAGATCTCAACCAATGCCTCCGCTATTTCCTCAGCCACCTCTCTCAGGACTCTAAGATGTATCCCATCGGGGCCAGGAGATTTATCAATTTGAAGATCTTTTAGCTTTTCTAGGACTTTCCCTTTTGTAATGGCAACCATACTCAACTCAGCCTCCTGACTCCCTTTAATTGTTGGGATATTACTGATGTCTTCCACTGTGAGGACTGACGCAAAGTACTTGTTAAGTTCTCCTGCTATTTTCTTATCTCCCATCACTAGGCTTCCAGCATCAGTTTGAAGTGGCCCAATGTCTACTTTTGCCTGTCGTTTGTTTCTTATGTATTGAAAGAAACTTTCACTATCATTTCTAATATTACTGGCTAGCCTACCTTCATATTTGATCCTCTCCTTCCTTATTTCTCTCTTTGTTATCCTCTGTTTGTTTTTGTAGCCTCCCCAATCTTCTGATTTCCCACTGCTCTTGGCCACTTTATAGGATCTCTCTTTTTCTTTAATATATTTCCTGACTTCCTTTGTCATCCATGGCTGTCTAATCCCTCCCTGGATAATCTTTCTTTTCTTGGGGATGAACCTCTGTACACTGTCCTCAATTATACCCACAAACTCCTGCCATTTTTGCTCTACTGTCTTCCCCACTAGGCTCTGCTTCCAGTCTATTTTTGTCAGTTCCTCTCTCATGCCCTCATAATTACCTTTATTTAACTGTAACACCATTACATCCGATTTTGCCTTCTCTCTTTCAAACTGCAGACTGAACTCTACCATATTATGATCGCTGCTTCCTAAAGGTTCCCTTACTTTAAGATCTTTTATAAAGTCTGGTTCATTACATAGCACTAGGTCCAGAATAGCCTGCTCCCTTGTGGGCTCCATGACAAGCTGTTCCAAAAAGCCATCCTGTAAACATTCCATGAATTCCCTTTCTTTTGATCCACTGGCAACACTATTTACCCAGTCCACCTGCATATTGAAGTCTCCCATGATCACCGTGACCTTGCCTTTCTGACATGCCTTCTCTATTTCCCGGTACATGTTGTGCCCCTGGTCCTGACCACTGTTAGGAGGTCTGTACATAACTCCCATTATGGTTTTTTAGCCTTTGTGGTTCCTCAATTCCACCCACACAAACTCCATATCATCCAATGCTATGTCATTCAGTGCCATAGATTTAATTTTGTTCTTAACTAACAAGGCAACCCCACCCCCTCTGCCCACCTCCCTGTCTTTTCGATAAGTTGAAAATCCTTGGAGGTTTAACTGCCAGTCCTGACCCCCCTGTAACCACGTCTCTGTGATGCCTACCATATCATAATCATTCACCAAGATCTGTGCCATTAGTTCATCTGCTTTGTTACGAATGCTACGAGCATTCAAGTAAAGTGCCTTGATGATAACTTTATCATTAGAGATATTGGAAGTCATAAGATGTCCTAAGTTATCCTTCCTTTTTGCTGCATTCCCAGTCTGCCTCGAGTTTAAATCCGCCTGCACATATGCTATCCTGTTGCTTATCTTTCCATTTAACTCCATACTTCCTGTCGCTTTCACTTTCCCTTCCCCCCAACTCAGAAGTTTAAAGTCCTACTGACCACCCTATTTATCCTCTTTGCGAGAACATTGGTACCTGATCGGTTCAGGTGGAGACCTTCTCAACGGTACAGATCCTCCCTGTTCCAAAAGTGATGCCAATGCCCCATGAAGTGGAATCCCTCTTTCCCACACCAATCCCTTAGCCAATCCCTTCCCTAATTTTCTTATCCCTACGTGACTCGGGCAGTAATCCAGAGATTATGACCCTTGAGGACCTGTACTTCAATTTCCTTCCTAGTGCTTCATAATCTCCAAACAGATCCTTTGCCCTAGCTTTGCCTATATTGTTAGTACCAACGTGGACCACAACAACTGGATCCTCCCCCTCCCGTTCCAATATCCTTTCAAGCCGATCGGAGATGTCCCGCACCCTGGCACCAGGCAGGCAACACATCATGCGAGACTCCCGATCCAGCTTGTCGCCCTAATTATAGAATCCCCTATAACAACTACTTGTCTTTTTGCTCCCCCCTCTTGAATGGCCTTCCGCACCATGTTGCCATGGTCAGCTGGTCATCCTGTCCACAGCCCTTTTCCTCATCCGTACAGGGAGCACGAATCTCATACCTGTTGGACAAGTCAAGGGCTGAGGCTCCTGCACTCCTGAACTCAGGTTCCCCCTACCTGCCTTACTTACAGTCACATTCTGGTGTCCCTGATCACTAACTGAATGTGAATTACTTAATCTCCCAGGGTGACTGCCTCCTGAAACAAAGCATCCAGGTAACTCTCCCCCTCCCGGATGTGCCGCAGTGTTTGAAGCTCAGATTCCAGATCATCAACTCTGATCCAGAGTTCTTCCATACCTTAAAAAACCAGAGTACTTAAGGAGGTTAGAGGAGGAGGGTGGGTGGGAGATACTACAATTGTAGAGTCTCGGGTTTAGCCACCTTCCTGATTTATATACTCACTGCTTTCCTTCCCGGCTGCCCCTCTGGTCGTCGTCACTTCCCCCTACTTCTCCCGCTCTTTCTGTGAAGAGAGAGAAAAAAAGACACCGCTGCCCGCTACCGGTAAGTAATTTTAAAACAAACTGTCTTACCTTGGCTGTAGTTTTCCGGGTTCGTTTAAACTCAGCCGCTGCTCGCACTCACAACATCCTACTCACATTTTACCCTGCCACCCAGCTTAGTATCATCAGCAAATTTGCTCACGTTATTACTAATACCATCTTCTATATCATTAATATATATTGTAAAAAGCTGCTTAATTTTGCTCACTAACCTCCTATGTGGACTTTATCAAAGGCTTTCTGAAAGTCCAGGTAATATACTATATCCACTGGATCTCCCTTGTCCATCTTCAGAGTTACGTCCTCAAAAGAATTCCAGAAGATTAGTCAAGCATGATTTTCTCCTCATAAATCCATGCTAACTCTGACCTATCCTGTTACTGCTATCCAGATGTGTCGTAATTTTGTCCTTTATAATTGACTCCAGCAATTTTCCCATCACTGAGGTCAGACTAACTGGTCTATAAATCTGTTTTCTCTCTCCCTCCTTTCTTAAAAAGTGGGACAACATTAGCCACACCAATCCGCCGGAACTGATCCTGAATCTTTCGAATATTTGGAAAATGATCACCAATGCATCCATGATTTCTAGAGCCATTTCCTTCAGTACCCTGAGATGCAGACCACCAGGTCCCAGGGATTTATCAGCCTTCAGACCTAACAGTCTCTCCAACACCATTTCCTGCTTAATATAAATTCCCTTCAGTTCAGGTCCTTTGGCCACTATTACATCTGGGAGATTGCTTGTGTCTTCCCCAGTGAAGACAGATGTGAAGTACCAATTCAACTCTTCTGCCATTTCTTTGTTCCCCATAATAAATTCACCCATTTCTGTCTTCAAGGGCTCAATTTTAGTCTTAACCATTTTTTTTCTTTTCACATCTCTAAAACTGCCTTTACTATCCTCCTTTATATTTTTTGCCAGTTTACCTTCATACCTTATTTTTTCTTTGCGTAATTCCTTTTTAGTTATCCTCTATTGTTCTTTAAAAGCTGCCCAGTCCTCCGATTTCCCACTCATCTTTGCTATGTTATACTTTTTCCCTTTTGTCTTTATATGGTCCTTAACTTCCCTCGTCAGTCATGGCCACCCCTGCCTCCCCTTAGGATCTTTCTTCCTTTTTGGAATGAACTGATCTGCATCTTCTGCATTATTCCCAGAAATACCTGCCATTGTTGTTCCACTGCCATCCCTGCTAGGGTATTGCACCATTGAACTTTGGCCAGCACCTCCCTCATAGCTCCATAGTTCCCCTTATTCAACTGAAATATTGTGACTTGCGATTCGACCCTCTCCCTTTCAAACTGCAGATTAAAGCTTATTGTATTGTGGTCACTACCTCCTAATGGCTCCTTTACTTCAAGGTCCTTGATCAAATCCAGTTCGTTGCACAACACCAGATCCAGAATTTCTTTCTCCATAGTAGGCTCCAGCACCAGCTGTTCTAATAATCCATCTCGGAGGCACTCCACAAACTCCTTTACTTGGAGTCCAGTACCATCCTGGTCCTCCCAGTCTACCTGCATGTTGAAATCCCCCATAACAACTGTAGTAATATCATTACGACAGGCCAATTTCAGCTCATTATTCAACTTACACACTACATCCAGGCTATTGTTTGGGGGCCTGTAGATAACTCTCATTAGGGTCTTTCCACCCTTAGAATTTCTCAGCTCTATCCATACTGACTCTAAATCCCCTAATTCTAGGTCCCCCAGCGCAAGGGACTGAATATCATTCCTTACCAACAGGGCCACCCCACCCCCTCTGCCAGTCAGTCTATTCAATAGCCTTGAATATTCATTTTCCAGGCCCTGTCCACTTGAAGCCACGTCTCAGTTATCCCCACAACATCATAACCGCCAATTTCCAAATGAGCCTCAAGCTCTTTCCTTCCCATCCCCCGACTCCTCTCCCTTCCACTCCTCCCTGCCACCAACCGGATTAATTCCTCCCATTGACCAACCAAGTCGTACCCTCTACTGGTCTTCATCTCTCCTCACTTCATCACCCTGCACCCACCACCCTCTTTATCAGCAGCTCCCTCTACACCCACCCCCAATCATGAAGCAGCGTTACACCCGAAAAGTTGACTTATCCACCTCCTGATGTTGCCTGGCTTGCTGTGTTCTTCCAGCCTCCTGCCTGTCTACTTTGGATTCCAGCAACTGCAGTGTTTTCATCTCAAACCACCAGGTTCAGCCAACCTGGACAGAAATATAACACACATCAGTGCAAGGAGAAGGATAATGACTTGGGCTCAGCAAAGCTAAGTATCAACAACTTCTGTCTGGTACTTCAAACTCACAGGACCACCACTCATTGGAACTCTGCTCTATCTCACCTAGGATTCGGGAGCACAACTGCCAGTATGGCATGCATCATTTCCCTCAATGAATCTCCCCCACCTCATCACCTCAAACTACAAACCCTTCCTGGCTTTTCAACTTCCTACTCACTCTCTGGGGACTTCTCACTACTTCTGTGTTCATATATAACCACTAACTGCTCTTCTATCACTGTCATTATATTCTGTCCCTCCCATTTGTCTAATTGCAGGAGGATTGGCCCATTCTGTGGACTGATGTTTCCTCACTACCCCAATTGATGAAACTATAATCTCCTGATTGGTGCAATACTGATGGTGGCCAACCTTCAGACTGGAATTGGATGAACTCATTGACTGACTGTGGCAATACCCCCTGATTGATAGTAGTCCCCATGGACCCCATTGAGGACTGATCCCCTTTGACATTCAGACAGGGCCATTTAGTTGAAGCACATGCAGTGTTTTATGTCTGAAGTGACATAGCGCAGTGCCATTAAGCAACATAGCCACCCCTGCAGTTGTTCAGTGCAGCAAACAGTGAGACAGGACATTGGTGAGGCCACGTTTGGAATATTGTGTGCAATTCTGGTCTCCCTCTTATAGGAAAGATAGACAATAGGTGCAGGAGTGGGCCATTCTGCCCTTCGAGCCTGCACCACCATTCAATATGGTGATCATGGCTGATCATCCTTAATCAGTATCCTGTTCCTGCCTTATCTCCATAACCCTTGATTCCACTATCCTTGAGAGCTTTATCCAACTCTTTCTTAAATGAATCCAGAGACTGGGCCTCCACTGCCCTCTGGGGCAGAGCATTTCACACAGCCACCACTCTCTGGGTGAAGAAGTTTCTCCTCATCACTGTCCTAAATGGTCTACCGGTATTTTTAAGCTGTGTCCTCTGGTTCAGCACTCACCCATCAGCGGAAACATGTTTCCTGCCTCCAGAGTGTCCAATCCTTTAATAATCTTATATGTCTCAATCAGATCCTCTCTCAGTCTTCTAAACTCAAGGGTATACAAGCCCAGTCGCTCCAGTCTTTCAGCGTAAGGTAGTCCCGCCATTCCAGGAATTGACCTCGTGAACCTACGCTGCATTCTCTCAATAGCCAGAATGTCTTTCCTCAAATTTGGAGACCAGAACTGCTCACAATACTCCAGGTGTGGTCTCACCAGGGCCCTGTACAGCTGCAGAAGAACCTCTTTGCTTCTATACTCAATCCCTCTTGTTATGAAGGCCAGCATGCTATTAGCCTTCTTCACTACCTGCTGTACCTGCATATTTACCTTCATTGACTGGTGCACAAGAACACCCAGATCTCTTTGTACTGCCCCTTTACCTAAATTGATTCCATTTAGGTAGTAATCTGCCTTCCTGTTCTTGCCACCAAAGTGGATAACCATACATTTATCCACATTAAACTACATCTGCCATGCATCTGACCACTCACCTAACCTGTCCAGGTCACCCTGTAATCTCCTAACATCGTACTCACATTTCACCCTGCCACCCAGCTTAGTATCATCAGTAAATTTATTAATGTTATTACTAATACCATCTTCTATATCATTAATATATATTGTGAAAAGCTGTGGTCCCAGCACTGATCCCTGCGGTACCCCACTGGTCACTGCCTGCCATTCCGAAATGGAGCCGTTTATCACTACTCTTTGTTTCCTGTCAGCCAACCAACTTTCAATCCAAGTTAGTACTTTGCCCCCAATACCGTGTGCCCTAATTTTGCTCATAACTTCCTTTGTGGGACTTTATCAAAAGCTTTCTGAAAGTCCATGTACACTACATCTACTGGATCTCCCTCATCCATCTTCAAAGTTACATCCTCAAAAAATTCCAGAAGATTAGTCAAGCATGATTTCCCCTTCATAAATCCATGCTGACTCTGACCTATCCTGTTACTACGATCCAGCGGTGTCGTAATTTCATCCTTTATAATAGACTCCAGCATCTTTCCCACTACTGAGGTCAGACTAACTGGTCTATAATTTCCTGCTTTCTCTCTTCCACCTTTCTTAAAAAGTGGTACAACATTAGCTACCCTCCAATCCGCAGGAACTGATCCTGAAACTATCAAACTCTGGAAAATAATCACCAACGCATCCACGATTTCTCAAGCCACCTCCTTCAGTACCCTGGGATGTAGCCATCAGGCCGCGGGGACTTATCAACCTTCAGACCTAACAGTCTCTCCAACACCAATTCCTCGCAAATATAAATTCCCTTCAGTTCAGGTCCTTCAGCCACTGTTACCTCAGGAAGATTGCTTGTGTCTTCTCCAGTGAACACAGATCTGAAGTACCAATTCAACTCTTCTGCCATTTCTTTGTTCCCCATAATATATTCCCCTGTTTCTGTCTTCAAGGGCCCAGTTTTAGTCTTAACCTTTTTTTTGCCTTTCACATACCTAAAAAAGCTTTTACTACCCTCCTTTATATTTTTGGCCAGTTTACCTTCGTACCTCATTTTTTCTCTGCACATTTCCTTCTTAGTAATCCTCTGTTGTTCTTTAAAAGCTTCCCAGTCCTCCGTTTTCCCACATATCTTTGCTATGTTATACTTTTTCTCCTTTAACTTTATATGTTTCTTAACTTCCCTCGTCAGCCACGGCCACCCGTGCCTACTCCAAGGATCTTTCTTCCTTTTTGGAATAAACTGATCCTGCAACTTCTGCATTATACACAGAAATATCTGCCATTGTTCCTCCACTGTCATCCCTGCTAAGGTATTGCACCATTGAACTTTGGCTAGCTCCTCCCTCATAGCTCCATAGTTCCCTTTATTCAACAGAAATTGTCACTTCCGATTGTACCCTTTCCCTCTCAAATTGCAGATTGAAGCTTATTGTATTATGGTCACTACTTCCCAATGGCTCCTTCACTTTGAGGTCCCTGATCAATTTTGGTTCATTGCACAATACCAGATCCAGAATTGCCTTCTCCCTGGTAGGCTCCAGCACCAGCTGTTCTAAGAATCTATCTCGGAGGCACTCCACAAAGTCTCTTTCTTGAGGTCCAATACCATCCTGATTCTCCCAGTCTACCAGCATGTTGAAATCCCCCATAACAACTGTAGTAACATGTTTGCAACAGGCCAATTTCAGCTCCTGATTCAACTTACTTCTGACATCCAGACTACTGTTTGGGGGCCTCTAGACCTTCCCAAGAGGGTCTTTTTACCCTTAGAATTTCTCAGCTCTATCCATACTGACTCTACATCCCCTGATTCTCGGTCCCCCGCCTGAACTTGAAAGGGTTCAGAAAAGATTTACACATATGTTGTCAAGGTTGGAGGGTTTGAGCGAAAGGGAGGGGCTAAATAGGCTGGGACTGTTTTCCCTGGAGCATTAAAGGCTGAGGGATGACCTTATTGAGGTTTGTAAGATCATGAGGGTGTGGATGAGGTAAATACACAAGATCTTTTCCCTGGGGTGAAGGAGTCCAGAACCAGAGCGCATAGATTGAGTGTGAGGGGGAAGATTTAAAAGGAACCTTGGGCACTTTTTTCACGCTGACGGTGGTGCATGTATGGAATGAGCTGCCAGAGGAAGTGGTGGAGGCTGGTACAATTACAACGTTTAAAAGGAATCTGGATGGGTATATGAATAGGAAGGATTTAGAGGGCTATGGGCCAAGTGCTGGCAAATGGGCCTAGATTAATTTAGGATATCTGGTTGGCATGGACGAGTTGGACGAAAGGGTCTGTTTCTGTGCTGCAAATCTCTATGATTATGATTCCAAGGTACTGCATCTTCCTATAGACTGAAAAGCAAAGCAAGCCACAGATTCTGACAGCCTCCATGTAAGTGCAAACCGAGTGAGCATTTAGAAATGAAGGGAAAAGCCATGATACATCCCAGTAGATGTATGTTATGTACGTATCCCTGTGTGCAAAGCAACCTGACACAAACATGCAAGTTGTAGGTGACCTTATACTCCAAAGTGAAGTCCTGAAGTGGCCTGTGAGTTGATCCAAGAGCAAGCCCGGATGATGTGGTGAGGATGGTCATTTCGCAATGCGATTTGCTTAGATGAAGGGTGGAAGAGGATAGTGTCCGTGAAGAACACAGGGATATTATGAAGACAGAGTTGGATGAAAGCTTAGAAAAGCAATTGATGAGTTGTTACGACCATATTATCTGCCACTCTAACTTTCATGGGTCAGGGTTGATGTTGTCTAGTATCTCAAGGATGGAAAGATTAATTAGCAGCTGCATGGAAATGAGGCAAATTCAGGTGAAAGTGAGGCAAGTTCAGTTCAGGTGCAAATACATGGAACTAAGGTAGTTGCTGCTCATTGGCAAGATGCAGAACTTGCTACTTAAACCTGAAGGGGAAAATTGGAATTTTTTTCTCAATGTGAAAATCTGAATTTTCTATTTCCTTCATATTTTCTCAACTTTCTCAACCTTGCCTATTCCACTTAATGGAGAGGAAAATTTAGACCTCTGTATTCTCTTTAAGAATGATAATTACTAAGCCGAACATTTGTTCATTGTGAGGGCAATTGACGACATGAGTAGGGAGGTTATGTTTCAGTTATACAAGGCATTGGTGAGACTGTATTTGGATTATTATTGTTGTATACAGTATTAGTCACAAACCTTCCAGAAGGATATTAATGCTTTGGAAGCAGTGCAGAGAAGGTTTACTAGACTCATTCTGGAACGAGGAGAAAGGACTGCAGATGCTGGCGATCAGTGTCGAGAGTCTGGTGTTGGAAAAGCACAGTAGGTCAGCCAGCATCCAAGAAGCAGGAGAATCGATGTTTCAAGCAAAAGTCCTTCATCAGGATTGAGGCTTGTAAGCCAAGGGGGTGGAGAAATAAGTGGGAGGGGCTGAGGGTGGGGAGTGATACGGGCGGGGGGGTGCAGGTGGAAGTAGCTGGGAGTGAGATAGGTAGATGAAGGTGGGAGTCATGGTGCTCAGTCGGAGAGGAGGGTGGAGCAGATAGGTGGGAAGGAAGATGGACAGGTAGGACAGGTCATGAGGGCGGTGCCGAGTTGGAAGGTTAGATCTGGAATAAGGTGGGGGGAGGGGAAATGAGGAAAGTGGTGAAATCCACATTGATGCCCTGGGCTTGGAGGATCCCAAGGTGGAAGATGAGGTGTTTTTCCTCCAGGCATCGGGAGTTAAGGTGTAGCAATGGAAGAGGCCCAGGACCTGTATGTCCTTGGCAGAGTGGGAGAGGAAGTGCTTGAGGGGAAATGAGGAAACTGGTGAAATCCACATTGATGCCTTTTGGTTGGAGGGTCCAAGGTAGAAGATGAAGCTTTCTTCTTCCAGGCGCTGTGTGATTAAGGTGTGGCGATGGAGGAGGCCCAGGTCCTGCATGTCCTTGGTGGAGTAGGAGGGGGAAGCTGAAGAGTTTGGCCATGGAGTGATGGGGTTGGATGGTCCCCCAGTCCTCACCTTCCACCCCCTCAACCTCCTTGTATATCGCATCATCCTCCACCATTTCCACTACCTACAAATTGACTCCACCACCTGAGATCAATTTGCCTCCCCACTCCCATCTGCGTTCTGTAACGACCATTCTCTCCACAACTCTCTTGTCAGCTCCACACTCCCCACCAACCCACCCTCCCCACCTAAGGCCTTCCCCTGTCACCGCAGAAATTGCAAAACCTACGCCCACACTTGCCCATTCACCTCCATCCAAGGCCCCAAAGAAGCCTTCCACATCCATCAGAATTTTATCTGCACCTCATTTACTGTGTCCATTGCTCCCATTGCGGTCTCCTCTACACTGGGGAGACAGGACGCCTACTTGCAGAGCGCTTTAGAAAACAGCTCCAGATATCGACAGAAACCAATCTACCGGCCCATGGCCAAGCACTTCCCCTCCCACTCCACCAAGGACATACAGGTCCTGGGCCTCTTCCATTGCTACACCTTGACTACCCAATGCCTGCAGGAAAAACACATCATCTTCCACCTTGGAACCTTCCAAACCCAGGGCACCTATGTGGATTTCACTAGTTTCCTCATTTCCCCTCCCCCCACCTTATTCAAGATCCAACCTTCCAACTCAGCACCGCCCTCATGACCTGTCCTACCTGTCCATCTTCCTTCCCACTTATCCGCTCCACCCTCCTCTCTGACATATTGCCTCCACCTTCATCTACCTATTGCACTCTCAGCTACCTTACCTCAGCCCCAGCCCCACCCCCCTCCCAGTTATTTTTCCATCTCGCTGGCCCATAAACCTCGCTCCTGATGAAGGGCTTATGTCCGAAACATCAATTCTGCTGCTCCTTGGATGCTGCCTGACTAGCTGTGTTTTTCCAGTACCACACTCTCGACTCTAATACTGGAATGAACAGATTGTCTTATAAGGAAAGTGTGGACAGGCTAAGCCTATATCCTCTGGAGTTTAGAAGAGTAATGAGGTGACTTCATTGAAACATATAAGATCCTGACAGAATTTGACTAGGTAGATGTTGAAAGGATGTTTTCTCTTAAGGGAGAATCTAGGGGTTGTAATTTTAAAATAAGGGCATCCCCATTTAAAATGGAAATGAGGAAACATTTTTTCTCTGAGGGTTCAGAGTCGTTGGAATTCCCTTCCTCAAATACAGTGGATGTAGGATCTTGAAGGAGGAGGTAGATAGCTTCTTAATTAGCAAGGGGATGAAAGATTATTGGGGATATGCAGGAATGTAGAGTTGAGGTTAAAATCTGATCAGCCATGGTCATATTGAATGATGGAGCAAGCGCGAAGGCCGAGTCACATACTCCTGTTCCTTGTCCACATTGCTGGGCATATTTCATATCATATTGATGAAGAAAATAAATTAAGTTACAGAATACTAATTTTTAAAATACTATGTAAAACAAGAGGAGTGCTCCAATTATTGGTTCCCTTTTATTCTTCTTCACTTTTAAAAAAATACATTATCCATACCCAGGCACACATCCTACAGACAGAAATGAATGATCTTGTGTTCAGCATTGATAGGATGTAGCAAACAGGATAACAATTACTGCTAAATTCACCAGTTTTCACTGGAGGCTGTCCAAATGTTCTATACTGCACTTCTGAAGGTAGAAAATAATGCACTGTCAGCCCATGATAGTAGTGATAAAATGGTGTGATTTATTTATATAGACATCAGGACAAGTTTTTTTTTATCCATCAACATAAATAGTTCCCCATTGTAAACTTTAGTTAATTGAGCCTGTTACATTTTTTTATGTGGTGAAAGTCCTGCCCAGGCACCGTAGACTCAGGGGAAAAAAAACTTTTAAACTCTCCTGGAATTTCCAAAGGCAGATTCAATGCCTGTAGCCAAAGGTGTCCTTTCTTTATCAATAGATGTTTAACATGTCAAATACCATTCGTCAAACTGCTAAGAATAGCTTCAACAACATTGGCAAGCTGATACTTTCTCAGCTGCAATCACAGGAAATAGAAACAAATGGCAGAGGGAATTTAATAAAGTGTGAAGCAGTGTATTTTAGCAGAAGCAATAATGAAAAGCAATATGTTCTCAATGGTACAGTTCTTCAGACTGTGCAGGATTGGAGACCAGAGGATTCATGCAGATTCATCTTTGTAAATGACAGGATTTACTGAGAGAATAATTAGCAAACTATATGGGATCTAGGGCTTTGTAAATTGGGGGATTGAGTGCCACAGCAAGGAAGTTATGCTTAAGCTTTGTAAAACTCTGGGTAATTCACATTTGGTGTACTAAGTGCAGTTCTGATCACAGCATTTATGGAGGATACAATCAGAACACTCCCTGGAGAAAGGCAAATCAGGTTGATCATCCTGGGACTCCATCTTTAGTGGACCTGCTGTGGGCCCATAGGCACATGGGAGAAACCAGAAACCAGGGTGGAGTGACTTCCGATTAAGTGAGTGTGGCACTGTGTGGCCTTTGTTCCTTTCCAGTTTAGTTTGAAGGTGACGTGACATTATTAATGCAAAGTAGCTGTATGGATTTATAACCTGTAGACCTTCATTTGCTGGATGGAAGCAAAACTTTCAGAGCCACAGTGTGGGGTGGGGTGTGGCATAGCATAAGCTCTATTGTGTCTATTGCCCTGGGGAATGGGGTTCCTGCAGAGTCTGATTTACCATAATATTTGGACGCTGATATTCCCTCTAATTTTCTTACCAGCTGCGTGGGCCTGGAGCTGGAAGACAATGCTGTGATTGGTGTACCAACGACAGTTGCCATTCATGGAATATTGGAGCATCTGCACATGTGCTCAGTCATGTGGTTTAGAGGGAGTATCGTTATTCCCCACTAGAGATGGCTTTGGATATAAGAATCTGTGAGAGGGTGCAGAGGAGATTTACTAAAATGATGCCAGGGTTGAGAAATTTTAGCTAAAATGTTAGCTTGGAGAAGATATTGTTCAGTTTGGAACAAAGGAGGTTGAGAGGAGATTTGATAGAATTGTACAAGATTATGACAGATAAGGTAGATAAAAATAAAGAAAATAGTTCTCATAAGCTAATGAACACCGATTTAACGTTTTGAGCAAGTGATGCAAGGGGAGAATGTGAAGGAGAACATTTATATGGAACAAATATTAATGACCTGGACTCTTGCTATGTTGTGGCAGTAGAAATGAACAATAATTTCAAATGGATATTAGATTAGATTCCCTACTGTGTGGAAACAAGCTCTTCAGCCCAACAATTCCACACCAACCTATCACCCTCTGACTAACACACCACATATTATGGGGAACTTTACTTGGCCAATCTACCTGATCCACACATCTTTGGATTGTGAGAGGAAATCCACACAGACAAAGGGAGAATGTGCAAACTCCACACAGACAATTACCTGAGGCTGGAATCGAACCTGGATCCCAGGTGCTCCGAAGCTGCAGTGCTAACCACTGAGCCACCATGCCTTGAGGGATGAACCCTTGAGGGAAATCAACTTGCAGAGCTTTCGGGATAAAGCTCAAAATGGAACT
Organism: Hemiscyllium ocellatum; assembly: GCF_020745735.1. NCBI lineage: Eukaryota > Metazoa > Chordata > Chondrichthyes > Orectolobiformes > Hemiscylliidae > Hemiscyllium > Hemiscyllium ocellatum. The sequence goes on along the minus strand of NC_083412.1, from coordinate 43,057,358 downwards.
GACTGGATTGCTGTTCAGAGAGTCAGCGTGGGGCTTTATTTTGTTCATTCATGAATGTGGTCACTATTTGCTAGGCCAGCGTTTATTACATATCCCTAATTGCCCTCGAGATAATAATGCACTGCCTTCTTGAACTGCTCCAGTCCATTGGGTGTAGGTGCATATATACTGCTGTTAGGAAAGGTGTTCCAGGATTATGACCCAACAACAGTGAAAGATTGGCGATATATTTGCAAGAAAGGGTAGTTGTGACTTGCATGGGTTCTTGCAGGTTGTGGTGCTGCCCTGCAACTGAACTCTTTTGCTTTTAGTTGGTAGAGTTTGCAAGGTGCTGTCAAAGAACTTTGGTGAATTACTGAAGTGCACCTTGTAAATAGTACACATTGCTGCTATGCGCATTTGTCGTGGAGGGAGTGAATATTGTTGATGTCCCAGTCAAGCTTGGTGTTTTGACTTGCATGAGATCAAGCTCCTTGAGTCGTGTTGAAGTTGCAATCATCCAGACAAGTGAGGATATTCACTTACACTCCTGACTTGTGCTTTGTAGATGATGGACAGGATTTGCAGAGACAGAGAATAAGTTATTTGATGCAGGATCCCTAGTTTCAGATACACTCTTGTATCCATGGTATCTATATAGCTGATCTAGTTTCTAGTCAATGGTAATCCCCAGGAACTTGGTAGTGTGGGATTCGATGATGGTCATGTCATTGAACATGAAGAGGTGATAGTTAAGTTCTCTCTTGTTGGAGATGTATTTAATTATCATGAATTTACTTGCCGCTATCAGTCCAAACCTGGATGTTGTCCATGTCTTACTGCAAGCGAACATGGATAGTGCTGAACATTGTACAATCAGTAGTGAACATTCCCATAGCAGACGTTATGATCAAGGGAAGGTCATTGAAGCAGATGAAGACGATTCAATATCAGACACTACCCTGAGGAATTCTGGGGTTGAGAGGATTGACATCCAATAACTACACAATCTTTCTTTGTGCTAGGTATGATTTTAACCAGTAGAGAGTTCTCCCCTTGATTGTCATTGACTTCAATTTGCAAGAGCATTCTGATGCCCTACTCAGGTGAATGCTATCTTGATCTCAAGAGTTCTAAGGAAAGGTCACTAAACCCAAAATGTTAACTCTAATTTATGTCTCCTGATGCTTCCAGACCTGCTGAGTTTTTCCTGCCATTTCTGTTTTTGTTTTGTTGATATCAAAGGCAGTCACTTACACCTCGCCTCTGGAGTTCAGCTCTTTTGTCCATGTTTAAACCAAGGCTGTAATGAGGTCAGGAGCTGTGTGGCCCTTGCAGAATCCAACTGATTACCAGTGAGCAGATTATTTTCTCACGAGCCTTTGTGGACTTCATGAACTGAATGGCCTCCTTCGCAATAATTCTAACTTTGTATGAACTGTAATTTTCCTTGACTGGTATTTTCTATAATCATTTGCATTTTACATTTGCACATCTACACTTTTCACCCTACCAATTCATTTCTAGTCTTGTCTCATCAAATATTTTACTCCATCTTTTAAAAGTTTGGCAAAGTGTGTATAAGGATAAGTGTTAACTGATAGGTATATGCAATGTGGATCATTGAAGCAAATGACCAACATATATTTAAACAATGTCAGTCATGTGGTCTGTTTACATGATTGACACTTGTACCTTGGAGATAATTTGACAGGCCTGAAACTTATAACATTCAACCTGTGTTTGTCAAATCAATTCCTTAATCAGTTAATTAATTGTCTCATCACCTTGGGACATCAAATTGTCAACCTCAAGAAATTTGTTGAAATGCATGTCTAATTCTCAAGATGTTTGTCTTACTTGATGCTTTAATTTTGTATTATATATGCAGATTTCATTCATTCTCACTCAACTCCAAGCTGCCATTATCAACATAACAGCACTGTCAGGTGGCATTGCCTGTGCACCTCCACTTTCACCCACTGCCAGAGGAGGATGTATGTTTTTTAAAATAATATTTTGTTTGAAATGTACTATATATTTTAAATTGAAAAAATATTGTACTGTTTGTTTGGATTTAAATGTGAGAAATGTGCCTGCAAACCATTTTCAAAAAAGGTTTCTGATTGTCCACATCAGAATTATCTCTAGCCTTGTTACTCAGAGATCTATGACTTGCCACTCAGTCAAAGAATAGCTTTGATGATAGACTGAACAAATTCTATATGACAGACTTCCTTTACTATCTGGTTGAGGAAACAGCTTGTACTTACTACTTATCAAGGTAATTTAGGTGGTATCTTACTAACCCAGTGTATATCTATATTCCTTAGGGGTGCAATGTGCTTAGGAAAAAAATACATGCCTTACAAACAGAGTAATTTGGTTTCGCTTATGGTGCAGACCTGCTTAAAGTATACATGTAAAACATTAAATTGACTCTTCTTTTGTGCAAATAAAGGTTTGGTTACAGGTACAGAGCCTCTTTAGCCTTAATGTCAGATCAGAAATAGGATTGTCACACTATCTTATGCTGAAATCTGTGCTTGCTACTGATAGAGCAATTTGTGAGGTTCTGCTGAGAATTATTTATACTTCTGCACAAGTGGCCTAGGTAACCTGTGTCAAAATTAAATAAATCTTTTGACAGATTAGTCATTCAACTAGCTCATTATAGATCTATCTCTTCCAGATATGAACCAGCAGCTTCTCATTATGGAGATGTTCATTATCACTTTGTTATCACGAATCTACTATCGGAGAAAATACAATCAACAACAAATAGATGAATTGCAACCTCCAGTAAAAACACAAGAGAACCAAAACCTCTCAAATGGTACCAAAACAGAAGCTGAAACTATGAGAGTGTAAAATATCTTTTTCATGGAAAGGGTTGATGATCTGTCATTGACAGTTTCTCAGTCTTCATTTTGGCTTCTCAGACAACTCAAAAATTTGTTTAGATTCACAATTTTCATGACTTCAATGGGGAAAAAGTTTCCTGTTCCTGTATATAATGGATATCTGGACACAGTGAATGCAGAACAAATATGTGGAGGTAAACACATGCCATAAATAAATCCACTCTAGCAGTTTTTAAAAATTTTATTGATGGGATGCCCTTGAACTGCATGGTTTGGTAGGCAGTTCAAGGTCAACTATATTCCTTTGCATCTGGAGTCACACATAGGTCACAGAGCAGATAAGGATAACAGGTTTTCTTCCATAAAGGACACTAGTGAATTAGATGAGTCTTTATAACGATGGTTGCATGGCCACTACTAGGCTAGCTTTCAATTTCAGATGTGTTGAATTCAAATGTTATTATTTGCCATAGCGAGATTCAAACCAATATTCCTCTAACATGAGCCTGGAGTTTAGGATTACTAGAGCAGTGACATTACCACTATGTAACCACCTCCATTTCTGTATTTGCTGTACCCATTTTGACTATATCAGATATAGATCTGAAGTATAGTCTAGACTATTCACCAATTTCACACAATTTTAGAGAAACTCAATAAGAGCCAGAGTCTTTGTCTTTGCTTATGGTTTAGCTCTGATTGAAATGGCTATGTGAAGGGCTTTTACATCATCAAATGAAGATATAATCCAAGTAAAAATGCAAAAGGTAAATGTCACCTCAGCTACAACACGCGCTGTAATGACATCTGATGAATCTTCATCCACAAATGAAGGATTTTGGGTATTTAGCATCATGGTATCACTCACTGAATGTCACACCTGTATGCTACTGAATAAATCTGGAGGAAGTGTGGAGAGCAAATCCAACATTTTGGTGGCAATTTCTGGACCTAGAGTTATTTTGTTTTCATACCAAACTCCAAACAGAATAATGGCAGGCCAGAGACTACTTATTGCTTCTGGTTAGAATCTCACAGTGCTAAATGCAATCAATTTTGAGGAAGAAGGGAGGGATCAAAGATGTCATCAACTGAAGACCCTGAGGAACAAATAATACTTAAAGGAGGTCTCTCCTCAGTTTTTAATTAACTGTATTCTGGTCCACTCTTGCAGCTGCCTGGTAATATATCACTGAACAGTGGGGAAAGGGAAGAAGGAGGCAAATATGGTAGCTAACCTGAGCCTTGACACCTCCATTAGTAAATGCTGGTGTAGCATAGACTAGCAGTTCTAAGGAAAGGATATTTAATTTGGATCAATGAAGTTGAGATTGCCTTATTTCATCTCTTAATTGTGCCCATTTACTACAGCTATCACAATTAATCTGAACTTCATGTCGTTCCAGCTTTTGTTAAAATTGAAGGGCTCTTGTCAGAATAGTATCACAACTAGAGTCGAAAAGTGTGGCACTGGAAAAGCAAAGCAGGTCAAGCAGCATCCAAGGAGCAGGAGAGTTGACACTTCAGGCATAAGGTCTTCTTCATCCTGGTGAAGGATGCAGTCCTCACTTTCTCCTAGTGTCACAAATAGCCAGGAGGCCCAAGTTCAAGTCCAACCAGCTCTAGAGATGTCTATTAACATCTCTGAACAAATTAACTTAGAAAATATCTGATAATGAAGCCTATTCTGTGCTCTCGGGTGCAGTGGTACAGTCTCTACATCTCCGAGGCAAAGTGCCACTTGCTCCAAAGGTATGTAATAACAGGTTGATTCTAAAAATCCCAGTGCTGCCCAGTCTATTGTAACTAGTACATTGTTGCACACAACATTTTCTATGCTGGTCAAATCAATCTCTTTTTTTATAATCAATCTGTTCAGTTGGCAAACATTTACTTCCTCAAATAGCATGATATTAATTTCTGATTTTGTTCCTAGTCCTCGTTTGTGTACTTTGTTTTTACTTATGAAGTTTATTCACGTGTAATTAATGTGTAATGAGAGAGTTTACTTTTAAACCACAATGAACTTAATCAAAAACAGCATTTATAAATTACACAAGTTTCAGAAACCTACAAAACAGCACGTAGCAGAAAACAAGTTCTAAGAAATACTGCTTATACTTATGACCTGAAAATGCTGTAATTCTCATTTTCACTTTGAAACCATATTCTTTTCTCAATGGCAAATTGCAGCATACTGTGAGACGATTATTTGTATATTAAGCCTAGTTCAAAAGCAACTCTTTTCATGCATGAAGATTAATTTCTAGTAAGCGAAACGTGAATCTGAGGTACTGAAACAATTGCTGATATGCAAATAATCTATTTTGCAGAATTTATTTTTGGAAGAAGACATTATTAGATCTAACTATTTTCAACAAAATTAGCAGCATTTTGTAAAAAACAAACTATTGTTGAAATCTGGTGCACTAATTATATATTCCTTCACTGAATGATGTGTTCACAGGAGTTATCTGATAATGCCAAATCAAATAGATGAGGTATTAAAGTTCATACATTTGTATTATTAAGTTCTGTAATGAAGACATGCCAAATTAAAGTAAATAATATTGTCTGATTGTTATTCACTTTCATATACAGCAATAATGTGTGAACTTAGTGTCAAGTGAGCATATTTCATTCACTCTACAAAATTCAGATTAAAAAATTGAATACATATGCATGTGTTCCTTATGCATGTACTTATATAACTTTTACCTGACATTAGTTTTGTGCCTGTTAATAAGATCAAATAAATTTATTTTAAATTGTGGTCTAATAGTTAAAGGAAAAACAATACACTACCTTTTCACAGTTCCAGGAGTTATGATATATGGGAGTATCCCTAAAACAGTTATGCTCTATTGTTTTGCTATTATTGTAACATAGACAATTGTAATGAGCAGATTCCAGAAAAGGCCCCAGCTTGTTACAACCAGACCTCTAGGGGAGCACCCAACATTATCATGTTTCTAGATGGGATACATCAAATTGTCAAGCACCTTGATGAGGGTTGAAATGTTTCCTCATCTTTTTCACCCATGTATTCAGTTGATTGTAAAAGGGTTAATTTACAAAGGATCTTTCCCATGTGGATATGTTTCTGTCAGACCAAATGAATATATATTTTAAAAGGACCTATTTCAACCAGGTTTTCTTAAGTTAACAGAAGAGTGAGTGCACTAGTTGCTAAAATGTGAGCAATATACATACACAGATTAGAAATGAGAAGTGAGTCCAAACAAAAATGAAAGCTAATTGATATACAGGTCGGTCAGGAATACATGGTGTAATGTTGGCAGTTGAACAGTTAGGTTTGAGTTGTTTAGCTTTACAGGCTAGTTGAAATCCTTTCATCCTGTTTCTTTTTGACAGTGGCTGACGGGCAGCACTCAGAGCAAGAGAGCCCTTCCTTTGTTCTGTTTCCTCTTGATTGGTTTGCTGACTAGTTGACTTCTAACATTCAGAGCAAGGGAGTCCTCTATCTACATCAAAGAGGTGACCAGTAGGATGTCTCTTCAACTGTGATCTTCACATCACATTAAAGTTCAAACCCAGGCTAATATACACAAGGACCTACCCTCACTAGCAAAATATCTTCCACTAGCACATACAGACCAGGACTGAATTGGCTTTTTACCCCTGTTATTATGCTTGAAAGGGGAAGAAACAGATTGCTGCGCTTTTCTTTCATAACATTCGCAGTCTGAGTTAACCCCCAAGAGCTTACAGTTCAAGTTAGTAATGCATTTTCTCCCCTTTAATTCCATCCGCTGGAATTCCTTAACACTTCATCAGGAATGATATTTCATGGCCTTTCTCTCTCTCTCTCTCTCTCTCCAGAAAACACTAAATTCATATCCATTGACATTTTGGCTAAATCACTTACCTTTTTTTAAAAAACATTGAAACTAAAGTTGAATGCATCTATCGTTGACCTTGGGTGATGATCTGTTATCATGATAGAATACACCAGCTCAATTGTGCACAGCAAGGTCCCCCAAACTGCAAGAGATTTATGACTCGATAATTTGTTTCTGTCTTATTAGTTGAGGTATAAATATAGAACTGTTTCTTTCTTAATAAATAATTGTGCTATATTTTCTTTCATGCCCAATACAATTTGTTTGAGATTGAAGAGAAATGGAAAATTGATGGATTTTATCCTATTAAAAACATGGGGAGGAACAATTAGAACACAACAGAGGTCAGGGAAGGTTAAAGGAAAGGAAAATTAGAAATCACAAAGCATAGAGCCAGAAGAGGCTAAATATCGGAATGGAGGATAAAGGATCAAGAGCTCTGTCCATCATTTGATATCCAGCCCCCACAGTGTCTGTATCCTTTTCATGTTTTAGCTTTCAGTCAGAGTTAACATCTATTCTACTAACAATACCTCTTGATGCCCACTCTGGATCTTTGCCAGGATTCCAAAATTTTGGGTTGAGACTGCATGTGGGATTGTGAGCTGAAATTTTGGGGTTGTAAGCTATGAGCTCAAGTTTCACCCTCTTCTCCCTGCACTCTCACATCTTCTTTCTGCCACTCATTAACCTCTTAAGTATTCTCCCCCAACCGTCAGACTTCTCAGTTTTCACCAACAGTGAGAATTTTCAAGCCTTGCAATGGGATCATAGTTCAATAAAGTTTGGCAAGCACTGTCCATGATTTTTCACTTTTCTTCAACCATTACCCGGAATTATTGATTATGCCTCTTATTTCATTCCTATCTTAGTATCATAGAGATGCACAGCATGGAAACAGACTCTTTGGTCCATGCTGACAAGATATCAAAACAATCTAGTCCCACCTACCAGCACCCGGCCCATATCCCTCCAAACCCATCTTATTCATATACCCATCCAGATGCCTTTTAAATGTTGCAATTGTATTAGCCTCCACCATTTCCTCTAGCAGCTCATTCCATATACGTACCACCCTCTGCATGAACAAGTTGCCCCTCAGGTCTCTTTTATATCTTTCCCCTCTCACCCTTAATCTATGCCCCCTAGTTCTGGACTCACCCACCATAGGGAAAAGACTTTGTCTATTTATCCTATCCATGCCCCCTCATGATTTTATAAACCTCTATAAGGTCACCCCTCAGCCTCTGATGCTCTAGCCTATTCACCTTCTCCCTATAGCTCAAATCCTCCAACCCTGGCAACATCCTTGTAAATTTTTTCTGAACATTTTCAAGTTTTACAACATCTTTCTGATAAGAAGGAGACCAGAACTGTACAGCCGCAACATGACCTCCCAATTCCTGTACTCTATACTCTGACCAATAAAGGAAAGCATACCAAATGCCTTCTTCACTATCCTATCTACCTGTGACTCCACTTTCAAGGAGCTATGAACCTGCACTCCAAGGTCTCTGTTCAGCAACACTCCCTAGGAACTTATCATTAAGTGTAGAAGTCCTGCTAAGATTTGATTTCCCAAAATGCAGCACATCACATTTATCTAAATTAAATTCCATCTGCCACTTCTTAGCCCATTGGCCCATCTGATCAAGATCCCATTGGAATCTGAAGTAACCTTCTTCACTGGCCACTTCACTTCCAATTTTGGTGTCATCTGCAAACTTACTAACTATACCTCTTATGATTAGATTAGATTCTTTACAGTGTGGAAACAGGCCCTTTGGCCCAACAAGTCCACACCGACCCTCCAAAGAGAAACCCATCCAAACCCATTCCCCTACCCTATATTAACTCCTGACTCATGCACCTAACACTGTGGGCAATTTAGCATGGCCAATTCACCTGATCTGCACATCTTTGGATTGTGGGAGGAAACCGGAGCACCCAGAGGAAACCCACGCGGACACAGGGAGAAATTGCAAATTTCACACAGACAGGTGGGAATCGAACCCAAGACCCCAGTGCTTTGAGGCAGCAGTGCTAACCACTGAGCCACTGTGCCGCCCACGTCCAAATCATTTATGTAAATGATGAAAAGTAGTGGACCCAGCACTGATCCTTGTGGCACTCCATTGGTCACAAGCCTCCAGTCTGAAAAACAACCGTTCACCACCACCTTCTGTCTTCTACCTTTGAGCCAGTCCTGGATCCAAATGGCTAGTTCTCACTGAATTCAATGAGACCTAACATTGCTAACCAGTCTCCCATGGGGAACCTTGTCAAATGCCTTACTGAAGTCCATATAGATCACATCTACCACTCTGCCCTCATCAATCCTCTTTGTTACATCTACAAAAAACTCAATCAAGTTTGTGAGACATGACTTCCCATGCACAAAGCCATGTTGCCTATCCCTAATCAGTCCTTGCCTTTCCAAATACATGTACATCCTACTCCTCAGGACTCCCTCCAATAACTAGCCCACCACCGACATCAGCCTCACTGGTCGATAGTTCCCTGGCTTGTCCTTACCACCTTTTTAAAACAGAGGCACCATGTTAGCTAACCTCCAGTCTTCCGGCACCTCACCTGTGACTATCGGTGATACAAATATCTCAGTAAGAGGCCAGCAATCACTTCCTTAGCTTCCCACAGAGTTGTAGGGTACACCTGATCAGGATCTGGTGTTCATCCACTTTTATGCGTTTCAAGACATCCAGCACTTCCTCCAATGTAATTTGGACATGTTTCAAGATATCACCATTTATTTCCCTACATTCTGTATCTTCCATGTCCTTTTCCACAGTAAATTCTGATTCAAAATACCTGTTTAGTATCTCTCCCATTTTCTGCGACTCCACACAAAGGCTGCCTTGCTGATCTTTGAGGGGCCTATTCTCTCCTTAGTTACCCTTTTGTCCTTAATGTGTTTATAAAAACCCTTTGGATTCTCCTTAACTCTATTTGCCAAAGCTATCTCATGTCTCCTTTTTGCCCTCCAATTTCTCTCTTAAGTGTACTCCTGCTGCCTCTATGCTGTTGGGACGGACCCGTAGGGTCTCGTCTCCACGTGTTCTTTGGAAGGAGAGATCACACCGGCTAGAGTGTGGAGCAAAAACACCGTTTATTACAGAATCAAGACTGGCAAACTATACAACGAATTCAAGAGCATGCAATTCGTTGGAGAAGGCGTTCTGTCTTCCTCTTCGGACCCGGTGCAGTTATACTTCGCGCTTCTTCGAGTTCCCGGTCAGGTTCCCCTCGTTCGGTTCTCTCATTGGTCGGTTCACCTGTCTGTGAAGGGATTAGTGTCTCTATTGGTTGCCCCGAGATACCTGTCCAGCTCCTGCTGTGCTGAACAATGGGTAGTCATCCTGGGTTCAGCAGTTTCCGATCTTGTAATTCAAAAGTTTATTGTTTGGAAGGGTTTCCTCATTGCTATGCGTCTGGCTGTCTGGGCGTTCACAATAGTTCTCCATAGTTGAATATACAGGTATTATCATTTAACACCAGACCCGATGGAGTTTGACGTCAGCGGAGGCATTAACAAGTACTTTATTATTAAGTGTAGTATCGGTGCGATTTACACTATCCGATAGTTACCGGTTTCCTTTATTAACAATGAGACTGTAACAGGATGATCTGAAACTGACGGACATGTTCTAATCCCCAAGGAATGTGGCCTCAGGCAGACAGTCCTGCAGTGGCTGGGTTTACTTTACATGGCTGTGTTTCAGCTGTTACCTGACAATGTCTGCTTTAATAATGGTGCTCCCCTCCCTAGCCCCAATGTAGGTACCCCGATAGCAGATTATCCCCAACAATGCTCTTCTAAAGATTCACTCAATCTATTCTGTCTACACCTGACATATGCTTCCTTTGTTTCCTTAATCAAACCCTCAATTTGTTTAGTAATCCAGCATTCCCTACACCTACCTCAGCCTTTCCTTTCACCCTAACAGGAATATACTGTCTCTGGACTCTCATTATCTCATTTCTGAAAGCTTCCCATTTTCCAGCCATCCCTTTACCTGTGAACATGTGTCTCCAATTAGCTTTTGAAAGTTCTTGCCTAAAACCATCAAAATTGGCCTTTCTTCAATTTAGAACTTCAACCTTTAGATCTGGTCTATCCTTTTCCATCACTATTTTAAAAGTAATCGAATTATGGTCGCTGGCCCCAAAGAGCTCTCCCACTGACACCTCAGTCACCTGCCCTGCCTTATTTCCCAAGAGTAGGTCTTCTCTAGTAGGTACATCCACAAACTGAATCAAAAAATTTTCTTGTACACACTTAACAAATTCCTCTCCATCTAAACCCTTCACACTATGGCAGTCCCAGTCCGTGTTTAGAAAGTTAAAATCCCCGACCAAAATCACCCTATTATTCTTACAGATAACTGAGATCTCCTTACAAATTTGTTTCTCAGTTTCCCTCTGACTATTTGGGGGTCTATAATGCAATCCCAATAAGGTGATCATCCCTTTCTTATTTCTCAGTTCAACCCAAATAACTTCTCTGGATGTATTTCTGGGAATATCTTCCCACAGTACAGCTGCAATGCTATCCCTTATCAAAAACAGCACTCCCACTCCTCTCTTGCCTCCCTTTTTGTCCTTCCTGTAACATTTGTATACTAGAACATTAAGCTGCCAGTCCTGTCCCTGAGCCATGTTTCTGTAATTGCTATCTTGTCTGCTCACTTGGATAATGATACCTCTAGTTTTATACACAATTCATTGATATTCATTGTGAATGAATATGGTCCCACAATTGGATGATAATGGACATTGCCAGACACTTTCACCCATTTAGTCTCTGTTTTCTCCCTTCTAAGCATCTTTTAATCCAATTTCTAACACTTAATTGTAATTCTGATTATGTTGTGTTCTCCTGTGTGGTACCTGGAACATGGAACATAAAACTATACAACACAAGAACAGGCCATTTGGCCCTTTGTGTCTCTGCTGACTATAATGCCATTCTAAACTAATCCCATCTGCCTGCACATGGTCTGTATCCTTCTATTCTCTGCCTGTTCATGTGTCTCATGAATGTGTCTTAAAGCTTGCTATTATATTTGCTTCTATCACCTCCCCTGAGAGCATGTTTCAGGCACCTATCATCCTCTGTATAAAAAAAACTCGCCTCACACATCTCCTTTAAACCTTTCCCCTTTCACTTTAAACTATGCCCCATAGTATTTGACAGTTCCACCCAGGGAAAAAGCTCTGACTACCCACTCTATCCATGGCTCTCATAATTTTATAGACTTCCATCACATCACTCCTCAGCCTCTTACAGTCTGGCAAAAACATTCCAAGTTTGTCCAAACTCTCTTTGTAGTTAATAGACCCCAATCCAGGCAACATTGTGTAAATCCCTTTTGCACCCTCTACAAGGCCTAGATACCCTTCCAATGGTGTTGCACAAAAACTGCACACAATATTCCAAATGCAGTGTGACGAAGGTCTTATACAACTGCAAAATGATTTGCCAACCTTTACACCAATGCCCCAACCAATGAAGGCAAGCATGCCATATGCCCTCTTTACCACCTTATCCATTTGTGTTGCTACTTTCAGGGAGATAGGGATTGCACCCCAAGATCCCTCTCTATATCAGTGTTTCTAAGGGTCCTGCTATTTACTGTATACTTGCTATTTACTGTATGCTTGGTTTAACGTTCCAAAATACATCACCTCATACTTGTCTGAATTGAACTTCATCTGCCACTTCTCTGCCCAACTTTCCAACTGACCTATATCTTGCTGTACCCTTTGACACTATATCCTTTCCTCACTACCCTCAACACCATCAATTTTTGCTTTGCAAACTTTCTAATCATATTATCTACATTTTCTTTTAAGTCATTTGTATAACTTCTAAATAAGAGTTCCTAGCACTGTTCCTTATGGAACACCACTGGTCACAGACATCTTGTCAGAAAAACTCTCCACATCAACCTTTGTCTTCTATGATAAATCTAATTGTGTATCCAACTTATCAACTCACTATCAATCCCTTGTGACTTAATCTTCTGCATCAGCTGACCATGAGGGATCTTGTCAAATGCTTTTTAATAAAGGCATGTAGACAACATCCACTGACCTACCCTCATCAATCACCTTCTCACTTCCTTGAGAAAAATGCAATCACATTTGGCAGACAAGACCTCCCCCGCACAAAGTTATGCTAACTATCCCTAATAATACATTTTTCTTTTCTAAATTCGATTAGGTTCTGTCCCTAAGAATCTTCTCTGATAATTTCCCTACAACTGATTATCTCTGTTCCTATTCTTAAACAAAGGAACAACATTGGTAATATTGGTAATTCCCCAGCGTTCTGGGACCTTGCCTGTGGCTACAAAGGATATAAAGATCTCTGTAAAGGTCACAGCAATCTTCTCTCTTGCGCCTCTCTCTCTCTTTCTCTCTTCCCCCCCCCCCCCTCCCACTCCCATACACACACACACACACACACACACAATTGTGGGCTACATTCCATCAGGTCCTGGGACTTAATTATCTTAATGTTATTCATGACATCCAACAGCTCCTCCTTCTCAATGTTGACACTCCCTAATCTTAACATCTTCTATGCTCTTTTCTTTAGTGAAAACTAATGCAAAGTATTCATTAAGGACCTCACCCACTTCTTCTGGCTCCATGCATAAATTTCCTCCTTTATCTTTGAGTGAACCTACCTTTTCTCTTGCTGTCCTCTTGCTGCTAACATTTATATAAAATGCTTTGTGATTCTCCTTAGTTTGACTTGCCAAAGATATTTCATGGCCCTTTGTAGTCTTCCTAATTCCTTGTTTAAGTTCTATCTCGTTTCTTTTACATTCCTCAGGTGTTTTGTCAGATTTCAGTTTCCTAAACCATACATAGGCTTCCTTTTTCTTTTCAACTAATCTTTCAATATCTCTTGTCATCCAGTTTTACTGGATCTAGCCATCCTAATTTTTCATCCTTCCAGGAACATCCTGGTTCTGAAATCTGATTAAGTGGACTTTAGACTGGATTAACCCTCAAAGAGCCACCCCCAATCTAATTTCTCCAGTTCCTGCCTAATACTATTGTAATGTGCCTTCTTCCAAATTAGCACTTCCACCCAAGGACCAATCTTATCTTTATCCATAACATTTGTGGGTGGCATGGTGGCACAGTGGTTAGTACTGCTGCCTCACAGTGCCAGAGACCCGAGTTCAATTCCCGCCTCAGGCGACTGACTGTGTGGAGTTTGCACGTTCTCTCCGTGTCTGCGTGGGTTTCCTCCAGGTGCTCTGGTTTCCTCCCACAGTCCAAAGATGTGTGGGTCAGGTGAATTGGCCATGTAGTGTTAGGTAAGGGGTAAATATAGGGGTATGGGTGGGTTGCACTTCAGCGGGTCGGTGTAGACTTGTTGGACCGAAGGGCCTGTTTCCACACCGTAAGTAATCTAATCTAATCTATTTTAAAGGTTATGGAAATGTGCTCCACCACTGAAACTTCAATTACCTGGCCAGGCTTGTTCCCCAATAAAGGTCTAGAATTACCCCTAATTGGACTACATATTGCTTCAAGAAACCCTCCTGGATGCATTTAAATTCTGCCAGATTTAAGCCTAAGGAGTCTCAGACTATATTGGCTACAACAAAAGACTTCTTTAAAGCCTGGACTAGTATCGGGGCTGTGGTTTTTTTAGGGAGCTGGGATGAGCAGTCCTGCTCACCATGGCTAATCAGAAAGCAAACTGTTAAAATATTCAAAAACCTTTTGTTGGTGATCTCCATCTTAAGGTTGGGTTGCTGAAGACCTGTCTCAGCTAGGCCTAGCATATGTGGTACAAAAGTCACTCATGATAAATTATAATTGGAATTGTAAAACCATTGTCTTTTAATTGGACCTAAAATGATACAAAATTTAACATAATTTTGGACAAATGAACTGTTACCGCACCAACTTTGGAGAAGGTAAGAGAGTTGCATGGGTTTATATTTTACAATGGCTCTCTCTTCTGAGAAGCAAGACCTTTGCTTCCAATGGAGGTGAATGATATTCATCAGGGTTAGGAACAGTACCTTGACATTGCTTTTAGTGCACTCTGGTTCCCCCCAAAAATCAAGGGCTTTTGTAGCGCATTGGTAATTTCCTTATCTCTCGTGCAAAAGGCCCTGTTTCAGAGATATGTCCAAACATGTCAGAATAGGTGATTGAAAATACCTTCCCTCAAAATCAAGGAGGTCACAAATGACACCTGTGTAACAAGGCAGAACACTGAACTTAATATTATAGTTTACACTAGGATTTCCACTGTATACCTGTGCAGTTGACCAGTGATGCAGGTATATCTCAGCCGGGGTCACAATGCCTTAATCTGAAGACATCATCTGTGACAAGCTTACTTCAAATTTGAAACAGTAAGAGTTCAGTAGTCAAGGGCATTCTTTTCAGCTCTGTTGTCATAGTGATCGATCAGTGGCCACAACAGAAGTGGAGAGCATATGGAATGAAAGATATTATTTTGTCAGATTCGTAAAGTTTGCACAATTTGTATTTTGATTCTGTGAATCAGAGCTTTTATGGATTAAGAGGCGCATTGCAAAAGACTCATTCTTATTCCGAATCAATAATGCAATTTAGCTAGATCTATATTCACAATTAATCATGTGCACCTAGTGGCTAATGCATTGGGCAACGATGACATAGATATGTGCATCATGTAATTTAATTTTATGTAAGTTTTAAAATATTGATCACATGTAGAGTGATAAATGAAGACTTTAAAGTGGATTGCAGAATTAACCTGTGCCTGATAACCCGGTCTCCCATCTGGTGAGACCTCAATAGAGTGGTTCACTTTGTAAAATTATCTCTAATTTACATTGTATATTTTCCTGGATAATTGCTAGTATTTAGTAACTGTCATATAATGACATATTCATGTAACGTGTGCGTCAGTTACATTTTTGTTACTCTTTGAGATGCATCATAGCTTTCTTTTCAATGCTCAGTAATCTCCAAGTATAACAGCAAAGAAGAATTTAGAAAATAATTTTGAAAAGATTGAATGAGAAATAAAACATAGAATAGCAGGCCTGACAGATCAAGGCAGTAATTTCAGGAGCTAATGACTTTAATAAAACGCTCACCCTTCACAACTGTGATCTGTGACCTCAACACAACTTCTTTGATAGAATTGCTGCCAGATATTTATTTTATATAAAAACAAATTGTCCCTTTTTATTTATGTCAGGCATTTACTCAGTAGTCCTGGCGCTAAGCTGAAGAACATGCAGTTGTATGAATCTGTGACCGATCCTATGTAATTACTGTGTCACACTCTAATTATATTTGTAAGAAGTTGAACTAAATGTGTTAAATGCATAATAGATTACATTTTCCCCTCATTGCTTCAAATTGCAGGTTGTTTCATTTAACACAAAAGGATACTGTCTTATTAAATTTAGGTTTTTCATTAATAAAGTACACATTTGCGAGACATCTAAAAGACAATTGCTGATCCGTCAAAAAATTAAATCACAGAAGATAAATATAGATAGTGTAACACCCCATGAATCGCTTTGGCAAAGAGCTTCAGTACGAAGTGCAATTAACAGTGCTATATCATGGTTTAACTTGTCTGGTGATGTGATTAATGTTTAAAAGCTAAATTATATCAGGCTCCTGTGTATGTCAGGGTTAACATTATTAAATTTTGACATGAAGCACCACAATCAAAAGGCATTTTATGTCATTATCTCAAAGACAAAAATAATATAATGCTTGCAATGAACTTGAAAGAGTCATAACCATGGGTTGGTAGTTGCGACAAACTTTGTAGTTAATTATTGTCTGGTAATTATATTTAGTATTTATAGTTCTTGACAATGGAATGTATATTCAAACTTGAGATTTGATTGTAAACGACCTTTAATCGGACAAAACGTGTCTTTATTGGGGGTATTTGCGAGTACACATTATGGCATTTGAATAAAAGGAAAGCTCATACAGTAACACATTAGTAGGTAGACATTGCAGTCACGCAAGACATGAATTACTTTAAAAAATACCACAAGTGGTAAAACATCAGTAATTCTGAACACTGTAAATCTAGATTTACAGACATTTGTTTAGAATTTTTTAAAAATGTACCGGGTGAATCCAGTTCATTATGCAATGAGCAGGATAGACGTAAGGAGACTAATAGACTCAGTGCACTTGGATCTCCAAAACATATTCAATAAAATCATATCAATTAGGAGCAGGAGTAAACTATTTGGCCACTCAAGCCATTCAGTAAGTTAATCTAATGAGGCCTAATTCCACTTTTCTGCCATGCCTCCATAACATTTTGACTCTCTCACTGATCAAAAACCTGTCTAACTCTGTCTTTAGTGACACAGCCTCCATTAGTGTCTGGGGAAGCGAATTCTCAAGTCTTAACAATGTTATAAGAGTAAGAGAATCGTTCCAATGTTCAACTTAAATGGGAAATCTACAACTTTAAAAATATGCTCCCTAGACTCTTTAAATAAGTACATCTTGCATTCTTCTAAATGCCAATTAGGTTTCGGGCCTAACATGATCAATTTATCCTCATAAAATAATCCCCAAATATCAGGAATCATTTGAGTAAATGTCTGCTGAACTGTTTCCAATGTAAGTAAATACCTCCTAATGTAGCAACCAAATGATTCACAGTACTGTCTCACTTTGACTCTATAAAGCTAGAGCAAAACTTCCCAAATTTTATGCTCAACTCCTCTTACAACAAAGGCCAGCATTCCATTTGCCTTTCTAATCATCTGCATGGTACTTTCAATGTTCATGTACAGGACCACAGGTACCACATAATTCTCCAGTCTCCATCTAAATAATCTCATGTTTTTCTGTTCTTCCTGCCAAAGTGGACAAACACATATTTTTACACATTATACTCCCATGGCTAAACTTTTTCCCATTTGTTTAATATCTAAACCTTTTTGCACACTCTTTGTATCCTCTTCATAATTTGCCTGTCAATGTATCTTTGTATCAGCAGCAAATAAAGTTGTGCAGCACTCATCCCTATGGGACTCCGCTAGTTACATTTTTCTAACCCCAAATAACCCATTTATCCCAATTCTGCATCCTTTTTCATGCTAATATGCTGTTCCCAATACCATGAGTTCTTGTGCAATAAACTTTAATGTGACATCTTTTGTAAATTCAAATACACTACGTCTACTGTTCACCATTATTCACTATGCTTGTTAATTGTTCAATAAACACTAGTAAATTAGTCATATTTAGATTAGATTACTTACAGTGTGGAAACAGGCCCTTCGGCCCAACAAGTCCACACCGACCCGCCGAAGCGCAACCCACCCATACCCCTACATTTACCCCTTACCTAACACTACGGGCAATTTACACAAGACCATGTTGACTCTGATTTTTTATGATTATGATTTTCTAAATATTCTATTACTTAATGTTACATTTAAGAATTTTTCCTATTAGTGAGTTTTGAGTAGATTTGTAGCTCAGGTTGATGATAAGTATGTAAGTTAGCCCACTGAGCCGGAAGGCTTTTTTAGATGTTTCATCACCACGACTAGGTAACATCATCAGTGAGAGTCTCCGGTGAATTTTATGCCTGTATGTTGGTGTGCAAGGGAGAGAGACTGTGGGTTTGAGGGGGGCCCCCAGGTTTATGTAGTTTGGTAATCCATAGAAACATGGTGTGGTGGATCCATCTGGTTTCATATTTTGGAAATCTGTCCTGTTTAATTCTCCTGAATTTTTAAGTCCTGTTAGATGAGACTCTGTTTAGTATTGGGTCTCTCGCCACCTGCTAGTAAGTGTCGATATTTGTATTTGCCTTTTAAGCAGGAAACATGCCACGAGAGGACATGAACACCAACTAGCCACCAAAGGACATGACCCACTATCACTAGTTTCCATACATACAGACAAAGAAGATCACCACGTTGACTGGGCAACACTCACATCCAAGGACAGGCGAAACAAAGGCACGCATGAGAATTCTTAGAGGCATGGCATTCTAACCAGAACTCCATCAATAAATATATCGGCTTAGGTCCCATCTACCTTCCCTTGAAAAAAAGAACTAGAAATGACTTCATCCACCTTAAGAAACCAAGACCTTCAACAGAGATGGCTGCTTGGTGACAAAGGAGGAGGAAAACGACAACACACTCCTATTCCTAGACGTGACAGTTGGACATATACTTAACGGAAAGCTTCAAACCGCGCAGCTACAGAAAAACAACAAACATGGTCCAAATACTTAACTTCAGAAGCAATCATCCCAACACTCACAAATGGAGATGCGGCACGGTGGCACAGTGGTTAGCACTACTGCCTCACAGCACCTGAGACCCGGGTTCAATTCCCGACTCAGGCGACAGACTGTGTGGAGTTTGCACGTTCTCCCCGTGTCTGCGTGGGTTTCCTCTGGGTGCTCCGGTTTCCTCCCACAGTCCAAAGATGTGCGGGTCAGATGAATTGGCCATGCTAAATTGCCCGTAGTGTTAGGTAAGGGGTAAATGTAGGGGTATGGGTGGGTGGCGCTTCGGCGGGTCGGTGTGGACTTGTTGGGCCGAAGGGCCTGTTTCCACACTGTAAGTAATCTAATCTAAAAAAGACATCATTTCAACAAACTATATCACACTGCAGAACCAAGAACTACAAAAAGCAGAAGAAAAATATCTATACATTTTCAAGAAAAACAGGTACCCAATAAACACAATCCACAATTCCATAGAAAGAAACCCAGACAAGCAGACATAAGACAATGAAAAACTATATCAACATTACCTTAAATCAAAGACATATCAGAAATGATTTCCACACTACTCAGACCACTTGGCCATCATGGTAACCCACAAACCTGCCAACGCACTTAAACAGCGACCAATGAACCTAAAGGATCCATTAGATACTACCAGCAAAACTAACGTCATTTACAAAATACCATGCAAGAACTGTAAAAATACACTTCCTCGGACAAACAAGCATGAAACCTGCCACCCGGATTACATGAACACCAACTAGCCACTAAAAGACATGACCCACTATCACAAGTTTCCAAATATACAGACAAAGAAGGACACTACTTTGACTGGGACAACACACACATCTTAGGACAGGTGAAACAAAGCATGCACGAGGATTCTTAGTGGCATTGCATTCTAGCCAGAATTCCATCAATAAACACATCGATACAGATCCCATCTACCTACCTTGAAAAAAAACTGAAAATGACATCACGCATCTTAAGAAGCACGACCTATAAACAGAGAAGTGGGACATACTGCCATCACTTCACTGGAGTCTCACTGATGATGTTACTAGTCATGGTGACGAAACATCTGAAAACAAACCTTCCAACACAGTGAGCTAACTTACTTAATTTTTCCTATGCCGGATGGTAGGCTAACTAGCCTACAGTGTCCTGCTTTCAGTCTTCCTTCTTTCTTGAACAGAGATATAGCATTTGTCATTTTCCAATCTGCTAGGACCTTTCAAAAGTCCAGGGAATTTGAGAAGATTGCAACAACTATAACAAATATCTATGCAGCCACTACTTTAACACATTAATTTTTCTGTTCATTTTTCACTTTTCCTTGCTGCTTGTTAATACTTTGCAGTATTATAGTTGTTTTCTTTCTGTTTTCTCCTATCCTTCCTTAATTCTGCATGGATGATGTAAACATCTCAGAGTCTCTCCTTCTCAATTTTTTGTAGAGAGTTACGAAATAGCTCCTTAAATGTTTACAGTGATTCCTCACCACACTATTCATTAACCTATTTTTCCAGTCCATTTTCAACCTACTGTCTACTTTTGCTAATATTGCCTTTTTTGAAGCTTAAGACAGGAAGTTTAGAATGAAGAACAAATAAGAAAGAACAATATAGCATAGGAACAGGTCCTTTGGTCCTTCAGGCCTGCCGCCGACAGATTTTGCCCTTCCATACTAAAACTATCTTCACTTATCATATCCCTCTATTTCCTTCCTATTCATGCATTCGTCCAAGTACTTTTTGAATGCTGCTGTTGTGTCTGCTTCCACCACCTCCTTTGGCAGAGTGTTTTAGGCACTCACTACCCTTTTTGTGAAAAACTTACCTCGCACATCTCTTTTAAACATTCCCCCCACATCCACAACCTGTCTCCCCTAATAATTGACCCCTCCACCCTGGGAAAAACTCTATTCTTGCCATTCACAATCTATAAACGTTTATCAGGGTGCTCCTTAATCTCCTGCTCTCTAGTGAAAACACAAACAGTCTATCCAACGTTTCTTCATCGTTAAAATTCCACATATCAGGTAACATCCTGGGAAACATTTTCTGTACTCTCTCCAAAGCATCTACATCCTTCTGTTAACATGGTGACCAGAACTATGTGCAATATTCCCAGTGCCCTAACTAAATGTTCTCTAAAGCTACAACATAACTTGATATCCTTGCATGCAATGTACCTTCTAATGAAGACAAGCATAGCCCTTTATTACTGCCTTATCTACCTGTGCTGCCAACTTCAGTGATTTGTGGATCTGCACATCCTGATCCCTCTGCATAGCTATAGTCCTAAGGGTTCTGCCATTTACAATATAATTTCCACCTGTGCTTGACTTTCCAAGACACAGGTCATTCTGCTATAATGCAACAGTTGTGTTCCTCTGCAACCTCGTGCTATAAAAAATTGCGTTATAGGAAACTGCTATAGAAATCGTGCTGTAGAAGATCACGCTATGGAAAATCCGCCATAACGCAAACTTTCTGCTGAATGGGTATGTAACGATGTCTACAATTCATTAATCGGGTTATAGTCAATTCGCACTGGTGAAATGCACATTATAGAAGAACTACCTGTACATCACCTAACATTTGTCTGGATTAAATTGCATCTGCCATTTTTCAGTCCTCCAACTGTTCCATATCCTGCTGTACCCTCTGAAATTTTCTACTCACTATTGGCAACTCCTCCAATCTTTGTATCGTCTGCAAACTTATTAATTAGTCCAGCCACATTTTCTTCAAATCATTTATGTAGACCATGAACAGCAGAGGTCCCAACACTTGTGGAACACCACTAGTCACAACCCTCCATTCTGAAAAGCATCCTTCCACTGCTACCCTCTGTCTCCTAAGACTAAGCCAGTTCTGTATCCATCTTGCCAGCTCATCCTAATACCATTTGCCTTCATCTTTTGTTCCAGTCTGCCAAGAGCGACCTTGTCAAAGGTTTTGCTCAAGTGCATGCTTTTCTCTCATCAATCATATTCATCATTTCCTCAAAAAAATGAACAAGTTAGTGAGGCACAACCTCCCCTGCACAAAATCTTGCTTTCGTTAGTCAGTCCTTTTGCTTCTAAATGCATGTGGATTTTGTTCCTCTGAACCTTTTCCAATAATTTTCCTCACCAGCAATGTAAGGTTCACAGGCCTGTAATTTCTTGGATTATCCCTGCTACTTTTCTTAAACAATAGGACAACATAGTCCCCAGTCCTCTAGAACCTCACCTGTGGCCAGAGGATACAAAGGTGTCTATCAATGTTCCAGCAATTTGTTCTTTTGCCTCCCTCAATATTCTGGCATGGATCCCATCAGGACCCAAGGTTGTGTCTACTCTTTTAAGATGTACAACACCTCTTCCTTTTCATTAGCAATTTGGCTTAGAAATTAAACCAACCCTTCCCTGAGATCATCCTCCACCAATTCCTTCTCTTTGGTGAATCCCAACACAAAAATATTCATTAATAACAAGATCATAGCTGATCTGCCTTAGGCCCCAACACTTCATTCATGTCAGTTCATCATAGCTGGAAAAATACAGCACATCAGGCAGCATCCGAGGAGCAGGAGAATCGACATTTCAGGCATAAGCCCTTCATCAGTCATGTTCACCATAGTTCTCAATTAACTGAAATTTTCATTCTCTGGGGTTGAGAATTTTAGACATACACTACCCTCTGGGAGAAGAATTTCTGGTGCATCTCAGTTTAAATCATTGCTTATGCTGTACCTCTGTCCCTTAGTTCATGATTCACCACTACTGCAGACATCTTCTCAACATCTCCTCTGTTAAACACCTCAGAAACTTCTATGTTTCAATAAGGTCGCTCCTAATTTTTCTGAACTCTGATGAATAAAGATCTAACTGTTAGCTCTTTTTTAATAAGTCAATCCCTTCACCACAGTAGTCAGCCCAGTGAAACACTTTTGAATTGGTCCAATGCTAATACGTCCTTTCTTAAATATGAGGACAAAAATGAATACAGTATTAGTGTGGCCTCACTAATACCCTGTACAGTTGTAATAAGACCTCACTATGTTTGAATTCCAATCTCTTAGCAATAAAGACCAAAAGCACATTTATCTTCTTAATTACTTATTGCACCAGCATGGCAATCTTTTGTATTTCATGCATAAGAACACCCAGATCTTACAGTGCTGCACATTTTAGAATCTGTGTATATTTAAACAATTATTTGCCTTTTGATTCTAACTACCAAAGTGCAAAGCCTCACATTTCCTTACATTAAAATCCATCTGCCAAGTGTTTGCCCAAATATTGTCTAATATTGTGAAACAGGGTAGGGCAAATAAGAAATTATATGTTTCAACAGAATGGCAATCCTCCATGAAGGAAATTGATGAGACTAAAGTTCTTCCAGCTATTACAATAGAGCTATTGCCTGTTTCATCAGGAAAGATGTCTTCAGTGAAGGAAATCCAATAAGATAAACCATCCTCCAGTTTAAGGGGTTTATAGAGTTCATACTGTCTTGAAGAGTGTCAAAGTCATCAGTCTTCAATACAGAGACCTACCATTTTCCAAGTCTGATGAGAAT
This sequence comes from Hemiscyllium ocellatum, assembly GCF_020745735.1. Taxonomy (NCBI): domain Eukaryota; kingdom Metazoa; phylum Chordata; class Chondrichthyes; order Orectolobiformes; family Hemiscylliidae; genus Hemiscyllium; species Hemiscyllium ocellatum. The sequence goes on along the minus strand of NC_083412.1, from coordinate 43,033,792 downwards.
GCAATCTGGGAGAATAGTGAAACTTTGTGAAGTCAGAAGTTTGGAAGGTGTGGTGGGGAGTGGATGGAAATGTGCAAGAACTAATTATACATAATGCATAGATATAAATAATGGAAAAAAAAACTTGGGGGACATGTTGTATAAAGATGTAAGGGTCTACAAATGCCACAAACAGCAACAGAATATAGTTAAGAAGGCTATTGAAATGCTGGCTTTCATTATCTAAAGGGCTGGAGCATGGGGCTGCAGTTATACAAAACACTACTTGGGTGCCACTTAGAGTATTGTGAGCAATTTTATATACCTGGATTAAAGATGATTTGGAGTTGCTGGTATTGGAGTGGGGTGAAAGTGAGGACTGCAGATGCTGGAGATCAGAGCTGAAAATGTGTTGCTGGAAAAGCGCAGCAGGTCAGGCAGCATCCAAGGAACAGGAGATTCGACGTTTCGGGCATAAGCCCTTCTTCAGGAATGAGGAAAGTGTGTCCAGCAGGCTAAGATAAAAGATTGGGGTGTACAAAGTTAAAAGCCACACAACACCAGGTTATACTCCAACAGGTTTATTTGGAAGCACTGGCTTTCAGAGTGCTGCTCCTTTAGATTACATTGAAAGTTGTACGTCTATCAAAAGGTTCCTGCAACAGCCATGCTCAATTATACCTTTTGAAGAAACTGTGTTTTGAAGGAGTTCTGAAGAAGGGACGCTGGACCTGAAATATTAACTCTGCTTTCTTTCCACATATGCTGCCAGACCTGCTGAGTTTTTCCAACAATTTCTGTTTTTGTTTCTCATTTCTAGCACCTGTATCTCTTTGGGCTGTTTTTTATTGGAATAGTTGACTTCCACAAGTATATATTCCTTGTCTTGCAAATCACTTCAAGAATCTTAACTTGCCTGATGTCATAGTAGGCAAGATTTTGCTGACAAAAGCTGATTGAGAATCAAAAACATACTGACGGTTATCTTACTACAGATATGGAACATTGTTCTTTAATTCATTTAAGAATCAACTGTCTGGATTAGAGTGTACCAGGTTTCCAGTGTTTGTATTGCATGGCATTGGCTTTATTTTGTAGCTCAACAGTGCACGTCGATCTTTTATTTTTTCTTTTAATTAAATCAATCTTAGATTTTTTATATCTTGAAAGAGCTTACAATCTGATCAAAAATAATTTGGCTCAGTTTTCTTGGTGATTAACGCCCGATCTTTAAATCTATACACTGTCTGTACTTAGACAAACTGCTACCGCTTAGGAGTGAGGATGTCTTTCACTGCCCAAATTCTCTAAAGTTAGTCTTCAAACAGCATTCCAAATAATTGTCACCAGGATAATGGAGTCTTTTCTAAATGACTATTGCTACCACTATGATCTGAGCTTGCCTTGAACTGGATGTATTACCTGATGCGGCAATGCTGATGTTATCTGCCGTGACACAAGAAGTTGGCCATAGATAATATGGTATTGAAGAATTCAGGCACTTAATACAACTGAATAAACTTTAATCCTCGGACACACATTTGATAACTACAAGACTCTTTCAGTTAGATCAGCAAGTGTGTTTTTTCTATACAAGACAAGCAGGCCTTGTATTGCAAGGTTTGTAGCTCAGGTTGAGGTTTAGGGTGTAGGTTTGCTCGCTGAGCTGTAGGTTTGATATCCAGATGTTTCATTACCTGGCGAGGTAACATCATCAGTGGCGACCTCCAAGTGAAACAAAGCTGTTGTCTCCTGCTTTCTACTTATATGTTTCTATAAATAGAAAGCAGGAGACAACAGCTTCGCTTCACTTGGAGGTAACCACTGATGATGTTACCTAGCTAGGTAATGAAACGTCTGGATATCAAACCTACAGCTCAGCAAGCAAACCTACACCCTAGGCCTTGTAATTTTCTGCACCTAAACAGGATGGTGCTTGAACAGCAACTCAAATAGCAGTGAGCTGGAATACTCATGCAACATGATAGGCAGGTGTGCGGATTTTACTGAACCGAGCATTCTACTTAATAAGCCAAAGTGTGACATTTACAGATTCAGTTTTAAGTCACTTGCTCATAAAATCAGCAGCAGGGCAGAGCTGAGGATTTAAGAACCCTATAGAAGAAACTCTAGTGGTAATCCTAAACAAGGAAGAATACCTCAATAAATGGCAAAAGCAGTTCAAACCTGGGAAGAGAACATACTGCAACAGATGAGTTAGGAGCTCTCTGGAATGGTTCCAAGTCAGAGCAGTGAATGGACAAACGTCGGAAGCTCAGTGAATAAAGGTTAAAACTCTTGATGAGCTTGGAGAAAGAGCACAGTAATCCAGGCTGGAAAAGTGAGATGTCAAACAATTACTTACAGTTCAAATCAAGTATCATCTCCATAATGAGTGGACACTACAAAACATGGCTACACAAGCAGAAATAAAAGGATGGAAAGGAAATACTAATCAAAGGTAGTAGACCCAGGGATAATGTGAGACCAGTAAAACAATAACAGCTTAAAAACCTAAGCAGACCTGGGATAATGGGGAAAAAATTTTGAGAGTGTTTATTCAGTCTGTGACAAAGTGTACGAGGTTCTTCATAAGAGCCAAAATAAAGGCAGGAATCAATAACCCAGAGGGCAGTTAAAAGTCAACCACACTGCTCTCGGTCTGGAGTCACATATTACCAGATCAGGTAAAGATGGCAGATTCCTCTCCTAAAGGATATTACTGCACTGGATTTTTTAATGACAATTGAGGTTACATGGTCACCAAGAGAGTAGCTTAAATTCCAAATTCTAGAAAGTCTAATGTACTTCACAATGAAGAATTCTCTTTCTTGAGTAGAATGGCATACCTTGACTTGTTTTCTTCAAATGGTAACGGAATTAAACTATACAAAGTTAAGGGACAGCCGGTCAAAGGACAGCTTGTTAAGGGATAGCCAGTCAAGGAACCACTGGTCAAAAGATTGCAAGTAAACAAAAAAGCAGAAACTACTGAGATCAGTTATGTTAGCATGAGAAATTTGTTTCATATTGTCAATAAGATGGGAACCTGTAACTAAGGTAAAAGATAAAGCTCCCATTGTCTTAACAGATCATAGGGCTGCCCTCTCATTAGGGGGAGATGACTGATGGTGGTTTAACCTGAGGGTCACCATGCCTCAAGTGAGGGGAGAGGTTGAGAAGGACAGTTCTTCATAGCAACCTCATCCAGTACAGGAATTGAATCCACACTATTGACATTACTCTGTATCACAAACAGCCATCCAGCCAACAACCAACACTCAATAGCACTCACTATAAGTGGCAGCAATGCCTGCGAGGAAAAAAAAAGAGCTACCCACTTGAGCCAACTGACAAATTTAGAGCTGATGTTCCTCAAAGTGCAACATAGCTTGGTGAACAACTCGCTTTACGTCAAGACTTACTTTGCAATGGAAATCAAGATCCATTATTCCAGGAGTCATTACAACGGTGAAAATTTGATTAAACCACTGAACCATCTAATTTTACTTAACTGTCCAAGAATATGTGCAACATCTTTGTGTATTTAGGAAGAGAGTAATTGTTTGTTGCAAGCAAGTTGTCTATAAGCAATGACAAAAATATGAACTGCTAACTTGTAACTGTATAATTGTAACTCTGCTCCTTCTGAAATTTTCCTGTCATATATTACATATGTATATATATGATAAATTGATACTTAGGGTGGAAAGAAAATCAGGGAAACACTGTTAATAGCACCGATCCAGACCGCAAAATTTGATGAGTTGTATTCTTTTTTTTTCATTTTAATTCTTTGATATTGACAAATTTGATTGCACTCTAATATTCAATCTTCTGGTTATTCTTTTAGAATTCATCCTTCCAAAGGTGATTTATTCCTCCTTCACCAGGAGATTTAGAAAGATACAGAGAAAAGTGAGGGGGTGTCAGCTAGCTTTTTGGTACAGATTTTTGATGCTTTCTCTTTGTAAGCTAGATGTTTCTGTTGCACTGCCTCCAGACCAATAATGGTCACCTTTCAGAGGCCAATCAAACATTGTCGTCAAGCAGCCATCTCTTAGTTCAGAACTCACCAATTCTATTTTGTCTTCTCTGCTCACTGTTCCAGGAAAAAGCTAAATTTTTATACCACTGACAATGTGCTCAATTAAACATAACTTGAAAACAATAAAAAAAACTGTAAAACCATTTCAGCAAGAAAGACATCATCTGTATAGGAAATGTAAGAGACTGAAGGTCCTCCGGTTTAAAGAGAAGTAGAGAACTCTGACTGTCAGGAAGAAAATCCAGCAAACTACCAGTTTTGAAGATAATGCTTTTGAGGAGAGTAGTGAAACTAGAAGCTCTTCTAGTTAGACCAAGAAGTGTTTTCTCTCTTTCACAAGAGATCAAGCAGACCATATAATTTCCTACTCTAAAAGAGGACGATGACAGCAAACTTCACTGTGAGCAACACCTCTTACAGTGTAGGGAGCTGATATGCCCACACAACATGGTGGTCCTCATTCTTTGTTGTTGAACCCAACATAATTGTTACATATTACAGTAATGACTCACCTCTCGCAAGTGAGTTTCTCACATGGAAACTAACTTACTGAAGTTGAATGTTGTAGGCAAGAGGTTTGAGAAGTTTCCTGGTTTACACCAGTTTCCAATGCTTTGAATCAGCAGTGACCCCATGCCTACTAACTCCAATAATTCTCTCCCTAATCCAGAGGCTTGCATAAATTAAATTTCACTCCAATGTGACAGAGCTGAGCGCTTTGTATTACTTTCATGGATTTGGGTAGAAATGGGAGTGGGAACTGTATAATATTAGTAATGAAACAAAGCTGTGAAGAGTTGTTGTATTTTGTTCTGAAAGAGTCAAGACGGAGAACTGCCAACTATGATGACGTTGTATGGACTGTGGGCAGACGGCTTAGGACCTCAAAAATTGAGACTTTAATATGGTCTTTCTCAAAGTTTCTGTAACACTGTCTACCATATCAGTGTAACCTGTAACTAGTTGCTAATATGCAAAATGCCATCTTGTTAACTACAAGAAGCTCTTCTAGTTAGACCAAGAAGTGTTTTCTCTCTTTCATAAGAGATCAAGCAGACCATATAATTTCCTACTCTAAAAGAGGACGATGACAGCAAACTTCACCGTGAGCAACACCTCTTACAGTGTAGTGAGCTGATGTGCCCACACAACATGGTGGGCCTCATTCTTTGTTGTTGAACCCAACATAATTGCTACATATTACAGTAATGACTCACCTCTCGCAAGTGAGTTTCTCACATGGAAAGTAACTTACTAAAGTTGAATGTTGTAGGCAAGAGGTTGGAGAAGCTTCCTGTTTTACACCAGTTTCCAATGCTTCGAATCAGCAGTGACCCCATGCCTACTAACTCCAATAATTCTCTCCCTAATCCAGAGGCTTGCATAAATTAAATTTCACTCCAATGTGACAGAGCTGAGCGCTTTGTATTACTTTCATGGATGGCCCTAAAACGTATACATTAGCATAATTATGCAAACTATGTCCTTAAATTATTTTTAGTTTTTTTTATATTTAATAAACTAAGCATTTTTCTCAGAAATGATGGTGTATATTTGATGCAAGAAATTGATTCTGAAGGAAGTATTTTGTGGATTGATTCAATATTTATCATTTCCTAAGTACTTGCTAAAACCAAATGCTGCCAGCCCTTCCTCTTTACCTTTAATATTGACATTTGGTTGCTTTCAGTTACGGGTAGTGAAACCTGTTCCAACTGTGTTGGGTTCAACAGCATTATTGTTCCATGTTTGTACCACAAATAACCTACTAGGGGTGTGTTTGCATTCAGAAACAACCACCTAAAGTGAACAGGAGATATTACACCAGTGTTCAGAGATCTGGAGCAGAATGTTTGCATACATTCTCCATCTGAGATGATTTGTGATGTAGGAGAAACAGAATAGAATTAAAGACTGGCATCTTAAAAAATAAAATTATCCATTTGATGAAGTGAGAGATAATAATGAGAGGTTCTAAAATTCTGTTTTTCAAGTCTTCTATTCTAATTTTGGCACAGAATTTGGCCAACTCTAGGTGTAACTAGGAACAGCTACTAACCATTAATTGTTTCCCTTGAGATTTTGCTGATCTCCTGCTGTAGGTAAAGTGAGATACTAGGAGGACTCCACAGAATTTCCAGGCCAGAATCAGTTTCTCTGATCATTCAGTTGGTGAACACATTGTACAACTGATCATATAGATTCCAAGTTCAATATGCGTTGAAGGTATCAATCTGAAATATTATCCTACAACTCTGTTCTCAATGGTGTTGCCTGAATATGTAAATTTTTCTAATATTTTCTATTTCAATTTTTGGTTCGTGCTGAGTTAGCTGACCTCAATCAAGTTGGTACAACACCGCTTGAGTTCGGGAGAAAAATTGAGCTTGTTGCTGATTATAATGTTGCTGACATTATTGTGACACTTACCTTTGTGGACATTGATTGAAGACAGAGTTGAGCTTCATTATTTATTTTTTTCATGGCACTTAATTTTATTTTCCAGTAGGAAAAGTAAACTTGTGTGTGTGGAAAATGAGCGGCCAATCTGGTCATGCCAGCTTCCCACAAATGAATTATATTAAAATTATTCCCTCGGCATCTGCATACATGCTCAAAGGGTGAAATAAAAACAAAATAAAGCAAGATATTATGGACAGAATGGGAATCGACAATAAAAATAGGAAGTGCAGGCAAGGTTCAGCAGATCTGACAACATCCGTAAAGAGAGAAATGGAGTTAACATTTCAAGTCAAATATAACTCTTTTTGCAATGTAGAATAAGACAAAGTAAAGGCTTAAAGGAATGCATTCTGCTTCACTACTACTATAAGTTTCAAAGCTTTACAGAATAGGGACAAGGACCAATAGGGAATAGGGAAAAGTGACTCCTGTTTGGTCATTTTCAGAACAATGCATAGGCATTATCATTGAAGCAGAACATTGATTTTTCCCTTGCTGGTACTTCTTTCTCCCAGCCTGACTTCCTTCTGCAAATGTAAACTTCCATTACACAATATTAGGCATTCAAATCTCCGTATGTAAATAACCTCAGTAATGGAAAACAGCTGGGGTTAGGAAGGCATTTGTGGCCAGACAGAAGTTACCCATAATGCCACAAGGGATGCAACAGAATGGGAAGGTTAGGTGAAGGAACCTAAACCAATAACTGTATCCACTGATGGCATAAATAATCAGGTTTTCAAAAATAATATTTTTAAGGTATTTGAAAGCAGATGAAACAGACAATAAAGATATTAAAGTTATCACGTTTAATTGTTAACTTAGCAATCTTGTTGTCTTTTGTATACAAGCTTTACTCTCTAACCTCTGACAGACTTGTATAATATCCAATACTGTGAAATCTAAAGGTTTTGGTTATCACTAAAAAAAAACTTTGCCTCCTAATCTTTAACTCCATCCCTTTCTCTGGCAACTGTCTAAAGTGACTGTACACAACACTGATGTCATATTTGACTCCAAAAAATGAGCTGCTAACCATATATTCCTACCAAGGCTAAAACCATCTTCTCTATCCCTCCCTTGACTCATCTATTCCTTGAACTCTCACCCATACTGTATTTTATTTCAGAAAAAAAATACAGCAGATGCTGGAATCTGTACTCTAAACAACAAATGCTGGGGATCACATTGGGTCAGACAGCATCTACGGAGTGAGAGCAAACTAACGTTTCGTGTCTAGGTGACTCTTCAACAGAACTGAAGTGTGGAGGAGACAGCATTTATGCTATTGTTTGGGAGGGGTGGGGGTGATGGTAGTGGGTGTAGGGTATTGATGGAGAAATGATGTTGTTTGTTCAGATTATATGATCATTAGGTTAATGGTGCTATAAGTTTATGTTATTGTTATAATATGTCTTAAAATATATTTGAATACATAATTCAAGTTCACATGTTGCAGGTTACAAACCTAAACAGCAATGCACATTAAATAAATTTATACAGTTGATGCAAATTATAAACTTATGTTATCTATCAGTGTTGGTATGCCATGTGTCATGAATACAGATCATCATCCTGAATCATTTATGGACTTATTGGACACTTAATGGTGTTTTATTTTCCTCCTTTACTCATTAGAGCCAATCTCTTTGAATAAACTTTTGGTAATCTGACCTAATGTCACATTAAGTAGCTAGGTGTCATTTTTGACTTTAACGTGCCTTGAAAGCATTTTGGGTCATTTTCCATCTGCATGGTGCTCTTAACCAGGAGAAAAATGTCTCTATTTGCTTTGCTTTGCAAAACATTTATCAGTTACAATTTGAAAGCAAGCCGCATCAGAGTTTATGACCAAAATCTTGATCAAATAAATAGGTCTGGATTTTCCATTGCATTCTACTATTTAACATATGCAATGTGGGGAGATTGATTCTGCTTGACCACAATCATGTGCCCCAATTTTCACCCATCAAATTTTGCTTCACCGTTCTGGATCCTCCTTACCACTTTTCAGTAGTTACTTGCAAAAAATATGATAATTATGTTTTAGTGTTATATATGCCATTTTCTGTCAGCTGTGTTTCATTTATGCTCAGTCATAAAATAAACTGAGTAGGTACTTGAGGGAAACATACTTGCAACCCTAGAGAGTTAAAGTGGGGAAACGAGACCGACAGGATTGCTCATGAACAGCTGTCAAGGGAGGAGTGTCCTCACAGTTGGTTTCACGGTGAAGCAGTCTGGGAAGAATGTCCTCGGAGCCAAAATCACAGTGAAACAGTCTGGGAAGGATATCCTGCTTATTGGGAAGAAACAAAGAATGATAAGGGTGGCATGGCAGCTCAGTGGTTATCACTGCTGCCTGACAGCGTCATGGGCCTGGGTTTGATTTCTGTCTCGAACCACTGTCTGTGTAGACGTTGCACATTCTCCTCATGTCTGTGTGGGGTTCCACCAGGTATTCTGGTATCCCCCACAGTCCAAAGTATGAATTGACCATGCTAAATTGCCCATAGTGTTAGGTCCATTAGTCAGGGGTAAATGTAGGGGAATGGGTCTGGGTGGGCTACTCATTGGAGGATGGGTGTGGACTGTTTGGGCCAAATGGCATGTTTCCACACTGTAGGGAATCTAATCTAATCTAATATCACAAGAAAACCAATGTGGTCTTACCCTACTGTTGGAATAGAGGCTCTAAGGGAGCAGATAAGTTATAGTAAATATTTACAACTTTTATCACTTACAGGTTGTAAGGTGTTTTTGTGATTGACAGTTTCAAGGGCTGTCTCTGTAGTAACAAGGAACAAGAAAGAAAGGCCCTAGATAAATTGATATTATTTGATATCAACCTTCCAATATTGTTAATTAAAAGGGTTTGCTCCTCCTGCTTTATGTGAGAAACTAAGTACATTTCCAATTCCTGGGGCCAGCATGTGTTCAGGAAGCATCTCTAATTGCAGCACCCGAAGCCTGGATTTTGCAGGTGAAGCAGTGGCTGGAGGCACTGTGGAGTTGAAAGAGTTGGGGATAGCACATATAGAGAGGCGGTCACACTTCAAGCTAAGTCTCCACAGGCAGAAAGGAAATGGATGACCACAGTTAGTGTAAGATGACTAGTCTAGCAGTGCAAAAACCCACTGTGGCTATTCGCCAGATAGACAGCTATATTGCTTTGGATGCTGTGATGGGAATGCCTCTCAGGGAAAACAGCAACAGCTAAAGTTTTGGCACTTCCGTTGTGTCTATTGCACAGGGAAGGAGCAAAAAGCGTGGAATGCAATAGTCATGGGGGATTCAATTGTATGGGGAATCGACGGGGATTTCTGGGGTCACAAATGAGGTTCTAGGACAGAATGCTGTTTCCTTAGGTTAAGGAAGTCTCAGAGCAGCATACAGTTTGAAAGGAGGAACTGAACAGCCAATTGTCGGAGTATACATTGGTAGTAATGACATACGTAAGAAAATAGATGATGTCCTAAAAGCCAATTTAGAGAACTAGGAAGCAAGCTGAAAAGAGGACTGTAAAGATAGGTATCTCAACAATGACACATGCTAGACAGAGTAGAAATAGCACGATATGTCAGATGAACCCTTGGCTAAAGAGATATGAGGGGGAGGATTTCAGATTTCTGGGGCATAAGGGCCTGAGAGAGGTGAGAACGGTTCTGGGGGAGGTGGGGCCTGTTATACTGGTGCTTCCTTTGGAATCAGGAATGATATACAAGACAGACAAATGATAAATCTGAACAGGAACACTATATTGACAATGCTCACACGTCCACAGCCGGTTCTAGACTGTGGGTCTCTGCCCTTGTGGGTCACCTGACCAATTCTTTTAAAGGGGTGGCGCCCCCAGCTACATACATAACAGGACCAGTAAAAACTGGACGGTTACGTTTGGGCAGGCTCAGGATTGATGTCCAAGTCAGAGTATTTGCTAGAGTGGTTAGTGAGAGTTGAAACTAAATTGGCAGTGTGTTGGGAACCTATGCAAGGAGTCAAAGACAAGATCATACCAAAAAAGGGGGGAATAAGAGGTGGCCGGCAGAAGAATCAAGGGTCAGAATCAAACAAGTACATAGTAAAAACATAGTAGCAATGGGACAAGGAATGTGAAAAAAACTTTTAGGTATTGTTCCTGCATGCATGGAGTATTCAAAATAAAGTGAGTGAATTAGTTATGTATTGATATAAACATCTATGTAGATACAATATAGTTGGGATTGTGTGCAGGGTGACCAGGGATGGAAAGTGAACATGTAGGGGTATTCAGTATTTAGGAAGGACAGAAAAAAGCTGAAGAGGATACAAAAACAATATTGAAGAAAGAATTTGTCTCAGAATCAGTGTGGGTAGAATCAAGAAATACCAAAAGACAAAATATATTAGCAGGGGTGGTATATAGACCACAAAACTTTAGTGGTGATGTTGGGAATGGTAGTAAACAGGACATCAGAGATGCATGCAGTAAAGAACCATCTATAATTGTGTATGATTTAAATCTGCATAGAGATTAGAGGAATCAAATTAGTCACAATACAGTAGAGGAAGAATTCTTAGAGTGCATACTGGATAGTTTTATGGACCAACACATTGAGGAATCAACTAAAGAATAGGCTACCTAAGACTGGGTATTATGTAATAAGAAAGGAATATAGTAATTGGTAAATGTAGTTGTAAGGAACCCCTTTGGGATGAATGACCATAATAGGGTAGAATTCTTCATCAAGATGGAGAATGAGGCAGTTGATTCTGAGGCTAGGGTCCTGAATCTTAATAGGAGAAACTTTTAAGAGATGCTAGTTGGCTATGATTGATTGAGAAATGTTACTAGAAGGAATGACAATGGATAGACAATGGTGGACATTCAAAGAGCGAATAGGTGAACACACAAAAACTGTTTATTCTAGTCTGGTGCAAGAGCGCAATGACAACAGTGGCCACACCATAGCTAATGAGAGAAGTTAAAGATACCATTTGATGAAAAAAAAGATGTACAAATTGGCAAGAACAAAAGCAGACTTGAGGATTGAAAGCAACTTAGAAGTCATCAAAAGGGGACCAAGGAATTGATTAAGAAGGGGAAAATAGAACATAAGAGTTAGCTTGCAGGGATAAGAATTGACTGTAAAGGTTTCTATAAGTATGTAATGACAAAAGGATTAATGAAAACTAAAGTAGGTCCCTTACAGTCAGAAATGGGCAAGTTGTAATGGGGAACAAAGAAATGGTTGACAAACTAAGTTAATACTTTGCTTCTGTTTTCACAAATGAGGACAAAATAATGTACCTCAAATGATGCAGAAGACAAGGTTTAGTCAGAGGGAGGAATTGGAACAAATCTGTATTAATAGAGAAATAGTGATGGAGAAATTGATGGAGACATTGTCAACCGCGTGGTCAATTGGTTAATAAGATTAGATCACATGGGATCCAGGGAGAATGAGTCAATTGGAATCAAAATTGGCGTTAATGGTAGACGACAGAGGGTGGAGTTAAGAGAGCTTTTTCAGACTAGAAGCCTGTGACCAGAAGTGTGCCGCAAGGATTGATGCTAGGTCTACTGTTGGCCTTTATTTATATTAACGGCTTCGATGAGCAAGGCATGATTAGTAAGTTTGTGCATGACACCAAAGTTGATGGAATAGTGGACACTGAAGAAGGCTATCCAAGACTACAATGGGATCTTGATCAACTGGGCCAGTGAGCCAACGAATAGCAGACGGAGTTTAATTCAGACAAATGTGACATGTTTCATTTTGGTGAAATAAATCAAGGCAGGACTTACACAGCTAATGGTAGGGTCCTGGGGACTGTTGTCGAACAGACAGATCTACGGATGCAGGAACATAGTTCCTTGACAGTGGCATCACAGATAGTCAGGATGGTGAAAGAGGAATTTGGCATGTTTGCCTTCATTGGCCAGAGCGTTGAGTACAAGAGTTGGGACACCATGTTACAGCTGTAAAATACATTGGTAAAGTCACATTTGGATTACTGCATACAATTGAGGGTACCCTGCCACAGGAAAGGTGTTACTAAACCAGAAAAGGTGCAAAAAGATTTACAAGGATGCTATGGAGACTGGAAGCCTTGAGTTATAAGAAGAGAATAGAAAGGGTGGGAGGCTGAGGGGTGACCTTACAGAGGTTTATAAAATCATGAGATAAGGTGAATAGCCACGGTATTTTCTCCAGATAGGGGAGTCCAAAGTTAGAGGGCATAGGTTTAAAGTGAGAAAGATTTAAAAGGGACCGGAGGGGCAACTTTTTCACACAGAGGATAGTGCATAAATGGAATGCGCTGCCAGAGGAAATGGAGAGGTGAGTACAGTTACAACATTTATCAGTCATTTGGACAGGTACATGGATAGAAAAGGTTTAGTGGAATATGGGCCAAATGCAGGCAAATAGGACTGATTCAGTTTAGGAAACCTGATCCACCTGGACAAGTTGGGCTGAAGAGCCTTCTTCCATGCTGTATGATTCTATGACTCTATATGGTCTGGATGTCCTAGTGCACAAATTGTTGAAAGCAAGTGTGCAATTGCAGCAGGCAGGAAAGGAAGAAAATGACATGTTGGCCTTCACAGTAAGAGGATTTGTGCACAAGAACAAGGAAGACTTGCTGCAATTATACAGGGCATCGGTGAGGTTACGCATGGAATATTATGCACAGTTTTGGTTTCTTTATCTGAGGAAGGATATTCTTGCTATAGAGGAAATGCAGTGACGGTTTTCAAAATTGATGCCTGGGATGGCGGGACTGATGTACGTGGAGATATTGAATTGGTTAGGATTGTGTTCATTGCAGATTAGAAGAATGAGGCGGGGGATCTAATAAAATCAATCAAATTCTAACAGGACTGGACAGGTTTGATGTAGGAAGAATGTTCCTAGTGTGTGTGTGTGTGTGTGTGTGTGGGTGGGGTGGCGGCGGGAATCCAGAACCAAGGAGAGAGATAAGGGGAATCCCTTTACAACTGAGATGAGAAGAAACTCGTTCACCCAGAGAGTGGTGAGTATGTGGAATTCACTACACAGAAAGTGGTTAACACTAAAACAGTATGTGTTTTCAAGAAACAGGTAGGCAAAGCTCTCATGGCTAAAGGAATCAAGGGATATAAGAGGTGGGCAGGATTATGGTATTGAGCTCAGTAATCAACGATGATCAAAATGAATGGTGGAGCAGGATCGAGGGTTTGAATAGCCCACTCCAGCTTCCATCTTCTATGCTGCTATATTTGTAAAGCATGGATTTGATGGTCTGAATTGACTTGTAGGCAGTTATAAAAGCTACAGTGATGGATTGGATCAAAAATTCCGATAAATTAAAAACAAAATGTAAAGGGTTCTACATCTCAAGTCAACTCTATGTTAATACAGGAAAAACAACTTTGTTGGTTCAGTATTCCAAGCAGAACAATAAATTCTGTGGTTGACAGTGTTTACTTTCTTAGTTACGGTTTAATTAAATATGTTCAGTAACTTATAGCCTAGGTAACAGTATAATTCAGTGTTAACTTGTCTGCCTCTTGAACCAAAGAAATCATATGTCAATATATTACCTTGCATTATTCCTCAGTGTTAGCTACACCCCTCAGTCAGCAGCAAATGTTGATACTGTATTAATGTACAATAATATTCAGTTAACAATAATGCATGTTAGACTCCTGCATGACTGATATGGAATCAGCTATTGATATAGTACACAAGGCATTCAGCCTATTGGGACTTTTCTAGCTTTTTGATAAACTTACCCAATTAGTCCACTCACACAGAGGATAGTGCATAAATGGAATGCGCTGCCAGAGGAAGTGGAGAGGCGAGTACAGTTACAATATTTATCAGACATTTGGACAGGTACATGGATAGAAAAGGTTTAGTGGAATATGGGCCAAATGCAGGCAAATAGGACTGATTCAGTTTAGGAAACCTGATCCACCTGGACAAGTTGGACTGAAGAGCCTTCTTCCATGCTGTATGATTCTATGACTCTATATGAACTGGATGTCCTAGTGCGCAAGTTATTGAAAGCAAGTGTGCAATTGCAGCAGGCAGGAAAGGAAGAAAATGACATGTTGGCCTTCATATTGAGAGGATTCATGCACAAGAACAAGGAAGACTTGCTGCAATTATACAGGGCATCGGTGAGGTTATGCTCTTGTCTCATCTACAATAAGTTCTTCCTTACAAATATTTACCCAACTTTCCTTGGTTGAATCATCCTATCTATTTCTATTTTATCAATTACCTTCATAAGTTTGGATGTTTCTCTAAGATCCCCATTCATTTTTCTGAATTCCAATGAATATAATCCCAATCTACTCAGCCTCATAAGCCAACACCCTCAACTCCAGAATCAACCTAGTGAACCTCCCCTGCGCACCATCCAGTGCCAGTGCTGTGCAGTGGTCATTTTTTCATGGCCAGATACATCTGCAACAGGTAGATTGGTGAGGATGAAGTGAAGTATGTTCTTCCCTCTTATTCTTCACCATATCCCTCACTACCTGTCATAGACCCAGTTGAGCAGCTTCATGTTTTTTAGGTCTTGACCAATTGGTGGTAATCGGCAGAAGGTTTCCTTGTCCATATTTTACCCTTCACAGTTTATGGGTGAGGAGTCAATATTCAGGACTCAGGCCAGCTCCCTCTTGACTGTTTACAGCTCTGCCACCATCTCTACTGAATTTGTCCTGGTAATGGACAGGAAATATCCGAGAAAGATGAAAGTATTGCATGGGATATTATATGATTCCATGAATATGACTACATCTGTGACTAGTATGTGAGAAAGCTTTCCCAAGTTTGGCACTAATCCCCAGGTATTTGTGAGGAAAAAAACTGAAGCATCACTGGACCTGAAAAGTTAACTCTGTTTCCTCTCCACAGATGCTGACAGAACCTCCTGAGTTTTCCAGTAATTTCTGTTTGTATTAGTAAGGAGGATTTTGCAGGTTGGACTTGGCTGTGTTTGCTGTTTCTGGTGCCTTACTCTATGCAAAGTAGTTCAGTTTTATTTTTTTTTTCTATTCATGTGGTTGACACAACTGAGTGGCTTGCTAAGGTCATTTCAGAGGGCAGTTCATTCAGAGTCAATCACATTGTTGTGGGTTTGGAGTCACATGTAAGCCAGATCATGAAAGGACAGTATTTTTTTTCCTGAAGTACATTGGAGAACCAGATCTTTTCTTATATAACAATTGCCTTTAATTTCATGATTATTGTTAAACGTTTAATTCTAGATCATTATTGAATTCAAAATTGCACCATCTGCCATGATTGCATTGAAATCTCCCGTTCACAGAACATTACCTAGGTCTCTGGATTATTAGTCCAGTGACAATACTATTAGGCCAGCACCTCCACCTTTCAGATTATGTTCCCAGGACTAGAATTCTGTAAACCAGTAATAATAGTTTCTCACTATTAGTCTGGTAAATCTACATTGCACTCCTTCAAAAGCAAACATATCCTCTGAAGGTGCGGTACCTTGAAATGAACAAGGTCTGCATGGTCTCATCAGGGCTTTGATTAGCTGAAGCTTGATTTCACACACTTTTATTCTAATCTGTGATATATGTGACAATGCTGCTCCTTTAATAAGGTTACGCTTTTCTTGTTTTTTTTTCAGGAGGTTGTAAAAGACACAGACTCCAAAGGGTTTTAGTTGAAGGATTTTAGGGCCAGTTTAATTATAGCTAACAGATACTGCCTCAGGCAAAAGACTTTTAAGTTTAAAAAAAACACTTGTACAATGAAAAGTGAATGGCCAGTTCTCCCAGCTCAGCTTTTCTCTGTTTTGGTTTGGTTTTAGCACAGCAGAGTTGAAAAAGCTGCTGGATCCCAAAGAAACCAATCCAGACTGATCCTCCTCTCTCTCTCTCTCTCTGGCTTCTCTTCTGTAAGACCCTGGGTCTGATTTTTTCTTTTTGTGCCAAGGGGTGTATATGTGGATTGTTGCAAAATTGTAAACAACATCATTAAGCTGGTATGGTCTGTTGGTTTTCCAGTTAGATTCAGTTATTCAGTATTCTATTCTCTTTGGTTTGTGTTTCATTTGTTAATCTTGTCAATAAATTCTGTTTAGTTTAAAACTACCATGGTTTGACCAACTGCATCCCTCCAGGAATATCCACGTCACACCTGCTTAAAACAACTAGTAAAGTTAGGGTCTGGGCTACTTCCTTGAAATATTTTGAAAGGGTCTGGCTTGGTCCATAACAGATAAAAAGTCCAGCAATCTATTTTTCTTTTTGATTATTTTCTGGAGCTGTTGATGACATTTCAATTGTCTTCTATAAATGGATCTTCAAATATCTCTGTCCTCGGTTTTTTATAGTTTTTCACCATCTGGAAAGTATGCTGCACTATCCCTTTTAGGTTCAAAATGGATGCCTTAATGTTTGCTAACATTGAAATCAATTATCCATAGTTTTGGCCATTCAGTGAATCTAATCATATCTCTTTGCAATTTTGATCATTCCTTATAATGCCACCTGTCTTTGTTTCATCAGCAATCTTGAAAATGTGGCTGGTTCTACTAATGAACAGTTATACAATGAATAGTTGAAATCCCAACATGAAGCCATGCTGAATAACAAATGTTATATCCTGCCAATGGGAGTACCTATCCATTACCCCAATAGTTCACATCCAGTTTGCCGGCAAGATTAATAAAATGCTTTCAATTCCTCAAGTCAATTTCAGCTAATAGTCTTTTATGAGGAGCCTTATAGACAATAGACAATATTGTCTATAAAATAACTTCTGAAAATCTACATGAATAAAATGCATTAGTATCCCACTATCCACTACTATACTTTAATCACCACGTTATCTTTTATAAATCCATGCTAGCACTCTCTCAGCTGAAAACCTTGAAGATGTTAAGTCACTTCATCCCTAATTGTAGACTCTAGTAATTTCCCAACAACAGATGTAATACCAACTGGTGTCTAGTCCCCAGACAGCCAGTTCTTCGTTTTCATAAATAGTGAAGAGACAATATAATGTTTCAAGAATCAAGAATAGTTTGGTAGATTATGATTCAGAGAATTGCAATGTTATAGAGTCGTAGTCATAGAGATGTACAGCATGGAAACAGACCCTTCAGTCCAACCCATCCATGCCGACTAGATATCCCAACCCAATCTAGTCCCACCTCCCAGCACCTGGCCCATATCCCTCCAAACCCTTCCTATTCATATACCCATCCAAATGCCTCTTAAATGTTGCAATTGTGCCAGCCTCCACCACTTCCTCTGGCAGCTCATTCCATACACGTACCTAGTGAGGGCAGGAATAGGAGGATAGAGCAGATGAATACATGACTGAGCAGCTGGTGTATGGGAGAAGGATTCACATTTTTGGATCATTGGAATGTCTTTGGGGTAGAAGTGACCTGTACAAGAAGGACAGATTGCACCTAAATTGGATGGGGACTAATATACTGGCAAGGAAATTTGCTAGAGCTGCTTGGGAGGATTTAAACTAGTAAGGTGGTAGTGGTGGGGTCCAGGGAGATAATGAGGAAAGAGGTCAATCTGAGACTGATACAGTTGAGAACAGAAGTGAGTCAAACAGTCAGGTCAGGCAGGGACAAGGTAGGACTAATAAATTAAAGTGCATTTATTTCAATGCAAGGGACCTAATTGGGAAGGCAGATGAACTCAGGGCATGGTTAGGAACATGGGACTGGCATATCATAGCAATTCCAGAAACATGGCTCAGAGATGGACAGACTGGCAGCT
This sequence comes from Hemiscyllium ocellatum, assembly GCF_020745735.1. NCBI lineage: Eukaryota > Metazoa > Chordata > Chondrichthyes > Orectolobiformes > Hemiscylliidae > Hemiscyllium > Hemiscyllium ocellatum. The sequence continues at coordinate 43,015,547 of NC_083412.1, read as the reverse complement.
TAATGTTCCAAGATACAAAATGCTGCAGGAAGTACAGAAAGGAAGGCAAGAGAGGAGGGGGTAGTTGCATTTTTGATAAGGGATAGCATTACAGCTGTACTGAGGGAGGATATTCCCAGAAATACATCCAGGGAAGATATTTGGGTTGAACTGAGAAAAAATAAAGAGGTGATCACCTTGGTGGATTGTATTATAGACCCCCAATTAGATTAGACTTACAGTGTGGAAACAGGCCCTTCAACCCAACAAGTTCACACCGACCCGCCGAAGCGCAACCCACCCATACCCCTACATTTACCCCTTACCTAACACTACGGGCAATTTAGCATGGCCAATTCACCTGACCCGCACATCTTTGGACTGTGGGAGGAAACCGGAGCACCCGGAGGAAACCCACGCAGACACGGGGAGAACGTGCAAACTCCACACAGTCTGTTGCCTGAGTTGGGAATTGAACCCGGGTCTCAGGCGCTGTGAGGCAGCAGTGCTAACCACTGTGCCACTGTGCCGCCCACTAATAGTCAGCAGGAAATTGAGAAACAAATTTGTAAGGAGATCTCAGTTATCTGTAGGGAGTAATAGGGTGGTTATGGTAGAGGATTTTAACTTTCCAAACATAGATTGGGACTGCCATAGTGTTAAGGGTTTAGATGAAGAGGAATTTGTTAAGTGTGTACAAGAACATTTTCTGAATCAGTATGTGGATGTACCTACTAGAGAAGGTGCAAACCTTGACCTACTCTTGGGAAATAAGGAAGGGCAGGTGATTAAGGTGTCAGTCGGGGAGTACTTTGGGGCAAGCAATCATAATTCTATTAGTTTTAAAATAGTGATGGAAAAGGATAGACCAGATCTAAAAGTTGAAGCTCTAAATTGGAGGAAGGCTAATTTTGACAGTATTAGGCAAGAATATTCAAAGTGGATTGGGGGCAGATGTTTGCAGGTAAAGAAATGGCTGGACAATGGGAAGCCTTCAGAAATGAGATTACAAGAGTCTAAAAACAGTATATTCCTGTTAAGGTGAAAGGAAAGGATGGTAGGTGTAGGGAATGCTGGATGACTAAAAAAATTGAGGGTTTGATTTAAAAAAAGGAAGCATATGTCAGGTATAGACAAGATAATTGCCAGACAGACATTGGAGCAGTGTAAACTGGAGATGTGCATCAGGACTGCAAGGAATTCTTGGCACAGCTGCTTCCTTGGGAATTGACCAGGAAATTAAATTTTCTGATGGCAGTTCCCCTGTGGAATTCCAGATAGAGTCCATTAAAACCAGAAAATTTGGAGGGTTCCGACTCATGTTGTAAGTTTTCACATTGAGCTGGCAGGTTTGTTTTCAGACATTTCATCACTATACTAGGTAATATCATCAGTGAACCTCCGGTATTCTGGTCCTGCTCTCTATTTATGTGTCTTGGTCGCTTAAGGTGGGTGATGTCATTTCCAGTTCTTTTTCTCAGAGGTTGATAAATGGGGTCCAAATTGATGTGTTTATTGATGGAGTTCCAGCGTGAATTCCCATGTATGTCTCTGTTTAGCCTGCCTTAGGAAGACACACACACACACACACACACACACACACACCACCCCAGACAGACAGACACACACAGACAGACAAAGACCCATATGCACACATATATTTTGTGTGGTGAATCTGTACTTGCAGAGTTACATTGCACTTTGCTCAAAAACTGCATATATTCATGTAGAACTCTGAGCTCAAAAACTGCATGAATTTATGTAAAACACTGTTATCTCACTTTTTAGATTAGAATCAATCTAAACATCAGGTCATAGACAGAGAACATAGGGGGCTAACACCTTCAACATATTGTCTAGCTATCATCATTGTTAACAGCTAACCCGAGTATGCAACTTTAAAAAAAGGGTTTTGTGATTTACACATGAAAGAAGTGAAACTATCACTGTATTCTAACAGATGAAAGGCTTAACAGACAATCAATTTTCAATGTATAATTTCAGTTACATCACACTGCAAATTTTTGCATAAATTCTGTGTTACGATCGAGCCCTCCACAATCACCTGATGAAGGAGCGTCGCTCCGAAAGCTCGTGTGCTTCCAATTAAACCTGTTGGACTATAACCTGATGTTGTGTGATTTTTAACTTAGGAAGGATATGTTATCTCAGTCAAAGTGGTGTCCTTTTTTGTGTGTAAGGATACTAGTGATAGTGGGTCAGGTCTTTTGGTAAAAACAATGACTGCAGATGGTAGAAACCAGAGTCTAGATTAGAATGGTGCTGGAAAAGCACAGTAGTTCAAGGCAGCGTCCAAGGAGCAGTAAAATTGATGTTTCGGGCAAAAGCATATCTCTCATGTCTTTTGGTGGCTAATTGGTGCTCATGTTTTGCTGGATGTTGGTATAGGGTCCTTTAGATTCATCAGTAGCTGTTTCAGAGTGTTGGTAGATTTGTGGGCTACCATGATGCCAAGGGGTTGGAGTAGTCTGGTAGTCATCTCTGAGATGTCTTTGATATATGCAGAGACTCAAATGAACAGCCCTCTGCACGATCCAACCCAAACTTTGGGTCCGCTAAGTGGATGACACCTTTGTCATCATAAAATGGAACAAATAAAAGGAAACCTACAACAACAACCGATTCCCCTACCTAGATGACACATTGGAATGAACAGCTAATAGAGAACTGCAGACCAGCATCTACAGGAAACCAACACACAGACCAGATATTTAACTATAGAAGTAATCATCCCAACATCCACAAACAGAGCTGCATCAGAACATTATTTAAATGGGCTACAACACACTGCAGCACCCAGAACCTATGAGCAGATGAAGAAAAAAATACCTATACAGAAAAGTCAAGAAGAATGGGTACCTGATAATAGTCCATTAAGCCCAAACGAGTAGACACAATACACCCAGAAACTCTAGCCACACTACTATACATCAAAGACATCTCGGAGATGACTACCAGACTATTCTGACCCCTTGGCATCATGCTAGCCCACAAACCTACCAGCACATCGAAACAGCTACTGATGAACCTAAAGGACCCTATTATCAACAACCAGCAAAACAAAAATAATTTACAAAATACCATGCAAGGACTGTTACAAATACTACATTGGACAGGCAGACAGAAAACTAGCCACTAGGATATACAAACACCAATTAGCCACCAAAAGACATGACCCATTATCACTAGTATCCATAGATACAGAAGAAGAAGGATACCACTTCAACTGGGACAACATATCCATCCTAGGACAGGCTAAACAGCGACATGCACAGGAATTCCTGGAGGCTTGGCATCAAACTGGAACTCCATCAATAAACATATCGATTTGGACCCCATTTACCAACATCTGAGAGAAAGAACCGGAAAGTGACCTTAAGAGACCAAGGTATAAAAATAGAAAGCGAGACACAACACCACCGCTTTAATAGAGGCTCACTGATGATGTTACCTAGCATGATGATGAAATGTCTGAAAACAAACCTGTCAGCTCAGCAAGCAAACTTACAACCTGAACCTCAACCTGCCTACTAAACTTCTCACCACCAAGTTACGTCCAGGCCTGACACTTCCAACCACCTCCCCATCCTACCCAAACATCCAAGTTTGACTGTTCTGTGGATGTAATACCTCCTGGCACCAACCTGACCATTTGGTTTGATTTGATTTATAACAGTTATGTATACCTAAGTACAGTGAAAAGCTTTGTTTACAAGCAATACAGGCAGATCGTCGCAAGGAAGGACATACAGTTCATAGCATGTTTGGATATAGTGAGGCATACAGGTTACATTGTGCAAGAGGTGCACATAGTAAGAGCAACATCAACATTATTTGAAGTTATAATCCATTTACCAGTCTAATAATGGCAGGGAAGAAGCTGTTCTTAATCCGCTGGTTCATGTTGGTGCGTGTGTTCAAGCTTCCGTATCTTCTGGCTGATGGAAGAGTTTGTAAGAGAGCACTATCGAGGTGGGAGGGGTCTTTGATGATGTTGGCAACCTTTCCGTGGCAGTAAGAAATGTACACAGAGCACATGGATGGAAGGCTGGCTTCTGTGATGGTCTGGTCTGTGCACATATCTTTCTATTGTTTCTTATGGTCCTGGGCAGAGCAGTTGCCATATCAGGCCATGTGCACCTGGATAGTGTGCTTTTTATGGTGCATCCCTAAAAGTTAGATTAGATTAAATTCCCCACAGTGTGGAAACAGGCCCTTCAGCCCCATACTGACCCTCCAAAGAGTAACCCATGCAGATCCATTTCCCTCTGACTAATGCATCTAACACTATGGGCAATTTAGCATGGCCATCTGCACATCTTCGGACTGTGGGAGGAAATCAGAGCACTCAGAGGAAACCGAAGCAGACACAGGGAGAATGTGCAAACTCCACACAGACAGTTGCCCGAGGCTGGAATCGAACCTGGGTCCCTATTACTGTGAGGTAGCAGTGCTAACCACTGAGCCACCGTGCCGTCCCAAAGTTAGTGAGGGTTCTTCTGGGCATGATGAATTTCTTAAGCCACCCGAGAAAGATGAGGCACTGTTGTGCCTTCTTGACTGCTGCATCTACGTGGGAAGTCCAGGGCAGGTTATCACTCACAGGTGATGGACTGACCTCTATGGACCCTACTCTGCCACAAGCATGACCTCACCTCCAGACCTGATATCTCTCCACACCTCACACCCTACCACTAGGCTGGCCCCACCTTAGGACACAACACCTATTCCCTCCCTGACTGCCGCACTGATCCCACTTCTGGATCTGGCACCTCCCTCCTTCCCTTGCTGTTAACCTGACTCTTATCTCAACATCTTGGCTGGGTGACAATGGCCCTACCCATCTGATACAACCTGCACACCCTGCTTTGAACACTCAAGGTGACTGGGATAGAGTACAAATTGATTTCACTTCTTTTAGAACAAGCGTTTACAAAGAAAGTCTGGAAAGTGATGCAGTGTTTTTTTTGTTGCCGAGATTCATTTGGAACAGCACTTTGAAGCAGGTCACTGTTTTCTACGGGAATTCCAAGGATGCACACTGGAATAAAAATTGATTGTATCTGCAGGACGACACCAACTCACTAATATACAGTATTTGGTCTGCCCAACCTTTAACCAGCCTTTTCAATGAATAGAGGTGTCCATTATGGAATGTCGTTGACATTCGATGGTGTAGAGTACATGCTGATGGAAGCATTAAAGCTTAGGGATGCTATACCCAAAGGTGCAATGGGGAAAGTCCACTGTCAGAGGGCTTTCACTCCATGCAGTGAAACCCTGCCTACCACCTTTCTCACTACAATTAGAGTAGCACTTGACATTAAAGGAGAGTTACCTGAGGTGAGGCAGGCCCAGCAGTGAAAGATGGCACCCAAGGATTGAGACTTTATTATTGGTTTGGTCCAGAGCTGGCAGCAGTGAAGGGGTGAAGGGCATCACAGCAACACTGATGAGGTTGATTGCGATGAGAGACTCCAAAATTGGTGGATCCAGTGCAGGTGGTGGTGGTGAACAGCGGTGAGAGATGTTACCTGAGAATTAGCTACTTTGACATTCTGGAGTGGCGCTGGTGGTTCAGTCAGCTCAAAACCTGATGGACTTCTCTTTAAACTAAATCTTTTAATTTTTCTCTTATTCACAAACTACCAAAAGTCACCATATTGTGGTGACAGATGAAAGTTTTTCACTATATTTTATAAAAGGAAAAGCCTGATGAATGGTTCCCTAGCTGATGCCTGAAACATCGACATTCCTGTTCCTCAAATGCTGCCCGACCTAGTGTACTTTACCAGCGCCACACTTTTCAACTCTAATCACCAGAACTTTCAAGCAACCACCAATTTGCAACTTAGTGGTGACAAAGGCCACTCTTTCATCCACAACACATTGAGTGGCTGGAAACTGTGCAGAATTCTGTGGCTGTGTGCTGACATGGGATGCATATAGTAAATATCAAGAGAGTTGCAATTGTATTGAGGCATTTCAGAAAGTTGCATTGTACAGTGAGAAAACTTAGACTTTATTTCACTTTCTGAAATATTTAATTTGAAATGTTTTGTAAAGCAGTTTTACACATTTGGTGAATAAAGCTTAATTTTGGAAACAAAATAGCTTCTGTCAGGATGTTTCAGATGTGCTAATGCCTAATGTCTGTAAATTCAGGATGTGTGACAAATATGGGGAAACTGCATTCACTCTCTCTCCTCAATGCAAATCAACAAATACAATTTAACCAACTGTGTCTTCCTTTTCAGCCTTTGCTGATTATAATCTTCCCAAATATTCTTTTATTCACCAGCACAATCTACATCATAAACTGTGAGTTAAGGACTATCAATTTGGTGAAAAATACCCCTTTGATCTACCTAAAACTTGCCGGCCTTCCAGCGCAATGAGTTGGCCAACAGTCCTGTTGTGGATTAGTGGTGCTGGAAAAGCACAGCAGTTCAGGCAGCAACCGAGGAGCAGTAAAATCGACGTTTCGGGCAAAAGCCCTTCATCAGTGCCAACTGCCACATTCCAAGATCCATGGCTACATACTGAGGACTACTGCAAGGCACACATGGGCAAAAGCCACTAAGGCTCTTCAGCCCGAATACACCTAAGGGATTGCAAACTGAAATTTGCTCGGGTTGTATACTCAAGATGTGTGTATGGTAAATATTCAGTAATTGTAAATGCAGTAACACGCATACCAAGATGAAAGTGACTCAGAATTTGAATTGCCATGGAAACGAACTTTTTTACAAATTTTACGAATAAAGTACATTTTGGGGAGGAGGAAAATACACGTGAACAGCCCGAGACGACAGGAAAAGTAATTGACGACACAGCTTTAGGTAGTCAGCCCCGGATGCTCTGAGGAACTCAACTTTCAATGACTGATCTCTGAAAACCTCTAACCATGTTCTTGTTTCAGCTGCCGGGGGGTGGGGGGAAGGGACATTGAAGGAACTTCCCTTCGGCTCCCCTCCCGGTCGCCATCCTGACCTGGGAAGGCGACATTTCGCTCATGGGGAGAACTTCTGGTTCACGTTTCCTGGTCTCACTGACGCCCTTGTCAGGCCCACCCCAGCAACGTGCATTTGTGAACGTTCCCGAAAGACCAGTCACAGCTCCTCCTCGGCATCGCCGCCCTGGCTGGCACCTTCCCCCACCCCCAGCCCACCATAACACCCATTCCCTTCATAAACATACTTCTCACCATCAACGGGAAATAAAATAAAACCATTCGGGTGACGATCAATGATATTACTGAGACCGAGTGCTTACTGCCCATCAAGCTGTCACGATCCGGCTTTTTTCAAACACTAACGGGCGCCGCTCGTGAGCATCCGGAGCTGGGGGAGGGGGCGGGGCTTTGGGGGAAAAAGCATCGACAATGCGGACGCGCGAGAGAGGAGTGTGTGACGGGAGGAGGTGATCAGGAAGCGAGGCGGACAGAGAAGGGCCGGCGCGGGGACACACTGCCGGAGGCGGAGGGGCTCCGGCTGCCTTCAACAGCGCTCAGTGTCGCGCGCGTACACAAACTGCCAATGATCGGCTGCCAAAGCATTGCTTGGTTAAAACCCAAATCGCCCCCCGTTCTTTAATAAGCAGTACGCCTGACGGATTCAGGGAGCATCATGCGACTATTCGGCTTTTTGATGAAAAACCCCATTCCGAAGCAGGTCGAATATTACTCTCGGTTTTCCCCTTCTCCTCTGTCCATAAAACAGTTCCTGGATTTTGGTGAGTCAGTTTATGGAGGGATATTGTGAGCGGGGAAGGGGGGGAAGAATATATCGGTGTATTGAATAAGTCCAGAGGTTGTTTTTCCATCACTAATGTGATGGACGAGGCTGTGATGTTTATTGTCCGGGGGCTGATGCTGTTGCTGATCTCGGAATGGCTGCAGCTCAGCGACTGAAACGTGACCCAACAAGTGCAATGCTCAGAGCTGAAGCAGGTGAATTGAATGTGTTACGTTCGTACGTTTGCTGAAAACTTGCAAAGTGATAAAAGTTTCCATGCACGTCCACAAGGGGAAACAAGCTTGTTTTAAACAAAAGAGAAACGTTGGGAATGGAGATCCAAGGCAGTGACATAAAATATGAGGATTGGGCTCATAGTATGGAATCGTTTCCTTCAACCACAGATCATGAATGTCACGAGCCTTTTGAAAGGAAGCTGATTAATTTTGGTGAAACATTTGGCATGTGGAACAGAAACTAGTTTCTTTATACTTTTAAGTCAGTTTCGATCTGAAATCTATAGTGCGTTCAGTTCTGGTCTCCCTGCTATAGGAAGGATGTTGTGAAACTTGAAAGGGTGGATAAAAGAGTTATAAGGATGTTGCTAGGGTTGGAGGGTTTGAACTGTTGGGAGAGGCTGGGGCGATTTTCCCTGTAGCGTCCAGGCTGCGTGATGACCTTTATAGAACTTTATAAAATCATGAGGGGCATGGATAGGGTGAATAGACAAGGTTTTTTTCCCCCAAGGTAATGGGGTCCAAAACCAGAAGGCATAGACTTAAGGGGAAAGATTTAAGAAGGACTTAAGGGGCACTTTTCCATGCAGAGGTTAGTGCATGTATGGAATGAATTGCCAGAGTAAATGATAGAGGCTGGCACATTTACAAAATTTAAAATGTATCTGGAAGTGTATCTGAATTGGAAGGGTTTAGAGGCACATGGGCCAAATATTGGCAAATAGAACTAGATTAATTTAAGATATCTGGTTGGCATCAATGAGTTGTACAAAAGGGTCTGTTTCCCCACTGTACATCTTTATGATTGTATGACGAATGCTAATTCTTCAGGTGTGTGCCAGGAATCATGATCTTTGAGATAAATTGCACTAAATCCTACCATCTGGACAGATAGTAATTGCTTATGAATAGTACAAATGCATTACTAACTTATCAATGTTCTCTTAATCTTAAACTGTACGATATGGTTGGTATTGTTTTGGAATAAGTGAACTTTGATCAACTGTACTCTTGATTAGGAGCAAATCCTGGTCCAGTGACAGATTAAAGGAGAGACTAAAAAAACAGTTTTACAACAGTTGTAGTGATGAGGGATTATACTTGGATGGGTAGATGGAAGAAACCAAATTTCTACTTAATGCACAGAAGGATGAGGAGATTTAATAGAGGTATTTAAAGTTATGAAGGGTTGAAGATTATTTCATCAAAACTTTATACTTATCTCTCTGAATACATGCTACCAAACCTGTTGAGCATTATCTTTATTTCAGATTTCAACTTTTTCAGATTTTGTGCCCTGATCTTATGCTGTTGCCTGCACTACTTTATGTAGAAAGATGATGGGGACTAGTCCAGAAGATCTTAACATGAACCATCTAATTTGTATTAGACAGTAAATTGTTCTCCAGTTTGCATATTGCCATTTTCAGTTTAGAATGAGGTCATACATTTTAATCTGGTTTATCTCCTCCTTTGCAGCAAATGGGCTGACATAAAAGCAGAGGTAGTTAGTTAGACCTGTTAAAGTAGGTTGTCATTATGATGGCTAGGAGCAAGAGTCTAATGTAATGTAAGATGTTGATGCTGTGAACAATCTGCTTCAATCTGAGACTAGCTGAGATGAACTGAAACTGGGACGAGTGTAGAGGTAGTGGTCAGGGCCAAAGAATATATCTGAACTGATGAAAAATCATTGTTCACTAAAGCCGTAGAGAAGTATCACAACATTGGACATTGAAGTAAAAGGAAGGGATCAAAGGTAGATCCTTGAAACAGTTCAAAGATAATGTTTTGGTTTAGGAACAAACATTGCAGGACTTATAGCTCAAAATGGATGGGTAAAATATGGCAAAGTATCTTTCAGCAAGATATGAATAAGGGATACTTATCATCAGCAATATTTAGGTATTAAACTGTGATAATCACCTAATATTACACACAAAAACAAAAGGAAAAAACATTTTTCCCTTTTACCCACTTTGGTTAGGATTTGAAAAGTTAGAATCTGTACTGTCAAGAAACATGGCAGCAGTGTATTTGAGCTAGACAGTTTTTGAATGTCAGCTGAAAATCACAAATAGACCTCTTAGTGCTCAGGGATGATTTGGTAACTTGGCAGGAACCATATGCACTGTATAGAGTCCAGATTGTGGTGCTGGAAAAGTATGGCCAATCAGGCAACATCGGAGGAGCAGGAGAATTGATGTTTTGCGCATAAGCTCTTCATCAGGAACCCATTTTTATATATGTTTGTTTATAAAATGATTAGACTAAATAATAGAATCCAAAATATGTGAAATTTGGAATGTAAGTGTACAGATCAATGTCATATGCTTGCAGAGAATTTAACTTGTTCCTTGGATTTGCCCATCAGTTAACCTGTTCCTCAGTTGTTGATTGAGGATGAGTTATTGGCAAGGTTTTCAAGTGAAAGCTCAACAATTTCTTTGGTGCTATTAGATCCTTTATAGCCACCTAAGAAGCAAACAGCAGACTCTGACAGTACAGCACTCCTTCAGTACTGAACAGCTGTGTTAGATCAGATTATACACAAATTGTACAGTGGGCATTGAACCTGTGACCTTCTGTCCCAAAGTCAAGAGTGTTAGCACTGAAATAGTGCACGATACTTTTTTGGGTGACATTGCAATTGTTGCATATAGGGAAGCAAGCCAGTTTTTGTTTTCTTACATAGTCATGTGTAACGTGATAATTTGTGGATGTTTGAGAATAAATAACATAAGCAGGTACATGGGAACACTGCAACCCACAAGTTCCCCTCCAAGCCACTCACCACCAAGCCTTAGAAATGTATCACTGTTCCCTTAATGTTGTTGGATTAAAATCCTGGAAATACTTCCCTAATGGCATTGTGGGTCTACCTGTAGCTCATGGACTGGAGCAACTCAAGAAGGCAGCTCACCATTACCTTCTCAAGGGCAACTGAACACAGAACAGTACCACAGTACAGGCTCTTTGGCCCTCGATGTTGTGCCAACTTTTATCCTACTCTAAAATTAAAGTAACCAACATATCCTTCATTTCACTATCATCCATGTGCCGATCCAAGACTGGCTTAAATGTCCCAAATGTATCTGACTCTCCTATTACTGCTGACAATGCATTCTATGCACCCACCACTGTGTGTAAAGAACCTACTTCTGACATCTCCCATAGGTCTTCCTCCAATTACTTTAAGTTATGCCCCCTCATGATAGCAATTTCCACCCTGGGAAAACGTCTCTGGCTAACCACTCTATGCCTCTCATCATCTTGTACATCTCTATCAAGTTACTTTTCAGCCTTCTTCATTCTGTTGAGAAAAGCCCTAGCTCCCTCAACCTTTCTTCATAAAGGTACATCTGCCCTACACCCTCCTAAAGCTTCCTTATCTTTCCCATAATGAGGCAGCCAGAACTGAACATAATATTCCAAGTGTTGTCTCACAACGGCTTTATAGATCTGCAGCATAATTTTGAGGCTCTTAAGCTACATTCCCCAGCTAATGAAAGCCAACACACCATATGCTGCCTTAACGACCCTATCAGTTTGGGTGGCAACTTTGAGAGATCTATGGATGTGGACCCCAAGATCCCTCTGTTCCTCCACTCTGGCAAGACTCTTGACTTTACCCTATAATCTGCATTCAAATTGGATTTTCCAAAATGAATCACTTGACACTTTTCCAGGTTGAACTCCATCTACCACTCCTCAGCCCAGCTCTGCATCCTGTCAATGTCCTGTTGCAACCTCCAACAGCCCTCCCCACTACCCACAACTCCACCGACCTTCGTGCCATCGGCAAACATACTAACCTATCCTTCCACTTTCTCATCCACGTTATTTATAAAAATCACAAAGAGCAGAGCTCCCTGAACAGATCCCTGCAGAACACCACTGGTCACCGAGCCCCAGACTGAATGCTTTCCATCTACTACCACCCTCTGTCTTTTATGGGCCAGCCAATTCCATATACAGACAGCCAAATTTCCCTGTATCCTATGTCTCCTTACTTTCTGAATGAGCCGACCATGGGGAACTTTATCAAATGCATTGCTAAAATCCATATACCCCACATCCACTGCTCTATCTTTTTCAATGTGTTTTGTTACATCCTCAAAGAATTCAGTAAGGGTTGTGAGGCATGACCTGCCCCTCTCAAAGCCATATTGACTCTCTAATCAAGCTATGCTAAAGATCGGCAATAACTGCTGGCCCAGCCAGCAACACTCACATCCCATGAGTTATTTTTTTTTAAAAAAGTGACGGATTTGTAAGTTAATTTTCTGTTTCAGTTGCGGTTTATTTAAGATTCTACACTTTTGAATGTAGTAATTCACAGCTGTTCCAGAACATCCTACCTAACATTTGAAATAGAGTATCAGAATTTATGGTTGTTAATACTTAATATAAAGGAAGGTGTTACAAAATCAAAGATGCCAAAAAACATTCAGTGCATTCCAAAATGGCAAATAAATTTTAATATCAATAACCGTGGTAATGATTTTGGTAGGAGATACAAAGAAACCAACTATTTCTTGGAAAGTTAGTCTAAATTGATGAGATCTAGGAAAGCATGTCCATAACTGATTAGAAGTATCAACACTGGTGAACAAAGGAATAAATAATGCAATAAAAGTTACGTTTTAGAATTTATTTAAAAATAGGATTTGAAAGCAGAGAATAAATTAATATACATTCAGATTTGGCCATACTTAAAGTACGGACTGAGTTTTATGTATGTATTTTAAGTAGAATGGAGATGCATTGGAGGAAGTGCAGAACAGATTTATAAGTAGGACACCAGAATTGAAAGTGTCCGTCTATCAAGAAAGACTGATCAAACTGGTACTCTTTTATATTATTTCTGGAATTGGGAAGACTGAGAGTTGTTTAAAATGAAGGGGCATTTTCATTATTACATGACATTTACAAAAGAGAATTGATCATTCGTTCTGACTGGTCAATGCATTGTTTATGCTCCATTGAGTCATAGAGATGTACATCATGGAAACAGACCCTTCGGTCCAACCCGTCCATGCTGACCAAATATCCCAACCCAATCTAGTCCCACCTGCCAGCACCCAGCCCATATCCCTCCAAACCCTTCCTATTCATATACAGATCCAAATGACTCTTAAATGTTGTAACTGTACCAGCCTCTACCACATCCTCTGGCAGCTCATTCCATACACGTACCACCCTCTGCGTGAAAAAGTTGCCCGTTAGGTCTCTTTTATATCTTTCTCCTCTCACCCTAAACCTATGCCCTCTAGTTCTGGACTCCCCAACCCCAGGGAAAACACGTTTTGCCTATTTATCCTATCCATGCCCCTCATAATTTTGTAAACCTCTATAAGGTCACCCCTCAACCTCCGACGCTCCAGGGAAAACAGCCCCAGCCTCTCCCTATAGCTCAACTCCTCCAACCCTGGCAACGTCCTTATAAATCTTTTCTGAGCACTTTCAAGTTTCACAATATCTTTCCGATAGGAAAGAGACCAGAATTGCACGCAATATTCCAACAGTGGCCTAACCAATGTCCTGTGCAGCAGCAACATGACCTCCCACTCCTGTACTCAATACTCTGACCAATAAAGGAAAGCATACCAAACGTCGTCTTCACTATCTTATCTATCTGCGACTCCACTTTCAAGGAGCTGTGAACCTGCTTTCCAAGGTCTCTTTGTTTAGCAATACTTCCTAGGACCTTACCATTAAGTATGTACGTCCTGCTAAGATTTGCTTTTCCAAAATGCAGCACCTTGCATTTATCTGAATTAAACTCCATCTGCCACTTATCAGCCCAGTGGCCCATCTGGTCAAGATCCTGTTGTAATCTGAGGTAATCCTCTTTGCTGTCCACTACACCTCCAATTTTGGTGTTATCTGCAAACTTACTAATTATACCTCTTATGCTCTCACCCAAATCATTTATGTATATCTGAATGTTAGGTTTTCTGTCTAATAACTGGAAAACCTTCTGTTCCAGCAATGATGTAGAAGAGAGATTTCTAATTAGAGAGGAATCTTAACTTAGGGAATATGTAAATAAGGTAGCCTTTTAAACAAAAATTACCAAACTCAGTTTTATTTACTTGTAATGTGGGGAAAATTGGAATTTGCGGCAAAGTTTATATCCTGTCCAATAATCATTGTGTGTAAGGGAAGCTAGGTAAGTATGAAAAAGAGAAATAGATGGAAAGGTCAATCAAGTGGAATACATTGAGGTAGTTGAAGGGTCATATGGAGCATTCAAATGGAATAGATCTGAATGGTTTGTTTCAGTATCAGAAAGTATTGTATAATTCCTAAATAGTGTAACATTTACAATTTAATGCAGTAGTTTAGGACATATTGGTGTGCAAAAATTCCTAAACTACTGCGTTGATTTGTGTTACACTATTCCGTGTGAATATTTTAATTGCCTTTTTTTTACAGTAAACTGGTGAAGTGCATTTGATATTGTATCATTCCATCAGGAAGGGAAAAATCTGAAGGAGCATTTTAGCCAGGTTTTTTTTGTGGAAAGAAAAAGGAGAAACTATTGGTTCACAGTCCATTGTCACCATTTATAGTGAAGCATGGTGAGAAACTAAGATTTTCATATACATAGTGAAGTAAACAAGTAGCCCTTTTAAATATGGATAAGAGGAGCTAACTGGCCTAGTGGTTTTATTGCTTGGTTTTTATCCTTGTGCCCCAGGTAATGTTTTGGGTTCACATTTTGCAACAACTGGTGATGGAGTTTGAAGTCAACAAAAATCTGTAATTAATGACTACGAGTCCATTGCTAATTGTCGGAAAATGCTGTCTGGTTCACTAATGACTTTTAGGGAAGAAAACTGCCGTCCTTACCTTGTCTGGCCTGTATGTGACTCCAGACCCATGGCAGTGTGTTGATTCTTAACTGCCTGATGGACAATAAATGCTGGCCTAACCAGCAATGCCCAAAATCTAGTAAATGTAATAAAAAAAAGTTCCAACTTTAGATTATTGAAGGTCAGAAACAAACCTAATTCTTGGAATCTAGTACTCTTTTCTGTCAAAAAAAAGTCTCTCGCAAGGTGAGAAGATATTTACTTTGTGACAAATGATTTTCCTTATAAAGAAACATTCTTGCCTCCTCCCCCAACCCCTCATCATCCCTCAGGCTGGAGGGAAGGACGGAAGTCAAGTGATCCAAATTAAGTTTGTTGCTTTCTGGCCTCTTGCCTGATCCATTAATAGCCTATGATAGTATTTTGAATTGGCAGACTATCAGTCAAAAATTGATGACCGGCACGTAGATTGAATTATTTCAGAATTCTTAACTGCTGAGAAAGTTGGGGCAATAAATTTCAAATTACTATCTGCAAATACAGAATTAAGTTGAATTGAATCGACCTTTAGCTCTACTTTTATAACAAACAAACCCTTTTGTATATGTATTCTGCTCACCACAAAACTCATGTTTATTATTCATTTAAATTAATGGATGGTTGTTTTCCAAAAATACAATATTCAATTTAAAATGTATTAATTTAAAACATCAACGTCAGGGTGCTGTGATGAGAGTTTGTACCCATAGTTAACTGTGTGCGTTGTGATCAAAGTCTCATGGAAAGTCAACCTCTTTATCCCATGGGATTTAACCAATATTAGCAATTTATTTTTTCATGGAATGTACTTTTGCAATCTCTCTTTTTAATAGTATCAATCCTGTTGCCAAGTGCTTCTGAAGAAAAAAATACTATAGATCTGAAATGTAAACTGTTTTCTCTCTCTGTAAGGATGCTTATTTCATGTGCTGACTTTTACTTCTGTACTTTTTTTTCTTTTTATACCTCACCTAGCTCACTTGCATCTTTTAATATCTGTCCTAATCCATTGTTGTTTTCTGGTTCTTTACTGAGTTTTTTTTGAAGTCTTATTGCATTGTTGTCACTTCACTAATACTGAGGTGTTAATGGAGGAAGATTTTCAGACCAGTATGTTAGTTTTAAAATGGTTATGGAATAGAAAAGGTCTGCTCCACAAGTAAAAGTTCTTTGGGATGAGGCCAATTTTGATGATATTAAACAAGAATTTTCAAAAGTTGATTGGAAAAGGCTGTTTGCAAGTAAATGAATGTATGGAAAGTGGGAAGCTTTCAAAAGCCAGCATATTCCTGTTAGTGTGAAGGACAAGGCTGGCAGGAGCAGGGAGCACTGGATGACTGGAGATATTGAGATTCTGGTCAAGAAAAAGGAGTTATACAAGAGAAATAGACAGCTGAGATCAAGTGAATCACTTAAGGATCATAGGATTACACTTAAGAGGAAATTGGAAGTGCAAAATGAGACATGAGATTGCTTTGGCAGATAGGGTAAAGAGAATCCAAAGAGATTATACAAGCGTATTACAGGCAAAAGAGAAACTAGAGAGAAAATATGGCCCCTTAAAGATCATTGAGGCTGTGTAGTGTGGAACCACAGGAGATGGGTGAGATCCTAAATGAATATTTTTGGTCAGTATTTACTCTGGAGAAAGACATGGAAGCTAGGAAATAGGCGAAGTGAAGAGTCCACATTATAGAAGAGGAGGTGCTAGAGGTCTTAAAATGAGTAAAGGTTGATAAATACTCAGGATCTGATCAAGTGTAACACAGGACATTGTGGAAAGCTAGGAAAGACATTACACGGCCCCTAATGGAGATATTTGTATCATCAACAGCCAGGAGTGATGTGCCAGAACAGTGGAGGGTGGCTAATGTTGTGCCATTATTTAAGAGGCTGCAATGAAAAGCAAGGGAACTACCGACCAGTGAGCCTAACATCAGTAAGTTGGTGGAGGGTATTCTGAGAGACAGGATAGAGCTGATTAGGGATAGTCAGCATAGCTATGTGTATGGGAAATTGTGTCTCACAGATTTGATTGAGCTTTTTGAAGAGGTGATCAAGAAGATAGATGAAGGCAGAACAATAGATGTCTGCATGAACTTTAACAAAACCTTCAACAAGGTTCTGCATCATAGTCTAGTTAGTAAGGTTAGATCATATGGAATCAAGAGAGATCTAGCCAATCGGATAGAAAATTGGCTTGACTTGTGGAGACAAGGTGGTGATAGAGGGTTTTTTTTAGACTGGAAGCCTATGACCAGCAGTGTGCTGCAAGGATCGGTGTTGGGTCCATTGTTGTTCATCATTTATATATAAACAATCCGCTCAAGAATATAGGAGGAATGGTTAGTAGGTTTGTGGATGACACCAAAATTGGTGGTATTGTGGACAGTGAAGAAGGTTATCTAAGAGCACAGCGGGATCTTGATCAACTGTGCCAGTGGGCTCAGGAATGGAGTTTAATTCGTATAAATGCCAGATGTTCCATTTTAGTAAGACAAGTCAAAGCTGGACTTGTACAGTTCGTGGTAGGACCGTAGGGAATGTTGCCAAACAGGGAGACCTAGGGTGCAGGCACATAGTTCCTTGAAAGTGACATAACAGGCAGACAGCAAGTGGTGCAGGCATTTGGCATCAGTCAGAGATTGAGTATAGGAGTAGAGACGTTATGTTACAGCTTTGCAAGACATTGGTAATGCCACATTTGGAATACTGCTATTGTAAGACTGTTATTAAACTGGAAAGGGTGCCAAAAAGATTTGCAAGGATGTCACTGGGACTGGAAGGTTTCAGTTATAAGGAGCAGCTGGGACTTTATCCCTGGAGCATAGGAGGCTGAGGGGTGACCTGACAGGAATTTATAAACTTATGAGGGGCATAGATAAAGTGAATAGACAAGGTCTTTTCAACAGGTTAGGGGAGTCAAAAACTATCATTCAAGATAGCAAGTTGGTGGCGGCAGAGTTCCAGCATTCTGGCTACTGAGCCCGAGGCTTGTGCACTTTCGTCTGCTTTGCTTTTTTGCATTTTTCTGATTTTTCTTTTTTTACTTTTTTTTTCTATTTTCTTTAAAGTATTTTTTTCTTGCTTTTTTGCCTTGGATACAGCAGCATCAGTGAGAATGGGCACTGTGTGGAATGGTGGATGAAATTGACGGTCTGGGCACAGGAAGTGGTAAGGCCAAATAAGTTTTGAAAGAAATAGTGTCTGGTGCTAGCAATGCCAGGATGAGGCGGACACTGCTCCATCCAGCCCAAGGTCTTCCAGCGAGAAAGGAACAGGTCCCGGATTTAATCCTGTAGTCCAGATTTGCAGGCTGAGCCGAGGCTCCAGGTGCATGGCTAGGCTTGGGAGCCTGATGATGATGTAGTGATGGCAGTAAATTTGGTTACAATACAGAACTCTGTGGCACCTGCATCAGTGTGGTCGGCCCAGTGTCAACTCATGGCAGCAGATCGCGATGGTGCCAGCAAGTGGCAACTCTGTTCCAGTGGCAGCAGCACAGTGAAGTACAATTACAGCAGTGTCATTGGTTTAGCAGCAGGAACTTGAGGCACTGGGGAGTAGGAACCCGGATTCAGGCCCATGGCTGAGCTAGAAGTAGGAATTGTTCCAAAGACCACCTAACTTTATTGAGATAAGAATATAAGATGAACTGTATTGTTTTATTTATCTGGCTGTATATTCTGTGTTTTACGTTGGTGCCATGGATTGGCAACAATGAACAACACTTTTCACTAGTCGTAATAAATACAAGTGACAATAAATAAATCAAATCAAATAATCTAGAGGGCATAGGTTTAAGGTGAGAGGAGAAAGTTATAAAATGGATCTGATGGTAGTGCATAGATAGAACAAGCTGCCAGAGGAAATGATAGCACTGGGTACGCTTACAACACTAAAAAGAAGTTTAGACCAGTACATGGCTAAGAAAGGTTTAGAGGGATATGAGCCAATTGCAGGCAGATGGGACTAATTCAGTTTAGAAAACCCTGTCAACCTGGAGGGTTGGGCTGAGGGGTCTGTTTCTGTGCTGTATGATTCTTTAACTCTGCTCATATTACACAATATTGGATTAAGCATTACCTTCACCGATACTCGTATCCATCCTTGATATGCATGCAGAAGGAATGCCTATTGGTTTTAGGAAATTGGTTCCCGTTTCAACCTTCTGTTTTTGTCCCACTTAGTAAGAAGATAATAAAAAACTCAAGGAATAATGCAGCTACTCATGCTTCTAATTTGATGGCAAATCTTTACTTAATTTATATCCCGTAACTTGGAGGCCTGTATTAACTACTATTATCACACACGCTCTTTTTTACCCTTGACTCGGAATCTTTTCATGGCATGCATCAATGCCATTCTTCTTGCTGCAAAATTGGGTCCAATAAAATTGTCCAACTTACACACCAGAATGTCCAGAAAATGGAAATTGAGATGAGTAATTGCTACTTGAATGGTGTTAGTTGAGGGAAACTGTTGAATTTGAACCTCCCGCTTTAAGTAGTATAAGGTGACCTCTCGTGTCTGATTTAAGAGATCATCAATCGTGCAGCGCTTCCTCAGTATCTTGTTGAGGTGTTACCCTAAATTATGTGGTCAAACCCTAGAAGAGAATTTGAACTCAAAATCTATTAATTATGGAGCAGAATTTCTGTAAACTGAATCAAGCTAATCCATATGGTTACAATACTCTGTAGTTAATATTTGTCTATAAAGCTAGACTTTTGTTTTGCTGACTTGATTCAGACGATATAGTATTGTATAACAGTTACAAGAACTTGAGAGAATAATTCTGATTCTTAACAAGAGATTAAATGTATTTGAAATGGTGCGAAAGGCCATACCAATGGCACAGAATCCAACATCATATCTGTTTCTGATTTAAAGACTACTGAACTGGCTCAAGCTCACAAAACTCTTCGAGTTGATTCCACAATTGGACAGTATTTGTTAGGTAATCCTGATTAAGCTAAATATTACAAAGACAGCAGTTTAAGATTCGACGTGGTCACATTTGCCACTCCATAGAGGCCAGTATTCTGTCACCAAGTTACCCTGTATTTACACATGGAGAGTCCTTGCCACTGATACAACTCCTTCAGAGCCAGCTCTCAGTGTGAACAGGTTGTTTGAAACTTTTCTTTAAGAGTTAACAAGAGGTCAGACACTCCTATTCTTCCCCTCCTCCCCCACACTACTGTCTACCAGCGATACAAAACTTTTTTTCTAAGTGAACAGGCTGTCCGACACTTCTATTCCTGTTTTTAAAAAAAGACTTTCTTTACCCCACATTACCGCCTAATTTTTTTCTCTTTTTTTTCCTTTTTTTTCTGAAGTGCAACCAAAAGCAGAGGAGGAGGTTTTTAAGAAAATCAAAAAGTGAGTGCAAATGCCCATACCCAATATATACATGGTGCATGGACTCCACAGCACCACAGAACAAATAGTTGGACACTTTTTTTTCTTTCTTTTTACCCCCACACTACTGCCTAATTGCGGTAGTGCTTAAAATCTTCTTTTTTGTGTGTGCAGGTATGAGACACAGTGAAAGACACAAGGTGCACAAATCTTTATTCAAATTTCCACCCCCAGGAAGAAAAGAAACACCCGAGTGGCCAGTGACAAGCAGTGCCCTTCACATCAAAGGGCAATGCTGTGTGATCAAACAGTGAAGGGGAGTGCAGGAATTAAATCAAAATAGAGTTGGTGGTGGAAATAATAAAACTTCTTTTCTTGTTTTTCTTTTTTTTGATGTGTAGGCACAGCTAGGATTTGAACCCCAAATTTCACTGTTTAGCAAGCTAGTACTTTAACCAAGTAAGCCAGAACGTCATGTTGACACTCCTGTTTTTTTTATCAAACAGTGAAAAACTTATTTTCTTATCTGTCAGCCAGGGTTCCCTGATTGGGGCTATTAATTTGGTCCAATCAGGGAACTCATTCTCAGTGAGGTCCACCAAGCTAACCTTGTTGCATTTACTACAGTGCGTAGTGGAAGCTACATATTAATGCAATATTTGACTTTGTACTTACATATAGGTGACAATACTATGAAAAGTTTTCTTTTGCAAGCAGTATAGGCAGATCATAGCAAACAATGGCATACAGATCAAGAGGGAGGCACAAGATTAAGACTGCATAGGAAGTGCACAAAAGCAAGGTCAACATTAGATTTGAAATTAGAGAGGTCCGTGCAGCAGTCTAATAAAAGAAGGGAAGAAGCTATTCTTGAACCTGTTGATGTGTGTGTTCAAGCTTCTATCTCATCTGCCTGATGGAAAAGAGTATTACCAAGTTGAGAGGTGTCTTTGGCAGTTTTTCTGTGGCAACGAGAAGTGGATAGACATTTGGCTTCCCACAATGGATTGGGCTGTGCACACAACCTTTTGTATCTTCTTATGGTCTTGGGCAGAGCAGTTGCCATACCAAGCCGTTATGCACCTGGATGGGATGCTTTTTGCGGTGCATCTATAAAAGTTAGTGACAATATATTGCAGGCCGAGCATACACATTGTGTGTCTGCTTAAACTGCTCAAAAAAGGTGACAGCCATTCAGAGGAATGAACCAATCAGAGTCAAACTGCCTGGTTTAAATTTAGCTTAGCAATTAACTACCAGTCATCATCTAACGGGTGCATTTTCCATGCATTACCTCAACCAAGTACAGTCTGACCAGTAGCCAATCATCGTCCTTGTCTAATTGGCATTCCTGATGGTGGTAAAGTGAAAGTCTTTCAATGTGTCTTTTGTTTTTCGGTAATACTCCAGTTCCGTATGACCAAATGACTATAAATGTATAATGCTGAAATAGGGAATCACACAATTTGGATGAACGCTAAAAATCACAACACCAGGTTATAGTCTAATAGGTTTAATTGGAAGCACTAGCTTTTGGAGCACTGCTCCTTCATCAGGTGGTTGTCATCATGAATGTTGTATATGCTCATGCTGGTATATAGCCTTCTAAAATATTCACAAGCTACATATTACACAATGATACTTATTTCCATGGTATGGTATGAGTCAACGTGACAAAGCACTATTTATTTCCACATTATGGCAGAAGAAAACTATTTTATAAAGATATTGTCTTACAGCATTTATTATAACCATCCCATACTGAGTATACAACTCTCTGAACTATTTGCTTATTCTATTAGCTTTCTTTTTTTACCAACTTTATCAGTAAATGCAAAGTAAACACTAACACTGGATGCAATATTAGCTTGTATTATATATTGTGCTTCAGTTGCTGTAAACAAATTTGCAGCAAAGCATTGACCTTCAGTACAGAGTGATATTTATAGTGTGATCAGATTGCAAATGTCATGTTGCTTCTTAAGAAATGTGTGCTTGTACGCTAGTTGATTCTTACGAATGTAAGATGCAGCTATGTTAATCAAAGTAACAATGGAAATGTAAAATAAGTTTTGGCAAAAATCAGCTTTTTGTTTTATTTAGTACCTGAGGAGGTTTATGATTAGTATGAGAGGAAATCAGGGTGTATCTTTGCAGTTGAAATTCAGTTAAATTAATTTTGTATTTGACTCATAAAAACAAGATGCTATAAAAACTTAACAGAGACAAAAAAAAACTGCAGATGCTGGAATTTAAAGTAAACAGGCAGGAGATGGAAGAACACAGCAAGTCAGGCAGCATCAGGAGGTTGAGAAGTCAAATATTTTGGATACAACCCTTCTTCAGAAAAACTCAACAGGCTAGCAGGATCAGTGAAGAGAAATGGAGATTATGTTTCAAATCCAAGATGGTTCTTTGGAACTGAAGAAAAGTACAATGTAAAATAAAAATGGAAATTGCTGGAGAAACTCTGTGGAGAGAAGGCAGAGTAAATATTTTGGGTCCGGTGACCCATCTTCAGAACTCTCCACAGATGCGGCCAGAACTGCTGAGTTTCTCCAGCAATTTGTTTTTCTTTTATTTCCAGCATCCGCAGTTTTTTTTTATTTTAGGAAGTGTGATGAGTTTTATGCTGTTGAAACATTTTGGAGCCAGGGAGGCAGACTAAAATGGAAAGCTGGGATACGCTGTAGAGGATGGGAGAAATGAAAGAACAAAGATGTCATGGAACAGAAGGTGAAGGGAATGCTAATGTTTGTAGTAAAGAACTCAAGCAGTGATCAAAAATTATTGTTAATAACATTATAGTGAACATGCAAAATGTTAATCTTGATTTTCGCCATAGTTACTGGCAGATTTGTTTACAGTTTCAACAGTTAAGGAAAGCGATGGCCTAGTGGTATTATTGCTAGACTATTAATCTGGAGACTCGGGTAATGTTCTGGCAACCCAGGTTTGAATCCTGCCAGGGGAAATGTTGGAATTTGAATTAAATTTTAAAAAAATCAAAATCTGGAATTAAGAATCTAGTGATGTCCATGACATTATTGTCAGAAAAACTCCTCTGTTTCACGAATATCCTTCAGGGAAAGAAATCCTTACCTGGTCTGTCCTACATGTGACTCCAGACCCACAGCAATGTGGTTGACTCTCAATTGCCTTTTGAAATGGCGTAGTAGGCCATTCAGATGTACTAATTGCTGCAAAATTTCCAAGGACAACCTGGCACAGCCAATAACCAGGGACAGGCAAGAAATGCTGGCCAGCTAGCGATGTCCATATCCTACAAAATCAAGACATAAAAATTGCTTTAATTTTGAATTTACAGTATTTTGCTTTTATGTTAGTATTAGGATATTTTTAGAAAAAATTAATTGACACCCTTCAAAAGTTTTTAAAATGCTAACCTCTTACAATTGAGATTTCTGGTTTGTCAGGCAATGGCATTGATGAATTTAAAGTTTGGAAAAATAGCTAAATGCATTGTAATACGGTGTTTATATCCAGAGCAATATTTTAATTTGGAAAGCAATTATTTTCACAAAATCTTACCTGCTTCACTGAATTGCACTACTCTAACAAACACTTGTGTATATATTTATGGAGTAGCAAATTAATATTATGGGTCACAACCAAATTTGCATCACTAATAGTCAATTGTCTAATTGCTATTTTTGGGACATTGCTATCTGCAAGTTGTCTGTTGTCACTATCAATTGTTTTGCACTCTGTGGCATAAAGAGCTAAAAGCCACTCTGTAAATGAAAACGCTTTGCTCCCCTTCTAACTTAATGTCAATTCTGACCCCCAAAAAACTGATATTGGATATTGTGGTGGAAAGGAATTAGAAAGTAGCTGGAAACAGGGCCCAGGCCTGGCATGCTGTATTTGATTGCATCGTTTTTGTTTTTGCAGTCTAGATTCAAAGTGCATGAAGATTGCCCAAATGCATTTTATCATACCACTTTCCAGTATGAGTCCATATAAGGAGTCAAATCCCACACAAATTGAGTGGCTATTTAAGATGGTCAGGCAGCATCCAAGGAGCAGGAGAATCGACATTTCGGGCATGAGCCCTTCTTCCCTTCATGAGTCAATTCCTGAAGAAAGGCTCATGTCCAAAACGTCGATTCTCCTGCTCCTTGGATGCTGCCTTACCTGCTGCGCCATTCCAGCAACACATTTTCAGCTCTGATCTCCAGCATCTGCAGTCTCACTTTCTCCTGGCTACTTGAGATGCCTGTTTTTACAATCCGATATCGAGAATCTCAAATATTTAATTCTCTTTTCGTTTTCATTAGGTCGTGATAATGCATGTGAAAAGACTTCTTTTATGTTCTTACGAAAGGAGCTACCAGTTCGATTGGCCAACACCATGAGAGAAGTGAACTTATTGCCTGATAACCTGCTCAGCAGACCCTCTGTGCGACTCGTCCAGAGCTGGTAAGTGAATACCATATTTGAGAGATGAACAGGAATAAAATGAAATGTGCTCTATAACTAATACCAGTGCAGAGAAATTGCTGTACTTGGAATCTATTTAAAACTCAATTTTTGTGCAGAGTGCATTAATGTGGTCACTGGTAAAGCCATGCACTTGGGAAATTGTATTAAAATTTATACATGAGCAATTTGAACATAAGGCTCATTGATATCAACAGGTGACTCATTTTGTCAACATACATCACACTTTTAAAGGTATATGGTAGAAAAACATAAATTTACTTTCTTTATCCTGTGTAATTTTTTCTGACATGATTGTCCCATAATAAATATGGGACGCAATGATTTACATTAACTGATACGTCATCTATTTTTAAGTGTAATATCGTATGGACATTTCAGATTTTAATGAGAAATTAGTTGGCATTAAGTTTCACAAATTTTTTCTGATGTGATTCTTTTAATAGTCAAATCAATATGCCTTAAGTATGTTTATACTTTTTTCACATTCGGAACTATAAAATTCTCAGTTCAGAATCAAAGTATTTTCTAGGATATAGCCTTTTCGGCAAATACTAATTTTAAAATGTGAGAGGAAAGTGTGCTGTGTGTTTAATAATGACCTTGCAAACTAAAATGAAAGAGACAGAACTTTTCTTTCAAGTTTTTCAGGTACTTGCTTACGTCTCATCAAAAGTGACATTTTAATATTGTAGTGGTAAACCACATTCTTTCTTCTTTGTGTCTTTCATTCACTGGGATATTCCATAGCATGAGAGGCGGACAGAAAATTTCATTGTATTGCGTAATCTTGAGTTGTGGTTATGTGATAGTGCATGTGTCATTTCACTTCTGCAGCTGTTTGCCAACATGGCAGAGTGTTCGTGGAAGATCAAAAGCTACACTGCAAACTAGTCTGATAAGAATTTCAAGAATTACATTGTCATGTTGTATTCTCCCTAATCTGGGCATTGAAAAAAAAATGCTTTGCATTATCAAAATGTGAAGGAGAGTGCTGGTGATCAACACCTTGCTCACAATGAAGAAGCTTAGGGGAAAGAGAGAGAGATGAGCATAGACACTACTTCAGCAAAATGGTCCTTTATTTTGTGACCTAACTCTTTTGATTGTGAATCTGGAGGACATTGTCAAACCTGGTCTTAGGATTGCACCTGGTCTGGAGTTGAGCAACTGTGTATTGCAGAGAGACTCTCAAATAAGGGGTAAGCCATTTACTTGCGCATGCAAAGTGTTTAGTGTCTTTACTAAAATGGCCGTTAGCAACTTCCAGCTCTTATTTAACATGCAATCATTTCAATTGTGTTGGGGTTGGAAGTTTAAAGACATCTGAAGACAGTCACGGGGGCTATCAGATTTCTTAGTCATGCTTTTACAAAAGCTCGATCTTCCATGACTGACCAAAACCTGAGTTCCAGATGTTGGTGCATATGAATATTTAACTGATTTAGGATTGGAGATACATTAGCAGGACATTTGAGAGAGAAGCTGGAAGCTTCAGGAGTACATGACTTTCCATCTGTAACTGTCACCTAGGCCCTTTATACCATGAAGGTTAAAAAAATGAGAGGCAATCTGATTCAATCATGGGACCTCCAGACTGTGGAGTCATAGTTTCAGAATAATTAGTTGACCATTTAGGAAAGGGATGAGAAATTTCTTCATTCAAAGAGTTATGAATCTTTGGAATTCTCTAAGCTCCCCTCAACCTCCTTTTCTTCGTCGAAGAGTGTACTCTGATGGGGGTTGAAAGATTTTTTGGGTACTGGGGAATTATGGGCTTATGATTAAAAAAAAAAGCAAGAAGATAAAATTGAAGTATAAAATCAACCATGATGTTATTGAATATTGGTGCAAACTTGCATTGCCAAATGGCCTACTCCAACTCCCAGTTTGTTTGTTTATATGTGCATTGTGAATTGCTCATGTTAAATTAGAAGTGCTATGAGGAAATGCACATTCTTCTCCAATTCATAACTCCAGTCAATTCCAAGAATGCATTACTTACGCCTGCATTCATACAGGTCTACAGTTTCCTGAGATTCAAAATAATTTAAATTTTTGGGCACAGTGAACTAAATAGGAATAAAATGTGTTACCATTAAATCTTGAGGTGGACCTGTCAGCATACCAACCTCACAAGAGGGACATTGACCTTGAAAATTGTGCTACTTCTAAGATCTATAGATCCAAGGTATAGATTCTTGTCTCACCAAATACCAGTGAAGGCGCCTACCTAGTATCGTAAGTTGTTGACTGAGGGATTTGTCAAAAGTATTACCTAGCACTTGTACCCAGGCAAAGAAGACTGACGTAGTGCATGGAGAAAGTTGGATACGCTTTCGGGATCCTTTGTAACTTTGTGAGAGTTGTGGATTTGGGTGCAGCAGTGAGCGAAAGGTTTGTTTGAGATTTCAACATAATGTACTGTGTGTATTTGCTGAGGTTGGGCACTGTGAATTCAAAGGATTCCAGTAAGGCTTTTACTGAACTCCCAAAGTATCTTTTCATAAAATGATTGCAACTCCCTTTTGTTTCCCCTATTCTTTATTCACTGGTTTAGCCAGCAATTGCAGTAATTTTAATCAACCTGTTTGACTAGGGTGATTCCTGGTCTGGCAGGATTGTCTTATGGCAAAGGCTAAGTAGGTTGGGATTCTACTCATTAATGATCTTTTTGAAACATATTCTTAAGGGGCTTGACAGCATAAATGTTTTAACTAAGTCTGTCTCTTGCTCAACGGATTAGCATGATCGGCTGTCAAGCAGAAGGCTGCTGGTTTGAGGTCACCCAGGAACTAATTTCTCATAATTTAAGGGCAGCACAGTGGTTGGCCAGGGACCCAGAAGAAGGGCTCATGCCCGAGATGTCGATACTCCTGCTCCTTGGATGCTGTCTGACCTGCTGTGCTTTTCCAGCAACACATTTTCAGCTCTGATCTCCAGCATCTGCAGTCACTTTCTCCTAGATTCTAACTTTAGGCAATTATCTGTGTGGAGTTTGCCTATTCTCCTCGTGTCTGTGTGGGTTTTAACCTGGTGCTCAGGTTTCTTGCCACAGTCCAAATATGTGCAGATTAGGTGGATTGACCATGGTAAATTGCCCCATGGTATTTGTGGATGTGCAGGTGAGGTGGTTTTAGCCATGGTTAATGCAGGGTTATGGCAAGAGAGGTGGGGGTCAGTGGGTCTGGGTTGGAAGCTTTTTGGAGGGTCGATGTAGACTCAATGGGTCAAAGGCCTCTATCTGCACTGTAGAGATTCTGTGACATGCTGTTACACACCTCCAGATCAGATGGGCTTGAACCTGAATCTTCTGGCAAACAGATGGGGACAATACCACTGCACCATTTGACCACAAGAGCAGCAATTGTAACCTTTCCCAAACTGTCCTTGAGTTAAACTGCTTGCTAGGCTATTTCAGGATGCAGTTAAGAGTCAGTCATTTAACTGTGGGGCTGAAGTCACAGATACGGCAGACCAGGAAAGTTTAGCAGATTTTTAATATTTACAAATTGAATTTAAATTCTACAAATGTCATGGTAGGATTTGAACCCACGTTCCTGGAATGTTAACAAACAAAAACTGAAATTGCTGGAGAAACTCAACAGATGTGGCAGCATCTGCGGAGAGAAAACAAAGTTAATGTGCCTTATACCAAATACAATTGTCAAACATTAACTTGGTTTTCTATCTGTAGATGGTATGAGACCTGCTGAGTTTATCCAGCAACTTCTGTTTATGTTTGTTTCAGATCTCCAGCATCTGCTGTTTTCTGTTTTCTTTTCCTAGAAACTTAATCTAGCTATCTGGATTATTGTAGTTATCACTATACTACCATCTCCCCAAGGGAATTGGAAAGACATAACCTGACAACACAAGGAACTATGGTGTCAGAGCTGCTGGAATGTTGCCTACATCTGGTTCTCAAATAAATAAATGGTCACCAATTGAAGTCTGATCACTGTCTGCAGCTGACTTGTTAATGGAGAAACAAAAACATTGTGGTTACATATTGTGGTTACATATATTTTTGGAATTGTTAAAGAGGAGATTTAAGTACAGAGAAACACATTACTATTTGGGGAAGAGGAAGGGCATCCAAAGAAAGAATTGTCTGAATAATGGAAGTTACAATTAAAAATATAGTAAAGAAGCTGAATATAAAAATATTAAAGAGGGAGTTTGGAAGAGGCAGTAAAAGGGGCAAACAGCTCAACAAAGAACAAAAAGATGTTGTGAAACTCGAAATGGTTCAGAAAAGATTTACAGGATGTTGCCAGGGTTGGAGGATCTGAGCTACAGGGAGAGGCTGAACAGGCTGGGGCTGTTTTCCCTGGAGCGTCGGAGGCTGAGGGGTGACCTTATGGAGGTTAACAAAATTGAGGGGCATGAATAGGATAAATAGGCAAAGTCTTTTCCCTGGGGTCAGGGAGTCCAGAACTAGAGGGCATAGGTTTAGGGTGAGAGGGGAAAGATATAAAAGGGATCTAAGGGGCAACTTTTTCACACAGAGGGTGGTACGTGTATGGAATGAGCTGCCAGAGGATGTGGTTGAGGCTGGTACAATTGCAACATTTAAAAGGCATTTGGATGGGTATATGAATAGGAAGGGTTTGGAGGGATATGGGCCGGGTGCTGGCAGGTGGGACTAGATTGGGTTGGGATATCTGATCGGCATGGACGGGTTGGACCAAAGGGTCTGTTTCCATGCTGTACATCTCGATTTGGTTAGGTCTTTGCTCAAAGGCAAATCCAATTCACAGTAACACAATCTCCACCACAGATGGGGAAAGGAATCAAGTCCAGAATCCATTCAGCTAGCCCAGGGTGAGCCTATGATGGTACTAATCTGAACCAGACCAGTCATCTGTCTAACCAATCTGAGTTCAAGGCAGTGACAACTTTTATAGACTTTTATCTTATGGGGCTATGGATAGTGATGGTACAAGCTCCAACAATTTGTTTCCAACATTTGGAAGTTCTCCCACTCTTACTCCCTACTCTTGATTGCGTTGGAAGAAATTACACATTGATAACCAACCCATTTGGCTGTGTTATGTACATGTCTTCAGTGACTATTGAGTCTCCCCTTAGATGTAGGCATGCTTTCCACTGTGCCACAAGACCTCCAAAAATATTTGGAAAGCGAATAAATATAAAGTTAGTCAAAGTCAAGATGTGACTAATTAGCAAATAAAAATGGCGTTCAGCAAAGGCTTGGGGATGAGGCTTCAACCATCTCGGATTAAAATCTGCTTTATGCTTGCCAGCTGCTTTGCAGATGTGATGAATGACCCTACATCAGAGCTTAAGAATCTGCATTATTTTGTTATGCTATTAGAACCATGCATCTATCTTCACTAGAAAGGAGAATGCTGCCAATAAAGGAAGAGGGAGTAATGATGTTGGTTAAGATAAAAATGTAATTTAAAAAATTCAGTCTTCAAAAGTTGAAATATCATATGAATGAGATGCATTTGGAGTCACTGAGGGCTGTTTAGGATGAAATTTTTTTGGCTGCAGTTTTATAATTCTTGGTATATATAGGGATGGTACTGGACAAATGGTCAACTACAAATATTAAATCTAAACAAATGTGAAGGATAAGCTTGGCGACTAGAAGACAATCAACCATCACTGATGGGAGAAATCTTTGCAGACAATCATGGACAAAATGAATTTGCATTTGATGAGGGTGGGATAATAATTGGAAGCCAAGAAAAAATTGTAAAAGGCAAATTGTATTAATATGACTTCTTCAAATTTTTTTGAATTAATAGAAAAAGAATGGGGATTTTGTGGTTGAATTGTATCTGAACTTCCAGCACATGGTACAGCATGTAAATCTGGTAAAATTGGGATTAAATGAACAGTGGATTCAGAATTGGGTAATGCATGGATAGCAACAGTACTGCTTTTTTGGTACTTCTCAAGGTTAGTAAGATGACTTTTTGATAACATTAATTACCTGGATGTGGATACACAGAATAGTTTGAAAGTCTGTGAATGACACAAAGCTTAGAAAATAATGGAATGAGGTATTATCCTGGGGTTAAGTAGGAACAGGGATCTTTTGGAATGTTTCTACCAGAGTCCTTGAGGATAGTAGGATTATTGAAGAAGGATCGTGAAATACATGGGATTTTTGCTTTGTTAATAACTGTAGAATACTAAAGCAAGAATGCTGTGCTCACCCTTTATAAGGGTTTAAAATGATTGACAAGAGAATCAGATACAGCATGTTGTGTGGTCTCCAGTGCATTGCCTGAAATGGTGGTAAAAGCAGATTTAATAATAATGTTTGAAATAGAATTGACTAAGTAGTTGAAGGAGAGAGAAAATACAGAAAAATAGAGGAAGAGCAAGGAAATGGGAGCAATTAAATAATTTACCAAGACCACAAAATATATGAGCATTCTGCTCATTGAGTCTGCTCTGCTGATAGATCGTGGCTGATATATCCCTCAACCCCATTCTCCTGCTTTTTCCCTTTAATGTTTGAACCCCTTACCAATCAAGAATCTAACAATCTCTGTCTTAAAGTTTCTCACTGACTTGGCCTCCATAGCCTTCTGCAGCAATGACTTTCAGAGATTTACCACCTTCTGACTGAAGGAATTCCTTCTCTGTTCTTAGGGATTATCCCTTCACTCTGATGCTGTTCCCTGGTGCTCCAGGCTCTTTCTTAGTGGAAACATCTTCTCCAATTCCAGGCCTCTTGGTACTCTAAGTTTCAATGAGATCTGCTAGCATCTTTCTGAAGTCCATCGAGTACAGATCCAAAGTGCTCAACTGCTCCTTATATGACACACCCTTCATTCCCAACCCTTCATTGTTGTACACCTCCTGCGATGTTCTCCAGCACCAACACATCCTTCCTTAGATATGGGGCCAAAACTGCTCAAAATATTCCACATATGGTCTGACCAGGGCCTTTTACACCCTCAGCAGTCTATCCCTGCTCTTGTATTCTAGCCCTTTTGAAGTGAATTTTAACATTCAATTTGCCTTCCCAGTTGTCCTTTAAACGCATGTTAAACATTAAGAAAATCCTGAACTAGGAGTCATAAATTCTATTGTGCTTCAGACTTCCGAAGTCTTTTCCCATTTAAAAAATAGTCTGTGCCTCTTCCTATCAAAATACACAACATCACGCTTTCTCATATAAAATTCCATCTATCATTTCTTTACCCACTCTCTTAGCCTGTCCAACTCCTTCTGCAACCTCCTCACTTCCTGAACACTACCTCACCCTCCACCTACCTTTTGTGTTTAAATGCAACTGAAACAACAATTCCTTTATACAAATAATTAATGTATAATGTGAATAGTTGTTGTCCCAACAGTGACTCCAGCAGAATTCCACTGGTCACCAGCTGATAAAAGCCACTTTATTGCCATTCTCTGGCTTCTGTCAGTCAACCAATCCTTTATCGATGTCAGTGTGTTGGCTTTAATTTAGTAGCCTGCTTTGTAGCATCTTGTCAAAGGCCTTCTGGAAGTATAAATAGATTAAATCAGCTGGCATTCCTTTGTCTAACTTGCTTGTTACCTCCTCAAAGAATTTTAACAACAGATTTATTAGGCATGACCTCGCCTTGGCAAAACTGTGATGACTCAGACTTGTTTTATCATGCGCTCCCAAGTATCTCATAGTCTCATCCTTAATAATGGACACTAAAATCTTACCAATAACCGAGCTCAAGCCAACAGCCTGTAATTTCCCATCATCTGTCTCCCTCCCTTAAACAGTGATGTTACATTAGTCATTTCTTATCTTCTGGGATTCTCTGTGACTCGTGATTCCCACCAATGCCTCTATAATCTCCTCAGCTTTCTCTTTCAGAACGCTGCAGTTGTCCATCTGGTCAGGGCGATTTAGTCATCTTCAGACCTTTCAGCTTCCCTAGCACCACCTTTTGTAGTGATGGTCACTACACTAACCTCTACCCCTTGACTCTGCAGGGGTTCTGGTATGCTACTGATGTCTTCTACCGTGAAAACTGATGCAAAGTTAGTAGTCAGTTTCTCCATCGTTTCTTTGTTCCTCATTACTACATCTCCAGCCACTTTTTTTCAGAGGTCCAAGTTAAATAGGGGAAAGCTCAGGAGAGGTCCTTTAAAGTTTCCAGAACAAGTAATAAGACAGAGTATGGTAAGGGTCAGGAATCTAACTTTAGGCACAACGAATACGGGGACAGCTATGAGAAGCAGGGCAGTCAATGCAGGACTGAAGGTATTGTACTTTGATGCGCACAGTATACGAAACCAGGTAAATAAGTTTGTAGTGCAGATTGAAATTGGTTGATACAATATTGTAGGCATCACAGAATTGGCTGCAAGAGTATCAGAGCTGAGAACTAAATGTCCAAGGATGAGCATTCTGTCAAAAAGGCAGGTAGTTGGCAGCCTGCCTTGTTAGTAAGAAATGAAATTTAATTGCTAGCAAGAAGTGATATAAGATTGAAAGGTATAGAATCTGTGTGGGTAGAGTTGAAGAACCACAAAACGGGGTGGGAGCTGGCAAGGTGGGCTGAATAGCCTCCCTTTGTGCTGTAACTTCATTTACAGTTGGCAAGAGCTTGACCCTTGCTGAACCTCAAATACCAGTACCGAATTACTGATAGTGACATGACCCTGAACTTCTAGTCACAGCTTGCCCATTTCTCTCCCTATATGACATTTTTTCTTTTATGGATTTAAGTCTGCCACTCTAACTTGTCCTTTTAAACTTTCGTTGTTTTCTATGTCCATGTCAAGTTCCTCCGCAGTTTATCCTTCCTCCATTCCTCATGGAACATCTAGACTGAGAAACCTGTCTTGGTTGATTTACCTGCACCTACAAGGAAAATGAAATACAGTAAATTTTTCAACGGTGCTTGATTTGTTTTGAGATTAGTTAAATTACTCCATTTTAATCAGTATTTGGCATATTAAGTGGAATATTTTGCCACAAACATTGAAAACCTTGTTGTAACGCGACTTGTTATGGTGTGACTATCAACTAAAATCATTTTTATCACCTCTTTTACAGGTATATGCAAAGTTTTTTAGAGCTGCTAGAGTTTCAGAGCAAAGGGCCTGAAGATCCTCCTGTGTTGAATGAGTAGGAATCTGAATTGTTTTTTATTTCTATCAAAGTACTACATGATTAAGAAACTTTCAGTTGACAGTATATTTTCTTTTAAAAGCTGTCTTCTGTTCTTGCATTCCACTTATTGATGTGTGACTGAAATACATTCAAAAATCTGTAATTTGGCATGCCAGAAATGTCATCTCCTTCCTAATCTATTCTAATTGTGCTGACAACATATTTTTGACTTCCAAAATATGAGTTTGTGCAAGTTTTGATTACACTTTCTGAACAGTACCTTGAATTGCTGCTGAAGGTTTCCTGAACTGCCTTAAGGTAAAGTAACAGAACATAATATATTATTTTGAATTGACTTTGGCTATTTCGACATGTCGAAATAGTATCTTTTCCTTTGAGTTGATTTGCATTGTTAAGTTAACATCTTTGATAGAGTGTGCTGTTTTTATGCATCCGATTCCTTTTGCCTGCATTTGGAAATATATCTCTCCTTTTCTGCACTGCAATTCTTCTTTGAGCTCCGCCTACATCCCACTATACACCAGGCATTATACTTGTTTGTACTGATATACTCAGAATTGCCTCCAGTATTCCAGTGCAGTTTAGAAAACCTTGTTGTGATGTTGATCTGATCCTGAACTTTCTAAAATTTTATCTTTTTGCACTCTAACATGGAAAGATGTCCCAAGATGGTGAATTCCCAAAGGGTCAGGTAGCCTGAAATAGAAACAAAAAGGCAAGACTACTACAGAGGTATTTGGCCTTCAGTAGGAGGATGACCATTCGAATTTGAGGTGGTGATTGATTTTTGAAGCAAAGTAGTTCAGTTACTACAGAGATGATGGGTAACTGCAGTTTGGAATGAGGAATTGTACAGACAGCATGACTTTCAATACACTTAAATTTACAAGAATAGCAGTAAAGATGAGTTTTTTTAAATGTGGGATGTGGGTAGTGCTAGCTGGCCAGCATTTATAGCCCCTCCCTAGTTGCCCTTGAGAAGTTGTGGTGAGCTGTCGTCTTGAACTGCTGCAGCCCATCTGCTGTGGGTTGACCCACAATACCATTAGGGAGAGAATTCCAGGATTCTGGATGAGCGACAGTGAAGAAGTGGCAAAATGTTTCCAAGTCAGTATGGTGAATGGCTTGGAGGGGTTCTTGAAAGTGGTGATGTTCTCATATATCTGCTGCCCTCTTCCTTCTAGATGGAAGTGGTCATGGGTTTGGAAGGTAGTGTCTGAGGATCTTGGGTGAATTTCTGCCACTCCTTTTGCAGATAGTACAACACTGCTGCGACTGAGCATTGGGGTGGAGGGAGTGGATGTGGTGCCAGTTAAGTGGGGTGCTTTATCCTGGATGGTGTCAAGCTTCTTGAGTCCTGTTGGAGTTGCATTCATCCAGGCAAATGGGGAGTATTCCATCACACTCCTCGTTTGTGCTTTGTGAATGGTGAACAGGCTTTGGAGTCAGGAGGGGAATTACTTGCTGCAGTATTCCTAGCCTCTAACCTGCTGTTGAAGCCATCATTTATGTGATGAATCCAGTTGATATTCTGGCCAATAACTCCCAGGATGTTGGTCGTGGGAATTCAGTGATGCTAACACCATTGAATGTCATGGGGCAATGGTTAGATTCTCTCTTATTGGTGTTGGTCATAGCTTGGCATTTGTGTGGTGCAAATGTTACTTAGCACTTGTCAGCCCAAGCCTGGATAATGTCCAGATCCTGTTGCATTTGAAAATGGACTGCTTCGTTACCTGAGGAGTCGCGAATAGTGCTGAACATTGTGCAATCATCGGCAAGCATCCCCACATCTGACCTTATGATGGTGGGAAGGTTATTGATGAAGCAGCTGAAGATGGTTGGGCCTCAGACACTAACCTGAGGAACTCCTGCAGAGATGTCCTGGAGCTGACCTCCAACAACCATGACCATCTTTCTATGTATCAGGTATGACTCCAACTGGCAGAGAGGTTATCCCCTCATACCCATTGATTCCAGTTTTGCCAGGGCTTCTCGATGCCATGCTCGGTTATATGCAGCCTTGATGTCAAAGATGGTCAATCTCACCTCACCTCTGGAATTCAGCTCTTTGTCCATGTTTGAACCAAGTTTGTAATGAGGTCAGTAGCTGAGGGCCCCGGTGTAATCTAAACTGAGTGTCAGTGAGCAGGTCATTGCTGAGCAGGTGCTGCTTGATAGCACTGTTGATGACACCTTCCTTTGCTTTACTGATCGAAAGTAGACTGATGAGATGATAATTAGCCAGGTTGGATTTGACCTTATTGTGTACAAGATGTAACTGGGGAATTTTCCACTGTTGGATAGATGCCAGCATTTAAACTGTACTGGAACAGCTTGGCTGGAGTGACAGAATGTATTATGGATGTGGAACTTCAATGATCATCACAGAGCTAGTCTTGGAGCACATCTGGTGTCAGAACAGATTTTGCATTAAAGAGGGGCTGTGGCCATTCGCAGAGTTGTATTCAATCATAATCATACATCTCAACATCCTGACACATCCCTCACTCCATTATTACCATCAAGTCATGTGCCCAACTGTGATTCAAAAAAAATAGAGCTTGCCACAAGAGCAATACCATAAGACTACATTCATGCTAAACACGATTTGGAGACGTCGATGTTAGACTGTGGTGTACAAAGTTAAAAATCACATAACACCAGGTTATAGTCCAACAGGTTTATTTGAAAGCACTAGCTTTCGGAGCGCTGCTCCTTCATCAGGTGATTGTGGAGAATCATCTTTTAGAATGACCACGTTGGTTTCAGTTCTTTCATATGTAAACCACAAAGCCTTTTTTAAAAGTTACATTCTCAAGTGCACTTTAAGAATTGGTGTCATGCCAGCCCAGATAAGGTATTGAAGGTGTTAACTCCCTGTGAGGCTGTCTGTGCCACAATGGTCAGACTGATTTTAATCTAAAAAACGGATTTACAGAAAAGGTTTTACGATTTACATACGAAAGAACTGAAACTAACATGGTCATACATCACACTGCAAACGTTTTTGCTATAAATTCTGTGTCTTACAATCTTATTCTCCATAATCATCTGAAGGAGCAGTGCTCCAAAAGCTTCCAAATAAAGCTGTTGGACTATAACCTGGTGTTGTGTGATTTTTAACTTCATGCTAAACCACAGAAACAGATTGCAATAGACTGATAGGTCACCTACCAACAGGTTAGATTGAAGTACTGTACTTCTGCCAGATTCAGTTGGTGACAGTGATGGAAAATTCAACAAATGAACAGAATGAGGATGTACCATGATCATCCCCATCTTTCACAACAGAGATTATCAGCAAGTGAATCCCCATTCAGAACAGACAATCTTTAGCTAATTCAGTTCACCACATGATGCCAAGAAGTGGCTGAGCATGCTAAAACAGCAAAAACCAAATAGGCAGATGGAATAAGATGCGGGAAAATGTGAGGTATGCACTTTGACAAGAAGAATAGAGAAGCTGAATGTTATTTAAATTAGAAAGATTGTAGAAAGCGAGAGAACAGAGGGATTTGGAAGTCCTCATGCATGAATGATAAAAGCTGGCATCCAAGGTTAGTATTTGACAGGGAAGGCAAATGTTTATTTCAAAGGAATAGAGTATAAGAACAGAGAGATATTACCAAAAACGTATAAGGGTAAAAAATGAGGTCTGCAGATGCTGGAGATCACAGCTGCAAATGTGTTGCTGGTCATAGCACAGCAGGTTAGGCAGCATCTCAGGAATAGAGAATTCGACGTTTCGAGCATAAGCCCTTCATCAGGAATAAGAGAGAGAGCCAAGCAGGCTGAGATAAAAGGTAGGGAGGAGGGACTAGGGGGAGGGGCGATGGAGGTGGGATAGGTGGAAGGAGGTCAAGGTGAGGGTGATAGGCCGGAGTGGGGTGGGGGCGGAGAGGTCAGGAAGAGGATTGCAGGTTAGGAGGGCGGTGCTGAGTTGAGGGAACCGACTGAGACAAGGTGGGGGGAGGGGAAATGAGGAAGCTGGAGAAATCTGAATTCATACCTTGTGGTTGGAGGGTTCCCAGGCGGAAGATGAGGCGCTCCTCCTCCAGCCGTCGTGTAGTTGTGTTCTGCCGGTGGAGGAGTCCAAGGACCTGCATGTCCTCGGTGGAGTGGGAGGGGGAGTTAAAGTGTTGAGCCACGGGGTGATTGGGTTGGTTGGTTCGGGCGGCCCAGAGGTGTTCTCTGAAGCGTTCCGCAAGTAAGCGGCCTGTCTCACCAATATAGAGGAGGCCACATCGGGTGCAGCGGATGCAATAGATGATGTGTGTGGAGGTACAGGTGAACTTGTGGCGGATATGGAAGGATCCCTTGGGGCCTTGGAGGGAAGTGAGTGTGGAGGTGTGGGCGCAAGTTTTACATTTCCTGCGGTTGCAGGGGAAGGTGCCGGGGGTGGAGGTTGGGTTGGTGGGGGGTGTGGATCTGACAAGGGAGTCACGAAGGGAGTGGTCCTTGCGGAACACTGATAGGGGAGGGGAGGGAAATATATCCTTGGTGGTGGGGTCCGTTTGGAGGTGGTGGAAATGGCGGCGGATAATACGTTGTATGCGCAGGTTGGTGGGGTGGTAGGTGAGAACCAGTGGGGTTCTGTCTTGGTGGCGGTTGGAGGAGCGGGGCTCAAGGGCGGAGGAGCGGGAAGTGGAGGAGATGCGGTGGAGGGCATCGTCGATCACGTCTGAGGGGAATCTGCGGTCCTTGAAGAAGGAGGCCATCTGGGCTGTGCGGTGTTGGAATTGGTCCTCCTGGGAGCAGATGCGGCGGAGACTAAGGAATTGGGAATATGGGATGGCGTTTTTACAGGGGGCAGGGTGGGAGGAGGTGTAGTCCAGGTAGCTGTGGGAGTCAGTCGGTTTATAATAGATGTCTGTGTTGAGTCGGTCGCCCGAGATAGAAATGGAAAGGTCTAGGAAGGGGAGGGAGGAGTCTGAGACAGTCCAGGTGAATTTCAGGTCGGGATGGAAGGTGTTAGTAAAGTTGATGAACTGTTCAACCTCCTCGTGGGAGCACGAGGCAGCGCCGATACAGTCATCGATGTAGCGGAGGAAAAGGTGGGGTGTGGTGCCAGTGTAGTTGCGGAAGATGGACTGTTCCACATATCCTACGAAGAGGCAGGCATAGCTGGGGCCCATGCGGGTGCCCATGGCAACTCCTTTAGTTTGGAGGAAGTGGGAGGATTGAAAAGAGAAGTTATTCAGGGTGAGGACCAGTTCAGTCAGTCGAAGGAGGGTGTCAGTGGAAGGGGTACTGGTTGGTGCGGCGGGAAAGGAAGAAGCGGAGGGCTTTGGCACTAGTCGGACCACAGCAGGAATATTGTGAACAATTTTGGACCTTTTTATCTAAGACAAGATATACAGGCATTGGCGGCAGCCCAGAGAAGATTCACAAGGCTGTTGCTGGATATGGATCAATTGTCTTGGAAGGAGAGGTCAAGTAGGCTAGCCTGATACTCGCACGCGCGCTCTCCCCCTTTTCCCCCCCCCTCGCTCTCCCCCTTCCCCCCCCCTCGCGCTCTCTCTCTTTCCCCCACTCCCCTCTCCCTCTTTCCCTGACTCCCCTCTCCCTCTTTTCCCCCACTCCCCTCTCTCTTCCCTAGTTTTGTTGGGTTGCCTTCACTAATGGAATGGCAGTGTTTGGAGAAGGCAATTAACCACCACCAGTCAAGGGCAAGTCGGAATGCCTTATCAGCAATATTCATATTTTGTGAATAGACAAATTGGAGGTGAGCTAAGAGTTTTGGATTTGCTAATTCTGGAGGATATAATAGCATGGATGAAGGTTTCAGCAAGTCAAAAGCTGAAATTAAGGAAGCTATGGATAACCTGTTGAAATAAATGAATATTTTATGTTGGAGAAAATAGGACATCAGACCACAGATTAGCATCAGATAGTATGTTGAAGTTGGAGTTGTTTTCTGTGACCAAAGACAGGGATAAAATCAGTGATGAGGGAATTAAGTTTATAATAGGAGGTTAAAAACGGGTGGCACAGTGGTTAGCACTGCTGCCTCACAGCGCCAGAGACCCGGATTCAATTTTTGCCTCAGGCAACTGTCTGTGTGGAGTTTGCACATTCTCCCCGTGTCTGCGTTTCCTCCCACAGTCCAAAAATGTGCAGGTTAGATGAATTAGCCATGTTAAATTGCTCGTAGTGTTAGGTGAAGGGGTAAATGTAGGGGAATGGGTCTGGGTGGGATGCTCTTTGGAGAGTCAGTATGGACTTGTTGGGCCGAAGGGCCTGTTTCCACACTAAGTAATCTAAAGACAATGGGTAGAACAAATGTTTTGGTATATTTTTGATATTTTTAGTTTTAAGTCATATTTGTGTGCATGTTTCCATTATATGGCTTCAATTAAAATGATCATTTTTGACTTGAATGTATAATTATCTTGACCCAATTAATTTTTCTGCCTCAGTTTTCTAGAATCTCTGATTAAAATCCGAAATCGACACAATGACGTAGTGCCAACCATGGCTCAGGGAGTTATTGAATATAAGGAGATGTATGGCTTTGACCCATTTATTAGTAGTAACATCCAGTACTTTCTGGACCGTTTCTACACCAGCCGTATTTCATTTCGGATGCTTATCAACCAACACAGTAAGTCTGTTGTCTTTGTGATAAAGTTCAAAGCTTTTTGTAATTTATTTCATGGGATGTGGGCATCACTGGTTATGTATGCCCACATTTGTTGCCCATCCTTAATTGTCCTTAAACTGAGTGTCTTGCTTGACCATTTCAGAGAGCAATTAAGAATCAACCTTTATTGCTGTGGATCTGAAGTCGTACGTAGATAAGGCCAGGTAAGGATTGCAGTAACGAAAGAGTCCTAACTGCTTTCTGAAATGGCCAAACAGGCCACTGAGTTGTTAGAAATGCAGGTCACCATTTCCTTCTCATTAGCAGTTAAAGTGAATGCCGACTTTGCCGTCCTTCTGTGAATGATCAAAGACTGTCATTCCCAGTAACAGTTGTAGCATTTTAATTAATAAAATAAAATTAGCTTTCTTGAATTCAACTGTGTACACAAAGTTACCAAAATTTAAAAGTGGAAAAAGTTTTAAAATGTTTGCTTTGCCAGCTCTGTTCTCTTTTTCCTATTTCATCTTGATACTGATCTTCATGTTTATCTAACTTCTTAAATAAAGCTTGTTCTATTGTGATAGCTCGCAAACCATATTTCAATAATATTCTGATGAAATTTTTTAGCTTTTTTCCACTGAAAAATTTTGTTTTATTTATGATTCACCAAACAGTAGAAATAACATTTTTAGTTTTTTTAGATCCTTTAATAATTTTAACCATTTCTTAACTCTACTGAGCATAATCCATGTATTTTAAAATCCTGATAACTAAGCCCTTTCATCTATTAAATCTATATGTCATCTGCGTAATGCGTGTTACATACTCTGCTTTCAATTAAATCTTTGCATGGATTCATAAATCTTGTTTTGGGTTCCATTTTATACATTTGTTTTACTTAAAAGCTTGCTTTTAAAGATTTGTGTTTCTGCAGTCATACATCTCTTTCTTGTTCAACTGCGCTGAAAATTTATTTTCTGATTCTTTCTCCTACCTGCGAATCTCCAACACCACAAAGTTTACATTTACTGCAGTAGATTAACTTTATGATGCTTTAATATAACACTAGTGATTCATGAATGCCATACACTTTAATGATTGCCATGATGTTTTAGAAAGGGCCCAAGTCTCTTTGCCTTAGTAAAGCAAAAAATCCCTACCAATGGTGCACTGTTTAATTTGAAGTTTTACTGCTTTGAGCTTTAAACCATGCAAGAGAATGTGAAAGCAAGTGCTTGATATAACAAAGCAAATATTTCAGTTAAATAGACTGTCATCGGACTTTCAAAAATATATATAGTAGCATTCCAAACCTCTAGATGTACCAAAGCACTTCATAGCCAATGAAATACCTTTAAAATGTAGTCACTCTTCTCATTTGGAAACATGAAGGAACCAATTGCACACAGTAAAGTCCACAAATGGCCTTCTAACTGACTAAATAGTCATATTTTGAGTGATCTTGATTGAGAAATAAATGTTACAGACATAAAGATAAATTTTAGTTATCATCTTTAAATACTTGAATATTTTGTACCTAAAAGGGAAAACTGAACTTTGCTTTACGTCTTAACCAAAAAACTGTATCTCCTCTCAGTACTGCTCTGAAATGTCAGTCTAGATTGTGTTGCTGTTTTTGGAGGAAAAGACCTGAGTCTGTAACTGAGTCCACAAGTCAGCAGCAAGATATTACCAGCAAAAGAAGGCTGATACCTGGTGAATGTAACATTGCACACAGCCAGATTTTCTGAGAAATGTCAATTACATTCTGAATCGTACTGATTCAGACTGGTTGATCCAAAGGGTCTGTTTCCATGTTGTATAATTCTATCTAGTCATAGTCTTTCTGTACTAGTGTAAGTTCACATTGTACATGAATCAGTACTTTTATTCATATTTTTCTAGAGTTGCTGGAATTTTACTGCATTCTTAGAAACTATAATTTTGGATGTAGGTTTGCTCGCTGAGCTGGAAGGTTTGGTTTCAGACATCTCGCCACCAGACTAGGTAACATGGTGGTGGACTGGTGGTGTAGCCTACGTTCTATTTATGTTTTTGGGTTTCCTTGGGTTGGTGACATCATTTCCTACGGTGATGTCATTTCCTGTTCTTTTTCTCAGGGTTGATAAATGGGATCCTAATCGGTGTGTTTGTTGATAGAGTTCTGGTTGGAATGCCACGATTCTAGGAATTCTTGTGCGTTTTTCTATTTGGCTTGTCCTAGGGTGGATGTGTTGTCCCAGTTGAAGTGGTGTCCTTCCTCATCCGTACGTAAGGATACTAGTGAGAGTGAGTCATATCGTTTTGTGGCAAGTTGATGTTCATGTATCCTGGTTGCTAGTTTTCTGCCTATTGTCCAATGTAGTGTTTGTTACAGTTCTTGCAAGGTATTTTGTAAATTACATTAGGTTTGCTTATTTTGCATTGGTTTTCTTCCTAATCTTTCTGTTGGATTTCTGCTCCCCATCCTGCACTGCCCATTGATTCTTTACTGGCAGCTATTGTATACCCTTCAGTGAATTTTCCATACTTTATGTATGACCCAAATATTAGAATAATATCTTAGAGAGTATGGTCATACGTTCACCACATGCATTGAAATAGTTCAAGAAAGTGGCCCATCTCCATATTCTCAAGTGTTAATAGGTGGATATTAAATGGTTGCCCT
Organism: Hemiscyllium ocellatum; assembly: GCF_020745735.1. NCBI lineage: Eukaryota > Metazoa > Chordata > Chondrichthyes > Orectolobiformes > Hemiscylliidae > Hemiscyllium > Hemiscyllium ocellatum. Next base: position 42,972,518 of record NC_083412.1, on the reverse strand, counting down.
GCAGCTACCTACAGCTCAAGAAATGTTTTTTTTTAAACCTGATTAGACTTGATTCATTTCTTTATGTGCTATTGATTATAGTAACCAGAATGTACCTTGGTCTTACACCCTGTGCTTTCACAATTACTTGGAGAATTTTAAAAAGTATTGTGTTTTTATAGGGACTATATATATATTCCTCATTGCATGAAAGGAAACTCACTATTTTCAATTTGTCAATAATTTGCATTGGATAGTCTCAAACTTAATCTTATTAAGATACCCTGCTAGCCAAAAGAAATAGTTTATCAATGAGGATTGATGACTTGCAACTGTATCTCACAGTCATATGCGAAGGCTATTTATCACAATGAACATCTTGTCGCACATAAGATGAATTCCCAGTGCAGAATTGAATTGTGTAATTATATTGAATTTCTGTAAATGTTAGAAAGGCATAGAGCACTCACTTTTCACTATCTTCGAGAATTTCCATAATATTTAACAGAATAAGCAATTTTGTTTCTAAATACCCGAGTGTACAATTTTGTAATTCTAATTTTTTGACCATCTTAAACATGCCTTTTTTGCAGACCACGGCTATTATAATATTGCAGTTTCAAGTACCAAAGAAAATACAATAACTCAACATTTTAATGATTTTTGTTCTTACATTTTGTGTGTTTATCTAATTCCAGTCAATTTTTTACTAAAGAGTTTCTGATTGTACTTTCCCTTTTTTTTTATTATGGTAGCTCTGCTCTTTGGAGGCGACACAAATCCAGCACATCCTAAGCATATTGGAAGTATAGATCCGAACTGCAATGTTGCTGATGTTGTTAAAGGTGAGAAACACCATGAAGAAAATTTCTGTAAGAAGCTTAACTAAGAGCTTTCGAAGTGTTAACCTAAATTTTGTTCAGACTGTTTTATCATATAGATTTGATAAACTTTTACCTTGAAATTGATTAGATATAGTACTAAAACGTTCAATATGCTGGATGGCTTACACATATGCATGTTTAAATAGATCTTTTATTGTTATAGTACAAACATCAAAACTAGTTCAGGCATATGCCTGAAATGTATACAAACAAGGGACCAAGGAACTGTACATTGCCTTTTACTAATGGAGTTGGTCTTAGACATAGCACAGCATGGTTTCCATGCATTAATCACATCCAAAACTCAGCTCTATCTCTGCTCCCTATCTTCTATGCTTCCTGATTTCTATCCTGCATAAAATCTGTTTCACATTTTCTACCTACGTTGGCTTCTGGTTCCCACATTTCTAATTTAACATTCCCATCTTTGTATATAAATCTATTTATGGCCTTTACCTTCTTTTATGTCTTGACTTGTTTCAGCTTTGCCATTTTTCCAACTCAATCCTTTACTGGCTGACAGTGGTTTCTTGTGAATGCCTTTCCCTGTTGTCACATCTTTGACGCAAGTGATTTGAGCTGTACAGGCCCTACGTTTTCTGGTAGTTTCTCCCTAAATGTCTCTGTGCTTCACCTCTGTGTCATCTCTTTGAAGTCACCTTTTCAAACTAATGATTTTCAATCACCTGCCACCACTGAAGTCATGTCTGAAAACTTTAACCAACTCACAGTACTTCAGTTGTCTTTAAACTAATGGAAGCTGCATGTGGCTACGGGTTACATCTTGAATATGTACCCTCATCTGTTACATATTCTTTGGTTTCATAAAATTGTGTTTGAAAGCCAAATGATATGTTAAATATTTTAAACCTGCCCAGTGTGCTGCAGAGGGCTCAGAATTATTCTAAAGCTATTTAGGGATAGATTAAAGGTGCAAATTCAAAGATGATGCCAGTGTATTTGTAAGGCACATGTCCAACTAGGAAATAATTTTTGTCATTTACTTCTTAGTTGCTAAAATGTTGGAAACTAATACACCTGAGTTGTTATTGCTTGTTCTTTGACTTGGAACTTCTTTTTGCTATCTGTATAACTGAATACTCACATGACAACAGCAACATTAAAACTGTGGAAAATGTCCTATAGGCCAGGTGTCTGTCAAGGGACAAAGAGAGTTCATGTCTTTTTAAAGTTGATTGCTTTTCATGAGAACTGAAACCTTGGACGAAATCTTAACCTATTTTGGCAAAGTGTCATTTTTGTCATGTCTCATGAAGGATTTCTGTCTACAAGCTTTCTCAGGCAGTCATCCCAAACTTACCTCATTATCTACCTACTATGTACCTATGGTGCTTCTTTTGTCCATTGCTAGCCCAGCTGTCCCATTTGTCATAGCCAGAAATACTCATTACTGCTGAGATATCCCACAATTCCTGGTGCTGGCACTACCTTTAAAAAAAGATTGTTGTGGATCTGATCAAGCTCTGTTAGTCCAGAGCTGTCCTGCATGGCAGATAAAGGAAAATTTGTTTGTGGACAGGGACTTGGATGTCCGGCTGGATACTGTGGTACAGAGGCAGGTGTCCCCTTCCTCCAAGTCTGGCTGATCAGACCATGACACCAAATCCTACCAGCCTTTCCTGAGATTGCCACTTGGATCAGTGTGGATTCAGCCTTCTGAAAAAATGCTCAGCAATGTCGCAAAAAGGTCAATTACATTTGCTCTATCGTGGTAGATAGAGTCATAGAGATGTACAGCATGGAAACAGACCCTTCGGTTAAACCCATCCACGCCGACCAGATATCCTAACCCAATCTAGTCCCACCTACCAGCCCATCTCCCTCCAAACCTTTCCTATTCATGTACCCATCCAAATGCCTTTTAAATGTTGCAATTGTACCAGCCTCCGCCACTTCCTCTGGCAGCTCATTCCGTACACTTACCACCTTCTGTGTGAAAAAGTTGCCCCTTAGGTCTCTTTTATATCTTTCCCCTCATCCTAAACCTATGTCTTCTAATTCTGGACTCCCTGACCCCAGGGAAAACACTTTGTCTATTTATCCTATCCATGCCCCTCATAATTTTAGATTAGATTAGATTGCTGACAGTGTGGAAACAGCCCCTTCGGCCGAACCAGTCCACATTGACCCTCCGAAGAGTAACCCATCCAGACCCATTTCCCTCTGTCTAATGCACCTAGCACTTTAGACAATTCAACATGGCCAGTTCACCTAACCTGCACATCTTTGGATTGTGGGAGGAAACCAGAGCACCAGGAGGAAACCCATGCAGACATGGGGAGAATGTGCCCGACAGTCGCCCGAGGCTAGAATTGAACCTGGGACCCTGGTGCTGTGAGGTAGTAGTGCTAACCACTAAGGTCACCCCTCAGCCTTCGACACTCCAGGGAAAACAGCCCCAGCCTGTTCAGCCTCTCCTTATAGTTCAACTTCTCCAACCCTGGCAACATCCTTGTAAATCTTTCCTGAACCCTTTCAAGTTTCACAACATCTTTCTGATAGGAAGGAGACCAGAATTGCGCACAATATTCTAAAAGTGGCCTAACCAACGTCCTGTACAACTGCAACATGACCTCTCAACTTCTGTACTCAATACTCTGACCAAGAAAGGAAAGCATACCAAACGTCGTCTTCACTATCTTATCTACCTGCGACTCCACTTTCAAGGAGCTATGAACCTGCACTCCAAGGTCTCTCTGTTCAGCAACACTCCCTCGGACCTTACCATTCAGTGTAATTGACCTGCTAAGATTTGCTTTCCCAAAATGCATCACCTCTCATTTTAGATGATGCCATCTACCCTCTGCTATCCCTCTCTCACTCTGGCTCTGCTATTGCACACACATTCCAGTAAAGCTTGTGTTCTTGATATTGCATGCAACATCTTCCCTCACTTGCTCGTAGTCAACTGATGTCCCTTTACCACAAACTCTGTGTGGCCTCTGTGCTATTTATTCACTCACTAGAGACACCTCACCACCTTTCCGTTATCTGTCCTGGCACTAACAACTGTGCCATCCATTTTCATCTCACTTTGTCCTTCCCTTTCTCTCATTACAGCAGAAAGCAGCTCATAATAGGGCAGAAAAAGACAGATGGTGGGTTGCCTGACACTGGGTTCCTCACCCCTGCCATGAAGAGAGGATCCTGACCCCGATAGCCCAAGTGGTTGAATGACCACACCTAAGCCCCTGGAATGATATTGGAGGTTGTCCTTGACTTACTTCACTGAGACCCTCTGACTGAAGGCTGTCTCCCTTGATTCAATTGAGGACTATTCCCCTTAAGACTTTGAGATGTAGCCATTTGATTGAAGCAGTGTGTTTTGCCACTTACGCTGCCACATGGGAGAGCCGTGAGATTGGCATAGCATGGCATCTTAAACCAACACGTGTCCTACCCCTTGACTGATCTTTGCTGACAATCATGACAAGCTTCCTTGTCGTCCTAAAAGGCAAACCAAAAGGGAAGTGCAATGTATATTTTAGCTTTGGATATGGAGCAAAAGTCTGAAAGGTAAGGTAGGGATGCTGAATGAGTGAACGCTAAGAAAGCAAGCAGCAGCCTTAAGATTCAGCCTGGTTCAATCTGTGAGTTGACGGCAGCATTTCAATTGCCAGTATGCTTCACTGTGCAGCAATGAAATACAGAAGTTTCCTGCAAGATGAGTCATGATGTTGCAGAGAGGCTGGCTTGGGAATGTCTATGTCTGTTGATGTGGAGTGTGTGCTGCTGCTGCTGCCCTGGAGCATGCCTTAAGACATAAATGGTCATGTCCAAGATGGAGGTCTGGAGGAACTAGCAGTGATGGACTTGCCAGCTATCCACTCTGACTTCCCCTTCGAGAATTCATGCATCTAGCTTCTATCAGGCGGATGGGATGATCGCTATAAACAGAAATTGATGGAGAAACTCAGCAGGTCTGACAACATTTTTGAAAAGAGAAACAGTTATTGTTTTACATTTCTCCGTTTCTCTCTCCTGCTGAGTACAAGATTACAAGATTGCTGATTACAAGACCTGCTGAGTATTTCCAGCATTTTCTGTTTTTATCCCATCCTATCACCCATAGAAACTAGATGACATGAATTCTTGACATGAAAGTTTTTGCTATTTCAGATATCTATCATCGGTTGTACTTCGGTTTTGCATTAGTGACCGAATAAAGTTCTATTCCCAGATTGAGCCGATGTTCTTGGCTTGCATTTTACATGTGCTTTATGCTACGTACACTTACGATTTTCAATTTTGTTTTAACACAGATGCATATGAGACTGCAAAGATGTTATGTGAGCAATACTATATGGGATCTCCAGAGCTGGAGATTGATGAGTTCAATGGTAAAAAAAATTTGCAAGCTTTCTCTAGTTTAGAATTGATTTGTAAAAAAAAAATCAATTGAAGTAATTAAGTTTAAATGTATTGACTATTTAATGAATAATAATAACAAAAACAAAATTTGTCATTCCATGTCATTGAGTGGCATGGTGGCTCCTTGCTGAGCAATGCTGCCTGACAGTGCTTGGGATCCAAGTTCGATTTCAGCCTTGAGTGACTATATGGAATTTGCGTGTTCTCCCCGCGTCTGCATAGGTTTCCACCAGTTGCTCCGGTTTCCCCCCACAGTCCTATGATGTGCAGGTTAGGTGGATTGGCTATGCTAAATTGCTCCATAGTATCCAATGATGTGCAGGATAGGTGGGTAGCCATGGTAAATGTGGGGTTATAATTTAAGGTGGACAGCTGGATCTGGGTGGGATGCTCTTTGGAGGGTTAGTGCACACTCTATGTGCGAAATGGTCTGTCTCTGTACGGCAGGGATTCAATGATTCTAATTCAACTTGGAATATGAATTTATCACAAATCTCAATTGCTTTCAGTGGACTAATGTTGATGAGTTATCTTCTGTGCTATCCAACTGATTGTTGGGTTACTTTGGATGTACTGATTGATCCTTGAATGTGCTGGTTAACCAAATATTTTGTGAACTAACAATGACCTGAATGATAACATTTGTCAACCATCTGTGTTCACTAAGCTGATAAGGATGATACTAAATGGTGCCTTTGCTCCATACTGGCCAGTATTATCCTTTCAAAAACCTGGGCTCTTGTGACACAATGGTAGTGTCCCTATCTCCAGGCCAAAATGTCCAGGTTCAAGTTGCACCTGCTGCTGACATGTGTCATAACATGTCTAGACTGGTTGGTTAAAAATGTTTTCAAAAAGGTGCATTGAATTGATGGGCTTATTGTTTTTCCTCTGTTCATTGCAAACATATTGAACTTGTTTGTTAGTGCTTCTCTAATTATTGAAATGACATGCAAACAAACTCCTGGGCTCCTCCACAATATTTATTTTGATGCTTTAATTAGCCATCTTCCCAGAAAATCAAAATATGTTATGTTTGCTCATTAGCTTGATTAAGTTTGAATGAATGGTCGTTGAATTTGTCATCAAATCAAAATTGGAAATTTCCATGTTTGGAATATTTTCTGACTGAAGAATCCTGCAAAAGAAGAGTATAACTAATTAATGAACTTGTGTATTTATTTTAGCTAAAACATCTGTGAAACCAATCCAAGTGGTGTATGTGCCCTCTCATCTCTTCCACATGTTGTTTGAACTTTTTAAAGTAAGTCAGCAATTTTTGTTTCACCAGTGTAATAGTGAGGAAAGTAACAAAACAATCTTGCACTTTCACGTTAAGGTGTTCCATTGTTGTGGTGCTATCTGTCTTCCTGGATGAATGTTTATGAGCATTAAGCACCAACTTTTAAATTGGTATTAATATATAGAGTTATTTTTTTAAAAAAATGCAGGTACTGCAAACTTGTGAACAAATTTGTGCACTTGAAATGTGCCGTTTCCTTAAATTTCTACACCACTTCTCGAAACAAGTATAGGTCATTTAACCCCACAAATGCATTCCACCCTCCAACAATGTCATTACTTAGTTGTGCTAAGGTTAGGAAAAGTCCTTCTCCAATTTACAATTCTAAATTATGCTACAGTACAAATTTAAATTATTGCTGGGGGAAAGCTTCACATTTTTACTTTTGCATTTAGCTTTTATCCTTCAGGAAATAGACATTGCCCACAAAGCCAGTTTTTGCTACCTATCCCCAATTATCTCAAAAGTGATGGTGAGATGCTTCATTAAATTTTATTATTTATTTGTATTATATTTTCTGTATTGTGTTATATAACTTTCCTCATGAATGACCTATGCTTGATTTTGCAGTTACACACCCTTAGCCTCGTCTCCCTACCAGTAGAACAGTTCACTTTAGACACTGTATCAATTCTTCTAAATGTCTGAAACTTACAATCAAAGCATTCTTGAATTTTCTGTATGCCAGACATACAAAACTATTTTGAGTGATTTTAGTGATCAGTCAACTCTCTTTCAACTTGCACTGTTTCTTAGCTTTTCTCTATTTTAGACATACACTGATCACATCTTTTTGGAGCCAGAATGAATGACTTCCAGTTTTTTGCTTTTGAATCAATCACCTATTCATGGTGAACAACCTAGGATCCTTCCGGAATTTGGTTTAATGTCCAAGATTTCCTGACCTGCCATTTATCCTGGATTCCTCTGTGGAGACTGCTCAATGTCTCTGAGCATGTGCACTGAGCTGTTGTGCATGAGCAGTCTAGAGGTGGGACTTGAATGCTCACACCCTCCGCCACAAAGGAGCAACAGCACTGACCAGCACACTTCTCCCTGAGTGCTGTTTGTCTGTGGTAATGGGTGGTTCATTTAGGAAGGGAGTCTGATGTGGTGGGGTGGTGGTGGCCCTTCTTCAAAGGTGGGGTGTCAGGCAGTGGTGGTATTTGGCCAGTGAGGGAATTCTGAGGCTCAAATCCAGTGAGACTCTTCCAGAAGCTTCTGGCAGGGCTGACATTGGGTGGCAGTGGGGATGTTAGCAGCCCTCGAGGGCAGTGAGGCACCCATGAAGGCAAATTCGGTAATTGGGTGAGGGTCGGCTGTTGGTGGGTGATGGTATCTGGACAGCTGCAAGGGCAATAGCAATTTTTCCCTTTATCTGACTGTACGCTCAAACAAATTTAAATCAGTGATACTAGTTGACTATATTTAAGTGACTTCATTTACTTACTCAAGCAGTTTATTTCCACCCTCCGTAACATCACCCATCCAACTCTACCCTTACTTCACACCAGCCTTCCACTTTTCAAATCAATTTGACCGTATAGAATCCAAAATTACCTATGCTCCAATTTGCACAAAGTCTTGTTTGCCAAAGTTTCCACAAAACTCTATTTATCTGTGCAGCACCCTGGGCGAAAACCTGCATGCCTCATTCAATAATGATTAATATGCATGCATGAATACACAAATAAAGTTTAAAGATTCCAGGCACTAATGAACCATGCCATGCACAACAACTGAATTGAGCTTCTTGATCTACATTGTCCACCAGTTGAGCAACATCTCTACTTTAAATTTCTCAGTGTTTGCTTACAAGTTGTTGCACAACTCATGAGGGTGGTGGTGTGTATGGAATGAGCTGCCAGAGGAGATACAACATTTAAAAGACATCTGGATGGGTATATGAATTGGAAAAATTTAGAGGGGAAAGGGTAGATGCTGGCAAATGAGGCGAGGTCAGATTGGGATGTCTGGTCAACTTGGACTGAAGAGTTTGTTTCTGAGCTGTATGACTTCATGACTCTAATTCACCTGACCCTAACCTGTCATCTCCGCTGGGCATGCTTCCTCCAATACTTGAGCGTGTCTAATTTTAATTGCCCTACCATTGGTGGCTATGCCTTCAGCTGTGAATAACCTATGCTCTAATGTCTCAATTTCCGTACTTCACTTCCCACCTTTAAGACATTCCTTAAAACCTACCTGTTTAGTCAGGCTGCTGACATGTGCGCTGAAGTCACCTTTTATAATGTTTGATGCCAAATTTTGTTTAAGGTTCCTTTGAGCACTGAGATATCCTCTTCTAGTAAATACAAATTGTTGATCTTGTTTGACTTGCAACCACCTTTAATGGTTAACCAATTCATTCTGGTACCATGACTCAACCGTTCATTTTGTGTATGCATTCTAGAAATTACGTTTGTATCTGTTCTAAATATGCCTCCTCGACATTACTTTCTTCTCTTCATTGACATTCATCACTTTGGTAAATTATGCCATTTCCCTTTTTGCAAGAGTAGGCACGTTTTGATCAATATCTACTTGTATACCTGCTTTGTGTTATGAATTGTAAATGTCCATATGAATTGCTCCAAACTTCTGGAAACAGATCAAGGAAATACCTGACCAGTCCAAGCTTGTTTTGAGTTGAAACATCGCTTTATTTTTAAGCAAGTAAATGTACTTGTTGGGCTGAAGAGCCTGTTTCCACACTGTAAGTAATGTAAAGCTTGTCTTTGTGGAATGAATTTGCTGTTTCCCTGCATCAGTAAGTCATCCTGCTTAGCTTAATTGATTTAATTGTTTTGACTGGTTAGATCACATATTAGTTCCTCAGGTTTTGGTCACTTGAATGGCTAACATTCTAATGTCTACTCTCAGATACTCTGAAATGAAGTATTTCCTACCAGAAAACTGTTCTTGCTGAGTTTTGAGAAGATTTGTAGTTCAGGTTGAGGTTTTGGATGTAAGTTTGCTCAGAGCTGAAAGGTTCACTTCCGACGTTTCATTGCTTTACCAGGTAACATTTTCAGTGGACTTTATGCAAAGCAATGCTGAAAATTCCTGCTTTCTATTTACATGTTTGGGTTTCTTTTGGGTTGGTGATGTCATTTCCTTTGATGTTATTTCCTGTGGTGAAGTCACTTCCTGTTCCTTTTCTCAGGCGGTGGCAGATGGGGGTCTAACTCTGTGTTTGTTTTTAGAGTTCCGGTTGGAATGTCATGCTTCTAGGAATTCTCGTGCATGTCTTTGGTTTGGCTTGTCCTAGGATGGATGTATTGTCCCAGTCGAAGTGGTGTCCTTTGTCATCCATACGTGAGGATACCAGTGAGAGAGGGTCATGTCTTTTTGTGGCTAGTTGGTGTTCTTGTATCCCGGTGGCTAGTTTTCTGCCTGTTTGTCCAATGTATTGTTTGTTACAGTCCTTGCACGGTATTTTGTAAATGATGTTAGTGTTGCCCATTGTCTGTATAAGGTCTTTCAAGTTCATTAGCTGCTGTTTTAGTGTATTGGTGGGTTTGTGGGCTACCATGATGCCAAGGGGTCTGAGTAGTCTGGAAGTCATTTCTGTGATGTCTTTGATGTACGGGAGAGTGGCTAGGGTTTCTGGACGTGTTTTGTCTGCTTGTTTGGGTTTGTTGCTGAGAAATCGGCGGACCGTGTTAATTGGATACCCATTCTTTTTGGACACATGGTATAGGTGACTTTCTTCTGCTCTGCGTAGTTCCTTTGCACTGCAATGTGTGTTGGCTCGTTGAAATAATGTCCTGATGCAGCTTCGTTTATGGGTATTGGGATGATTTGCTTCTGTAGTTCAATATTTGGTCTGTATGTGTTGTTTTTCAGTAGACGCTGGTTTGAAGTTCCCCATTGGCTGTTTGCTGTACTGTGACATCTAGGAATGGCAGTTTGTTTACCAGTAAGGGGATTATTGATGGTCTTGAAGGTTTCCTCCAACTTGTTTCATTTAGTGATGACAAAGGTGTCATCCACTTAGCGGACCCAGAGTTTGGGTTGGATGGTTGGCAGAGCTGTTTGCTCAAGTCTCTGCATTACTGCCTTTGCTAAGAACCCTGATATCTGAGATCCCGTGGGGTTCCATTGGTTTGTCTGTAAGTTTGTTGTTGAAGATCAAGTGGGTGATAAGGCGTTGGTCCACTAGCTTGATGATATTCTCTTTGTTGATGAAGTTAGTGGTGTTTTGTGTCTGTGTCTTTGGGTCTTCTAATAGTGTAGTCAGTGTTTTCTTGGCCAGGTTAATGTTGATTGAGGTAAACAGGGCTGTTACATCAAAGGAGACCATTATTTCATCCTCTTCTATCTTAATGTCTTTAATGGTCTTCAGGAATTCTTGTGTGGAGTGGTGTGAGCCTTCTACTAAATGTTTTAGTCTTTCGTGTAGCACCTTGGCCAATCTGTAAGTTGGTGTTCTAGGTGGTGAGACTATAGGTCTGAGGGGGGCTCCTGGTTTGTGAATTTTGGGTAATCTGTAGAAGCGTGGTGTGTTGGATCCATCTGGTTTCATTTCTTGAAAGTCAGTCTTATTTATTTGTCCAGATTTCTGAAGCTTTTTGAGTAAGGCTGTGATTCGGTTCCCTAGTTGTGGGGTCAGGTCTATTGCCTCTTGTTGGTAAGTGTTGATATCTGCATGGCATTCCAACCAGAACTCTATCAACAAACACATCGAGTTAGACCCCATCTACCAACCCTGAGAAAAGGAACAGAAAGTGACTTCACCACAGGAAATGACATCACCAACCCAAAGAAACCCAAACATATAAATAGAAAGCATTGCTTTGCATAGTGTCCACTGAAGATGTTACCTAGTAAGGTAATGAAACATCTGGAAATGAACCTTTTCAGCTCAGCGAGCAAACCTACATCCGGACACTGTTCTTGTTTTGAGACTGGCAAAAGTTTCCCCGTTCAGTTTGCTGCAGAGTAGCAACGCTTCTCGCCTACATCTTGATGGGGGCTTCTACTGTTCAATCCTGCCAGGCAGGCCATGAATAACTCAACATAATGCAAATGTGGCTAAAACAGACTGATGAATTATTTACAGTTTTGTGGGCAATAAGTTCATTATTTTGTTATTGGCATTTTTATTATCTCCCATCTCGATATCTATTTTTTAACTTGTGTGAATATACTTTGTACTGCATAGTTGTGTTTTTAAAGTAGTCATATAAAACCAAGATCTGTGAATGCTGGAGATCTGAAGGAAACACATTACTGAGAAACTCAAGTCTGGCAGCATCTGTGGAAAGAGAAATAGAGTTAATGTTTCAAATCCACTGACCATTCTTTGGAAATGCCAAATGCAACTCTGGCTTTCAAAGCAATTCAATGAGAAAGTAAATTAGAAAAACCTGATGAATGAAGTCTTCCTCTGCAGCTTGCACACCATTTAGACTTCCTGAAAATGCAGGATCAATTAATTTATCCTTGACAATATCAGACTAATGTATAGGATTTCTATTTACCACAGAATTCAATGCGAGCTACTGTGGAACTTCATGAAGGCAGAAAAGAAGGTTACCCTCCTATCAAAACTTTGGTGACATTAGGAAAGGAAGACTTGTCTATTAAGGCAATTACAACAATTTTAAAACTTTTTTATTTTCTATATTATGTTGAATATATAGCTGCATTTGTTCTTAATTTTCTGAAAAAAAGTATACTTAACTAAAAAGTGATGCCACATTGATGGAAAATGTTAAAGGGTTATTTATCTTTACTGAGTACTATTTTGAAGATAATACTAACTTGACAGCAAGTCTAGATGACCAAGGCATTCTTATAGTCAAAGTGAACTGATGCAACATTCTGCACTTTGACTGTCAGTTTTCATTTCAGTGCAGATTTGTTGTTAATCGTTCAGCAAGTTTTAAAGTTGACAGTTTTGGGGAGATTATGATTAAAAAGATCAGTCTTATCTGGGCTCTGGTAATTGAAGTGTGTCACCTTGATTTATATAAGACTTGTGCAAATGATAATCCCATTTAATGCAGAAAATTTATCATTGCCTTCAATTTGATTGCGGCAAGTGCATTCCAAAAATCCAAAAGCACCATTTCCAGAATCGTGCATTTTCTTTGTAGTTTTATTTTATGATGACATGTGATAAACTGGAGAGAATGGAAAAAAGGTGAAGCAATTCTAATTAATTCTGCACTGTTAGTCATATATAAGGCTAATTGTGGTTCTGCCTTCGAGTGTAAATTTTTCAGTCCTGTTTGTGAATAAATTTTGCTTTTCAAATGGTTTACTATTTCAAAGAGTAGTGAGTGGAGCTAAAATAAAACTGGTGAATTGTAAACATGCAGTTTGCTCAGTAACTGTATTTTGTTATTAATTCTTGATACATCTCCTGAGAGTAACCATTGATGCATCTCCATAAGTTTAATTTCTTTCATACTAAAATCTGAATCTGAAATGTAAACTATCTTCTCGCTGTGCTGATGCAGAGTCACCTGTTGAGACTTTCCAGTATTTTTCTTTTCTTGTCTCACATTTCAAACATCTGTAGTTTTTTGTAATTGTCTTGAGGGTACAGTTTTGTGGAATTTTCTTGGATGCACATTTAAGTCCACTTGAAAAGATAATTTTCTAGTTGAAAAACTATTCTTAACCTTCACAGTTGGAAATTCAGTTGAATAATAAAGTTAGATTATATACAAGAAATGGTCAATTTTTCTTCAACATTTCATGGTATGCATAGAATTTATTGGGGAAGGTAGCTGTTCTCTTTTAGCTTTCCCTTTAATAATTTATCTTGTAACTTATGTAGATCTCTGATAAAGGTGGTGGTGTTCCTCTGCGGAAGATTGACCGTCTGTTTAATTATATGTATTCAACTGCACCTAGTCCCAGCTTACACCCATCACAGGCTGCTCCTTTGGTAAGTGCATATTGTATTATCCACTGATGACAAAGAACTGTAGTGTTAAAACATTCAGCAAAAGTATTTATTCTTAAGGCATAAACTGCACAAAATTATGGATTAGCATTCTTTTTCTTGATGATTTTCTATGTATTCCAAAGTTGATTATAATTATTTTGGAAGTAGGACCTAAGCAACAAGTCATGAATAGTACTTTTTGGATATTTGCTAATTTACAGCTAAAATGCCAGAATGTTAATTTCTTGTGTTTAAAGGTATTTGAAATATCACCTGTCATGGAACTAACATAACTGTGGTCAAGTAGTTTTCTCCATTATATTTTGCCAATTATTTCCTTACACATATAAACAGAAAATATCAGTATCCATAATGCAGAAAAGAAAATAGTTAATGGAGAGATAAGTATTGTTATTTTTGTAATATAAAACACTCAACCCCATAAGCCATACGAGCAGAAATTAGTCCATTCAGCCCATCGAGTCTGCTCCACCATTCGATTAGCCCCATTCTTCTGTTTTCTCCCTGTGATCTTTGATCCTTTTGATACTCAAGAATCTAACTATCGTCAGTCTTAAATATACTCAATGACCTCGCCTCCACAGCCCTTTGTGGCAATGAATTTCATAGATTCACCATTCTCTGGCTGAAGAAGATTCTCCTTATCTCTGTTCTAAAACGTCTTTCCTGTACTCAAAGGCTTGGGTCCTAGTCTGTCCTACCAAAAGAAACATCTTCCCAACATCTACTCTGTTCAGGCCATTCACTATTCTATATGTTTCAATTAGATCTTCTCTCCTGCTAAACTCGATAAAGTATTAACCCAGAGTCCTCAAATGTTCCTTTATGTTAAACTTTTCATTCCTTGGACCATTCTCGTAAACCTTCTCTGAGAACGCTGCGGGGCCAGTGCATCCTTCCTGAGATATTGGGCCCAAAACTGCGCACAATACTCAAAATGTGGGGTGACAAGAGCCTTATAGGGCCTCAGAAGTACATCCCTGTTTTAATATTCAAGTCCTTTCAAAATAAATACCATCATTGCATTTGCCTTCCTAACTGTTGACTCATCCTGCAAGTTTATCTTGAAGGAATCCTGGACTAGAGCTCCCAAGTCTCTTTGCACTTTGGAACTTCTGCGTTTTCTACCTATTTAGAAAATAGTCCATGCCTCTATTCTCCCTACCAAAGTGCATAATCTTGCACTTTCCCAAGTTGTACTCCATCTGCTGCTACTTTGCCAACTCTCCTAATCTGTCCAAATCCTTCTGCAACCTCCCCACCACCTAAATGTTGTCTGTCCCTTTACCTATCTTTGAATTATCTGCAAACTTAGCCAGAATTCACTCAGTTTCTTCATCTAGATCATTAATGTATGAAGCTAAAAGTTGTCCCAACATTGACCCTTATGGAACACCACTTGACACCGGATGCCACCCTGAAAAGGATCCAAGTGTACTATTTGCTTTCTGCCAGACAGCCAAGCTTGCACCTTGCCTCTGACTCCATGGGCCCTTATCAGTAGCTGCCTGTGTGGCACCTTGTCTGTCCAGGTAGGTAACGTCCATTGGCTGTCTTTGGTCTAACCTGCTCATTATTTCCTCAAAGAATTCTAGCAGATTTGTCAGGCATGAACTCCTGTTGATGAAACCATGCTGACTTTGCCCTATTTTACTGTACACTTCTAAGAATTGAGAAATCTTATTCTTCACAATGAGTTGCAGGATCTTATCCATGACAGCCCTGGCTATTAGCACTTTGTATTGAGTTTGTATCAAACTGTTAGCATTTCTATCAAAGGTGTTGGCTGGACCCAGACACTTTGGTTGGCACTATACACTACTTGTGTGTATTCTGTCCCACACATGCCTTAAACTAATCAACTAAGTTGTGAGTGCATTGTGCTGGCATTCTGGTGGCCCCAGGCAGTGTCTGTATTTGCTCTGCTGTCTCTCTCCATAGTGTGGTCCAGCAGTTATCTTGTGTGTCAAGTGTCCAACCTATGGCTCAGCAGCCATCTTTTGTGTCTGTGTGCCTAGTGTCACCCTGCCCCGCGCCATCTCCCACCTCAATATGCTCCTCAAACAAGGCCTCCTTCAATGCAAGTGATATACTTTATAGGTAGATGTTGCGCCCTCTGAATTATTCTGCCAAGTCACTCAATGATCTACTGCCTAAAATTTAAAGGAGTGGTAATCTCATTAGTTGTGTCTGCTAGTGGGGAGTCGACCTGGACAATGGTGGGTCCTTGGGGGTGGTGTGAATGTTTGGTACGTTTGGTGTGGAGGTCAGGTTGGGTCCTGCTTGGGAGAGGTTGGTTCCACTCTGGTGGGGTCATATACTTTGTTGCCTTTCAGCAAACTTTCAATCAGCTCTTTGGTTACCCCAGAACTGTCGTGAGTGACCTATTGGAAATCTTGTTTCTAAAAAACACCTTTTTTTTTCCTGGGAATTGGATGTTTCTACCTCACAATTCTTGAACTCAGTGTGCTTTGAAGGTTGTGTTCTGCCTTCCTGGTACATTTTTTTTGTATAGGAAGTGCATGTAGAATTGCAAATCTTCCCTATCCGTTCCCTCTGGATGAATGCAATTTTGTGTCTAAATTGGGTCACAGTAGGGAGAAAAGGTTTTGAAGGTTTTCTTAAAGATTAGCTATTCATTTGAATGTTTAACATAACCATTATAGATGACTGTCAAGACATCAATATTTTCAGCTTTCCATCAGTTTAGTGACAAAAAAGCCTGGTTGTACATCTCTCTGCCTCAGTTCTCCTTCCTCTGGGGAAGGGGTGGCTAGGTGACAGTCTAGAAGTATAGTTGGGCATGAGTAAGACAAGTTTGTGATCAGTTTACTGTTACTTAATAGTTAAATTGGACTTTTACATACATAATTTTTCATGAGTAATTGTTTTCCTACTTTGATATTTCTAAAGTGTCCATTATAAATGGATGTTTTCTGAGGGTTCCAGTTGTAAAGGAATTGCTTGGTTGAAAATTCTCTGTCCCTGGCAATTCTTTTGAAATGCACTACTGGGTTCCCAGTAGTCCATAGGTGCAGCTCCTATCTGTGCTGGCATAACAACTGTCTGGCCAGTGGAAATTCTGTGCCTGTTGTCAGTTTTTCGGGATGAATTGCAAATTGATGTTTGGATTGGTCCTTGGTGCTATTCTAAATGACTGACTGACGAAATTAAGAAAAATGAATGCTATCTTTTTTATGCTGATTTCTTAGATTGGCAGCCAGTTAGGTACCAAATATATTTTTGGGTTACTTGAAAAATTTCAGGTGATTTTAATTGCAACTTTCAACATGCCCCAGGTATAAGTCCTGGAGTTAGAAGGAGAAATTTATTAGTAATAGAAAAAGAAAACATAATGACAGGATTCCATGGTTTGAAACAAACAATGTTCCTTTATTATGATGCAAGTTAGAAATAATACAGTCTACAATGCATGTGCAGCTATTTCTAAGAAGCAGTATTAAAGTGTTGTAAAACTTGGTATAATGCAATGTTCAGATCCATACATCAAACAGCAAATGTGATCAAGATAGAGACCATGGAATTCTCTTTAAATCTCTCTTATAAGCCACCCTAATGTCAGGATTTTCCTTTGGCCCTAGATTCTGGGTAATCCAAGATGGAGGACGGGAAAAATTTCTGGCTGTAACAGCTGCTCCTTTTTTGAAGTTTTTTAGGTGTTGGAGGTGATTTCCTCGAATTCCAGGAGCGATTACTGTTTTATGTGCTGCTGCATTGTTTTGGAACTTTTGGAGAAAACAAAATTAAAACCACAGCAATTTTAAAAGGGAGAGGTATAGACAAAGTAAGCACATAGTGAGCTCAGTGCAGGAGAGAGAGAGAGAGAAAGAAACTAGCACCAGAGTGAACCTGCAAGTTACTGCCTTTGCTGGTTGAATTCATGTATCGCTGGACATCGGAGTGCGTCTGCGGAAACCAACAAACAGTGAAATTTACAACTGATCTTGGAGGAACCTGTTTAGGAGAGGTCGCAGCCCAGAAACAGATAAGTGAATAGTTTAAACTGTGGCCGACAGAAATCTCTATTTCTCTGCCTATAGATGCTGCTGGGAATTTCTCACCACTTCTACTCTTTTAAAAGTTGAGCATGAGTACTGTTTTACTGTTTTGTTGGTTGGCAGTTCTGGGGCTGGGTTTCCGATCAGGATGAGCTGTGTAAAGTCCGACGAGTGTGAAGGGAACGTTTCATGGATTTCATGGATTGTCAGGGGGTAGAGAGAGTGTATCTCTGCTCCATGGGATATCAGGCAAAGAAGGAGATCTTGGGTCTGGGGAGGTCAGGCTAGTGGTGTGTTATGGACATCAAGAGTGAGTGTTTGGTTCTGGCAGTGTCACATGGGATACATAGCAGATATAAGTGGTCAGAGAAGCTGGTTTTGGGGGATTGGTTTAATAGATAGCTAGGACTGGGAGTAGATTTTTATTTCTGTACCCTTTCCTGGTCAAGCTTAAGTTCATTAGAACCTACCAAAGTTCCTGATTTTGGGCTTTTCAGGATTTTTCAGATGCAGAGGAAATGTCTATCAAACATTTCAATTTCCCAGGCAAGTCCACTGTCTACTTTCTCTGGAATTCTGTGTGGTTCCAAATCACTATTCCAGTCTGTGCTGCTTCAATGTCATTGGAATATTTGAGCCACTGGCCAATTACATGTTCCATGCTGTGGATTCCCACAATTTTCAAGCTGATCTTGGCATGCCATTTTCTTCAAAATCTTTTATCATTACAGGCTTGTTCAATTCTTAACACTTAGCTTTCCTGGATATGGAGGGGCATGTTAAAAGAGTTAGTAACCAGCAATAAACTAACTTGTTGATAAAGTTGCAAGATTTTGTCTCAAAGTTTAACCTTCCAGAAACGATTCATGTCTTGGGTATTTTGTGCATAACAGTGAAGTATGGATTGGACGAAGAGTCATAGAGATGTACAGCACGGAAAAAGACCTTCAGTCCAACTTGTCCATGCTGACCAGATATCCCAACCCAATCTAGTCCCACCGGCCAGCACCCGCCATATCCCTCCAAACCCTTCCTATTCATATTCCCATCCAGATGCCTTTTAAATGCTACAATTAGAATAGCCTCCACCACTTCCTGTGGCAGCCCATTTCACACACGTACCGCCCTGTGCATGAAAACGTTGCCCATTACGTGTCTTTTTCTCTTTACCCTCTCACCCTAAACCTATGCCCTAGAGTTCTGGACTACCTCCCCCCCCCCCCCCCCACCCGGGAAAAAAATTCGTTGTCTATTTATCCTATCCATGCGCCTCTTAATTTTATAAACCTCTGTAAGGTCACCCCTCAGCCTCCAACATTCCAGGGATAACAGCCCTAGTCCCCAAGGTAGCACGATGACTCAGTGGTTAACCCTGCTGCATCAAAGCGCCAGGGACTCTGGTTCGATTCCAACCTTTGTCGGCTGTCTGTATGGAGTTTAAATGTTCTCCCTGTGTCTGCGTGGGTTTCCTCCAGGTGCTTCGGTCTCCTCCTACAATCCAACGATGCGTAGGTCAGGTGAATTGGCCATGCTAAATGGATGTATAGATTAGGTACATTAATCAAGGGTAAATGTAGTGGAATTGCTCTGGGTAAGTTACTCTTCAGAGTAGTTGGTGTGGACTTGTTGAGCTAAAAGGCCTGTTTCCATACTGTAGGGAATCTAATCTATTCAACCTTTTCCTATAGCTCAAATCCTCCAACCCTGGCAACATCCTTAAGTCTTTTCGGAGCCCTTTCAAGTTTCACAACATCCTTCCGATAGGGAGGAAACCAGAATTGCCTGCAATATTCCAACAGTAGCCTAACCCATGTCCTGTACAGTCGCAACATAACCTCCCAACACGTGTACTCAATACTCTGACCGTTAAAGGAAAGCATACCAAACATTAGTCTTCACTCTCCTATCTACCTGCGATTTTACTGTCAAGGAGCTATGAACCTGTACTCCAAGGTCTCTTTGTTCAGCAGCAGTCCCTAGAACCTTACCATTAAATGTACATGTCCTGCTAAGATTTTCTTTCCCAAAACGCAGCACCTTGCATTTATCTAAATTAAACTCCATCTGCCACTTCTCAGCCCATTGGCTTATCTGATCAAGATCCCAATGTAATCAGAGGTAACCTTCTTTGCTGTCCACTACACCACCAATTTTGGTGTCATCTGCAAACTCACTAACTATAGATGTTAAGCTCACATCCAAATCATTTATGTAAATGACAAAAAGTAGTGGACCCAGCACCAATGCTTGTGGCACTCCACTGGTCACAGGCCTCCAGTCTGAAAAACAACCCTCCACCACCACCCTCTGTCTTCCACCTTTGAACCAGTTCTGTATCAAAATGGCTAGTTCTCCCTGTACTCCATGAGATCTAAACTTGCTAACCAATGTCCCACAGAGAATCTTGGTTAATGCCTTACTGAAGTCCATATAGATCACATCCACCACTCTGCCCTCATCAATCCTCTTCGTTACTACTTCAAAAAAAACTCACATGAGACATGATTTCCCACGCACAACGCCATGTTGACTATCCATAATTGGTCCTTGTCTTTCCAAATACTTGTACATCCTGTCCCTCAGGATTCTGTCCAACAAATTAAGCACCACTTGCTCACAGGTCTATAGTTCCCTAGCTTGTCCTTACCACTTTTCTTGAATAGTGGTACCACATTAGTCAACCTCCAGTCTTCCGGCACCTCGCCTGTGACTATCGGTGATACAAATATTTCAGCAAGAGGCCCAGCAATCACTTCCCTCGCTTCCCACAGAGTTCTGGGTTACACATAATCAGGTCCTGGGGAATTATCCATTTCACGACATCTAGCACTTCCTCCTCTGTAATATGGACATTTTTCAGGATGTCACCATCTATTTCCCTACAGTCTATATCTTCTATGTCTTTTTCCACAGTAAACACTGATGCAAAATACTTATTTAGTGCCTCCCCCATCTCCTGCGGCCCCACACAACGGCTGCCTTGCTGATTTTTGAGGGGCCCTTTTCTCTCCCTAATTACCCTTTTGTCCTTGATGTATTTGTAAAATCCCTTTGGATTCTCCTTCATTCTATTTTCCAAAGCTATGTCCCCTTTTTGCCCTCCTGATTTTTCTCTTAAGTATACTCCTACTGCCTTTATATCTTCTAAGGATTCATTCGATCTATCCTTTCTACACCTGACATGTGCTTCCTTTTTCTTAACTAAAACCTCAATTTCTTTAGTCATCCAGCATCCTGTATACTTATCAGCTTTTCCTTTCACCCTAATAGAAATATAATGTCTCTAAACTCTCGTTACCTCCTTTCTGAAGGCTTCCCATTTTCCAGCCATCCCCTTACCTGCGAACATCTGCCCACCAATCAGGTTTTGAAAGTTCTTGCCTAATACTGTCAAAGTTGGTCTTTCTTCAATTTAGAACTTCAACCAGTTACTCTTATAATAAGTGTTGATATTTTAAAATTTATCTTAAAAACATTTCATGTAATTCATGCATACATCATTCTCTAAAATTGTTTTGTTATTTTGTACAGGCTGGATTTGGATATGGCTTGCCAATCTCCCGCCTATATGCTCGTTATTTTCAAGGGGATCTCAAATTGTACTCCATGGAAGGAGTAGGCACGGACGCAGTCATTTACCTGAAGGTATCTTACGACGCCAGTAAAGTTTTCATGTTTTTTGAATCTGCTGAGTCCACTCCAAACACACGCGGGCAGGCAAGTTTTACTGTCCTTCGCAGCAAAGGTCGACCCTTGGCGCATTGCGAACTCTGTGCCACAGTCTGTGATAGATGAAGGGAGCCACACTAGGTCTAAAGCATCATTTTATTTGGGCAATTATCCAGAGTGTTCCACCTGTGGATGCTTCACCTTAATTATACAATCATGACAAAGAATTTAGGTATGGGATGTGACCAGTATTTTTTATATTCAGAATGCTTGCACCAAGTTCTTTGAGTTGTTCAGCCTGGAGTTTTAAAATATTTATTCTTGTAAGAAATTTATATTTGCCTTCCCCATTCTGGACAGTTCCTGTCTATGGAACCATGTATTGATGGAGTCAGTGCATTTAACAAAATACGTTTGGATGCGAGCATAAGAGGTATAATTAGTAAGTTTGCAGATGACACCAAAATTAGATTACAACAGGATTTTGCATTCCATTTTGTTTTTAAGAAGTGCCCCTGCTTGCTGCTTTCCATTCTTCGGAATTCTTATTGTAAGTAAGGAGTCTGTCGATGAACAGCTAGAGGTAGGAGGATCGACTTCAACACTCATTTTTAAATTAAATTTACATTACAACAGCCCTTGCCACATGCTTCTGCACTGTCAGGATGCAAGGGTACAGCCCCAAGAGCGACGAATGAACTTCAAAATATGATGAAGTTGAACATAGTATTTGAAAGAGTAACTATGATTCTAGATTTAAATAAAATGGATTTCAATGGAATGAGACAGTAAATCCACAGGAAATTGGATAAATCTGTTGATGGATAAAATAGTTGTGTGATCAAAAGGCATTTAATGGAATTCAGGACAAGTTTATTATCCTGAATGAGCTTTACTTGCCACAAAAGAAGCAAGAATAAGTTAAGAGGTAAGCGACAATGTTAAAGCAAAAGATTAAGCTCTTAAAACATGTTAAAAAAAGTAATAAAATTAATTTTTTTAATTCCTGAGTAGAATTTGAGAACACTTAAAAGGGTGTGAGGTCTTGCACTTTGGCAAAAAGAATAAAAGCATAGACTACTTTCTAAATGGTGAGAAAATTAGTAAAGCCAAAGTACAAAGGGATCTGGGAGTGCTAGTCGAGGATTCTCTGAAGGTAAACATGCAGGTTGAGTCCGTGAATAAGAAAGCGAATGCAATATTGTCACTTATCTCAAGAGGGTTGGAATATAAAAGCAGAGATGTGCTACTGAGACTTTATAAAGCTCTGGTTAGGCCCCATTTGGAGTACTGTGTCCAGTTTTGGTCCCCACACCTCAGGAAGGACATACTGGCACTGGAACGTGTCCAGCGGAGATTCACACGGATGATCCCTGGAATGATTAGGTCTAACATATGAGGAACGGCTGAGGATCCTGGGGTTGTATTCATTGGAGTTTAGAAGATTAAGGGGAGACTTAATAGAGACGTACAAGATAATACATGGCTTGGAAAGGGTGGACACTAGGAAATTGTTTCCATTAGGCGAGGAGACTAGGACCCGTGGACACAGCCTTAGAATTAGAGGGGGTCAATTCAGAACAGAAATGCAGAGACATTTCTTCAGCCAGAGGGTGGTGGGCCTGTGGAATTCATGTGGAGGCCGGGACGCTAAATGTCTTCAAGGCAGAGATTGATAGATTCTTGTCTCGAGGAATTTAGGGCTACGGGGAGAACGCTGGTAAGTGGAGTTGAAATGCCCATCAGCCATGATTAAATGGCAGAGTGGACTCGATGGGCCAAATGGCCTTACTTCCACTCCTATGTCTTATGGTCGATGTTTAGTTGTCTTTGCAAACTAGATGGGTGAGGTTGCACAAATGAAATTAAACAGCAGATCTACCATTATTTAACTGCAGGTTGGCAGAGGCCCGAGGGGCTAAATGGCCTGTTTTTGGTTTTCAAATTTTTGTATCGTGTGAGAGTACAATCACTGACCCAAGGCTACTTTCTTCTTTAAAAATGTACTGCATTGTTTTCTACTTACACATTTATTCTTCAAATATTTTTCTGTTCATATAGGCTTTGTCAAGTGAGTCATTTGAACGACTTCCTGTTTTTAACAAATCAGCTTGGCGGCATTACCAGACCACTCCAGAAGCAGATGATTGGAGCAATCCTAGCAGTGAACCAAGGGATGCTTCCAAGTACAAAGCCAACCGGTAGTCCTGCTCTAACCTCAACCTTGAAGACCAGTGTTCTATGTACACCATATAAACTAAGCTATATGTGTTTATAACCTTGGAACCATCAAGAACATGTGGCGAGTACATAATTCTTCTATTGATTATTGAAGCTTCTTTAGTAAGATGTGGAACACGTACAAGGTTAATGGAAAAAGCTTGTAATTCAAATGCGGTTTTGCACTTTAGACTGTACTAGCCTTTTTTCTAAAAAGTGTTACATTGATGTTTTAGCCTCTATAGTTCTATAATATTTTATTAAAATACTCAACTGCTGAATGCTGAAGGAGCCTCTGCAGCTGAACAATGATTCTACAGAGCAGCGCTTGAAATCAAGCTTTTTAAAATGGTCAGCATTATTTGTCAAAGGTATGTAGGAACGTCTGAGTTATTTTAATATACAAAAAGGTGTTGGGAATTTCATACAATTTTAAACAGCTTTATTTTTCTGGTCAACTGAGGGTTTGCTTTTAATCCTGTTAAAATCTGCTTAAATTTGACTCCCATTGTTCAAAATTAACAGTAAATTTGCAAAAATATAAGAACTCCACACATCTTCCACTATTAAGAAATGAGAAATCTAAAGAAATGTGAATCAGGATGGATTTCACTTTTTTTTTGGAACTAGTGCAAAATCTTGTCTAGATTGCGGTTCTGATTTTATTTTCACTGAAAGTTGCAAAAGGATTCTTAGTAATTTGTTTATTCAGTGACAATCCACTTTCCAATGGGTGAAAGTTCACAGGGTGAAATTGCCCAGAGTAAAATTGGTCAGGCCTACTTGATAGCTTAGAGGGAGCTTTTGATTTGCATCATACAAGACTGTTGCTATTAACAGTTCAAAAATAAAATTATCCTTTCTGAAATAATTTTCCTTAAATTAAAAGTTTAGAGACTGGTTTTAGCAGGAGAGTATCAAACTGCTGATTTTGCACTCCACCTGGATATCAGTTTGACCAGCTAAAAGCAAATTTGGGGCGCATGTGTAAACTAGTGTTCAGTTCACGGCTACTAGTTTTCCACTCTGCCACAGTTGAAAGTTACTCCCCACGAAAGAATTTCTAGCAGATCAATGAGGTTGCATTTTCTAAAAGAAATGAGATTTGATGTAATAGATAAGAGACATTGGGTGGACTGTGGGTGGAGAACAGTGTGTAAATCAGGTTAAAACCAGTAGGGCAAGACTTACCTCCTATTCTAGCTGATATAGGCTCAGATCATGTCTCTTCACCTTCCCCACAGTAAAGATGCACAATTCTTTTCTGTGGTTTGATAAATAATTGCCAAAGATCTACATTTTGTCAGGGATCTCATGAAGAAGGATATCAGTTAGAATTTGTTCAGTCTCATTCTGTAGGAAATGAATATGTCAGCCCAGTCTGGATTGCAACCGGCTCGACTGTCAATTGCATGCTCACAAGTGCTGTGTTTTGAATGATTTATTTATATAGTATGCACCAGCTGAAAGAACAAAATGTCTCAACAAGATGTTAATCGCAGTTGGTGTGGGTGGGTGGTGTTCTTTTGTTTTAGCTAATAAAAGTATTCATTTCCCATTACAAATATTCTTGATGTTCATCTGCTACTAGAGTTGTAATGTGTCAGTAACAAAACAAAATCATATTTCTAAGTACTGATAGTTTCTTTCTATTGCACTATTTTTAAGCTATTAAAATATATGTCATGATGTGATAGTTATAAAGTGGATTATCTGGCAGAATACATAGGCACAAGTGTTGATGCAAATAAACATGGTCTCAACTGACCTTCAACTTGGCCAAAATGTGTTTAGGAAGTGAAACTGATTACAAGCCAAAACTTCCATATTTTGGAAAAGGACTCGTCTAAGCCTTCAGATTCACAAAAGAGCTGTTCTTTTTGTCTCTTCACCATAGATGTTTGGAGTTGGATCATGTCAATACTGAAGTTATTCCTTGTGTATAAAGACGATTGGCATTTCAAAATACATGCAAGGCACTTGATTTGTGGATTTTCATAAAATGTAATCCTGAAAAGATTAATATAAATCTTGATCTTTTGCAACGAAACCACAATGTGACTGACTTATTCACGGTAAAACAGTGGTTTTAATGTTTGCCAAAGTGACCTCTTTACTGATAGTTGTTCTATAGTACAGAACAAGGATTACTGAAAAAGGATACATCTTGTTGAAACTGTTTATCTTGCACTCATCAAGACAAATCACAAGAAATACTGAAGTGAAAGGAAAACAACATTGGTGCCAAATGAAATGAAAGTGCTGACTGGTTGGCATGTGGAACCTGATACATGCATTACTGTATAGACTGCCCTAGTTAATGATGATTGTCTGTTTACTATCAGCCTGTTTAAATTTTAAACCATATTGCTGACTGAAACAGATGCACTGAATGTACATGTTATTTCTGTTTGCAAAGAATGGGGCACGGTATATCAATATATGTAGCTTCCAATGTGTCACACTCCAAATCCAACTGACAATCCTGAATTCACTGTCAGCAATATCTCAAAGTTTGAGTGATGGATAAAGGCTAGCTGTTTGATGCTACTACTAACCGCAAGTGGTGTTCGCCATTTACCAGATGCTGTCATCAAGGCAAAAAGGCACTGTGTCTATCTCACAAATGGTAACGTGCATTGTGAATTTCAATGTAAGTCTGGTGCTCATTGGGTAGACTGTGCATCCTAAAGATGGATCATATTAAGCAACATAATCCTTAGGCTATTCACGGCAACCAAGGTAGTGACTGTGCCCAACCAGGTCAAAGTGAGTGCTGCAAATACTGGAGATTAGAATCAAGACTGTGGTGCTGGAAAAGCACAGCAGGTCAGGCAGCATCTGTGGAGCAGGAAAATCGATGTTTTGGGCAAAAGCCCTTCATCAGGAATGAGGCTGCGAGCATCTGGGGTGGAGAGATAAATGGGAGGGTAGTGGGGCTGCAGGGAAGGTAGCTGAGAGTGCAATAGGTGAATGGAAGTGGGGGTAAAGTTGATAAATTGGAGGGGAGGGTGGAACGGATAGGTGGGAAGGAAGATAGACAGATGAGATGGGTCATGAGGACGGTGCCGAGCTGAAGATTTTCCTGCTCCTCAGATACTGCCTGATCTGCTGGCTTTTCCAGCACCACACTCTTTGACGGTGCCCAACCAGCCCACGCTTGCGAAATACGCAACTGTGTCCAACATAAGATGTGATTCTCCAGCTGGGACAATGTTTGGTACATCATCCCGAGTGTGCAGTGTTATTGTGTGAACAATCAAGTTACGATCGACAGCTGGACTTGCATTGTGACCCACTTAGAGGTAATGAAAGCTACCTACATTAACACTCAGGACCCTGTTCTTTGCAGGCAGAAAAAAAATGTAAACAAACCTCCTGTTACACAGCAACAAAATAGATGACAGTCCAACTCTTTGAGAAATGAATCAGCCAATGCCCTGATCAATAAAGTGCCATCTGCCTTATTTCATGTTTTAAAAATCCTGACCGTTAACTTTCCCACATGTGAGGAGTAATATACAATATATTTTTACTACTTAACCATAATGTAATAATGTACAAATTAAGGTCTTTATCAAATCTCTGCTATTTTTTGCCAATATATCTCTGAAATGTTAAATGGTTTAATTATTTCAATACATTTTTGCTGGCTATTTGGTGAAAATCGCATAGTTTGAGCAATAGCAAAGTTTTGACTGTCTACTTGGCCAGTATTTCTGATCATTCACAAGTTGTGAGAGTGTAAAGTACATGGAATTGGAGTCACTTCATTTAAATTTCTGCTCCTAACTGACAAAGTTATTTGTGGTTTCAGAAAAATCTGCTATCTTATTTGGGGCAGGTCTTGATGTTTTAGTAATGTAGCACTTAAACGGCCCATTCTACATCATTATAGTTTTTTATTGTAATTGAGAATTGTCAATCAGGAGAAATGTTCAAATGTGCTGCCAACTTAACACACTATAGCCCAATGTTCAGATAAAGTTTCGTGTCTGTTATAGATGCAAATTTACCAGTCTTTGAGTTATCGCACTTATTTTGCATAAGCCTTTAATAAGGAAAAAAACACCTTCTACTGAAGGAATGTCAGCTTTTATGTGAATATTTGAAGACTGTTCCATCGACCAGTGCATGATACATGGTATGTTAGGGTTTTCTTTTGTGGCAAATTAACTCAACCTCTGTGAGAGCCAGAACTTCAAAACAAATTATACTTGTGTTCTAATTCTACAGCCAACAACAAACATCTAATTAAGGCATTGTAGTTTAAGACAAGCTATATACCAGTGACTGTCCTGCCACTTGTTAAATACTATTTTCAGACTTCAACTGTGCATCACATGCAACTTGATGCTCTTGAACAGGATGTCGACAGATGACGACACATGTAACAAATGTTCATTGTTTGACTCTGTGCATTTGGAGCTGGTAAGTGGTGGTGTAGAGTTATTTGGTTGGAGAAGTTCAACAGTTCTAACAAAGTGTTTTGCCTATCTCTACAGGTATTTCTACTAATATAACTTTGAGGTGAGCGTTCTGTTTTTAAGGATCTTTTAAATGAAAATCACAATTGAGTCCATATTCTACTACACTAATACTTTCAAAGGAAACAGTATTTTGTATATAAAAGAAACAGATTTTTAACATTCATTTTGAGGAATTTAAATATTTGCAGAGTATTCTAGTTAAATGTATGCAAATCTTTGACCTCAGGAGAATTATGTTGAAAGACTTCTAAATTTGTTTAACAACATCAGAGGTTGCTAATGCATTCTCACGTTTAAAATTGCAATTTGAGTCCAAGATGAGAGTGGCACTTTTTAAAATGTCAGGTGCTTACCTTGATGTAGCTCTAGCTTATCCTCCACTTCTTAATTAATAAATCTCATGAAAGTTGTTATGTGGTCCTGTTTTTCTCTGAACAAAAGTAGTTTTGTGCATTCACAGCATTAATTTCAAGAATTTTTTTGCAAGGTTAACATTTAATTAGTTGAGGCATTCATTGTCTACTACCAAACATTCCAGAATGATGTTCACCAGTTTCCCAATTGAAATGTGGTTTGTACGTACAATGAGCAGCACAATAAATACTTTGTGGTGTTTAAATAATAACACACTGAAAATGTTGTTCACTACCTGTGAAGAAAGAAATTGATATTTCAGGTGGTTGATAACCCTTCATCAAGCTTAACTGAGACTTTAGTCCACCATAAATTTCATGTTCTATACTTTGGTATTACTATGAATTACTACTTAAATATCTCACTGTGAAGAAATATTAGGAAAATGCTTAGAAGTTGTAGCTTTTGGTAAAAGATTTTCAAATGCAGGGTATGGAAATGTGACTTTTTGATCTAATAATGCTTGATAATAACTCCCTAATACTCAATAGTTTGGGCTCTACAATCAATAGAGAACACTTAGTGGTTATTATCACTCTCATAATATTGGGCTGGATTTGGAGTCAGTTCAATTCTGCAGTCAAGTTAAAGAATCCTCAGTAGTTCAGCAGCAGATTTGTTATACAGAAGTTGCTGGAAAAGCTCAGCAGGTCTCACAGCATCTGTGACAAGAAATCAAAGTTAATGTTTCAGGTCCAGTGACCCTTCCTGAGAACTGATGGTAGCTAGGAAGATGTCAATTTGTATGCAGAAGATGGAGTGGGGGACAGGTAAGGGTGAAATGATAGGCAGGGATAGAGCCCAAAGAGAGAGAGAAGAACAGTTGGACAGATAAAGGAGTCTATAACAATCTGGTTGGGAAGGTGAATAGCAATGAATGGAGCAGTCAGCCAGACTGCGCTTTGTTTCCCCAGTGTCAAGGAGACCACATTGTGAGCAGCACAATGACTGGGTGACAGCTTCACAGAACATTTATATTCAGCCTGGAAAAAAGACCCAGAGCTTCCTGTTGCCTGCCACTTTAACACACCACTCCGTACCCTGGTCAGTATCTCTGTTTCAGGCTTGCTGCAGTGCTCCAGCAAAGCTCAGCGTGAGCTGGGAGAACAGCACCTCATTTTCCATTTGGGGACCCCACAGCCTTCTGAACTCCAAGTTCAATAATTTTAAGACCTGAACTCTCCCATGTCCTAGCTCCTTACTCCACACACCAGGGTTTGTTATCACATAGTCTGCCAATAGTCTACCTATTGTTAACCACTAACAGTCTCCATTAACAACTATTCACCTTCCCAGCCAGATTGTTATCGACTCTTTTGCCTGTCCAACTATTCTTCTCTTTCTTTGGGCTCTATCCCTACCTATCATTTATTCCTTACCTCCTCCTCCCTCCCTATCTTCTGCATATAAAATAACAATTTCCTGGCTGCTATCAGTTCTGAGGAAGGGTCACCACCCCCAAAACTTTAACTCTGATTTCTCTTCACAGGTGCTGCCAAGTCTGCCAAGCTTTTCCAGTAACTTCTGTTTCTGTTTTGGTTTCTGATTTACAGCATCAATAGTTCTTTTGGTTTTTAATCACAGAAATTTTCTTTCAGTCAGCAAACCAGGAAGTATTTACAGCTAAATGTCATTTTAATCCTCAAATTTGATGCAGAAAAATAAATAGTTGAAACATGCACATATTGTGACCAAGATAAATTTAAGACTGGCCAAGTGAGTGGGAAAAGAGGCAGATGGAGTGGTGGGGTCTGTCTGATCAGAATGGAACGTTTACAAGTTCCTGATGTCAGGATAGAAGCATTGAGTTGGAAACAGGATCTTGGTGCTGATAGCATGCAGCAGCTAGCAAATTGGATGTTTTTGTATTCAGTGAATACTTATTAAAGCAGGTAATGTGGTCTTCGTGGTTGAAGATGAGTCAGTTGGAACTGTTTGTCATCACTAGGAAAGTTTATTGGAAGAGGGGAACAAGAAGCTGAGCATTGCTGACGATGTCAAGGATGACCAAGGGATGCTGGAGGGCCATTGATTGGAGGTCTAGAGTCACAGAACAAAACATGGTTGTGCTGGTAGAACATGTCCTGTCTAAACCTATCAGTCAATTTCTAATCATCTGTATCCCTCTGCTCCCCTCCTACTCATGCACCTGTCCAGTCGCATCTGAAATGAATCTACCATGCCTGCCTCTAGCACCTCTACTGACAATGCATTCCAAACGTCCACCACCCTCTCTATGAAGTACTTGCCACGTGTATTCCCTTTAAACTTTCCACCTCTCGTTATTGAATCCTTCACCCTGGGAAAAAGCTTCTCTATCCACCCAGTCTATACCCTTTATGATTTTGTAAATCTGAATCAGGTCCCCCTTTTTTCTAATGCAAATAAACCTAACCTACTCAACCTCTCTTCATAGCTAGTATCTTCCATACCAGACAATATTCTCCTAAACCTTCTCTGCACCCTCTCCAAAGTGTCCGCATCCTTTTGGTAATGTAGTGGCCTTTTGGTCATGTAATGGAATTGTACACAGTATTCTAAATGTGGCCGAACCAATGGCTTGTACAATTCTAATCTGACTTGCCAGCTCTTATACACAATACCCTGTCCAATGAAGGCAAGCATATGCCTTCTTGACCACTCTATGCACCTGTGCAGCAACCTTCTGGGTATATTGGACCTGCATTCCCAGATCTCTCTGCCCATCAACTTTTCCCAAGGCTCTTCCGTTCATTGTAGAATTCGCTCTAGAATTAGTCTTGCCTAAATGCATCACCTCCCATTTGTCTGGATTGAAATCCATCTGACACTTTTCCACCCAACTCTCCAGTCTATCTATATCCTCCTGTATTTTCTAACAGTCCTTTATGCTTTCTGCTACTCCACCAATCTTCTTGTCTTCTGCAGACTTGCTGATCATACCAACAGTGCCCTCTTCCAGATTATTTATATATATTACGAACAACAGTGGCCCCAACACTGGCCCCTGTGGAACACCACTGGTCGGTCACCTTTTTCCATTTCGAGAAACTCCCTTCAACTACTGTTCTCTTTTTCCATTTGCTCAACCAGTTCTTTATCCACCTAGCTCGAACACCTTGCACACCATGTGACTTCACTTTCTCCATTAGTCTTCCATGGGGAACCTTATCAAACACCTTGCTAAAGTCCAAGCATATGACATCAACACCCCTTCCTTCATCTATCAACTTGGTCACTTCCTCAAAGAACTCTATTAAGTTGGTAAAGCACAATCTCCCCCGCACAAAACCATGTTGCCTATCACGGATAAGCCCATTCTTTTCTAAATATGAATAGATCCTATCCCTTAGTACCCTCTCCAGCAACTTTCCTACCACCGACGTCAAGCTCACTGGTCTGTAGTTACCTGGAATATCCTTATTACCCTTCTTGTACAGGGGAACAGCATGAGCAATTTTCCAGTCCTCCGGCACCTCACCTGTATTTAAGGATGCCACAAAAATCTGTCGGGGCTCAAGTTATTTCCTCTCTCGCCTCCCTCAGCAACCTGGGATAGATCCCATCCAGTCCTGGGGATTTATCCACATTAATAACCTCTAGCCTACCCGACACACCTTCCCTACTTAAGTCAACATGATCCAGACTAATCAAACTTCTACGTCTAATCTCAAGATTCATCATGTTCCTCTCCTCAGTGAACACTGATGCAAAGTAATCATTCAGAATCTCACCCATTCTCTCCGGTTCGACACACAGCCTTCCTTCATAATCCTTTAGTGGATCAATCATTTCTCTAGTTACCACTCGCTTCTTATAAGAATAAAATGCTTTGGGATTCTCCTTAATTCTGCTGGCTAAAACTATTTCATGGAGAAAGTGAGGTCTGCAGATGCTGGAGATCAGAGCTGAAAATGTGTTGCTGGAAAAGCACAGCAGGTCAGGCAGCATCCAAGGAACAGGAGATTGGACGTTTCGGGCGTAAGCCCTTCTTCAGGAATGGCTATTTCATGACCCATTTTAAAGCTATTTCATTACCCATTTTAGCCCACTTGACTCCTCATTTAAGACTTGTCCTACTCTTCTGATATTTCTCCAGGGCCCACTATGTTCTTAGTGCCTAGACATTATGTAGGCTCCCCTTTTCCCTCTTGGCTAGTCGTACAATTTCTCCCGTCATCCATGGTTCATGAATCTTACCCTTCCTATCCTTTGCCTTCAATGGGGCATGCCTATCCTGCACTATCTTTAATCAATCTTGAAAGCCTCCCACATCTCAAATGTGGACTTCCCTTCAAATAGCTGTGTCCAATCCATATTTCTGAGCTCCTGCCTAATTTTGATATAATTGGCCCTGGCCCAGTTTAGTACTCTTCCTTTAGGGCCACTCTCTTCTTTATCTACGAGTATTCTAAAACTTAAAGAATTGTGGTCACTGTTCCCAAAGAAATCCCCCACTGCAACTTATTCCACCTGTCCTGGTTCGTTCCCCAGTACCAAGTCCAATATGGCCCCTTTCTGTTTGGACAATTGATATCCTGCTCTAGAAAACTCTCCTGGACGCTTCTTACAAATGCTACCCCCTCCAGACCTCTGACACTAAGTGTATCCCAATCAATGTTGGGAAAATTAAAATCTCCCATCACCACTACCCTATTGCCTTTACATCTTTCCATACTCTGTTTTCCTATTTGTTTTTCTACCCCTCGCTCACTGTTTGGAGGCCTGTAATATAGTCCCAACAATGTAACTGCACCCTTTTTCCTCAGCTCCACCCATAATGCCTCACTAGCCAAGACCTCTATAGTGTCCTCTATTAGCACAGCCGAGATATCATTCCTGACCAGCAATGCAACTCAACCCCCACCCCATTTTACTTCCTTCCTGTCCTTTCTGCAGTGTCTGTATCCTGGAACATTTAGTTGCCAATCATCATACCTTTCCTTCAACCAAATCTCTATGATTGCAATGAAGTCATTTTCCCGGGCACGAATCCAAACCCCAAGTTCACACACTATACTCCTTGCATTGAAGTTGATGCATTTCAGGCCACCAGTTCTTTTGCGCTCATCTGCTCTCTGCCTACTCTTCCCTTTTATGAATGCTATCTTCATGATTTTTGCCTCAGAAATTGAAAAAGTTCCTGGAGCTTTGCGGCAGAGGCAAGTCACAGAGGAAGAATTAGGTACTATACAATAGCAACTGGACGACCAACAAAGAATGAGACCAAACTCTTTGTCCAGTCAAGATGAAGATATCCTGAGGGATGATTGCATCAACAAGTAATGGTTGTCCAAAGGTCTATCACTCCCACTTAATCACCTACAAACAATCGAGGCAATGTCAGTGACTGCTGAGGCAGGAAGGGAATGCAGTAGCATGGTAATATCACTGGAGTAACATTAATATCACTGAGTGCATAGGTTCAAATCCCATCAGGGCATATGTAAAGTATTTATTCCATAAAAATCTTGACTGCTGAAGCTATGTCACTATTCTCTGTGCTTCAATCCAGGACTGCCTCTGGTCCCTTAGACTGCAGGGAACCCAATGCTATGGCTTATTTCAGGGCTCCATTGGGAATTTGCGTGCCATTTGTGCAGATGGCCACACTTGGCTGAATTAGCTCATAAATACAGTGTTTAAAAGGGACAAAAAGTTTGTACGTAATAGTATAGATCTAGGGAGCCAGATTGCAAGGTCATTGCATATGTCTCACACTTGTAGGGTATTAGCAACTGCACGAACATAGTGATCACAGCTCTGAGACTAGCCAACAATCTTCATAAACAGATGTGCAATTAGTCTGTGATCACAGGAAATGCATCTCCTAGGTTTGCACTCAGTTCTCAGGGAAATCTTCCAGTCAATGTGTTCTTCATAAATGTTTATACCTCTATGCACCTGGTAGGTCAAATTCTAGGTGACAGATCTTCCACTTGCAACTTGCTGATGACACCAGTCAGAAAACCTTGAATGCCAATTATTTAGCCCTAGTAAGCATCCCTGATCCACAAAGGCTATAATAAAGCTGAACATTAGATTGTTGAATGTCGGCCACTTACACCTCACCACTTGCTGAACCTTTCGAATATATCTCAAAAGGTCTTGAAAATGATAGTTTGTAGTGTTTCACACAGCCTCCATTGTAGAGGGGGACAGAATAGCCACATTTCTCATCACAAAAGGATAATGGAGAGGATGCTGTGCAACAGAGTGTGTTTTACCATCAAATGTCAGGGCTCTGGAGAGATGATTGAGGGACATCCTCGAGTTGCTCATTGGAGACCAGTTCCAGTAAGTGTTATGCCATTGTTGCTGAAACCCCACTTTGGGCCTTCGGCCTAAGTGACCATGACACATCCACCCAATATCAAATCACCAACAGCCATCTTAGCCCCCTCTATCTTTGCCACCTCCATCGTTGTGGTGCACAGTTTCCATTCACATTTAAAGGATTGCTATTTCCCATGCAAGAGATTGAACCTGGTTGGCAAGGCAATCCACCAAACCAGCCACCATATATGAAAGAATTGAATGTTCTGTAATCTAATGTTGGAATAACTGTACCATCTTTGGACCAGTGCAAGCTTTTAAAATTATGGTCACAATGATGTGTAACCCTGAAGTGAAGGCAGGCAGCCAAGTGCATTGTACCATTATCTGAGATGCACATGGGCACTGACCTCTGGTTCTTGAGTCACAGAAATTTAAGGGGCCTTTGCACAATTGCCAGGCATTAAGGTCACTGGCAGAGTAGACTGCCAAGAAGCCTTGGACTGCATGATTAGTACTCCTCCATCGTTATGCATGATGGCACTTCCTGATGAGGAAGGGCACCGGAAGGAGATCCAAGTACTTCATTCCCCCTCTCCTCTTGAAGGGTCCCTGACACTGAGGCAGCAGTGCTATCCACTGAACCACCATACTGCCCACTGAGATATAGGAATGAAAATGAAAAGTATCTAAATAGAAGCTGAATTTCTGACCCAAAAATGATTTTTTTTCAGTTACTAACCAGAACCAACCATAGCTTTGTAAGATAATTATATTTGGATTTACTAATCTAGTTTGATTTTCTAGAAGGGGTGATACAATACACCTAAATTAATTTTCCAGACTGAGAGTAAGGTGAATGTTGTCTCTTTAAATTTCCCAGTAAATTATCAAAGATGTCAGGAATAAAAAAAGTGCTTATTTTTGATGGATTTCCGCGCACTATATTATAGTTGTGGTAATCTTAAAGGAAGCATTCCATGGCTTTCTGAAATTTGTAGATTTAACATCTATGGGACATGTAGGTGGCATGGTGGCTCAGTGGTTATCACTGCTGCCTCACAATGCCAGGGACCCAGGTTCGATTCCTGCCTTTGGCGACTGTCTATGTGGAGTTTGCAAGTTCTCCCCATATGTGTGGGTTTCCACCCACAATCAAAGATGTGCAGTTCAGGTGAATTGGCCATGCTAAATTGGCCATCGTGATAGGTGCATTAGTCAGGGGTAAATATGGGGGAGAGGAATGAGTCTAGGTGGGTTACTGTTTGGAGGTTCAGTACAGACCCATTGGGCCAATTAGCCTGTAGGGAATCTAATCTGGGTTTCCAGGTTTGAATACTGATTTATGTAACATTGATCTTTGAAGAAGCTACAGGATCTTTACTATAAAGGGTTATTTCTATTTGAAAATATATGGAAGTTAGATGAGGGATATTTAAATGATTATCTTGCCTCATGTGAACTGCTTTATGTGCGTTTTTGATTTTGCAAGTTATGATGTTCCTCGACTAGACCACAAAATTCCAGTCTGATTCTCAGCCAGTAGCATTTTTTTGTTTAAGTCGGACAAAGAAAGAGATTCAAGGGACATTCTAAAAGACTAAAACTGGAAGTTTTCATGATTTTGAACAAACAACAACATTTGCTATACCATATCAGAATAGTAACATAATCTATAATACATGTACAACTTGTATTCTAACTCCCAGAATTAAAGTATGGTTAATATGGGCAATAGACTACAATTGACCACCCCATAGCATGTATCAAATAGCAAATGGAACCAGTCCAGATCCCATTTATTTCTCAGCAGTTTCCCCAGGACTTAGTGATACAGTAGATCATCAAATCTCACTAAACTAGATAAAGAATTAGGATAAAGATTTGGCATTGATACTCTCTCTCAAGAGTTGTCATGGACTGTCAGTAGCTGCACTCATACATATAGGCACTACTCTGGCTTTTTACTCACAGTTTTGATTGATGAAGTTAGCTATCTCTGGTTTTTGTGAGATCTACACTTCTCAGTTGCATCAAGTAAATACCATTTATGGGTTTTTCAACTCCCACTCTGCTGAACTACTAAGGGTACACTGCTTTGCCTAAGCCCTCAAATCTCCCAAAACATTTCCAGATGCTTGACCCCAACATTTGGGAAAGAGTTTTAGGAGTTAGTAGGCAAATGGGTTCCAAAACAACACAGATTCCAACTACTTTTTGGACTTCTCAGTGAGTCCCTTACAGAGTCCCATGTACAGAACCTTCCCAGCAATACAGCTAAAATAATTTGGAGATGCCGGTGTTGGACTGGGGTGTACAAAGTTTAAAAAATCACATAACATCAGGTTATAGTCCAATAGGTTTAATTGGAAGCACACTAGCTTTCGGACCGTCGCTCCTTCAGGTGGTAGTGGAGGGCTCAATCCTAACACACAGAATTTATAGCAAAAATTTACAGTGTGATGTAACTGAAATTATACATTGAAAAATTGATTGTCTGTTAAGCCTTTCATCTGTTAGAATACCATGATAGTTTCACTTCTTTCATGTATAATTTCAGTCACATCACACGGTAAAGGTTTGCTCTGGTTTCCTCCCGCAGTCCAAAGATGTGCGGGTCAGGTGAATTGGCCATGCTAAATTGCCCGTAGTGTTAGGTAAGGGGTAAATGTAAGGGTATGGGTGGGTTGTGCTTCGGCGGGTCGGTGTGGACTTGTTGGGCCGAAGGGCCTGTTTCCACACTGTAAGTAATCTAATCTAATCTGTAAGTAATCTAATCAAAATTCTGTATGTTAGGATTGAGCCCTCCACTACCAGCTGATGAAAGAGCGACGCTCTGAAAGCTAATGTGCTTCTAATTAACCCTGTTGGGCTATAACCTGGTGTTGTGTGATTTTTAGCTAAAATAATGACTGCCTAACATGGTGTCTTGCAATCATTTTGTGGGGTTCAGTGAGAGTTTGATAATGTTTGTTGAGCTTGACCGTTAAATGCAAAATTTACTTGGCAAAAGTAATGAAATTAGTTAACTGATGTTTTCAGTACATTGTAGTTGTTTCCACTGGGGTCCATAGGGACTCCTTTTGTGGTTCATGTTATATGTCAACTAATGTTTTGTTTGTCACTTACATAAATGATTTGAATCGGAATTTAGGAGGCATGGTTATTAAATATGCAATTGGCACCAACATTGGTGGTAAAATTTGACAGTGTACAAAGTTATTTACAAAGGAATCTTGATCAATTGTGCCAATGGGCTGAGAAGTGGCAAATGTAGTTTAATTTGGACAATTGCAAGTTACTCCATTTTGATAAAACAAAAATGGGCAGAGCTTATACAGTTAATGGTAGGATTCTGAGTAATATTGTCAAACAGACCCTTGGTAAAGGTATATAGATCTTTTAAATTTTTGTCACATGTGGATAGGATGATAAAGAAGGAATTTAGCATATTTGCCTTCATTACTCAAACCATGCTGTATAGGAGTTGGGATTAGATTAGATTACTTACAGTGTGGAAACAGGCCCTTCGGCCTAACAAGTCCACACCGACCCACCGAGGCGCAACCCACCCATACCCTTACATTTACCCCTTACCTAACACTACGGGCAATTTAGCATGGCCAATTCACCTGACCCGCACATCTTTGGACTGTGGGAGGAAACTGGAGCACCCGGAGGAAACGCACGCAGACAGGGGGAGAACGTGCAAACTCCACACAGTCAGTCACCTGAGTCAGGAATTGAACCTGGGTCTCAGGCGCTGTGTGGCAGCAGTGCTAGCCACCGTGCCGCCCACATCATGTTGAGGTTGTACAGGATGTCAGTGAGGCCATTTTTTGGAATACTATGTACCATTCTGGTCGCTCTATTATAGAAAGGATATTATTAAATTGGAGAAGGTTCAGAAATTATTTACCAGGATGTTGCTGGGACTGGAGGATTTGAGTTATAAGGAGAGGCTAGATAGACTGGGACTTCTTTCACTGAAGTGCAAGAGATTTGAGGAGTAATCTTAGAGGTTTATAAAATCATGAGGGGCATAGATAATGTCAGTGGCAAAGATCTTTTCCAAGGAAGGGGGAGTTCAAACTAGGGAGCATATTTTTAAGGTGATTAGATTAGATTCCCTACAGTGTGGAAACAGGCCCTTTGACCCAACAAGTCCATACTGACCCTCCAAAGAGTAACCCACCCAGACCCATTTCCCTCTGAATGATGCACCTAACACTATGGGCAATTTAGCATGGCCAATTCACCTGACCTGCACATGTTTGGACTGTGGGAGGAAACCCACACAGACACAGGGAGAATGTGCAAACTCCACACAGGCGGTCTCATGAGGCTGGAATTAAACCTGGGACTCTGGTGCTGTGATGCAGCAGCGCTAATCACTGAGCCACCGTGCCACCCAGGTGAGAGGAGAAAGATTTAAGAAGGACTGGAGGGGCATCATTTTCACAGAGGATTGGTTTGTGTGTGGGATGAACTGCTAGAGAATGTGGTAGATGCTGGTACAGTTACAACATTTAAAAGACATTCAGATAGGCACATGAATTAGAAAGGTTTACAGCGATATGGGCCAAACACAGACAAGTTGGCCTCGTTTAGTTTGGGGAAACTTGTTTGGCATGGATGAGTTGGATTGAAGGGTCTGATTTTGTACTGTTTCTGTACGCCATGATTCAACAATGTAGACTTGAATTTAGAGGGAGTGAATCAAGAAGTTTACAGATTTATATAAACATTAGCTGTGTTGTTGATTTGTGTTGACTGAGAAGACACCCATGGAATAGTCAGGTGGAAGGTGGTCGAAAATGGAATTCAAACAGAAAAGTGTAAGGTATTATTGAAAAGGAAAAAAGGGCTAAACAATAAGTTGTAGAATAATGAGAAATTAAGAGGAATAGAAGGATCTTAGAGTTCATGTTCACAGCTTCCCAAAGAAAGAAAGACTGGTGGATAAGATGGGTAAAATATGTTTTAAAAACACTTTCATTTAGCAGGAGCTTTTACTAGAACTTTATGACTAGTTAGACTACAAGTTGCTATTGGTCATCCCCTCACAGAATTTATTCAGTTGCACTAGAGAAAATAGAGATTTCTGAGGTTACTTCCAAAATTGGTGAATTGTGGTCATGAAGGAAGATTGGATACACTGTGAGGAGAAAGAAAGCTGAGGGGACTTTTAATTGATCTGTGTAAAATATTAAGGGGCGTAAGAATAATAATGACCTATTTCTATTAATATAGAGGTCAACAGCAAAGGATCATAGATTCAAAGTTATTGGTGGAACTACATTATGAATCAGATTGAACCCTCTCAACACATGTCAAGGAGATATCCTAGGTTTATATTAAAGCAAGTGCTAGGTGTTGCATGGCGGATGCAATTTGATTGATCAAACTATTAGGCTTGAAGCAAAACACACTTTATTCAGCACTATAGTGAAAATATAGATAAATGCAAATCAAAGATCTTGTATGGGGAGATCCAAGATGGCAGCGATCCAGAAAGATCGCGTTGCAGAGCTCCGCACCACATTGCAAGCGGGACAAAGTTCTAACCCGCCCTACCCGGACCACCGCAATATCCTGGGACTCTGGAAAGTTCATGGGGTCTCAGAAAACTGTTAGAGAACAGCTTACCTCAGTTTTCACCATCCAGGTATGATGACAGGAAAGAAGTATGTCCAAGGCCAGGCTCCCAGCCCAGCCTACAGGATTCTCTGACTGTAATTCCTACCAGGTTATGGTAAAGGAGTCGCAAAATCTTGAGAGATGTTGGGGAAACGGATAGGGGAGAAGCTGGCCTCAAACTCTATTGAGCTACAGAAGCACGAACAGCAGCTGAGAGTCTTCCAAGAAAAGGACAGATGAGATAGAACGCAGAGTCATGGTGGTGGAAGCTGGTATCGGTTCCTCCAAAGACAGAATCCAGGTCCTGAAGCCGCAGGTCTGTAATTTGCTTGACCAGGTTGATCTCAAGAACTGGGACAGGAGAAAAAATATTTGGATCGTTGGTCTGCTAAGGGTAAGGAAGGTGAGCAACCAGTGTAGTTTATTGAGGACTGGTTGCTGAAATTCCTCAACTTGGAGGCTGAAATGGGAAGCTTGAAGGTTGAGAGGACTCACTGGGTAACGATGTGGAGGTCAGGTCTGGACCAACATTTGGTGCGGTTTCATCACTGTAGAAATAAGAAAATAATGGAAGCTTCCAGAATCCAGGGGAAGGGTCTGAAGGCCCTAGTTTAAGAGTGCTCTAAAGTTAGTCTTCCAGGACTTCTCAGTGGTGGTAATCCGGAAAAGAAAGTCCTATGATGGCATCAAGAAAAGACTGAGGGAGCTCGGGATCCAATACCCTGAGGTATCATGTGGTGCTTCACATCACCTTAGATGGATCTGTACATCTCTTTGACATGTCAGATAAGGCAAGAGACTTTGTGAACAAATTAACTTAATCTGAACAATTTAATATGTACAAATAGTAGTATTGTTTGGATACGTTTCTTCATTTAAAAAAAAGAGAGACAATCCAGTCGGGACTTTCTTTTCCTGTTTTTTTATTGGTAATAATCTGTCTAAACTGTGCTCGGGGGTGGCTGGGATGTTTAGTTTCAATTTCTAAGTTGTTAGAGCAAAGGATGGGTGGAGTACTTATTGTTTTTATTCAAAATTTCTATGTTCACATTGTTATTCCGTGTTGTATTTTCTTTCTTTGCTCCTTGTGTTTGTGGTGCGGCTCTAACTGGGAGGAGAGAAAATGGTTGGGATGGCTAGATGCCTACTTATGGGCAGTTAATGCCTAGTTCTGACATTTAAATGCTCTGGATGCTCTATTGGCAGTGGAATGGGAAGTTGGGTTTTGGGGTGTGTTGATGCCACCTTTGGGCAGGGGATGAGTTCCCCGATTCAGCGCCATTGACGCTTTATATGTTTTCTTTGGTTTTTGTTGCATATAGTTTTTGACAACTTTGTCAGTTTGTAAACTGCAGTGGTTATGGTTTATGTAGTTTTTACGTTCGCTGGATCTTACAACACTAAGGCTTGACAATTTTTAATTCAAGTTCCTCCTCTCTGGAATCTAAATGTTACTGCAGAAAGTTATGGCTAATGACTTGATTAAATGGTGTATCTGGAATGTCATGGGGAGTCACTCACTAATTAAGAAGAAAAAGGTACTCTCGAGTCTTAGAAAGGAAAAGGTGGCTATTGCTTTATTACAGGAAACACACTTGGATGATGGGGAGCATTTGAAATTACAACAGGATGACTTTGATCAGGTTTACTTTTCATCTTTTAATACTAGAAGTAGGGGAGTGACTATATTGGTTTGGAGGAACCTCCCATTAAAGTTACTAAAGAAGGTTTGTAACCCTCAAAGCCCTGATAAACGGGGCAGACTATGGTTTTTAAATATTTATTGCCCTCTGTCCAATCACCTCAAATTTCTGGTAGATGTGTTCTCAAGGGCAACACAGTGGTTCAGTGGTTAGCACTGCTGCTTCGCAGTGCCAGGAACCTGGGTTTGATTCTGCCTTTGGGCACCTGTCTGTGTGGATTTTGCACATTCTGCCTGTGTCTGCGTGGGTTACC
Source organism: Hemiscyllium ocellatum (assembly GCF_020745735.1). Taxonomy (NCBI): domain Eukaryota; kingdom Metazoa; phylum Chordata; class Chondrichthyes; order Orectolobiformes; family Hemiscylliidae; genus Hemiscyllium; species Hemiscyllium ocellatum. The sequence goes on along the minus strand of NC_083412.1, from coordinate 42,930,372 downwards.
TCTGGATGCTCTGGTTTCCTCCCACATTCCAAAACGTGTGCAGATCAGGTGAATTGGCCATGCTAAATTGCCCATTAGTGTTAGGTGCATTAGTCAGGAGTAAATATAGGGAAATGGGTCTGGGTGGGTTACTGTTTGGATAGTCAGTGTGGACTGGATGGGCCAAAGGGCCTGTTTCCACACTCTAGGAAATCTAATCTAAATTGATCGATCTCGGCATATCATCGTCGGGGGAGATTTTAATTGTCTTATGGATCTCACGGTAGACCGGTTGCTCAAAGGCCCCCCAATACCCTCTGTACTAACTAAACAATTAATGGATCTGTGTGTGGAGTTAGAGTTGGTGGATGTCCGGAGGCGTTTCCACCCTACAGGCAGGGATTTTGTTTTTTTCCAATCCACACAGATGTTACACCAGGATTGATTTCTTTTCCTGACCCCTGTGGCAACTCTGAACTTGGTGGCATCTTGTACGATTGGTAATATTACCGTCTCCAATCATGCTCTAGTGTAATTGTTGGTTAAGTTTAAGGACGCTATAGCGGGCCCAAGGCACTGGCGAATGGATCCCTTTATCCTTAAGAATAATAAGTTTATGGAGTACTTCTCCAAGGAATTTAGAGTGTTCCTAGACATGAATTCAGGCTAGTAGTCCATCTATCTTTTAGGAAACTACTGAAGCCTATGCCAGAAGGTTAGTTATTTCCTATTCTGCCAGTAGAAAGTGCTAGAAAGGCGAGCAGCAATGTCTCCGTGAAGTACGGTTGAAGGCAGCTGAGAAGGCTTACTTTGACAGACCCTTGTTGGCCAAGCTGCCGAGGATTACAGCACTGCAGTCTGCACTGAATTCCGTGCTCATGCAGACAGCAAAGAAGGAGCCTACTTTTGCTAAATAAAAATTGTATGAGCATGGTGACAAATTGGACAAGTACCTAGCATTTCTCGCCAGGAAAAAGAGTGCCCCTCAAGTCGATTTGGAAAGGGGCTGGGAACCTAAAATGTGATTCCAAAAAGATCAATGAGGTATTTCAGAGATTTTACTCCTGAATTATACCAATCTGAGGGTTGTGAGGAGAGGTGGGCCAAGATGGAGTCCTTTTCCAAGGATCAGGAGCTTTCTCTGATGTGACCCTTGGACAAGAGTCTTTTCTCAGTGCCCTTTTATCAAAACAAGAGGTGCAGGAGCCTGTGAAGCAGCTTCAGAGTGGAAAGGCGCCTGGTCCTGACGGACTTCCCAGAGAATTCTATGAGGAATTTATAAGCATATTGTCAGGCCTGATTAGCTAAACATGTTCAATGACTTGTGCAGTCATGGTTGTCTCCCGTCATCTCTACAAGCGGCCAATAATTTCACTTATTCTCTAAAATGGGAAGCTCCCAGAGGACTGTGCTTCTTACAAGCCCTTTTCACTCTTAAATGTTGACTTTAAAATCCTTTCCAAGACTTACATTAAGGCTGGAAACTGTTAGCTTCTATTGTTAAAGAGGACCAGACGGGCTTCATAAAGGGCTGAAGATCCTTCGATAATGTGAGGAGGCTGCTTAATGTAATTCAAGCATGTCAACAGTCAATACAGGGATTGGTGGTTTCTTTAAATGCAGAAAAGGCTTTTGACCAAGTTGAGTGGCTGTACCTTTTATATACTCTGGAGCTGTTTGGCTTGGGTGAAGCCTTTATAAGATGGGTAAAGATTCCCTACAATGACCCTCTCACTGCGGTCATCACCAGTGGGGTATGATCAAGCAATTTTAATATTTTTAGGTGCATCCTCACTTTCTCCGCACGAAAGAATACTTTGTTTGGTTAGGTCTCCAAAAATCCCCCAGGTTGTCGAGTTGGCATAAAATTGTTATTGAGCATATCCCCTTGGATTTTCTTATAAACTGAGAATCTCTTTAAGACATGGTGGCCCTTTTTGGACTACCTGGACGCAGATTTATCTGCCACATTATTAAGGGCTTTTATACATCCGTAACAATTGTGCTTTACGGGTCCAATACCCAGAAAGAGGGAATTGCAAATGTATGAATATGTGAAAATTAATGCTCTCAATATTCGAGAGTTCGTGTTCTGTTTCGCTGAGCTATGTTATTATTTGTTAGTTGGTTGTTAGTTATTTATTTCATTAAGTAGTCAGTTGGGGATTTTTGTATATTTTTATATATATTTACACATTTGTACGAGGGCGTTGGGTTTTAAATTTTTTGTTCTTTCTTTGTATTGTTTTGAAATGTATTGTTTTGTATTTGTAATATTTATATTTTAATTGAAAAATAGATTTGTTTTCTAAAAAAAATCTTTATTAGTCTGATGAATCTGGCATTGACTCATCTTCCACAAACCCCAAGTTATCAGTAGCGAGCCCAATGAGACAAATAACAAACCGGAACAGTCAACAGAGAGATCTGCAGTGCAGTGAACAAAGAGGAAAGAGTCAAAATGGACCCCTGTGGAAGGCCACTGCCCTAGTTTTAGCATCCGTGCTCAAGACAACAGGAGATATGTCAATACCAGATTCATCAACTGCACTCACAAGATTGTGCTTGGGTGACATCCTGCACTATGCAATGCCATCCATGCTCTCAAGACCACCATAGGGAAGGCAATGACCTCATGTTATTATCGCTAGACTGTTACCTGGGTTTCTGGATTAATGTTCTGAGGACTCTGGTTCAAATCGCACCACTGCAGATGGTGTAATTTGAACTCTGTAAAATCTAGAAGTAAGAGTCTAATGATGACTTTGCATCCATTGTCAATAATTGGAAAAACCCACCTGGTTCACTAACGTCCTTTTAGGGAAGGAATCTGCCATCCTTAACTGGTCTGGCCTACATGTGACTCCAGACCCACAGCACTCTGGTTAACTCTTAACTGCCCTCTGGGCTATTAGGGATGAGCAGTAACTACTGGCCCAGCCAGTGATGCCTTCATCCTCATTTTAATAAAAACAACTGCAGCATTGTCATCAAATCAGCAGAAAAACTAAGAGCCATGTAGAATACTGCAAATAAACATTCTGACAACTGAAAAACCTGGAACACTGCAGAAAACTATCTGCTGATCTGACCAAAACTCAACAGACTGATCAAATCTTTGATCCAGACCTTCAGATTATCCTGTGCACTCTCATCTGTATTTCTCACAGACTTCTATTGCCTTCCTTACAGAGCCAACACATCCAAACGTCCCATCGTATCAGACAATAGGACCCTGTGTGAGAACTTCTCTATCTATATTGAGGGCATCTTGATTTGTACAGGGAACCCCCAGCCTCTGTCAATACACGACACATTTTTTTCAGAAACTCAACATCAATTGACCAGTTGAACCAGGAGCATTCCTTATCACAATGGACATTTCAGCAGCACTCTACACCAGCATCCCCCATGACCGCATTGCTGGAACAGCCTCACGATTCAACACCAATAACTGTCAATTTCCAGATGTCATCCTGCAACTCATCCATTCGTTCTTGACCATAACATCTTCACCTTCACCAAACAGCTCTTCATCCAGATGCACAGCGCAGTCATGGGGACCAAATTTGTACCCCAATATCCCACTCATTTTCATGCACAAGCTCAGGCAAAACTTCTTTGCTGCACAAGACCTCCAAAAAGCACTATAATCCAGATGCATCAACAAAATTTTCTTCCTTGGGCTTATGGCAAGGAATCACTGAAATGACTACATGACAACTTTCATCCCACCATCAGACTTACCATGGACTACTCTTCAGAATCAGTCTCATTCTTGGGCATATGCATCTCAATCCAGGATAGACACCTCAGTGCTTAACTCTACCGCAAGCCCATGGATAACGTCATGATATTTCACTTCTCCAGCTTCCATTCTAAACACGTTAAAGGAGTCATCCTCGACAGACAAACCCTGTACATACACAGAATCTGCTCAGATGAGGAGGAATGCAGTGGACACTTACACTGAAAGGTACCTTCATAAATATGGAACCCAATGCTCATCGAGTGTCAGTTCCAACATGCCACAGCAAAAGAAACTGCAACAACGTCCTCAAACAGGCCATTGTTTGCAGTAAACTACCTAGCCTTCAGGAGAACAGTGATAACAACACCACACAACCTTGCCTTGGCAAGACAAGACAGATCATCGATATGGATACGACAATCGCACATGGCAACACCATCAAACACAATAGGCACTCGTGTGACCTGGCCAATGTTGTCCACCTCATATGCAATAGGAAGGGATGCCCCAAGGTATGGTATATTGGTGAGACCATGCAGATGTTACAGCAATCGATGAATGGGCACCACACGACTGTCGCCAGACAGGAATGTTTCCTCCCAGTTGGGGAATATTTTAGTGGTCAAGGGCATTCAGCCTCCAATCTTTAGGTAAGCTTACCTTGAAGGCTGCCTTGAAGGAAACAATAACGCAGAATCACTGAGCAGAAACTGAGCCAATTTCCGTACCCATGAAGACCACCTCAATCATGACTTTGGGTTCATGTCACCATACTGTTCTGTGTTTGTAAAATCTTCCTTACTGTCTTGTTTTGACATCAGCAACTTCGTAACTTATGATCTCTCTACCTTTTTAGTTTGTACAATTTTGGATTACTTGTTACTTTGGTTAGACCCTTGTCATACAACTCTATCTATCATGTTATTTTGATCAGATCATAGGCCATTCCTTCACTTGCTATTCAGCTGTTGACAGTTTACTCTCACTATTTGACAGTTCTGATCACCTGCAAAGATTTTTATTCAGCCTGTCGACTTTGCACTCACACTATTTGTACTATCTTTTTACACTGATAATTATCTGGAATTATCTTGCAATGATCTCTTTGCCCTATAAATTCTGTACCTGTGTGCTTCCCTTCACTTCATCTGATGAAGGAGCAGCACTTCGAAAACTTGATTTCAAATAAATCTGCTAAAGTATAACCTGGTATCATGTGATTTCTGACTTTGACCACCCCAGCCCAACACCAGCACCTCCACGTCTCAGCAATACATGTGGAAGTATTTTTGTAGTGATGGATTTCAGAAGAAATAGACTGCAATGGAAATGACTCGGCACACGAGTAAGCTGGATATTAGTTGCTTTAAACTTCATCTTTATTATAATTTTCCTGTTTGTATTTCTGACCAGTGCATCTTAATAAATAAAAAACACAGTAAATTATACGTGACGGACCTTATCATTTGGAAAAAAAAATCATTAAAATGGCCTCAGGAACAACATACTTTCTCCATATAAATTGTATGGCAATAGTGTAAATCAACATTTTAGAGTACTGAATACATGAACAGAATGTTATACAAAAACTTTGAATAAAATATGTCATGGTATTACTTGCGCAAAACACCCCAGAAGATATCAGAATGTATGAGAACTTTTGGTCAACTTGTGATGTTAAAAGACCCTGATACAAACCATATTTGACAACCCTCCATTCATCAATTTTCAAAATGTGATCTGAAAACCAAAGAAATTCTGCTTTTGCCATCAATTCATGAAGTTCTCCTGGAGTTTGAGTGTTGTGCTGCTCTTCATGCTTTTAGCCTATTAGAGCTCATCTATCTACTTAACTAATTACTTGTCAACAGAAACGTGTAAATTGTAAGACTAAGAATTGAAGATGTGAGATCTGAAACAAAAGCAAATTTCTTGTGAAACTGCTGAGTTTCACCAGCAATTTCTGTTTTTGTTTGTGGTGTAAATTGTTCCTTGGTAAGATTCATTTTCTCTGATTAATGCTCTAAAAATTTAAATTAGGATAGGTAACTGCAGTTCATCAACTTTGTCTAACTATGGAATTCTTCCAGAGTTCTTTATACGTTGAGTAGTGTCTTTGTGCACATTCTCAAAATTATAGATGGAAAATCATGGAAATAAAAGCATAGCATTCAGGACGTTGTTTTACAGCTCGAAGCTGGAAATGTAAAATTAGTTCTGTTCTACTTTACTGTCTTTATTTGCTTCAACTAATAATCTCTAATTAGTTCCCATTAGAAAATGTCTTCCCTGATACTCGCAGAGGCTCTATTAACATTGGATCAGAGCTTTAAGTATAGCCAGATTCTGTAGCCAACCACCACAAGAATTTGTAATTAAGAAGTATGATATATGGTGATAGCTTGGAATTTATTTCAGAGATTCACCTAGTTGTGTAGTTGTGCATAGTTTGTAACCAGTTTTACCCATAATTGCAAAGTAGCTTGAGATCTCCACTCTTCACTTAACAGGGAGATTCCTGATTATTTGATTAATTATTGTGTTCTCACTGGAAACAATGAATAAATGAAGAAGTATGGAATATTAGTATTCTAATGCCCACCAGTATTGTGACTTATGGCTGTAGCTGAATGGTTGAAAGTAGTTTCAAATTAATTCGTAATTTTACAGTTTGTTTCATTAAAGGGCTGTGCATTTGTATCCAGCTGAGCCAAGCAGATGCTTTAAACAAGATCTGTGACCTACTGCCATCCAAATTTTTTAAAAATTTCTGGCATTGTCAAACACAATTCCCCATTAAAATAATAGAAGTAGTTCGCTTCCTTGCTCATAGATTAAAAATTGTGAAAAATACCAGAAGATGCAGCTCAGCATGAAAGGCTGCTTAGTCATCACACACAGAAAGCAATCAATCTGTGTACCTGCAGAAGCAATGTAAAATCCTCTTGGATGATATGGTACTTCATTCATTTGTTCGCTTCAACTACAATGTAACTGGTGTCAAGATTAGAAAATCAGGATTGTCCTCCATGTACAACTGGATGTTTCTTTCATCATCTGCTATCCTTGCCATAATACAGAAGGTTTTGTCAAAAGTTATAAACAATATCCTATGGGAGTGTGACAAAAGTAAATGTCACCTTCTGATCGTTCTCGATCTGTCTGCAATCTTTGATACAGTTGACTACACCATCCTACTCCAATCGTTTTCCACTGTTTTCCATTTGGATAGGAACAGTCTCGTGTGATTTCACTCCTATCTAGCTAATTATTGCGAGAGTATCACTTTTGATTTCTTTCCTTGGCACTCTCCCATTATAACTTCTGGTCCCACATTTGTTGCCTTCCATTTCTCATCTACATTCTGCCCCTTACCAACACTATTGGAAAGCATAGATTTCACATGCATACTGATGACACCCAGTCCTACTTCACCAACATCTCACTTAATTCCATCACAGATCTTAAATTATCAGACTGCTCATTTAACATCCAGAACTGAATGCGCTGACATTTCTTTCAATTAAACATTGGGAAGTTTGAAGTCATTATTTTCAATCAAGGTTCAAAATTCCATTATCTATCTACTAGTTCCATCCATCTCCGTAGCAACAATCTGAGATTAAAACAACCTGTTCACATGTGGTATCACATTTTATGCTGAGATGATTTTTCAACCTCATATTGGCATTATCACCAAGTCATTTCCAGTTCTGTAACATCACCTGACTTCACCCTGCCTCAGTTCATCTGCTGAAACTCTCTTTTCATGCATTAATTGAAAGCCTGTGTCTTAACTCACAGCAAGTTCTAATTGCCTGTTACCTCTTGCTCATTTTATTACATTGTTTTACTGTGGACCAATATCCTTATTCTCAAATTATCATCCTTGTTTTCGAGTTCCTCACATTACCCACTCATAATTCCTTCAGCTCCTGCCATAGTCCTCTGAGATATCTTATCTAATCCTGGACTATTTAGCATCCCTGATCTTCATCAATCCATCATTGATTTGTGCATCTTCAATTGCCTTGACCCTCAGCTCTTCCTGCACCCTTTGGCCTCATCTTCTTTTAAGATGCTCATGAAAACCAACTTCTTTGACCAGGACTTTGGTCAGAAGAACTCAACTCGTGGTTCAGTATTTTTTTAAAAATTCATTTGGTCATTTGGTACAAGCATCATAGGCAACAAATGCCGGCCTAACCAATCTCGAACTTCCCTTTAGAAGGTAGTGGTGAGCCATTCTCAAGAACTGTCACAGTCTATATGATGTAGGGACACCCAATGTTCTGTGAGGAACAGGGTACCAGGAATTCGACCCAGTGACACTGGAGGAACTGTGATACAATTCCAAATCAAGATAGTCTGTGGCTTGCAGGGGGACTTGCAGGCAGTGCTTTTCCCATCCATACTGCCCTTATCCATCCAGATGGAAGACATTCTCAGTTTAGAAGATGGAATTGAAAAAGCATTAATGAAGATGCACTACTACCACTGTGTGCTAGTGGGAAGGAGGTCAATGTTGAAGGTGATGGATTAAGTGCCAGCTGTGAACGCTGCTTTGTCCTGGATGATGAGCTTCTTTAACTTCGTCAAAGCTACACTTATTCAGGCAAATGGAGAGTATTCCCACCCCACTCTTGTCCTATGCCTTACAGATGATGGACAGATTTTTCAGGGTCAGCGACAAGCTACTTACTGCTGAAGTGCAACCTCCTAAATGCACTTGTAATAACAGTATTAATACAGTAGGTCTAGTTCATTTTCTAATCAATGGTAACCCAACAATGTTGGTAGTTGAGGATTCACCAACAATAATGCCATGAATGTCAAAGGTCAGATAATTTGACATCAGTTGTGTCAGAGATAGTTTGAAAACTCCTGTGAAACAGCTTTTGATTTTGTCTTGCATTAAAGTTGCTGGATAAAAGCATACAACTAATTTTAATCTTAACACATTACATACATATCCGGGCAGCTACTAATCCAGTCTTTTGGTTTTTGGGTTGTGTGTATAAAGTTTCAGTAGAAGTCAAAAGTAAATTTGTTATTTCCTTCATTTTGATAGCATTTTTTATTATATGGAAAACATTTTGAATTGTCTGCCAGGTAAGCTTGTACACTTATACTTGTGAAAGCTTCCTTTTTGACAAGGATCCAATAATTCACTCAGATTATAACTTAAGGTGTGCAAAGTTTGTAATATCCTCTGAACTTTTGAGATTAGAGCTATATGCTATTGTGAAAAGACATAGAAAAAGTGACGTTCATATAGTAATTGGTTTGATTTGCTTTGGGTCTTTAGTCCTTTTAGTGCCAGCAGTGATTTTCACAGAAGATGTTATAATTACTGATTTCTATTGTGGAAGGATCAGTAACTTTTCACAACAGATATTTATGGGTCTGTTGTCAACTATTAAGAAGTTCATTGAACAAGGGTAACAATATCTGGTGTTCCATTGGGAAACTTACTGATCAGATTGAAATTTAAAAATGCCTGACTTTAAACTCTCAAAAAAAATTAATTGCTACTGGTCAACGCTGAAAAAATTCTGGAACTTTAAAGCCATGAGACTTTTTTCACCACAAACAAAACTCTGCATTAGCTGTAATTTAGATTCAATTTTAGTTTCCATTACAGTCTGATGTTGTTACATAAACAGTCCTATCATTGGGTATTCTCATTATAATGCTCAAGTGGGATATTTCCAATGCCCAGCCATTGGGGAATAATAAAACTTGAGATTTTTGTTTACAGCTTGACCCCCTGTTTCAATACCTATTGCTGACTTATGTATAAAGCCTGCTTTTTCATGAAACCAAGATGGTGTTAGGTAAATGTCTTAGATACAGAGCTAATTTGTAAGTGTTTTTTGCACAGGGTAAAAATGTTTTTTCATTTATTTTCTCTGACCTCTTTTGCCAAAGATGGAACATCCAGCATTTGTTATAATCCAGTGGCCATTTAGAAATTGTAAAACATTTACGTTTCGATATTTATAGATAAGATATAAAGTGTCCTATTGTGTGTGTGAACTTTCTGCAATATTATCCATGGTGAATTCTAATAGTCATGCATATAAATAAACTGCAATGCAAACTTGTCACAATGCAATTATATTACTGGAACACTTGTTTTAAATTTCTCAACTCCTCTGAACATACTGTGAAAAATTACCATGCTTCAACTAACGCTAGTACTAAATTATTTTAGTACTGTGTTAAATAGAATACCACTTGAAGGTTGACCAAATTTTAATATAGGGAATGAATTACATGTGTGCACAATGCTTCAATTATCCCTGCCTGACCTCCAGCTCTGCTTTAGCTGAAGAATACTGTTCCTTGACTCCTGCGTGCAAAGCACAGAAGATTGACCAGTAAAGTAATGCAAGTGGAAGTGATGGGACGGATGATGCATTTATATTGATGCTTCTCTTACTGAGAAATCGTTTCCACTTTACATCCTGCCAAAATTACAGTTTAGTTCTGGAGTCATTTCCTGCCTTGACTTGTGAACGATTGAGATCCACTGCTCTGAGGCCATATGACTATGTGGACATGGAACACCATCAAGTATTACGCTTGCATAATGTTGTACCTGTTTTGAAAAGTGACAAAAAGATTATTTTATAAAGCGAAGCCACAAATGTTTAAAAAGTGTTTTGTGCAAGTGAGCATTTCTGCCTGACAAAACATTCCAAAGTTACCATGTTGGATGTGTTTTGCGCAGCTCAGTGTATTGCATATCCCACAGTATAAATTCAGCACTTCTGCACACAATTCATCATGTGCTCTCTCTGATCTCAGACACAGAATTGGCTCTGGCATAGCATTCTCCAGTTTACCCCATTGTTAGTTTTCTTTTCCTGTTTCTCTCACCCCAAATTGTTTTCAGCAAATTATGAAAAATACAAATAAGTAATCACATGGCAAGATCAATGGGGTATATTTGACCTTAATTAGCAAAAGGAATTAATAGTATATTTCATTATTTAATGAAACTGAAGGATGGAGAAACAGTAGAACAAAAAGATAATAGATTGCATCAGAGTCAAATTAAAAAAGAAAAATAAATAGAATGTTTGTATTAAAAGAAAGGTTAAATACAGAAAAACTAAGTAAGCTATTTTGAATTTTTAATTGTAGAATCCTCATAGAACAGTATATTATCAATGGGAAGAAACAGCTGAATTTCAATTTTTCCCCTTCTGTACCAGAGAGGGATGAGATGGTATTTCAGGAACATAAATACTATAAAAGGACCTTTATGTCATTAGGAACCAGCCCTAACTTTGTATGGCAATGTTGGTTTCATTTTAAGAGCACATATGCAGCAATTTCTTGAAAACTAATGGGGAGGTTGACAGAAGATGCCTATTTTCATGTGACTAACTGCAGAACAGTGCAAATCTTTTAGCAATTTGTGATGATTCACATCTCACAAGGTATCTTTTCCTTGCCACTAATTGCTGAGTTATTTACACACTAATAATGGTGTGTACATTAAATTCACCGTTATTTTCCCACCAAGTTCTGGGCAAATGTTTCTACTCCTGGATTTAAAAGTAGGTTAAATTGGTTTGCTTATTCCTGTGATAGCAATCATGCAAGAGGTCACAATGAGATAGCCAATCAATGTTGAAGTGGAGTCTGCATTTGAAGATGACCGTCTATTTTTGAATTGTTATTTTTCCCACTGCTCACTAATTTAGAAAATAACAAACAGATGTGTTATCATGATTTTATCTATCCGATGTTTATCATACATCCTGGATAAAGGTTATTTATTTTTTAAAAAGCCTGTCTTGTAAAACCTCTCATATGATTCAACTCAAGAAAGGGAAAGTCTTAAAATTTGCCTCTATTGCTTTGTATTTTCCAACACATTTTGTTTATGGTACTTCATGAGGCAAAATTATAAACATTTTCATTGTATCAGTCACAAATAGTTTACCTACACATTCCCTTTATAGATGGCATCTGAGATGTTTTTGGTTTTACATTGAGGGATGTCTCATGTGACTTATGTCAACACAGGAGCCATGAACATTGTGATGCTAACATTAAATATAGCACAGATTCTTGTAGAGGGGGGACAATTTAGAAGCTGATATTTGTGATGTGTGCACTATAAACATGTTGTAATAATAGGATTAGTCAGACTCTGTTAAGGGCCGGAGAATGAAGGAAAGGAAAACTAAAAGGCTAAGGTTTGCCTGAGATTACATCATTGCTGATCATATTCATCTGCTCACGTGCTGCAGGTTCCCAATCATTCAATTTTCATCCTCTTCTCCATCACTGATGCTACTGATGGAGGCAGAAGCAACTTTCGGGGAAGATGGGGGTGAAGTTTTGGTAAATGGCCACTGGAATGTTGGGGACTGGGACCGTTCTCTTGTTGGGCTACTTGAGGGACTTTGCCTTGGAGACAGAGCTTGCAGCATCCGACCGCCTCTCTCCTGGAAAACTTGTTTCTGTAAGGCACCGAAAGAAACAAAATAAGTAAACCTGCAAGCATTCCATGAGCAAACATACGTAGATTACCTGAATTTCGTAAATGTGAATGAAAAATTCACTTTGATCCAGTGAATAGTAGAGTGGTCCAGCAGAGATATTAAGTTAAATGTGGAAATCATCAGACACTACCAGATTTCCTGGACCAGGAGGTATGGGGAGCAACATAGTAAATGCCTTGGTAATAAGCCCAACTTGCTGCACCAATTAGAATTAGTTTTATTGTCACATGCACTCACATGAATACAGTGAAAGTTTACAAGTCATCACAATAAGAGTTCAAGATGAGCTGCCAGAGTAATTGATGGATTCCTCTGGCAGCTCATTCCATACACGTACCACCCTCTGGTGTAAAAAAGGTGCCCCTTAGGTCTCTTTTATATCTTTCCTCTCTCACCCGAAACCTATGCCCTCTGGTTCATGACTTGCCCACCCCAGGGAAAAGACTTTGTCTATTTATCCTATCCATGCCCCTCGTGATTTTATAAGCCTCTATGAGGTCACCTCTCAGCCTCTGACATTCCAGGGGAAACAGCCACAACCTATTCAACCTCTCCCTCTAGCTCAACTTTTCCAACTCTGGCATAGAAGTGGAGGCTGGTACAATTGCAACATTTAAAAGGCATCTGGATGGGTATATGAATATGAAGGGTTTAGAGGGATATGGGTCAGGTGCTGCCAGGTGGGACTAGATTGGGTTGGGATATCTGGTTGGCATGGACGGGTTGGACCGATGGGTGTGTTTCAGCATTGTACATCCCTATGACTCAATAACAGAATAACATCCAACAAGAAGTACAATTGCAAACTCTAGAGATATTAATACTAAGTAAATGAATGCAGCTAATTAAACTAGGTCAACCGTGTTTTTTACGTACACAATGTCTTTTGTTAAGTGGTTGTTGTAAAGTTCTGGATGAATAAACTGTTTTATGGAGTTGAATTTTTTTTCTGGTGGTGTCAGTTGTGCCAAGTTTCCTAGCATGTTTTCTCATCAAGCCAGACTCATTAACTTCTTACCTTATCCCAAAGGCTGGTCCCATACTAGCCCCATTCAACCACTCACTGTACCCAGAATACTTCACCACTACCTGAATAGTTTGAAATAGTGTGCTGTACATGGAACTTGCACCATCTTTGAAAGGGAATTGTGTACCCAGGTAAGGACTATTAGACAGCTACACTGCCTGGTTCCTGATATTTCCCCTGAACCTGGTAGAGAAAGGAGAAAAGGGCCTGGAGGTACTGCTGGATGGGGTAGTAACGTGGATGCTCTCTCTCAAGACCAGCAGGGGAGGCTACAACACCAGACTATGTCAGTCTCAACTGAGATTGCCACTGGGTCAGTACAGTCTCTAGAGTCTGGAGAAATGCTCAGCAATACAGGAAAAAGATCTGAGACCTTCTCCTTTCTGTTGCCATGTGTGATATCTACTCTCCAATACCTCACACTCAGACTATTTCTCCTGCAGTACCCACCTCCCACAAAGGCTCAGGCTCTACCACTATTGCCTGCAACATCTCTCATTCACTCTCACCCTCCAACCTCCAACACTACTAACCCTGCATGACGTCTGTGCTATCTCTTCTCTGTGACACTGACTTTCATCTCTTAACATCTACCTCTCCTTTTTGGAGGAAAAAACCGACAATAGGACATAAACAGTCATGATGGGTGATGGGCATTTTGACCTTTAGGTCCTCACTCCTTACAAGCAGTGAATCTTGACCTTGACTGCCTCAAGTGGCTGAATGACTGTCTTCAAGTTCCTGGACAGGCATCACTGCTAGCCTCACTACTGTGGGACCTCTGACCCCCATGACTAGATTGAGAGCTGTTGACAATTGGCTTTGTGTCTGCACCCAATGACAATGCAAACTGTAACAATGCAAACTGGAAAATGACTGAGGAGCAAAACACAAGCGGCAAGACCTGAGACATTGCATTGAACTGCAGAAGTGTATAGTAAAGGAGAGGCATGCCATGAATGTTCTAAACTAGCACATGTCAGATGCGAATGTCTGTGGATGTGAAGTGTGTGTATGGCCTGTTCCTATATCATGCGGTCATGGTGGTTTTTTTGGACCAAATAGTGAGCTGAAGTCATAAGGTACCCTCTGACTTTCATGTTGCTGTCCAGTTTGCTTATGGTGGTGGTATGATAGAAGGTTGCATGTTAATGGGGTGATACAGAATCATTATATCCCTACATTGTGGAGGCAGGCCTTTTGACACATTAAGTTCACACTGGCCCTCCACAGAACATCCCACCCAGACCCACACATTTTACCTCTGCATTTCTTATGGATATTATGGACAATTTAGCATAGCCAATCTATCTGACCTGCACATCTTTGGTCTTTGGGAGGAAACTGGAACACCCAGAGAAATTTAGGGTGTAGGTTTGCTCGCTGAGCTGTAGGTTTGATATCCAAACGTCTCATTACCTGGCTAGGTAACATCATCAGTGGCGACCTCCAAGTGAAGCGAAGCTGTTGTCTCCTGCTTTCTATTTATATCTTTCTCCTGGATGGGGTGCCTGGGGTTTGTGGTGATGTCATTTCCTGTTCATTTTCTGAGGGGTTGATAGATGGCCTCTTGATCTATGTGCTTGTTTATGGCGTTGTGGTTGGAGTGCCAGGCCTCTTGGAATTCTCTGGCATGTCTTTGCTTAGCCTGTCCCAGGATAGATGTGTTGTCCCAGTCGAAATGATGGTTTTTTTCATCCATGTGTAGGGCTATGAAGGCGAGGGGGTCATGTCTTTTTGTGGCTAGCTGGTGTTCATGTATCCTGGTGGCTAACTTTCTTCCTGTTTGTCCTACGTAGAGTTTGTGGCAGTCCTTGCATGGAATTTTATAGATGACGTTGGTTTTGTCCATGGGTTGTACTGGGTCTTTTAAGTTTGTTAGTTTTTGTTTGAGAGTGTTGGTGGGTTTGTGTTCTATCAGGATTCTAAGGGGTCTCAGTAGTTTGGCTGTCATTTCTGAAACTTCTTTGATGTATGGTAAGGTGGTTAGGATTTCTGGCTGTGTTTTGTCTGCTTGTCGTGGTTTGTTCTTGAGGAATCTGCGCGATGTGTTTTTTGAGTATCTGTTCTTCTTGAATACGTCGTATAGGTGGTTCTCCTCTGTTTTCCAAAGTTCATCTGTGCTGCAGTGTGTGGTGGCTCATTGGAATAGTGTTTTGATACAGCTTTGTTTGTGTGTGTTGGGATGGTTGCTGGTGTAGTTGAGTATTTGGTCGTGTTTGTCGGTTTTCTGTATACACAGGTTTGTAATTCTCCCTTGTCCTTTCTTTCTACTGTGACGTCCAGAAATGCGAGTTTGTTGTCAGTTTCTTCCTCCTTGGGGAACTTTATGCCTGTGAAGGTGTTGTTGATGATGATGAACCACAACGCCATAAACAAGCACAAAGATCTAGATGCCATCTGTCAACCCCTCAGAAAACGAACAGGAAATGACATCACCACAAACCCCAGGAACCCCATCCAGGAGAAAGATATAAATAGAAAGCAGGAGACAACAGCTTCACTTCACTTGGAGGTCGCCACTGATGATGTTACCTAGCCAGGTAATGAAACGTCTGGATATCAAACCTCCAGCTCAGCGAGCAAAGCTACACCCTAAACCTCAAACTGAGCTACAAACCTTGCGGAGACCCAGAGAAATCCATGCAAACATGGGGCAAATATGCAAACTACACACAGTCGCCCGAGGCTGGAATTGAAGCCACTGAGCCACCATGCCACCCCAATAGCTGTAGTTAATAATCCCTCTTAACAGGCAACTTATTATTGCCTGATGAGAATTTTACCTTGACACCCAAAAAGTTGGGTAGCATGGTGGCACAGTGGTTAGCACTGCTGCCTCACAGCACCAGAGACTGTAGTTCGATTCCTGCTTCAGGCGACTGACTGTGTGGAGTTTGCACATTCTCCCCGTGTCTGCATGGGTTTCCTCCGGGTGCTCTGGTTTCCTCCCACAGTCCAAAAATGTGCAGGCTAGGTGAATTGGCCATGCTAAGTTGCCCGTAGTGTTAGGTGAAGTGGTAAATGTAAGGGAATGGGTCTGGGTGGGTTGCGGGTCGGTATGGACTTGTTGGGCCGAAGGGCCTGTTTCTAATCTGTAAGTAATCTAATCTAATTTCACTACATTTCTTTACCAATATCAGGATAGAGCTTGCTGGACCTCCAGCTGATTCAGCTACACGTCATGCTCATAGCAATTTTTCAAATCAAATTTCATCAGAGTAATATTGGATAGGTACTTTTGATAATAGTATTATAACTGGTGCAATTGTATTTTTCATTTAAGATACATTTTGTTCTTTTCTTGTTATGTGCAAATTTGTCTCACTTCACTGCTTCCTGAAGCCATTGACTGGTTCCTCAGGTGGAGGATCCTCATTTTTTAGTGTCTCAGTCTTAACTGAAACATCCAGTAGATTATTTGCCAGATATCCCAGCCAACCCTCACCCTGTCCTGATGCACCATGGTTACACACACCATCAGCATATACATTTACAAGAGGCACTGCTGGATAATAATCAGGATGGGAACCCTGGCCAATTCTCCCCTACCTAAGCATAGAATGCCAAGGCCAGCTCTCCTAGTTATAGTGCCACCTTTGCGCAGATCGTCAGTTCAATATAAATTGGCCATTGAATATGGAATGTTTATGGTCTCTGCCATTTAATGTGTGTTTTGTTGAATATTTAGAAGAGGTTCCTTGCTCTCACTATAATCCAAATCCCCACCTCCATCTATCCCAATGTACAATGACAAACACACAGCCAGGATTTTGCCTTTTCTGCTTTCCAGTTGTAGGTGGCAAGCAATTCTTTAATAATCATTGCAGCTAATGTAAAAATATAGTTAAAAATCACACAGCACATGGTTATAGTCCAACAGGTTTATTTGGAAGCACTAGCTTTCAGACTGCTGCTCCTTCATCAGGGCAACTATCTGATGAAGGAGCAGCGCTCCAAATGCTAGTGCTTCCAAATTAACCTGTTGGACTATAAGCTAGTGTCGTGTGATTTTTAAATTTGTCCACTCAGTCCAATACCGGCTCTTCCATATCATAAAAATGTAGCAAATAGATGCAGGAGTAGGCCACTCAGCTCTTTGAGCCTACGCCACCATTCAATATGATCATGGCTGATCATGCACCTTCAGGATCCCATTCTAACTTTCTCGCCATACCCTTTGATCCCTTTAGCCACAAGGGCTATGCCCAGTTCCCTCTTTAACATATCCGACAAACTGGCCCCAACAGATTCCTGTGGGAGAGAATTCCACATGTCACAACTCTTAGTCTTGAACAGCTTATCCTTATTCTTAGACTGTGACTGCTTGTTCTGGACTTTCCCACCATTGGGAACATGCTTCCCACATCAAGCCCATCCAGTTCCATTAGGATTTTATATGTTTCTATGAGATTCTAACACCCCCCTCCCCCTATTCTTCTAAATTCCAGCAAGTACAAGCACAGTTGCTCCAGTCTTTCCTCATATGTCAGTCCTAATACCCCAGCAGTCAGTCTGGTGAATCTTCGCTGGACTCCCTCAATAGCAAGAACATCCTTCCTCAGACTAGGAGACCAAAACTGAACACAATATTCCAGGTGTGGCCTCACCAAGACCCTGTGTAACATCAGCAAGACATCTTTACTCTGATGCTCAAATCCTGTCACTATGAAATCCAGCATTCCATTAGCTTTCTTCACCACCTGCTGCACCTGCATACCAACCTTCAGCAATTGTTCCATCATAACCCCCATGTCTTGTTGCACCTTACTTTTTCTTAAACTGCTGCCATTCAGATAATAACCTGCCTTCCCATTTTTGTGACCAAAGTGGATGACCTCACATTTATCCACAAGTATTTGCTCACTCAGCAGGTCTGTCCAAGTCACATCTAGCAGCTTCTTGGCATCCTCCTCACAACCGCCACCCAGTTTAATGTTATCTGCAAATTTGGAGACATGTCATTCAAATCCTTTGTCCAAATCATTCATGTATATTCTGGATGGCTGGGGTGCCAGCACTAAACCCCATAGTACCCCACTCGTCACTTCCTGCCATTCTGAAAAGGATCCATTTATTCCAATTCTCTGCTTCCTGTCTGCCACCTAGTTCTCAATCCAGGTAAATACATCACCACTGATACCATGAGCTTTAATTTTCCTTTCTAATCTAGCTACACAACATCTACTGATTCACCTTTGTCCACTCTACTGGTCACATGCTCAAACAATACCAGAAGGTCCATCAAGCATGATTTCCCTTAAGTGAATCCATGCTGACTGGGACAGATTGTGTCACCACTTTCCAATGCACAGTTATTACACCCTTAATAAGTTTTGCTACATTTCACTGTGCGTCCCTCTCCCAGAAGCTTAAATTTTTGTGTTGTGAAACACAGGGCTGCAAGTTTTGTTTTTGATTGCACCTATTTATTTAAAACAGTTTTCATTCTTTTGCTTCACAGCAAGCCTGTGATCCTCAGCTGGTCTTGTATGGGAACTATTCAGAACTTATTTCAGACTGGGAACCAAAAGAAATCTGGCAGTGAGGCTAGCAATGCTGACTGTTTAGCACTGACAGAGGAAAAAGAACAAAGCAACAGATATTATCACACAACATTCCATTTCAGTTCGTTACAACTAAACAGAGACACTTTTGCGTTGACTATGTGCTTCAAAAACTGAGTGTTCCATAGTTCACATCACCAGCAGAATAAACAAGAGAAATTCCACGACTTTGACTAAGCCTAAAATCTAACACTGTCCAAGTCCCAGTAAATGCAATGCACCTGCAGCAAGTGCAAGCCCACTATCCTTGAGCTGGTGCAGTGTGATGCTTAGTTGTCACAGATGCCTACTAATATACGGTTTCCTTTCCAGCTGTTTGTGGCAACTTAAGCATGTCTTGAGAAACTAGGGTTGATTGTCAGGAACCACAAGGAATTCAGTCTAAGAACTGTACATACAATGGACTTTTCTAATGCCATATTAATAACAGATAACTGACATACTGGTCAAACCTTTCCACTAACATCTTGGAAGTTAATCTGTGATACACACCCAAGTTCCATCTGGACCAAACAGCTCTAAAAAGTTTCCAATAAATTCTCGTGATTTTTCTTCCCATTTTTGTATAAGATCATGGCTTTTTTCCTCCACTTTGTAAACAAATTCTTTTGACTTTTCTTCTACGTTCTTTACTTTTTCTTTCATTTTATCAACATGATTTTGAAAGCGATACTTCTTTTCCTGAAAAAGAATATAACATTCAGCTCAGTGACTGAAAGCAAAATTTATGAAATTGAGTACATTGCAGTCTAATACTACTCCATTTCAAAACTACTTCATCCATTCTTAATTTCTCTGACTGCCTCCTTTCATAGTTCCATAAATAGACACTCATCAAAAAGGTAGATAATTTGTCTCTGGCCTTTTCCAATACTGGAATAAGTTACTCACAAGGTGGAATAAGAAAGCAGTGTCATGTAGATTATTAGCTCTCTAATCCCTCTAAGAACTGTTTTGTGTTTTGCCCAGTTGAAATGCAGAACACATTGTGAGGGGCTAAGCCATCTATCAGATCACATTAGTACGACACTAGCAAAAATTGGTAACAGTACTGTGAAAAGGTAAAGCAGTCCAATAAACTGTAGATATTAATAGCCCAAAAGGTAGGCCTTATGTCACATGAAAAGAATGTGTTAAATATTGCAGTACCAGATTTTCACGATATACAAAATGGCCAGAATAAAATAATTAAAAAATTTTTTTCCAAAATTGGTGAGACTAAATTAGCAGATCAATTTATGAATATGGGAGCAAGAAATTCCATAAGGACACATGTAGACTCAGCAAGGCACTGACTTTTGTTTCTCTCTTGCAAATTGCTTCAGATTCAGTAGTGCATTAAAACTGAAGTAAACAGAAGTGCACATCACAGAATGGTAAATTTAGATCTCAGATCTCATTGAAGGGAAATTTGAGTGCAGTCTAGCTGTTGTGGGTTGACCCACAATGCCACTAGGAAGGGAATTCCGGGATTTTGACCAGCGACAGTGAAGGAAAATTAATATATTTCCAAGTCAGGACGGTGAATGGCTTGGAGGGGAACTTGAAAGTGTTGGTGGTCCCATGTATTTGCAATCCTTGTCCTTCTAGATGGAAGTGATTGTGGGTTTGGAAGATGCTGTCTGAGGATCTTGGGTAAATTTCTAGAGTGTTTTGGAGGTAGTACACACTGCTACTACTGAGCGTTGGTGGTGGAGAGAGTAGATGTTTGTGAATGTGGCACCAATCAAACCAGCTGCTTTGCCCTGAATGGTGTCAAGCTTCTTGAGTGTCATTGGCAGCTGCACGCATCTATACAATTGGGAAGTATTCCATTACACTCCAGACTTGTGCCTTACAGATGGTGAACAGGCTCTGCAGGGAGAGGGGGCATCAGGAGGTGAGTTACTTGCTGCAGTATATCTAGCTTCTGGCCTGCTCTTATAGATACTGCGTTTTATGTTGAAAATCCAGTTGAAGTTCTGGTCAATGATAACCCCAAAGATGTTGATAGTGGGGATATAATGATGGTGATACCACTGAATGTCAAGGTGGTTAAACTATCTCTGATTGGTGATGGTCATAGTCTGGCATTGTGTGACATTAATGTTACTTGCCACTTGTCAGCCCAAGCCTGGCTAGGTCCAAATCTTGTTGCATTTGAACATGGATTGCTTCAGTATCCAAGGAGTCACGAATGGTGCTCAGCATTGTGCAATCATCATGAAACATGCCCACTTCTGACTTTATGATGGAGGGAAGGTCATTGATAAAGCAGCTGAAGATGGTTGGGCCTAGGGTGCTAACCTGAGGAACTCCTGCACAAATGTCATGAAGCTGAGATGAATGACCTACAACAATCTTCCAATGTGTCACAAATGCAACCAGCAGAGAGTTTTGCACCTGTTACCCATTGATTCCAGTTTTGCTATGGCTCCTTGATGTCACAGTTGGTTGAATGCAACGTTGATGTCAAGAGCTGTCACTCTCGCCTCACCTCTGCAATTCAGCTGTTTTGAATCAAGACAGTAATGAAGTCATGAGCTGAGTGTACCTAGCAGAACCCAAACTGGATGTCATTGAGCAGGTTATTGCTGAGCAGTTGCTACTTGATAGCAATGTTGATGACATCTTCCATCATTTTAGTATACTGATCAGACAGAAATTGGTTGGGTTGGATTTCCCCTATTTTTTATGTCCAAGACAGTCTTGGGCAATTTTCCACATTGTTGGGTAGATGCCAGTGTTGTAACTGTACTGGAGGGTTTAAATTCAAGGCAGATTAGGAATGAAGCAAAAAGGAAGAATAACTTAGGACATATTACTGGAGATAATGGAAATCATTAGCATTAAGGTGCTTTACCTGAATGCTTGTAGTATTCTTAACAGAGTAGATAAATTAACAACACAAATCATCGTGAATGATTATGATGTGGAAGACATCACAGATGTGGTTGCAGGGGGTTCAGGACTGGCAGTTACACATCCAAGGATTTACAACTTATGGAAAAGGCAGGGAGGTAGGCAGAGGGGGTGGGATTGCCTTGTTAGTTAAGAATGAAATCAAATCTATGGCACTGAATGACACAGGGACAGATGATGTGGAGTCTGAGAGAGTGGGGTTGAGGAATCACAAAGGCAAATAAAAAACCATAATGGGAGTTATGTACAGATCTTCTAACTGATCAGGACCAGGGATGCAAGGTGCACCAGGAAATAGATAGGGCATGTCAGAAAGACAAGGTCATGGTAATCATGGGGGACTTCAATATGCAAATAGACTGGATGAATAATGTGGCCAGTGGATACAAAGAACTGGAATTCAAGGAATGCTTACAAGATGGCTTTTTGGAACAGCTTGTCATGGAGCCCACAAGGGAGCAGGCAATTCTGGACTTAGTGCTATGTAACGAGCCAGACTTTACAAAAGATCTTAAAGTCAGGGAACACTTAGGAGGCAGTGATCATAATATGGTAGAGTTCAGTCTGCAGCCTGAAAGAGAGAAGGCAAAATCGTATGTAATGGTGTTACAGTTAAATAAAGGTAATTACAGGGGCATGAGAAAGGAACTGACAAAAATCGATTGGAAGCAGAGCCTAGTGGGGAGAACACAGTACAAAGGTTCATTGCAAAGAAAAGAAAGATTATCTGGGTTGGGGGATTAGACTGCCATGGCTGACAAAGGAAATCAGGAAATGTATCGTAGAAAAAGAGAGTCTATAAAATGGCCAAGAGCACTGGGAAATCAGAAGATGGGAAAGACTACAAAAACAAACAGAGGATAACAAAGAGAGAAATAAGGAAGGAGAGGATCAAATATGAAGGTAAGCTAGCCAGTAATATTGGAAATTATAGTAAAAGTTTCTTTCAATACATAAGAAACAAACGACAGGCAAAAGTAGAAATTGGGCCACTCCAAATTGAGGAGGAGAAAGTGAGGACTGCAGATGCTGGAGACCAGAGTTGAAAAATGTGATGCTGGAAAACAGCAGGCCAGGCAGCATCTGAGGAGCAGGAGAATCAACATTTCGGGCATATGCCCTTCTTCAGGGAGGGATTCCTGAAGCAGGACTTATGCCCGAAATGTCGATTCTCCTGCTCCTCGGATGCTGCCTGGCCTGCTGTGTTTTGCCAGCCATCACATTTTCCACTCCAAATTGATGCAGGAAAGCTCGGGATGGGAGATAAAGAAATAGCTGAAGAAGTTAATAAGTACTTTGTGTCAGTATTGACAGTGGAAAACATGAGTAATATCCCAACAATTAAGGAGAGTCAAGGGGCAGAGTTGAGTATGGTAGCCATTACAAAAGAGGAAGTGCTAGAAAAGCTAAAAGGTCTAAAAATCGATAAATCTTCTGGCCCGGATAGGCTTCATCCTAGAGTTCTAAGGGAGGTGGCTGAAGAAATAGCGGAGGTGTTGGTTGTAATCTTTCAAAAATCACTGGAGTCAGGGAAAGTCCCAGCTGAGTGGAAAATTGCTGTTGTAACCCCCTTGTTCAAGAAAGGATCAAGACAAAAGATTGAAAATTATAGGCCGATTAGCCTAACCTCAGTTGTTGGTAAAGTTCTAGAATTCATCGTGAAGGATGAGATTTCTAAATTCTTGGAAGTGCAGGGTCGGATTAGAACAAGTCAGGGTGAATTTAGTAAGGGGAGGTCATGCCTGACAAACCTGTTAGAATTCTTTGAAGAGGTAACAAGTAGGTTAGACCAGGAAAACCCAGTGGATGTTATCCACCTCTATTTCCAAAAGGCCTTTGATAAGATGCCTTACGGGAGGCTGCTGAGTAAGGTGGGGGCCCATGGAGTTAGAGGTGAGCTATTGGCATGGATTGAGGATTGGCTGTCTGACAGAAGGCAGAGAGTTGGGATAAAAAGTTCTATGTCGGAATGGCAGCTAGTGACAAGTCGTATCCCACAGGGTTCAGTATTGGGGTCGCAGCTGTTCACTTCATATATTAATGATTTGGATGAGTGGACTGGAGGTATTCTGGCAAAGTTCACCGATGATACGTTAGGTGGACAGGCTGCAGAAGTACTGAGGAGGTGGAGAGGTGGAGAGGCTGCAGAAAGACTTAGACAGTTTAGGAGAGTGGTCCAAGAAATGGCTGATGAAATCCAACGTGAGCAAATGCAAGGTCTTGCACTTTGGAAAAAAAGAATACAGGCATGAAATATTTTCTAAACAGTGAGAAAATTCATAAAGCCAAAGTACAAAGGGATCTGGGAGTGCTAGTCCAGGATTCTTTAAAGGTTGACTTGCAGGTTAAGTCTGTGGTTAACGAAGCAAATGTAATGTTGTCATTTATCTCAAGAGGGTTGGATTGTAAAAGCGGCGATGTACTACTGAGACTTTATAAAGCTCTGGTTAGGCCCCATTTGAATACAGTATCCAATTCTGGGCCCCACACCTCAGGAAGGACATACTGGCACTGGAGTGTGTCTAGCAGAGATTCTCACGGATGATCCCTGGAATGATAGGCCTAACATACAATGAACAGCTGAGGATCCCGGGATTGGATTCATTAGAGTTAAGAAGGTTGAGGGGAGATCTAATAGAAACTTAAATTCCCAGCGTCCACCCTTTTTAAGCCATCCATTATTTTGTATCTGTTAGGCAGGGATACTAGGGCCCATGGGCACAACCTTAGAATTAGAGGCGGTCGATTTTGAATGGAAATGAGGAGACATTTCTTCAGGCAGAGAGTGGTGGGCCTGTGCAATTCATTGCCACAGAGCACAGTGGAGGCCAGGACCTTAAATGTCTTCAAGATTGGCTTTCTGGAAATTAAAAGATCAGTGAACACAGGGGTGAAGTGTAAAGGGAAAATGACAAAAATTAGGACATGCACTGCAAGAGTTTTAGCAATTAGATAAGAATGAATTGCATTGGGGAGATATAGAATGAGGATGGTGTGGACAACTTTGTTAAAGTCTGCAGACAAGTTGAGAGACATGACAAAGAATAATTTCCTCCAAGTCATAGGCACACAAAATGGCATTTGGGGCTTTAAGACATTAGATTCATCTCACTAATTTTTGGGTAGAGATCTTTTACACGGCAATTCTATGATAATCTCAATCAGCTGTGGAGTCCACATGCACAATACAAAATCAACTTGCTATCACAATTTTAATTCCCTCTAGCTCCATAGGACCCTGAGGTATACATAGAGAAATTCACCTCGCAGAAGCCTATATTTTAGACATTCTTTCGGCACTTTTTAATGAGCTCAACATTATACCATCAGAAACAGGCCAATTATCCATAAATAACAACATAGTACAACAATGCAATAGAATTTTAAAGTTAGAAATCTTAACATTGTTCTTTAAATCAAGTAACATTCATCACTATTCCAACACTACTGTCTCTCAATTCTGCATGTGTGTAGTTGGAAAAATCTAGTGTAACCAGTTGATTTATTCACGTAAGGAATGGTATCGTGTTTCATAAACACTTGATTAATGTTGAAGATGACAACTTTGGGCATGATTATTTCCAGAATGATTTATTCCAGGAAATTAATTCTAGCAACTTGCTGACATGTAACTTTTGTAATTCTCAGAAACCATTAGCTCGTCTGAAAAGCTCATCGGTGTGCAGTTAACAAAAAGAAAAAACACAGATTGATGGTCAGTTTGGAGCAATGTCTCTTGGCATGCTCAGGTGGTCTGTTAGTTCAATTAGCCGGACAGCTGGTCTGTAGTACATAGAAATGCCAACAGTGTGGGTTCAATTCCAGTGCAGGCTGCAATTAACTTGAAAGATGCTGTTTTTTTAATTTCTCCCCTTGCTTGAGGTTAAACCACGACCAGTCACCTCTCACTAATGAGAGAGCAGTCCTATGATTATCTGGGATTATGCCATCTTTACTTACTAAACCCACAATACAAAATGAGTGAACATGAGGAGTCATTATAAAATTAGAAAATTCCTGCAATAACAGAGGATGTAATAACAGAAAGTTGTACCAAAATGGCTACAATGGAGATAAAGCTTTACTTTCAACTGCCAGCAGTGTGAGCATTTTGCCTCAGTGGTAAATAATAGCTGCTGAGAATTTGAATTTGTCTGTGTGTCACAGCCATGTATGTTGCTTCTTAGTTGAATGGACATCTGGGAAAAAGTAACTCAGGGATTAGAAGAAGAAAAATAAAAACTGGTCAGCACTTGGAATGGTATTGACGGTTAACCACATAAAGAAATCAGTGACTCAAACCCTGCTGGGAATAGGAAATGTGTCAGCAGTACTGCCAAAAAGAACAGGGAGAAATCAAACTAAAACGACCAACTATTGGAATAAAGATACAGTCTGCTAATCAAACTGAATTAAATTAATAGTACAATTCAACAGCACTAAGCTTAATTTATTCTTTTCATACTACTGGCATGAAGGTTATGCAGAGTGTACATCAGTTGGACTCTAAACAGTAGGGCAGCTTTTGTTATTGTTAATAGAGACTTTCTTTCCCAGCAGCCCAGAATCTTTGCTGTAGAGAAATGTGCATTGTAAGCAATCCTTTCAAGTCTAAGCTAGACAAAGCCAGCATTTAATTTGGACATTGTACAATAACATATTCACAGTCGGAAAGGCCGCACCATAAGAGGAGACTCACATTTATGAAACTAACGTTAAGCTCTTTGGCTGTGTAACCTCTCTGAAGATTACGTCGGGCATAAACATCATAATCTCTTACAATTCTGGTGATAAGGTCAGATGTAGAGATGCCCTCTGTTCTTTGAGTTGGGACAAACATGCCTAAAAGTTAAAAAAAAATTGCATTAAGGCACTTCAACTCATTATTTAAAAGCATTACATATTGGCTGTAATTTTTAAGATGCTCCATTACAACAGTGACTACACTTCACAATAAATTATTGACTATAATTAGGATGTTCGCTGATAATGGAAAGTGTTATATATTCTTTTAAATAGTGCTTATTTCCTTCTTGAAACAGAGTGATAATTTAGTGGCAATGAAGTGTGTGAACATTTTACTTCCCAATTTTGGGTCTGTCAAACCGGTTTCGGTTATGGTGGTGTAAGAAGTTCAACTTGGCAGCTTTTTGCTCCAAAGTAAAATCTGTCGGTGCTGCCTTCGGGTAGGTTTGCTCACCCAAGAAAAACGCTCAAGAGTTTTGTCTTCTTATACAGTGTCAGTGTGCCAGCTGCTGGCTGAACATAAAGCTGCACTGACAGATACTCAGATCAGGCAAAGGTTTAAACCAGTTAGCCAGTTTTGTGGAAAAAATATGTACCCAGGAATATTTGAGAAAGCACAATAACTCCAAAAACCCATCATTGTGAAAATGGGCAGATATATCGAGTATACCTTTTGCCTCATCCCAGTTTGAATTTCTCCAGTAAACACAGACTCGAGGACTGGTTCACGTAGCATCTGTGTTCTGGACCTTTTGTTTGCCAACCATTTTAATTTCTCCTCCCACTCCCATTGCAACACGTCCACCCTTGCCCTTCTCCACTAGCAGAGTGAGGCCAAACGGAAACTGGAGGAACAACGCCTGACATTTCACCTGAGAAGCTTACAGCCCAATGGCCTCAATATCGACAACACTCCTCTGCCAGACTTGTCCCAAGTACAGTCCCAATCCTCCTCCTCACCTCCCTGACCTGTCCTAATTTCTCCATCTTCTTACTCACCAGTCCATTCCACCCTTCTCACTGAGTGATCACAATAACCGATACCTGCATCCACCTATCACCATCCCACAATCCTTTTCCCCAGCACGAATTCCTTCTCTCCATATATTTATGGGCTCCCTCCCCCTCCGCAGTTTTGGTCTTCTTATTTAAGAAAGGTTGTAAATGCATTAGAAGCAGTCCAGAAAATGTTTAGTCACCTGAACCTAAGATCAGGAGTGGGTGATTATCAGGAAAGGTTGGCCAGGATAATCATTGTGTCCAACAAAGTTTGAATGAGTGAGTGGTAATGTTATTGAAGATTAAGATCCTCAGATGACTTGACAGAACAGATGCTGAAAGGGTGTTTCTCCTTCACCCATTTAAGATGGAGGTGGCAGCTTAATGTTTCAGGATACATATGTTACAGGACGGACAAAAAGGGAGGCAAGAAAGGAGGGGGATTGCCGTTTTTGATAAGAGATAGCAATACAGCTGTACTGAGGGTGGATATTCCCAGAAAGACATCCAGGAAAGCTTTTGGGTTGAACAGAGAAATAACAAAGAGATGATCACCTCATTGGGATTGTATTATAGAGCAATTAATAGTTAGTGGGAAATTGAGAAACAAATTTGTAAGGAGATCTCAGTTGTCTGTAAGAATAATAGGGAGTTTATGGTAGGGGATTTTAACTTTCCAAACATAGACTGGGACTGCCATAGTGTTAAGGGTTTAGATTGAGAAGAATTTGTTAAATGTGTACAAGAAAATTTTCTGATTCAATATGTGGATGTGCCTACTAGAGAAGGTGCAAAACTTGACCTACCCTTGGGAAATAAGGCAGGGCAGATGACTGAGGTGTCAGTGAGGGAGCACTTTGGGGCCAGCGACCATAATTCGATTATTTTTAAAGTAGTGATGGAAAAGGATAGACCAGATGTAAAAGTTGAAGTTCTAAATTGGAGGAAGGCTAGTTTTGACAGTATTAGGCAAGAATTTTCAAAAGCTCATTGGGGGCAGATGTTTGCAGTAAAGGGACGGCTGGAAAATGGAAAGCCTTCAGAAATGAGATAACGAGAGTGCAGAGACAGTATATTCTTGTTAGTGTGAAAGGAAAGGCTGGATGACTAAAGAAATTGAGGGTTTGGTTAAGAAAAAGAAGGAAGCATATGTCAGATGTACATAGGAGAGATTGAATGAATCCTTAGAAGAATATAACGGCAGACGGAGTATACTTAAGAGGGAAATCAGGATGGCAAAAAGGGGACATGAGATAGCTTTGGCAAATATGGTTAAGGAGAATCCAAAGGGTTTTTACAAATACATTAAGGACAAAAGGCTAACTAGGGAGAAAATAGGGCCCCTCAAAGATCAGCAAGGTGGCCTTTGTGTGGAGCCACAGGAGATGGGGGGGGTGGGGGATATTAAACAAGTATTTTGCATCAATGTTTACTGTGGAGAAGGACATAGAAGATATACAATGTTGGAAAATAGATGGTGACATCTTGAAAATGTCCATATTACAGAGGAGGAAGTGCTGGATTACTTGAAACACATAAAAGTGGTTAAATCCTCAGGACGTGGTCAGGTGTACCCTAGAACTCAGATTGCTGGGCCTCTTGCTAAGATATTTGTAGCATTGATAGCCACAGGTGAGGTGACAGAAGACTGGAGATTGGCTAACGTGGTGCCACTGTTTAGAAAGGTGGTAAGGACAAGCCAGGGGACTATAGACCAGTGGGCTTGACGTCGGTGGTGGGCAGGTTGTTGGAGGGAATCCTGAGGGACAGGATGTACATGTATTTGGAAAGGCAAGGACTGATTAGGAATAGTCAACGTGGCTTTGTGTGTGGGAAATCATGTCTCACAAAAGATTGAGTTTTTTGAAGACATAACAATGAGGATTGATGAGGGCAGAACGGTGGATGTGATCTATATGGACTTCAGTAAGGCATTCACCAAGATTCCACATGGGAGACTGGTGAGCAAGGTTAGATCTAGGGTGTAGGTTTGCTCGCTGAGCTGTAGGTTTGATATCCAGACGTTTCATTACCTGGCTAGGTAACATCATCAGTGGCGACCTCCAAGTGAAGCTTTCTCCTGCTTTCTATTTAAAGCTTTCTCCAGGATGGGATTCCTGGGTTTGTGGTGATGTCATTTCCTGTTCGCTTTCTGAGGGGTTGATAGCTTCACTTGGAGGTCACCACTGATGATGTTACCTAGCCAGGTAATGAAACGTGTGGATATCAAACCTACAGCTCAGTGAGCAAACCTACACCCTAAACCTCAACCTGAGCTACAAACCTTCACAAACCTTGCGAAGGTTAGATCTCATGGAATAAAGGGAGAACTAGCCATTTGGATACAGAACTGGCTCAAAGGTAGAAGACAGAGAGTGGTGGTGCAGGGTTGTTTTTCAGACTGGAGGCCTGTGACAAGTGGAGTGCCACAAGGATCGGTGCTGGGTCCATTACTTTGTCATTTACTTAAATGGTTTGCATGTGAGTATCAGTAAGTTTCAGATGACATCAAAATTGGAGGTGTAATGTACAGCGAAGGAGGTTACCTCAGATTACAATGGGATCTTGATCAGATGGGTCAATGGGCTGCGGAATGGCAGATGGTGTTTAATTGAGATAAATTCGAGGTGCTGCATTTTGGGAAAGCAAATCTTAGCAGGACGCATACACTTAATGGTAAGTTCCTGTGGAGTGTTGCTGAACAAAGAATGCAGGTTCATAGCTTCTTGAAAGTAATGTTGCAGGTAGATAGGATAGTGAAGAAGGTGTTTGGTATGCTTTTCTTTATTGGTCAGAGTATTGAGTACAGGAGTTGGGTGGTCATGTTGCGGCTATACAGAACATTGGCTAGGCCATTGTTGGAATATTGTGTATATTTCTGGTTTCTTTCCTATGGGAAGAATGTTGTGAAATTTGAAAGGGTTCAGAAAAGACTTACAAGGATGTTGTCAGGGTTGGAGGATTTGAGCTATAGCGACTGGTTGAATAGGCTAGGGCTGTTTTACCTGGAGCATCAGAGGCTGAGGTGTGACCTTATAGAAGTTAAGAAAATCATGAGGGGCATGGTTAGGATAAATAGACAAAGTCTATTCTCTGGGGTCGGGAGTCCCGAACTAGAGGGCATGGGTTTAAAGTGAGAGGGGAAAGATATAAAAGAGACCTTAGGGGCAACATTGTCATGCAGAGGGTGGTACGTTTATGGAATGAGCTGCCAGGGGAAGCAGTGAAGGCTAGTACAATTGCAACATTTAAAAGACATCTGGATGGGTATATGAATAGAAAGTGTTTGGAGGGGTATGGGCTGGATGCTGGCAGGTGGGACTAGAATGGGTGGGGATATCTGGTTGGCATGGAAGAGTTGAGCCGAAGGGTCTGTTTTGTGCTCTACATCTCTATGACTCTATGGCTCCATGTACAGGATTTTGTTTTCTCTCTCTCTCTCTCTCTCTCTCTCTCTCTCAGGGTTTCAAGTCTTTGAAACTCTCTTTCCTGGAGAATGAAGGTAAGGTCATTGAAAATTTTCAAGGTAATGATAGATAGATTCTTGATGAATAAGGGAGTGAAACATTATTAATGATAGGTGGGAATGTGGATTTGAGGTCATGATCAGATCAGCCATCGTCTTATTAAAGCAGAGCAGGCCGTGGGGGTGAATACATTTTGCTGCTGCTAATATACCTCTTTTGTTGTTGGCCTTGAATATTCCAGTATTCCCCTGGCTAACTTCCTGATCTTTAACCTTTGTATAACTCAGCTCACCCGATTTCCTGCTGCACATATCTTGTTGTGTGTCAATTCCTTCTTATTCCTCAAATCTATTTTCACTGATTTGGATTAGCTCTAATCGCCCAATGCCTTATGCTTTAGATTTGTATCCTCTTGATTAAAGTCCTATGTTGTCTCACACTTTCCTATTTGTATAAGCTTCATCAACAAAACATTCTATTCATCTGACACTAGTTGGGTTTGTATACCTTCACACTAACACTGACAACCATGCTTTCAGTAGAATTTTGTCCCAACTGTATCCATCTCTCTCTCTCATCTAAGATGCTTTTTGGAACTCAACTCTCTTATAAAATCTTTGGTTGTCCTTGTACTCTACTCTGACATAAAATCCTTTTTTCTTGTGGTTCTCTGAAATATCTTGGTACATTTTTCTATATTAAAAGGTTCACAGAGAAGTAGATTATTTTTGTTCTATATGCAGTGAACAGCCAGACCAATCCATACTGGAAGAATTGGGTATTTTAAGTACACGTGTTTATGAACATTTTATGCATTGTCAAATACAGCAAGCTTACGATGGTTAGATTGACAAGAACATACCAGCTTCCTTAATGTGTTTATAGACATCATCTGATCCAGCAGAGGAGTATGGAATATCATCGTGTGCCACAAAATCAATCTAAGAGAAAGTATCATTAGAAATAATTTACAATATGAAGAATTTTCAACTAGTTACTCAAGTAAGATTCAATTGGATACACCTGGATTTTATTTTATTTTCTGTAACCTTACCAGAGAAGTGAATGCAAAGGATGTCAAAATGAGGCATTCTGGGTTGCAGAGGTTCAGTGGGTGCAGTTGGCACCCTCATGAGCTTGGCAGTAACCTGACAGAATGATTGTCCTTCATTATGAGAATTCTCCTGATTTTCAACTTCTAGGAATCAATTGGATGAAAACTGGATGTGTATGACCATCAATAGGCAACCCACACAGCCAGACAACTGCCCAAAGTCAAAATTCCCCAATCTGTAACCAAAGATTTTATATTTTCATTGCTAAGATAATGAAGATTTCAAAAGAATAGATTTGGGACTGGTATCAGCTGTTAATACATAAGGAGAGAGGTACATTGGGATTCAAATCATCCTGGACCACTGGTTACATTAATGGTGCATCAAGTATAGAATAAAACTAGAAAACTAGGAAAACTTGAAATGTGAACCAGGTCCATTGGTATCAGACAGGTTATCACTGAAAAGATAGAGATTGATAGATTTTTGACAGGAAGCGTATATGTGCTTTGGAACAATGGTATGCAAATGAAGTTAAAATATGGATGAGCTATGTCATAATAGACTGGAAGAGTTGAATGACCTGAATTGAGGGGTACACCAGGTTCCAAGTGATCAATTGTGACAGAGGACTCTCTCGTCAGAGACACAGACGTTCTGCATCCCACAGCAAAAAACAGAAGGGCGTGTTGCTGCCCTGGTACCAGGATCAAGGATTACTCAGAGGGTGCAGAATGTTCTCAAAGGGGAGAGGGACCAGCTTTAGATCATTGTACACATTGGAACTAATACATAGGAAGGGAAAAGGATGAGATTCTGAAGGGACAATATAGGAAGTTAGGCAGGAATTTAAAAAGGTCTTCGAGGGTAGTAATATCTGGATTATTCTTGGTGCTATCAGCTAGTGAGGGTAGGAATAAGAGGAGAGGGCAGATGAATGTGTGGCTGAGGAGCTGGTGCAGGGGAGAAGGGTTCACATTTTTGGATCATTGGAATCTCTTCTGAGGTAGAAGTAACCTGTATAAAAAGGATAGATTGCGCCTGAATTGGAAGGGGACAAATGTAATGGCAGGTTGCTAGAGCTGTTCGGGAGGATTTAAATTAGTAACGTGGAGAGGGTGGGACCAGGGAAACAGTGAAGAAAGAGATCAATCGGAGATTGGTACAGATGGGAAAGGGAGCAAATCAAACAGTCAAGGCAGGAAGAAACTAAGCAAAGATCAAGATTGGACTGATAAATTGAATTGCATTTACTTCAATGCAAGAAGTCTACCAGAAAAGGCAGACAAACTCAGGACATGGTTAGGAACATAGAACTGGGATATCATAGCAATTACAGAAACATGGCTGAGGTATGGACAGGACTGGCAGCTTAATGATCCAGGATACAAATGCTACAGGAAGGATAGTAAGGGAGCCTATAGAGGAGAGGCAGTGGTGTTTTTGATAAAGGAGAGCATTACTGCTTTACTTAGGGAGGATATTTTTGGAAATATATCCAGGGAAGTTATTTGGGTGGAACTGAGAAATAACAAAGGGATGACAACCTTATTGGGATTGTATTATAGACACCCCAAGGGTCAGCAGGAAATTGAGAAACAAATTTGTCAGGAGATTCCAGTTATCTGTAGGAGTGATAGGGTGATTATGGTAGAGAATTTTAACTTTCCAAACATAGACTGGGACTACCATAGTATTAAGGGTTTAGATGGAGAGGAATTTGTTATATGTGTACAAGAGAATTTCCTGGTTCAGTATGTGGATATACCTACTAGAGAAGGTACGTCTTGACCTACTCTTGGAAGATAAAGCCAGACAGGTGACTGAGTGTCAGTAGGGGAGGACTTTGGGTCAGTGACCATAATTCTATTAGTTTTAAAATAGTGATAGAAAAGGATAGACCAGATCTGAAAGTTGAAGTTCTAAACTGGGGGAAGACTAATTTTGTCAGTATTAAGGAAGAACTTTCAAAAGCTGATTGGGAGCAGATGTTTGCAGGTAAAGGGACGGCTGGAAAATGGGAAGCCTTCAGAAATGAGATAACGAGAGTCCAGAGACAGTATATTCCTGTTAGGGTGAAAGGAAGGACTGGTAGGTGTAGAAAGCTGGATGATGAGAGAAATTGAGGTTTTGGTTGAGAAAAAGAAGGAAGCATACATCAGCTATGGACAGGAGAGATCGAATGAATCCTTAGGAGAGTATAAAGGCAGTAGGAGTATACCTAAGAACGAAATCAGGAGGGGAAAAGGGGGACATGAGATACATTTGGCAAATAGAGTTAAGGAGAATCCAAAAGGTTTTTATAAATATATTAAGGACAAGAGGGTAACTAGGGAGAGACTGTCCCCCTCAAAGATCATCGAGGAAAAAGTGAGGTCTGCAGATGCTGGAGATCAGAGCTGAAAATGTGTTTCTGGAAAAGTGCAGCAGGTCAGGCAGCATCCAAGGAACAGGAAATTCGACGTTTCGGGCATAAGCCCTTCATCAGGAAGCCCTGCTGCGCTTTTCCAGCAACACATTTTCAGCCCCTCAAAGATCAGCAAAGCAGCATATGTGAGAAGCCGCAGGAAATGGAGAAATACAAAACAGGTATTTTGCATCAATGTTTACTGTGGAGAAGGACATAGAAGATATACAATGTAAGGAAACAGATGGTGACATCTTGAAAAAATGTCCATATTAGAGGAGGAGGTGCTGGATGTCTTGAAACTCAAAAGTGGATAAATCCTCAGGACCTGATCAGAGAACTCTATGGGAAGCTAGTGAAGTGATTGCTGGGCCTCTTGCTGAGATATTTGTTTCATCGATAGTCACAGGTGAGCTTTCGGAAGACTGGAGGTTGGTTAATGTGGTGACACTATTTAAGAAAGGTGGTCAGGAAAAGCCATAGAACTATAGACTGGTGAGACTGACATCACTGGTGGGCAGGTTGTTGGAGGGAATCCTGATGAACATGTATTTGGAAAGGCAAGGACTGATTAGGGATACTGAAGAAGGGCTTATGCCCGAAACGTCGAATCTCCTGTTCCTTGGATGCTGCCTGACCCGCTGCGCTTTTCCAGCAACAAATTTTCAGCACTGATTAGGGATAGTCAACATCACTTTGTGTATGGGAAATCATGTCTCACAAACCTGATTGAGTTTTTTGAAGTAGCAAAGAGGATTGATGGGGGCAGAACAGTCAATGTGATCTATCTGGACCGCAGTAAGGCACTTGACAAGGTTCCCCATGGGAGACTGGATAGCAAGGTTAGATCTCATGGAATACAGGGAGAACCAGCCATTTGGATATAGAACTGGCTCAAAGATGGAAGACAGAGGGTGGTGGTGGAGGATTACTTTTCAGATTGGGGGCCTGTGACCTGTGGTGTGCCACAAGGATCAATGCTGGGTCCTCTGCTTTTCATCATTTATATCAATGATTGGATGTGAGCATAGGAGGTATGGTTAGTCAGTTTGCAGATGACACCAAAATTGGAGGTGTAGTGGACAATGAAGAAGGTTACCTCAATATACAACAGGATCTTGACCAAATGGGCCAAATGGGCTGAGAAGTGGCAGATGGAGTTTAATTCAGTTAAATGTGAGGTGCTGCATTTTGGGCAAGCAGGATTTATACACTTAATGGTGAGGTCCTAGGAAGTGTTGCTGAACAAAGAGACCTTGGAGTGCAGGTTCATAGTTCCTTGAAAGTAGAATTGCACATTAATAGGATAGTGAAGAAGGCATTTGGTATGCTTTCCTTTTATTGGTCAGAGTACTGAGTACAGGAGTTGGGAGGTCATGTTGCACCAGTATGGAACATTGGTTAGGCCACTGTTGGAACATTGCATGCAGCTCTGGTGTCCTTCCTATCGGAAGGATGTTGTGAAACATGAATAGTTCAGAAAAGATTTACAAGTTTGTTGCTGGTGTTGGAGGATTTAAGCTAGAGGGAGAGCCTGAATAGGCTGGGGCTATTTTCCCTGGAGCGCCAGAGGCTGAGGAGTGACTTAACAGAGTCAGACTTAACTTAATAAAATCATGAGGGGCATGGATAGGATAAATTGACTAGGTCTTTGCCGTAGTGGGAGTGTCCAGATCTAGAGGGCATAGGTTTAGAGTGAGAGGGGAAAGATATAAAAGGGGCAACCTTTTGCACATAAAAGATGATACATGTATGAAATGAGCTGCCAGAGGAAGTGGTGGAGACTGATACAATTACAGCATTTAAAAAAGCATCTGGATGGGTATATGGGACAGGTGCTGGCAAATGGAAGTAGATTAGGTTAGGATTTCTGGTCAACATGGACAGGTTGGACTGAAAGGTCGGTTTCTGTGCTGTACATCTCTATGACTGTATGACCTACTGATATTTCTATGTAGAATTTCAGTGGGATAGTTCATTAGAACAAGCTCAATACCAATTCTGTCATATTCTTAATGATACCAGAAACACAAAAATTTGCTTTTATATAGTACTTTAAATTTAGTAAGTGTCCCAAATTGTTTCATCAATGAAAATGACCTTTCAAGCAGTAATGGAAGAATTAAAAGATTAAAAGCATGTTCAAAAGAAAATAGAGTTGTACAGAGTTTTGGGTAGAGAATCTTGGAGTGAAGTAGAGATGACAGAAGGCTCTGTCACCAATTGCAGAGTGTGGAGTAGAGGTGATGAGGAGACATGGTTCAGTGGATCAAAGGCAGGTCTGACTTGAAGGGCTGAACGGTGTACTCCTGCTCCTATTTCTTATGTTCTTACCTAAATAAACAGGAGTTGGATGCATGAATGAATACAGCAGAGCAAAGAGAGAAGAGAGTTGTGCAGTAAGGCACTGTGAGCATGGAGTTAACAACTGCATGGAAGAACAGAGAGAAGATAGGCTAACATGATAAGAAAGATGCAAGAAACCAATTAAATAGTCTAGAAAAAAAGGAAGGGCAGGGCAAAAAAAAAGTTATGGGGGAAGAAATATCCTTTAGGAATTCCAAAGCCTCTTTTGATGTTGGAATGTGATTAATTCAAATGAAATAGATAACCAGAAAGTGTTACAAAAATGGCATTTTCCCAAAATAATTAATTAAACCTTTGCACGCTGACATGAATGCTGGCGTCAATGAAATAAATT
The DNA here is from genome assembly GCF_020745735.1 of Hemiscyllium ocellatum. Taxonomy (NCBI): domain Eukaryota; kingdom Metazoa; phylum Chordata; class Chondrichthyes; order Orectolobiformes; family Hemiscylliidae; genus Hemiscyllium; species Hemiscyllium ocellatum. Next base: position 42,893,247 of record NC_083412.1, on the reverse strand, counting down.
AATAGTAAAAGGAGCTGAGTGGCTGAACCTGCAATAATTGAAAAACATAGCTGCATAAATCTGACTGGACTTTCCTATTTCAGGTGAAAAATTATTTCCTATTCAGATGACAGCACAGGAAACTTCCACTTAATTAAAAAATAATAACATTCCTCCAATTTCATTATGTCTGATGGGGAGAGTGACTAAAATTAAAAATAATTGTCAATATATGTTAATTAAGTACTTATTTGGAGAAACAGGCTATAGGCAAACTTTGAAAATTTAACTTTGCCTAGGGTGAAACAGATGTCTGGATCACAAAGTGTCGCACCACAGCGTCATCTAGTGGTGGAAAAACCTCAGCTTACAGTGATTAAAAAAAGCAAGAAATGTGCCACTTGTGATATTCTAATAAGCTATTTCTTCTACTCCAAAATATTGATATATTCAGCTAATATCTTTACATTGTCACTCAAAGATCATGACACATGAACCAAGCTTAATGGAGATAAGAATGCATGCAAAATGCAAGACTTCTAATAATATACCCTGGTTTCTTTGGTTGTTTTTCATTGTGAGTCCAAGTATGACATTTTGATTATTTGTGAGTGTGGGTAGTCAGTTTTACTGCTCATGACGATTACTAGTAGTGCTAATAATTTAAAAAAGAGTGCAATGTCAATACAGCGCAAATATTGGGAATTTGGTAAAAGTTGAAAATATAGCACAATGAAGGAAATACTTTTTTTGCCTTCAGTACTGGTAGTGGTTCCGATAGATTTGCAGCAGTAACTTTGACTTTTATTTGTCTGTCTGTTAGTACTTGTTTAAATTAGCATGTAAGAAAAGCAAGAAGAGATATAATGAACAAATAAATGACAAGTGTATTCTCAATAATCCAGGCAAACCAAGGGCTTATGCCTGAAACGTCGATTCTCCTGCTCCTCAGATGCTGCCTGACCTGCTTTGCTTTTCCAGCAACACACACTCAATTCTGATCTCCAGCATCTGCAGTCCTCACTTTCTCCATGGTAGAATAGTATTAATATCTAAACTCCAGTCCATGGAGCTTTACAGACAGAGATTATCCAAAATGAAATGAATTGGTGTGCAATTTAGGGACAACATCCATTCTATGATTCTACTTCATTATTAAATAGACACATGGGGGTGGCACAGTGGCTCAGTGGTTAGCACCGCTGCCTCACAGCACCTGGGGCCCAGGTTCAATTCCAGCCTTGGGTGATTATCAGTGTGGAGTTCATATGTGTGGGTTTCATCCAGATGCTCTGATTTCCTCCCACAATCCAAAGATGTGTCGGTCAGGTGAATTGGCCATGCTAAATTACCCATAGTGTTAGGTGCATTAGTCAGAGGGAAATGGGTCTGGGTGGGTTACTCTTCAGAAGGTTGGTGTGGACTGGTTGGGCCGAAGGGCCTGTTTTCACACTGTAGGGAACCTAATCTAATAGGGAACATATTATATTCATACTCTTGCTCATATCTTTTCATTAACTTGATTTGTGTTCTCCTATTGCATGTTAATATCCAGCCTGAACTGCAAATCAGACCTATATTGAATTTTAGCAGTTGTTCAGTTGCTATATGCACCCAATGACAGAAGTAGACCTATAGGAAGATACTGGCAGGAAACAACAGAGATATAATTGAAGAGTAGGTGAATGGCAGTCTGCCTTCGATTTCTGTACATTTCAAAGGTATTGGGCTGCAATGGTGGTTGTTTGCTGCTGTCCTGCCCTAACTCAAGAATCATTCTCTAATAGCAAGATCCTTGGGGACTGGCCCTCTATTGAAGAGTGGGCACTGTATTGGAAGTTTCAGGAAGCACTTGGTTGTTGGCTCCACTGGCACCAAGAGTGGGAGCATCCTACTGAGTCCCCCTACTAATTGTCTAAACCAGCAGTTGATAGGAGAGAAGTAGTGAGGCTTTAACTTTAAACATTTAAAATTCCTTAAATTTGGGAAGCCAGCTGAAAGTTTGTTTTCTTGAACCTAAGTAGTGGTGAATCTGGACATTGCATCTTCAGTGGTGGGAAACCTGCAACCAAAATACATCAAATGCATTGGGCTTCTCAATTGTATTGCAGATTTGTTACATTTGAAGAGCTTTTTCCCATTAAATGCTAACACAGAATATTCAGTATAAATGTTCTCATACAAATTAATTGTACAATTCTGAATACAGAGTGTACAGGAATTGAGAACAAATTCACTTTGGATCATATACTACATTTCAACGATTTGTCAGTAGAGGGTGCTTTCTCCTCTTGTTGAGAGTTTAAATGAGCTTTGAAACGCTGTGTCACTTGAACAAAAATGTCCCTTCACGGTATAATCTGTACATGGAGTAATATACAACCAATTTTCTCAAACTATAAAATTAGCATACAGCAGTAACAGTTAATGCATGCAAATGTTTGCTAAAGGTGTATAGACACTTGATAGGAGGGGAAGGGGAAGAAACATACCTTATGTTTTTCAAGAAATTCCGGAGATAGTGTCCATGGTGCATCCCTGATAACCTCATCAACATAGCGACAATGTCTCAGGGCATCATACCGCTCGATCTCATTCATGACAGTGAATCCTTTGTATTGATGTGTTAGATCATCACTACACACTGAGATCAAACACACAAGCACTCCTTATAAGAAATCCATTACACAAGCATTTCCTATAGACATCAGTACTGGTCCTGTCAGCAAATCTTTTTGAATGGCTGTCACCGTTTCACTTTAATGTCTGTACATTCAACTTTGACAAGTATGATCTTATCAAAGTATATGAATTTGTAGAATATTTTACAGTATAACACAGAGCATTCCACTTTATTGATAAGAACAATGTGCTACTGCACAATTTATAATTACTTTATATCCATTATTTTCCATTTCCCTTCTCAAATTTAGTTTTATAGGGAAATAGCAAGCAAAAGTGTCAAGCAAAACTCTGTCATTTGCATATCGGAAGGGAATGCAGAAAGACAAGTCACTTGCAATGTCTAGCTGTTGTTTAAAAGCAGCAGTATAGAGTAGGTGAAAGTAGTGTATAAATGGAACACAATGTGGTCAGTGGCATCAAGGAAGAGGGTAACTAATACAGCAAATATTTACACACTATTCAGTTGAGCAACTCAGGTTTTAAAGATACTCTAAGTCATACCGTTTGTCAGTACATATCTTAAATGTAAGCTAAATCACAAATAATCTACATCTCTCTTTCTTCATGACTATCCTTTGCTTTCATGTCGAATATGTTGGGTACAAGATTGATTGTGTGTGCTGTTATTTAACCATCACTTGCAATGAAAATTTATAACTTTCTCTTGTGATCAAACTATTAATATACCTGACAGTACTTTATCTTGTCATTAACACTAATGTATTCCTTAATACTTGCATCAAAGAAAAAAATTGCTTGTTGCAAGAACATTTTGATTACTGAGCAAAGGAGCTGTAGGAGGATATGAGCAGAACTGTCAACACTGAGGGAATAATAGAAGTGACATTTGAGAAAAGCAAGAATGATACAGATTGCAGATCCATTTAAGGGTTTGAAACAGTGCTTATATTTCAGAGTGATATCATCAAAAGTGGTTATATTTTTAAACCAAAAATTGAATGACACTTGGCAAGCATGAGTGTGTGTGATGGAAAAATCTAGAAAACATAAAAATGTATAGGAGTCATTAGGTAAAGCAGCCACTTTTATTTAGCACTTTTGAACTGATGTACTATTCACATTTGGAACGTCATCAGGGCACAGTGACTGATGCTACACAAGAATGGAGACCAAGTCAACGTTAGCTCTCAATTGAACCAGGGTAACAGTTTTCATCCAGGATGACTACCTTCCATTGAAAGTATGGGGAACAATCTGTAGGAGCCGAATGCACTTCTCATCTAACAGAAACACCCCAGCAATGGTAGAACCACTGGTCCAATGGGGTCAAAAATACATTGAAGAAATATTCATCACATTTTTTGATGTGAGTAGTCATCATAATTTCTCAATTAGTCTTTGAGTCATCCACAAAGGTTTGTTTCTTTTAAGTTGGCACATTTTGTTACAAATTCTTACCTCCAACAAGTAGGTAGGTATTTGGAAAAAGATTTTTGGCCTGCATGAGAGCCCGAGCATGACCCGAATGAAAGAGATCAAATATTCCATCTGCATAAACTCTCACTGGTCTGTCAACTATAAAAGGATAAACCAACACAGGATTACATATGAGCATGGGATCAGGAGCTATTAAAAGTATTGCACAAATGAACATCAAACATAAAAACGGTATATACATCAGATAAAATCTTTAAGTTTTGTTAGGATATTTTCTTTACTGTTATCATACAGGATATTGATTGCAAAATTAACTCCGTGACATTGCTGGAATTGTTGTCACTGAAATCTTCTGTGAGCTATCTCAGACTGTGAACATAATGGTAAGACAAAGAACAATCCAGGCAAGAGACTCTTTCAATGATACACAATACATTGGTACAAGGGTTAAAAAGCCAGTTTTCAGCCCTTGTCTGGGTGTACTATTAGTAAAGTTATGTGCTGTGAGTCACAGCTGAGGAAATTCTTAGTCATTCCTGTGCTTCAACTAAAAAGAAAGGAAGTCTCTCTGCTTTTACTAGAAACCAGAAAATAAGCAAAACCACAACTGCACAAAAAGAGTTCAAACCCCTTGCTGCTGACCTACAAGGCCAAATATCTCAAAATCATCTACCAACGTCACTCAACATAAAGAAAACAATGTCCCATCATCTAGTCTTCACAGTAGCAGAGACTGATCATTATACATTGTTAAATTATTTTGGACTCACCTCTCAAATCTAATATGTGTGTTTGTGTATTCTGTTATTATTTCTTCTTTCTTTATCACTCTATTGTTAAGTTAAGTAAGTGTGGTTAAATTGGCTGCTTTAAAAATATAAATTAACTTGATCTGATAGGAATGTATCACAAGGGAAGAATTCTTTTCTTAAGCTAATCTTGAAGTAACCACTGAGGAGGCCAGTATATAAAGCAAGGAAGCCAGTTAGATGCCCCTCTCTGGGAACTTGACAAATTTAGATATTCCATTTGGGACCATAATGAATTGGAGAACCTTGCCCAAGGACAAAGATATTGTAACCTCCTGAGAGAAGCAGGAGAAATGGGTTCAAGGTGGAGAGATTCGCAATGACACAAAAAGTCATCTTCATGATACTATCACTGGATCATAGAATGTGACCCGAGGTTATACAAGTATTCATCTCCATTATAAATGAGCCACATGAAATATGACATGATAGAAACGTACTGCTGTTTGTAACCATATAACTAAAGTAAGAGCCCTGACACTGAAGTTCCTATAAATGTAACGTGTGTACATCAGGTGGTGAAATAAATGTCTGTTGAATCTTTCAGTATCTCGTTATTCACATCTGGTTCTTGTGCTAGGGAAGTTAACAAACGTATTGCTGCATCAGGTATGAATATGCTGCTGGAGACATAGCCCACACATGGTGGCACTTCACCGATTACATTCCAACCATTATGACAAATCAGAGACTGGGTTGCTAGGTGACAAATGGCTTCTCACTCGACATGTGGCTTATGATTTCCCCCCTATATCACTTGCATTCTGATAGAGGAAATGCCTAGCATTCAAAAACAATTCTACAGCCCAAATTGCTTAGTGGGACGCCTACAGCCCTCCTGGACTGTGTGGTGCAAATTGCGTGGTGAATTTCAGCCTATTACTCTACATGCATTTCAGGAGAGTGTAATCCCTGTCACCAAACCTTCAGATGAAGGAGGGACAAAAGCATTTAGGACCCCATTGGTCTATGTGAGAATGGCTAATCAGACCTCTCTTCCCCAAACATTGAAGATACATGATTTAGCACTACATTTTCTACATATTCCACTTCTTTGCTTATTCTTCTTTGCCAAAGTAATAAATAAAGGACATGACACAAAAAAAACTCCATAACAACTTTATCCAACAATACCTCCAATAATGCAAACAATGTTGAACTATTGAGCTATGTGTATGTAATTTGTGGTCAGCACAGAATCCAGACTGTGTGGAAATGTGATATTGTATTTGTGTAAATAGATAATGTGTTAATAATCTTCAAGACCTCTACCTCAGTAAGAACCTGACTGTCTATGGCAAATGTTAATATGGACTAATATATTGAAAACTATCAATGGATTAAGACATGTCATCAAGTTGTCTTGCAAAGCAACATACATAGATCTCAGGCCCTCAGTCTGTGCTTCCAGTGCAGGCATTGTACTGCTTAGGATGTTGCATCAAGTTGGGTTCACAGGTGCTGTTGGAGTTGGCCATCACTTCCACTTTGGATTGGATAGGATTCTAGCTCTACATGACAAACTGTGCCAGATTAGAGCCAGACTCTGCCATGCCAGTGACCGCAGGCTTTCTGACACTGGGTATCTCCGTGTGCATGCCCATCAACATTGACACAAGGTCAGTTAGACTCAAAACATCAGCTCTTTTCTCTCCTTACAGATGCTGCCAGAATTGCTGAGATTTTCCAGCATTTTCTCTTTTCTAGTTTAACATTCTTTAGAATGCCATCTCATTGAAATCCTCATCTGAGTCCTCTGCAACAGAATTAATTTGTGGCTTCACAATCCAAAAGGCTGTCACATGAGATATCCTTTCTCCTGGTCTGGCTACAAATATGTCATGAATCACCATTTACAGACCTGGCCTCTGTGCACGTTGGCACTTGCAAGTTTCAGGTTATATGATGGAGTGTGTAGTGTGTAGTGTGTCCGTCCCATTTGCAAATTTGGCCTCAGTCACTGCCAGTCCTATCATTTGCAGTGGTGTCTCCCCTAAAGGGCTCAGGAAAAGCAGGTGTCACTGCCTGCCACCATTTCTTTGCCTCATGTTATGTGACCTTGTGCTGCAAAAGAGTAGAAAGAGAGTCAGTGAGTGTGTTGCAAGTAAGTTAGGTAGCAAATGCCAATAAGTCATTCAATTGTAGATAACACCCGGACAGGAATTAAACCTCAATGTTTGGGTGATATATTTTTCATCGATGAATAGTTGGCAGTTTGTGAACGTTTTGAGAGGCAGGTGTGAGGCTTGCAGCTTTGTAAAGTGTATGAAAGTGCAGTGAAGCATCTGGCATTAGACACGAGACCGGGTTGCTCAGGAATTACTGATAGGTGAGTAATGGGGTTGTTTGTTGTACTGAGCAATGCGTAAGGTTCCTGATATAGTTGTTGAAAAAGGCATCCAAGAATGCAAAAACTGACCTTGACCACTTGGGTGAGACCATTGGATTTTTTTCCAAAACTGCATCCCCAAAACCTTGGAGCCAGACTCATTGCACTGCTCACCATTGATAATCACTCCTATTTATTTTGCAGGACAGTTTATGCCCTGAGGAAACTGCATTTTTTTGCCCACTTTCCAGCTCTTTCAGATCATTGATTTGCTCTCTCTGGTCTGCTACCCTATTGAAACTCTTAACTCTGCTCAAACATTAGTTGCTTCTCCCTTTGTTGCAGGCTGCCTTGAAGAAGCACAGTCAAGCTGTAATTTAATGCTCTCCCTGCACATACCCAGGCCCCCTATTCAACAGGCATCCTAACATTTTGCACTGGACAGCACCCCATATCATTGTACTGAACAAGCAGCACAAGATGCTATCTACATCATCGCAACCAAGCATAAGATGATCACACATTGTGATCCCACACCTACAAACACTATTTACTGAGGTACAATTGCTGTTTCCAGCTATCTTCAAGGATCTCACCAAGTAAAGTTCGACAACCAACACCAACAAGTTATTCAACTGCATATTACACCATGGACAGATCTAAACCTATGCTCACCCAAAATCCACATATACAGGCTTTTACACCAGGGATCCCTAACCAATGATATCATTTACTTGGTTTTTCAAAAACTGATTTACCATGGCCCAGAAATTCAAAATTCTAGTCACAAGCGGACTACTTACTCACCATAGAATCTCCACAATTATCATCCTGTAGAAAACTGGACCATAGACAAGACCTACAAGAGCAAGATGGTTGATGAGGAGGGAGAACTGAATGTCACCAGTATACATTTGGATGCTGACCCATGACTTTAAGTAATTTTAAAGGGCAGCATGAGGTGAGGGAGAAAAGTTTGACATGGTTGACAATGTGGGACAGGGCAATATGCTGGTGATGCTATAGGTCTGATCAAGTAGATAAGTGAAAACTGCAAGCAAATCTAATGAACTAGACTGTGGAGACAAGGTTTTTGAAGATCATGGTATGGTCAGAGATTGCCAAGAAGTCAAGAAGGAGGAGATCAGAAAATGGTCACAATCAAAGAAATGTAATTCATGTAAAATCAATGTACTGCAGATGCCTGAGATACAGAAAAATAAGTAACAAAAAGTGCTGGAGAGCTTTAACACATCTGGCAGTATCTGAAGAGAAAGAAATAAAGTTAACATTTTGAGATCAATCCAATTCTTCTTTGGCAGACCGAAGATTGATTGAAAATATCAGCTCAGTATCTGTCTTCACAGATCTTACCAGACCTGCTGAATTTCTCCAGGACTTTCTGTTTTTATTCACAATGTCAGATTTGATTTGGATTAGATCGCTTTCTGTACTTTGGGAGTGAGCAAACCCAGATTGGAAATTTAATCACAGGGACAGATTTTATCAAATGGGCACCTGACCAGCAGACTCTCTGTTGCCAGAGTGTTAATGATATTGTGGTTTTCCATTGAAACATTCAGGCCCATGTGTCTTTGAGGAGAAAATTAATGTCCCATAACCTTAGAGATAAAGGAGCACTTGAAGTCCACACACTGTTTTTGATTGGGGGTGTGAAGAAATGGTGCGAAAGAAGATTTAAGGAGAATATTGAGAGAGAAATTAAGAAGTCTATGGTATCTTTATTCTTCAGAATGGATAAGTTGGCAAAATAGTGGCCAATGCAATGAGATTGTTGTTTGTAACGAGGCTACAATGTGTCCTTTGGAAAATGCCAGGAGAGAAATAAAGGATGTTTGTTAACTTCACTGACAAATAGCTTTGGCTGCATCTGGCAAAGTCAATAAAATATTTTTCAGATCTTAATTCCCGGACCTAATTTGAATTGGCTCAATGCCTTGAAAATACTGCAAAGCATAATAATAAGAAATGTATATGTTAGGAAATCAGAGACTAACTTGGTGTTCCAAAACCGGCCTGAGCAATAGTCAGTCTTTCGTGGGGGGCCTTGCACTGACAGCTTGTTTCATCTGCAAATGCAGCAGGTTCAGTGAATGTCTGAAGAGAAAAACAAGGGAAAGAAAATAAGAATTAAGGCATACTCTTCAGTGCTTTTGTATGGCTTACAGCGTGAATTATTTCTGACAGCTAGAGGAAAGCTGTACAATATTTTACTGAGTGATTGTTCAATTGGTTTGAGGCTCTTCAGCACTTTACATAACATCTTTGTATCAAATCACTTAATATCCACAAAAATCATCTCCTTTGTAAATCCAATATTATTGCAAGATAAACTTGAAACTCTACTTAACTCAGACAATTGTACAATAATACCAAGATGAAATACCTTTAATGATGACAAAGGATCACAAGTAAATTGAGACTTACTTTTATTAATATAGTGATGTGTATTTTAGCTGGTCTTATCGCAACAACCTTTCAAATGTAGCAATTTACACTGGGTTGCAATTAAATTCCTCACTGCCACAAGATAAATGTCAAGGTAAAGACATAAATAGGAATCAAGTAAGAATATAGGAACATTTGAGAAAGGTGTAGACTATTCAATTACTTGGGTCTGCTCCACCAAGATCATGGCATGACTAATTTTCCTGTCTTTTCCTCCATAGACTTTGATACTGTAAGCTAACAATGCTGTAGCTATCACAATCTTAATGGCTTCAATTGTCACTGAATACCTTTAGAAGAGAAAGTTTCCATTTTTTGCATATATTTTTCACACACAGTGCTTCCTAATTTCTAAGTCCTGAATAGGCACCTCTAATTTTAGAATTATGTCCTCTTCTTACTGATTCCCTTACCAGAGGAAGTAGTTTTGCTGGATCTACACATTCAAACTTTTAAACCAGTTCAAACACATCAAATCAGATCAACCCACAATTACCTAAAATCAATGGAACACAGCCAAATTAGTATAACCCAGCCCCTCATTTTATCTCTGCAAGCACTGGTTTCCAATGGCCTATGTTGCGTCTTATTCAAGGCTGACCATTCAAAATTCCTCAGAACATCAGTGGTATCAGGTGATAGGGGCATCCAAGCTGCTAATACAGCAATGAATAAATCATCTTTCCCCATGTTCAAAAACAAATTCCCTAAATTATTTGACAATATGTTGCAGAAAATACACATTTCATAAAGCCACAGTTAAATAAAAATAAATATAGAATGCTTATATCTGTCTAACACATTCATGACTGTCAGTAAATAGACTGATTTGATGCTAGAAAAAGCTACAAAAAGAATTATATCACTTGACTTTGTAGTTGAAATTTGGCCATGCTGCACCACAATCTGCTGAACTACAAGCTGCAACCTTCTTGTAAGCTAAAATGACATAAAACAGCGGTTTGTAAAAGGAATTCAAATTCACAAATGGATTACACTTTTGAAATATTATATTTACAATGTTATATTTCTCACAAATATGGTTTCTGACCATTAGGTGTTTTTTCTATACTGAAAAGGTTATACAATAGTAAGTTGTTACCAGAGTATCATTGACTCTGTAACTGTGTAACTACGATTCACATGACTCCATTTGAAACGTTACCATTTTTTGTTTATTACAAAATGAATGGTCTCCTGTGATTTGGAATTGTGAGTAGATTTTCCCCAGTAGATGATGAGATGACATTCAATCTACAATAGAATTCTAAACTCAACACATACTTCAGTTTATGTTTAGTTTATACTGAGACCTTTCTGCTGTAATCTGAGAGCTGATGTTGACGGCAACGGATTTAGTAAATGAAGAGCACCACAAAGCTACAGCATACTTTTAATAAACAATCTAATTTAAACTGAATTAATTTTTAATACTGATTTGTTAATTAGGAAAACTGTCCCTTTTCATTTCCTATGTAGTTCTCTATCATCCACTTCTTCAAATGGTTGTTTAATCTTTCCTCAAAGAATGCAAATGGTTTCACCCACAATTCAATGTGACAGAAATTTTCACACTTTACAACTCTGGTTATGAAATAAAATTTTAAATTGATAACCTTCCTCATGTTTGACTCTTAAACCCTCACAAATCTCTCGATAATTGTACAATTTTCAATTAAATTTCCTTTCAGTGTAATTGATCCAAGGAAATACTCAATAGCCTAAATATAATAATTACATTCTCATTTTTTTATTTGGATCTAACATCCTTTCAATATGAGTGATCACAAATAGAATTCAATTTTGTGTTAACCACTCCTTGAAAAACAATTTTGCTACTGTACTCTATGCCCTTTCTCAAAAAACTCCAAATGCTGTAGTCCTGTTTAATGGCTTCAATTGTAACTGTACTTTTAGATAATGGCATTGTTCTTTTACTGAAATATATAAGAAATTTGCTATTGATTTTTCCTTTTGTTCCCTGAGTTCATGTGTCTTGGTGTTAAAAGGAAAATCTGCTCCAAAATAAAGTTGCTCATCTTTATTACAAAGCAAAAGAGCTTGTAAGTAGAAAATGCATTTCCAAACAAGACTTTTAATAAAATGCAAATTTGTAGAAATGATATAATAGTTTTGTTTTACAAGAACACTTGTATTGTTCTCATCAATGCTCGATCTGCTATATCTATAATGTTCACTGTAAGTGTACTGTAATTTTCAAAAGCATCTCAGGGCGACATCTATAAAGTGCAAACTTGCATGTAGCTGCAAACCAAGCTTGTTTACAATTGTCACTTTTTTCTGATATTGTCTATAACGAACACAGGAATTCATGCAGTCAACTCCTATTTTTCAAAGCTTTTCTTCAGCTTGTATTTCAGTAGTTCAAGTTAAGTAAATTTAATTAATGCATAACAAAACACTCCACGATTTCTGCAGAGTGCCAAAACCAGAGTGTTTTCCAAAATGCTCATGGTTCAAAGTTAAGCACATCCGTGATGCACATTGCTAAGTCTAATCATTGCAACAATTACTTTGAGACTGTATTTTCCTAGTTTGGGAGAAGATTTGTAGCTCGGGTGCTCGTTGTTGTGGTTCTGTTTGCGGAGCTGGGAATTTGTGTTGCAAACATTTCGTCCCCTGTCTAGGTGACATCCTCAGTGCTTGGGAGGCTCCTGTGAAGCGCTTCTGTGCTGTTTCCTCCGGCATTTATAGTTATTTGTCTTTGCCGCTTCCGGTTGTCAGTTCCAGCTGTCCGCTGCAGTGGCTGCAGGAACCGGAGTTGTTCGTATGGCATGAGGCACGGCACTCATCCATAGATTCTATCAACAAACACATCGACCTGGACCCAATATACCAGCCACTGCAGTGGACAGCTGGAACTGACAATCGGAAGCGGTAGAGACAAATCACTATAAATGCTGGAGGAAACAACACAGAAGCACTTCACAGGAGGCTCCCAAGCACTGAGGATGTCACCTAGACAGGGGACGAAACGTTTGCAACACAAATTCCCAGCTCTGCGAACAGAACCACAACAACTGTATTTTTCTTCTCACCCCTGAGTCACAAGGTTCCAAGTTCAAGACATACTCCTAAACCTGAGTGCATTATTGCACTCTCTAAATCTCAGATAAAATGTTAAATCAAGGTTTTATCTTCCTGTCAATGTAAAATAACTATTATCACCATTGCAAAAAGTGGCAGAGGAGTTACCCTCATTTTCATGCCAATATACATTCCTCAATCACCACAGTTAAGAAAACATTGCCGGATCATCATCACATCATTGCTCCTGGAAGTTTGCTGTCGACACTTGAGTAGCATTTGTCCTACAGCATATACTTCCAAAATTTTTCAAACTGCACTCTGCGACATTAGCCTCACCTTCCTTCCACCATTAGCATCTTCTTACACTACTCAGAAAAGCAAGGATCAGCAAACATTGGCTGGAGTTATTTACAGGTCAAATAGTAGTGGTATAAATCAGGAGATGAGAGAAGCTCGTAGCATGCATAACACACCAATCAGGGTGACTTCCTCCTGCATATAGACTGGGTAAACCGATTGAGCACTAAAATTGTGGAAGACATGTTTGTGAAGTATCTTAGTGATGGCTTTCTAGAGCAGATTGTTGATTAGCCGACTTAGAGGGACATGTAATGAAAAAAGGCTATGCATGGAATGCTGACTCCCCTGCCCCTCAGATGCTGCCAAACCTGCTGTGCTTTTCCAACACCACACTTTTTGGCAATGAATGCAACTGTTCAGATAAACAGAAATCATTGGCTGAGTAGCCTGCCATTCACAATTATCTACATGTCAGATTGACTCGGCAAAATAGCCTCCTCCCCATCTTCATCTCCTCACCCACACCTAATTCTCCCAAGGGAGGCCTGTGTCCCATTGATTATCATTATTTGTATAGGGATCGGAACCAAGACCAGGTAGATTTCATTAACTGTGAGATCCTTGCTTGGGGGTTGTTAACCTGGGCCAAACAGGGAGTCCAGGCTGACAGATCTAAACAGGACATTCAGGAACTAGCTTTGAGCCGACTGGTCAGAACTCATGTACTGTGCACATGTAAATAAAGGGTGACTTAATGATGGAACATCAGTCTCTGTGCAGTTATTTCAGTGGCAATGAGAGAAAATGGTATGTAGCTGAAAAAAACTCTTGCAACAGTTGTCTTTGAGTTGGGGTAAGCATTTCTGACACCATGCCTTTATGGGAATCTTGACTTGTTCAAAGACTGGGTCCAGTATGTGGAAAGAATGCATTGTTTTTCTCCGGGCAAATGACATTGGGGCAGATGAAAAGCAATGAATAATTCTTCTGTCTGTTTAATGGACCTGCAGCATTTTCAGTTACTGGGAACTTAACTTTCCCTGAGGTACCAGATTCTAAAACCTTTCAAGAGCTGACAGATTTACTTAAAGAATATAATGACCCCAAACCTCCTTGTAATTTTGAGGCGCTATCAATTTTAGTTGGCTGTTCAAGAACCATCTTTATCAGGATTTTTGACAAGATTGAGATGACTGGCAGAGACATGTGATTTTGGGTTAACACAGAATGAGATGCTGAGAGACCATTTGGTATGTGGGATTAATGATGTAACCATACAAACGTGCCTACTAGCTGAAGCCCAACTGAATTTCAAACAGACATTACAACAGGCATGGTCATTAGAAAATGTTGCAAATGGAGCATGGGAGCTTCAGGGAATCCCGATGGAAGTGGACACACTCACCTGTTCAACTGAATTTGGCGAACATTACCAGCATAGACAATTGCAGAACCTCATGCAGAGCATGTCCTGAGCAGAAGGAGCCTAGGCAAGCTCAGAGCAAAACCGCAGAACAAATCTGATCCTCTAATAAATGGCTCAAAAATATTCTTCAGGATCCACGCCGGCAAGCAATTGTAGTTGCTGCTAGTGTGTGGACTCAAGATAACAATGGGGTCCTACAAGACCTGATTTGAGTTGATATCCATGAGAGTGCACACCCTAAGAAGTCCACTGACATGTGGCTTGGAACATTTAATTTGCTTAACAACATTCAAATCAGAAGTAATTAAATTAAATGTCTGGTTAACTGGTCACACAGTTCTCATGGAAGTCGATATTGGTGCAGCTATATCAGTGGTTTCAGAATCAGTCTTTAACAAGATTTGTTCCGGACTCCAATCTTTAGGTTTGTGCAAGACCTTGGCCAGACTGAAAACGTACAGCAGGGAACAGATTATGGGTATGACTTTGGATCCTGTCTTCATGAGAAACAGTTGGTGCGGTTTCCACTGATTGTACTGAAAGACTTGGGCCCAAGCTTGATTGGGTGGAATTATGGAGAACGATTCACTTGATTGGATCAACATTTTTTGATGAGAAAATGCCTGTCTAATCAAATACCCAGAAGTTTTTCAGGAAGGGCGAGGGTCTATCAAAGGGGCCAAGGCCACTTGCATGATGACCAGGAAGCAATTCAGCTACTTTGTAAGGTCCACCCAGTGCCATTTGTAGAAGTAAAAACAATGACTGCAGATGCTGGAAACCAGATTCTGGATTAGTGGTGCTGGAAAAGCACAGCAGTTCAGGCAGCATCCAAAGTGCAGCATCCATTTGGAGAGGCAGTAGAGGCAGGAATCAGGAGGCTTGAGAGAGAAGGAAATCATTAAACTAGTGCAGTTTGCACAACGGGCAGCACTGGTCGTACCGATTGTGAAGCCTGATGGCTGTTTGCCTTTGTCGGGTTTTTTTTTCACAAGCGGTAAACCACAATTCCCAGCTGGATAAATCCCAATCCCTCGCATAGAGGACTTATAAACAAAACTGAGGGTGAGGCTATCCTTAACAAAGCTTGACATGAGCCTGCAAGTGTAATTGAATAAGGAGTCCCAGAAATACTCCATAATTAATACCAATAAGGGTTTATACCAACACATATGGCTGCCGTTGGGGTATCATCAGCCTGCGCCCTTTTCCAGGGGACAGTGGAGAACATTTTACAAGGGCCAGCCCAGGTTGCCATTTATCTGGATGACGAAGCAATAACAGGGAAGACCAATAAGCAGCACTTGGACAACATGGACATTGTGCTTAAATATTTCTCCCAAACAGGCGTATGCCTTGGAAGGGAAAAATATGTGTCCAGTGTGCCCCAAATGACCTACTTGGGTTACAGAGTCGACAAAACTAAGTTGGAAGATAAAGTGAAGGTGATCAAAGGAGCTTAGGTCTTCCATTGGTTGTACCAAAGCTTAGTTCATCCATTGGGTTGGTGAATTATTATGAAAAAGTCATATGTAATCTGGCCTCCATTTTGGCACCCTTACACCAGCTATTGAAAAAAGGGTCAGCCTTGAAAATGCTCTGGCCCAAAACGTCGAATTTCCTGTTCCTTGGATGCTGCCTGACCTGCTGTGCTTTAACCAGCAACACATTTTCAGCTCAGCCTTGAAAATGGTCACATAGCCAAAACGTAGCCTTTAGGGAAATGAAAAGGCAGCTATCATCTATGGCTCATTATGATCCTAAGCAAGAGGTGGTGCTGACATTTGATACCTCCCTGTGTGGGATGAGGGTAGTGTTGTCTCACCCAACAGACAGAAACACCTGACAGCATATGCTTCTCAAACTTTGGCTGATGTCAAATATTAATACACCCAGATAGACAAGGAAGATTTGGCAGTCATCTTTGGTGTGACGAAGTTCCACCAATATCTTTACAGATGTAAATTTGTCATAGTAACAGACCACAAACCTCTGCTAGGATTACTTAAAGAAGACAAGGCTGTGTTACCCATGGCTTCTGGTTGAATTCGGTGGTGGACCCTTATTCTTTGTGCATACAAGATGGAATACTATCCAGGAAGCCAAGTGGCAAATGTGGATGCCTTGAGCCACTTCCCACTGGCAGATAATCCACCTGTGGTGCCTCCCCTGGAACAGTATGTTTTAAACTTCCTGGACACCACTAACAATATCTGACTGTGGACACAAGAAGTTCCTATCCTGGCAAAACTAAAACAGCTGGTGGTAGTGGCGAGGGGGTGGGGGAGTTTCTGAAGAGCCATCACAACCAGGATGGAAACCTTTCTGGACCTGGCGAGACCAGTCACCATCGAGGACGACATATTATTACGGGAAGCAAGAGTGATTGTCCCAAGTAAAGGTCGCTGCCAGATACTAGATGAATTCTATCAGGTGCATCCATAGGTTTCCAAAATGAAAATGTTGGCAAGAAGTTATGTCTGATGGCCAGGATTGGATGCAGACATTGCCACATTGGTGAGGCACTGCCCAGAGTGCCAAGAATGATAATTACCACTGGTAGCGCCCCTATTTTTGTGGAAAAGACTGGGTAAACCCTTGATCTGGTTGTACATCAGCTGTGATGGGTGGGGGAATTAATTACTTAATGGACATGGGTTTATTAAAACCCTTAAGGGACAAATCAAACAGTGGACAGACTGCTTGGTGCCTCCACTAGCCTTGTGAAATGGGAGACAGATGGGCAGGAAGGCCACATGCTGCATTTTAAAATTGACCACCAACATGCCGCTCCCCCCATGACAACTTCCCTCCCCATCCCCCACACCCACCCCCATTTTCAAATCCAATGAGTGGGTACATAAAATGCAGTCTTTCACCATAGGGCAGCAGGAAGCCTGGCAATGTCCTCGATAAACAATTCCTTTGACCTTTGTGCTCCTCTTCGAGTTACTGCCTTTTGGTGATCAGCAGTGGTGAACTCTAGGTTCTGCCAGAAATCATTCCTTAGACTCTAGAAATTGGGTTTATCATTAAAAAAAAATCAATAATGCTAATTCTGGGTTACATAATACTATTTATATTTTACCTTAGCTGCTTTTGCTTTTAATTCAAATTATTAAAAAAATCCAAAGTATTTTATTAATAAAACCTTGTGTCACCAAAGTGAGTGGGACTGGGATTTAGCTCCAAGTTTCACATAACTGGGCTTTTTAAAAATGTAACCTATTTGTCTAATCATCTGTTCAGTCACCTCTGGACCAGGAAGGACTTAAACCCAGGCTTCTTGGGGTAGGAACCCTACCTCTGTGCCCCAAGAAAGCTAAAGTACATCTGATCAATTTGTTCAGAGATGTTATTGCTCACCTGTGGAGCAGGTGAGATTTGGACTGAGGCTACCTGGCTCAGAGGTAAGGTGCACTATCACCGCACCACAAGAGTCTACAAATCTGGACTTTTAGGTCTTGATAATTCCTTTCAAATTGCAGAGCCAGTTTAAATTTCTGTTCAGCTTCAGTTAACCAACCTGTCCAGGATTGGAGAATTGGATCGGATTGCTTCCATTGAGGAGGATTTAGGCTGATCAAGGAGCCATCCTTTTGCATCAGTAAAGAATCAACCTTTTCTAGTTTGGGAAACTTACAAGACTCTTTACGCAATATTTATGTCCAGTATTTGACACAACAAGTCTATTTTGGTGTTTGTGTTCCATATGAACTTTTTTTTTTACAAGTTACTATATCAACATTCTTTGATTTCTTTCTCACTCATGCACTTATCTGGTTTTCCCTTAAAACATCTTGCCAAGTGCCTCAGCTTCTTCGTGTGGTAGCAAATTTCATATTCCAACATTCCCAGAGAAAACTAATTTATCTGGTATTCTTTACTGCATTTAACAATGACTTGCATTTACGTCATATATTTGTAGCTGCTATTTGGATTTCCTACAAACATAAGAACATGGCACCCAGGAACAAGAGTAGACCATTTGGCCCTTCAAGCCTACTGCACTGTTTGATAAGTTTCTGGCTGATCCGATTGTGATCACATCTGCAGTTTCCGCTCTGTTACTCCATAACCCTGACATCCTTCTCTATCAAAGATCTAACAAACATGCCCTTGAAATAAAAATTAGTGACCCAGACTTCACTTTCTGGGGAAGAGATATCTGAGTGAAAAAAACCTCCTTATCTTCATCTTAAAAGGGAGATCACTTCTTGTTAAACTATGTCCCCTAATTCTCATCTTGCCCAGGAAAAGAAACACCTTTTCAATATGCACCCATCTGGTTCACTTATAACCTTTAGGGAAGGAAATCTGCTATCCTTACCTGGTCTAGTATACGTGTGACTCTAGCCCACAGGAATGTGGTCGAGCCCTAACTGCCCTCTTGGCAATTTGAGAACAGCAATAAATGCTGGCCCAGCCAGGGAAGCCCACATTTCATGACTGAATTTTAACTGAACCCTTCAAAGATCTTATGGGTTCACTCTTCTCAACTCCAAAGGGCTTAAATCCTGTTCAACCCTTTTAAATCATAAATCTTTCATCAAAGGAATGATGTGGAGGTGCATGGTGTTAGACTGGGGTAGACAAAGTTAAAAATCACACAACACCAAGTTGGACAATAAGTTTATTTGGAAGTACTAGCTTTCGGAGTGCTGCTCCTTCATCAGGAATGAGTTGAGAATTCTGAACTGTGTCTAATGTACTTGTATCCTTCTGAAAAAAGGCAGCTGAACTGTACGCAGCATGCCACATGAGGTCTCATAAGATCCTGTACAGCTGAAGTAAAAGTTTCCTATTTTGGTATTTCATTTCCCTTACAATAAATACCAACATTCGATTTGCCTTCTCAACCAGTTGCTAGCCAGACACTGACTGTTGGTGATTATGTCCCAGGATATTCAGATTCATTTGTATCACCAAGTTCTTCAATTTCCATTGATAGAATATAATCTTTCTGCTGAATTGGTAAGGCTGATTATTCCTGTTCAGTGTTCCACTGTTATGGGACCAGACCAAATCTCTTAAAATTGCACGGTGGCACAGTGGTTAGCACTGCTGCCTCACAGCGCCTGAGACCCGGGTTCAATTCCCGACTCAGGCGACTGACTGTGGGGAGTTTGCACGTTCTCCCCATGTCTGCGTGGGTTTCCTCCGGGTGCTCCGGTTTCCTCCCACAGTCCAAAGATGTGCGGGTCAGGTGAATTGGCCATGCTAAATTGCCCGTAGTGTTAGGTAAGGGGTAAATGTAGGGGTATGGGTGGGTTGCGCTTCGACGGGTCGGTGTGGACTTGTTGGGCCGAAGGGCCTGTTTCCACACTGTAAAGTAACCTAATCTAATCTAATCTAAAATGTATGAAGAAGACAGCCCAGACCCAAACTTTTTCTTATTTTAAAGGCAGGGATTGCATTCCAGATGCGATTTGATTGGTCAAACTACTTGAAGTTAAGCAAAAAACAATTTATTCATGCACTGTGGTTAAAATATAGCAAAGGAAAGAAGAAATTGGAACACTTAATGCAATTAGAAAACATGATAGAATCATAGAATATTTAAGTGCTAAACAGTAACTGTTCCAATGCAGTAACATCTCAGAAACATACCCTTGGCAAAGGCAAATTAAGTAAAATAGATTGTCTCATGGGCAATTCTCTAGTCTAGAAGGAAAAATATCAAGAGAAAACTCAGAGCGTGTGTGTGTACCAGGGAGTGGTATACTGCAACTTCCACCCAGCTACCAGACACCAACAGCTGCTACTGAGAAAACTAAAACTAAAAATCCTGGTTGTGGGGGGGGGGGGGGGGGGGGGGGGGGGGGTTGACCTCACCCATTCAGGCTGTTTCTATTGTTTTAAATTTTAAAAAAAACAAGGATTCACAGGCTATTTACATTATTGGAATCAAATAGACAGCTCATCATCTTTGTCTTCAAACCTCTCTTCAAATGATAAAATACACCACTTAAAGTATTGTCAGACTATTAACATCAAATGTTGCTCAAAGTACCATATCACCAGCACTTAGCCGTCAGCTATCAACACTTTGACCTAACATTCAGAAATTTCAACTTTGCCTCACAAATGCACCAGTACAGCCAGTCTCACATCCACACTTAGATGCTACGACCTATCTCCAGCTAGCAGATTACTCAAATATATTGGAAGCCACTCAATGCCATTCTTCTGTCTCTCTTGAAGAACAATGTGCTGCATATATACTTAGAGCATCAGACAATTATTGAGGTTGGAGTATGATGGCATCAACTAAGTTCTCCTCATAGGGCCACTGTTACTGAATTCATTTCTCTTGATATTAGATTCCCTACTGTGTGAAAACAGGCCGTTCAGCCCAACAGGTCCACACCAACCCTCCGAACAGTAACCCCTAAATAATGCACCTAACACGGGAAATTTAGCATGGCTAATTCACCTAACCTGCACATCTTTGGACTGCGGGAGGAAACCGGAGCACCCGGATGAAACCCACGCAAATACGGGGAGAATGTGCAAACTCCACACAGACAGTCGCCCGAGGCTGGAATCAAACCTGGGACCCTGGTGCTGTGAGGGACCAGTGCTAACCATTGAGCCATTGTGCCGCCCAATGAGAACATTCAGTATACTACTCATTCATACCCCTTCTGAAATTCCACCTCATCTGCAACCTGCTCACTAGCAGGAACTGGATCCTCCGGAGGGAGGACAATATCACCCTCACCGTGTAATGTTACAAATGATGGGGGAAGGGACATGGGCACCAAGAGGTTGAATGCATTAGCAGACCTGAGAGTCTGTTGTTACTGTGAAGGAGCAGGGAGCAGTCCGAATACAACTGGCACAGAATTTCGCACAGTACTTGAAGGCCATCCATTCCAGCGTGGGGTAGGTGACCAACTCTCTCAGAACACCCATGGAATCAAACATGAGCAGCAGCTTCTGGTCAATCTCTCAACTTCTATTGTAGTACCAACAGGAGCCAATCAATGGAAAGAATCTGATAGGAGTCTCAGCAAGGTGAGCTATGGCAAAATCTACTGCAGAACTGGACAGGAAATCCAAGGTTGATATTAATATGGGAGCAACTCACTGTACGTATCAGACACATTACTTGCTACATAGTGAGTCGCCAGTTGAGTGGGATGGGGAGGTGGGGTGGGGGTGGAGTGTTATTGCTGATTCAGCTTCCTAACTTACCAAATGCACCCAACAAGTCAGACAGACATTGTGAATTCTCACCATGGAAATCGGAGACATCATGGACAGGATCAGGCCACATCTCCAGCCTGTTCACTTGCTGTCATCATGCTCATCACTCAGAGACTACCTGAATGCTCACTGCAACCTTGCCTTGCATTGCCTTTTTATACTTTGCCACTTCAGCCAGGGATATCAGCATCACAATACTGCTGTGTTTGTCATGCCATTTAGTATAGGCACAAAACGTAGAAGCTTGTCACACTGACCAACAGGCCTCAGATAAATCAAAGTGGATAGCCTACAGTCAGGGGATTCGATACAATACATCAAGGGCTGCCTCTGACAATAATTCAAAGGCTTGGACACACAGAGTCAGCTGCTTGGGGTGGTCAGAATCCTATCGCCCCCTCAGTAACTGCCTCATTAACAAAATGTTGGGCAATATACCATCCAACTTTCTCCCCTACTGTCTGCTGTTTCCCACCTAGAATGAGAGAGAGAGAGACAATTATTTAGAGAGATGAAGGTTGGTGGCACAGCTGTTACTGTTGGTGCAGCTGGGCAGGTATCTCAAGTGAGTGAGTAGGCAGTGCAGAGTTATAGTAGGATTGGGAGATTTAGCTGGGTGGGAGTGAGTGATGGAGGATGTTTGAGGCCATAGCGAGAGTGATAGAGCATGGGCCTTGGTGGAAGGGGTGTACGATGACAGAAATAGAGTGAGTACGTGGTGGCACTTTGCTTAGCAGATTGGAGAAGGTCATTGATCTTCTTCCTACAGTGCTAAGCATTCCTCCCACTGCATTGACCAGGGTGGCACACTCAGATCAGGCTGGCATGGTTTTATGTCATCATCTACATTACCGTCCTGGAGGAGAGGGGAACCTCCAGGTTCCTGCTCTGCAAAGTGAGGCATCAAAGTTCCTTTGCCTGCCATGTGCAATTCAAATGGGGAGCATAATGACCTTTTTCAGGAAGGTGTGAGTGTTGAAGAAACAAATTGGATTTGGGGACTGGTCATAATATTTTAGAGGACTAATTCAATTTATGTAACAATGTTTTAATAAATCATGTTGATAAGTCTCTCAGCATTTTTTAAAAATATATTTTTATTGAAAAAATAGATTTTTAAAAATTATTACAACAAATACAAAACAATACAATTCAAAGCAATACAAAGGAAAAACTCACAAAAGTAAAAGAAACCAACCCACCCTCATGTACAAATGTATAAATAAAAAAGAAAAATACATAACAAAAAACCCCAACTATTTAACTAAATAAATAAATTAATAACCAACAAATTAATAATAGTAATAACTCAACTCAACCAAGCAAGACACTCATATGATCACAGTTCCTCATCACTGGATATTGGAATCATAAAACACAATCATTACTGTTATATAAAAGCCCTTATTAGTGTGGCAGATAAATCTGTGTCCAGGTATTCCAAAAAGGGCTGCTGTGTTTTATAAAAATTCTCAGTTTTGTGATGTACCATACTTGAAAGAAAATTCAAGGTGATATGCTCCATAACAATCTTCCGCCAACTGGACAGGCTTGGGAGGAGGGGGTTTCGGATACCCAAGTTAGCAAGATATTCTTGCGCAGAAAGTGAGGATGTTGAAAAGTTTTTTTTCTTATGTGTGTCTGCAGGGAACACACTGGGCAGGCCAGGAAGAAGAGAGATTGGGTCCTTCTCCACCCTGACTTCCAAAATCCTCTCCATTGCACCCACCGCAGCACTCCAGTATGTTTGAAGCCTGCCACAGAACCAGAGACAGTAGGTAAGGGTGCCCATACCAACCTTGCACTTGGGACATGGTGAAGATGCCCAAGGTTTAAATTTTGACAAATGGTCTGGAGCCAAGTGGACCCTGTGGAGAATCTTCAACTGTAAAGCATGGGTCCTAATGCAAACCGATATCTTCCTAGCATTTTCCCAAATATCTTCCCCATGCTTCTGAGGAGACCTCAATGCCTAGCTCTCTCTCCCACACCCTGCAGAGTTGATCAAACTCATCTAAGGGAGCACCCCCCAATTGATTATTTCAAGTGCTGTCAGAAAGTGTACTCTTAGTGCTGAGCACCCTCCCCCCTCTGTCAGATTTGTAGGGATCAGTCAAAAGTGTAGTCTTTTTTTGAATAAAATCTCTAATTTAAATAAAAGAGGTCCCTGTTAGATAGCTCATATTTCCGTGCTAACTGATCAAAGGACATCATTGGATGTCCCTCAAAAAAATAGTCCATGCAAGACACACTCCTAGCTGCCCAATGTTTGAATCCTGAATCTATCATCCCCGTTTGAAAAGCTGGCATACCCACGATAGGCGTAAAAGAAGATGTTTTGCCAGTATTGCCTTTCCTCTGCTGAATTGCACTCCATGCTTTAACAATATTGGTAGCTACTGGGTTATGACAATATTCCTTAACTGCCCTCATTTTGTTCCTCCCCCCCCCGCCTCGTGTCCACTTAAATTGGAATCAAGATTCACCCTTAAGACCCAGCATCTTCATAAGACCACCCATATGCATGGCCTCTGATTTTATAACAGGCGAGGCACTAAAACTGTTTGATTTGACAAAAAAATTAGGACATTGTCTGCGTACAACAAAACCTTATGTAATTTTGACCCCACTCCTGAAGCTGATATATTGGGATCCCTATGAATGGCCTCTGCCAATGGTTCAATCACCAATGTAAAAAGCAATGGTGAAAGGGAAAATGTTAAAATTGTTTGATCATACCCCATTGGTAATGACTGCAGCGAGAGGGTCATTGGAGAGAACCTTTACCCATCTAATAAAGACTGCCCAAGCCAAACTGCTCCAGAGTATAGAAAAGGTATGGCCTCTCAGCTCGGTCAAATGCCTTCTCTGCCTCTAGAGAAATAACCAATCCCTGTATTGAATGTTGCTGACATGCTTGAATTACATTAAGCAGCCTCCTAACATAATTGGAGGATCTGCGGCTGTTTATGGAGCCCGTCTGGTCCTCTATAACGATAGAAGGAAACGCAGTCTCCAGCCTTAACGCAAGACTCTTAAATGTGGACTTTAAAATCGTCTCTAAGAGTGAAATGGGCCTGTACGAAGCACAGTCCTCTGGGAATAAGCGAAACATTGGCGTCTCTCAGAGATTGTTGGAGACAATGATGACTGTACGAGTCATTGAACATGTTGAGCATGAGGCCTGACAATATGCTTATAAATTCCTTATAAAATTCGTTGGGAAGTCCATCAGGACTGGGTGTCTTTCCACTCTGAAACTGCCTCACACCTCCTGCACTTCTTGCTTTGATAAGGTGGCATTGAGAAAAGACTCTAGTTCAGGGGATCATGCCCAGGAGCTCCAGGTCCTTGAAAAAAAACTCCATCTTGACCCGGCCCTCCTCACAACCCTCAGACTGGTATAACTTGGAGTAAAATCTCTGGAATGCCACATTAATCTTTTTAGAGTCATGTTAGGTTCCCAGACCCTTCCCTAATCGCCGTAATGGCTTGAGGGGCACTCCTTTTCCTGTCAAGATATGCTAAGGATTTGCCTGGCCTGTCACCATGCTTATATAACCTTTGCTTTGCAAAAGTAAGCTCCTTTTTTGCTGTCTGTGTGAGCATGGAATTCAATGTAGACTGCAATACCGTAATCCTCTGTAGCTTGACCAATGAGGGCCTATCAAACTAAGCCTTCTTTGCTGCCTTCAACCGTACTTCAAGGAGATGTTGCTGCTGACCCTACTGCTGCTTCCTACTGGAAGAGTAGGAAATAACTAACCCTCTGGCATAGGCTTTGGCAGTTTCCCAAAGCACAGACGGGCTACTAGCCAAGCCTAAGTTAATGTCTAGGAACACTCTAAATTCCCTAGAGAAGTACTCCACAAACTTATTATCCTAGAGGATAAAGGGATCCATTCGCCAATGCCTTGAACCCACTGTAACATCCTTAATCTTGGCTAACAGGTACACTGGAGCGTGATCAGAGATGGTAATATTACCAATTGTACAAGATACCACCAAATCCAGAGTTATCATGGGGGTCAGAAAAAAAATTAATCCTGGTATGAAATCTGTGTGGTTAGAAAAAAAATGTAAAATCCCTGCCTGCAGGGCCGAGATGCCTCCAGACATCCAATCAACCCTAACGCTACATACAGATCCACTAATTGTTTAGTTTGTACAGAGGCTATTGGGGGGCCTTTGGGCAACCCTGTCTACCGTGGGATCCATAACATAGTTAAAATCTCCCCCATACAGATATGTCAGCACTAGAGACTGATAAATTCAGAGATCGCGTCTACCAAAAACTTGAGGGGATGGGCCAGAGAGCAATAAACATTTAAAACACCAAGTTCTTCCCCGTTTATCAGGGCTTTGAGAATTACCAACCTTTCACACACTCTAGTAATTTAAATGGGAGATTGCTCCTATCCAATATAGCCACTCCCCTACTTCTGGTGTTAAAAGATGAAAAGTAAATCTGATCAAAGCCATTCTGTCATAGTTTCAAATGCTCCCTATCATCCAAGTGTGTTTCCCATAACAAAATAATATCCACCTTCTCCTTTCTAAGACTCAAAAGTACCTTCTTTGTTTTAATTGGTGAGTGATATTCCAGGTACACCATTTAATCATCAGCCATAACCTTCTGTAGTAACATTTAAATTCCACAGAGGAGGAGCTCAAATTACAAATCCCCAAGTCTTAGTGTCACAAGATCCATCGAACATACAAACTACATAAACTAAAACCACTACATTTACCAAACCGACAAAGATATCAAAAAGATTATATACAACAGAAACCAAAAACAAACCAACATATAAAGCGCCAACAGTGCTAAATAGGGGAACTCATCCCCTGCCCAAAGGGAGCAACTACCCATCCCAAAACCTAATTTCCCATCCCACTGCCAAGATTACAGCCAGGACATTTAAATACCTGAACCAGGTATAAAGTGCCTGTATTTAGGCATCTAGCCATCCCAACCATTTTCCCTCTTCTGAGCTAGAGCTGCACAGCAAACAAAAGCAGCAAAGAAAGAAAATATACCATGAAACAGCAATGTGAACAAAGAAGTTTTTTAAAGAACAAAGGGGTAAACTTAACTTAGAAATTAAGTTACACATCTCAATCGCCGCAAAACATTGGTTTAAACCAGATTATTACCGATAAAAAAGAGGAAAAGAAAGCCCCAACTGGATTTCCTCTGTGTTCTAAAGAAAACTAAACAAAGAAATAGCCAAACAACACTATTACTTATACATATTATACTGTTCAGAATAAGTTAATTCGTCCACAAAGTCTCTTGCATTCTCCAAAGTGTCAAAGAGATGTACAGATCCATCTAAGGTGACTCGAAGCACCACTGAATACCTCAGGGAATACTGGATCCCAAGCTCCCTCAGTCTTCTCTTGACACCGTCATAGGATTTTCTTTCATGGATCACCACTGCTGAGAAGTCCTGGAAGAACATGATTTTACAGCCCTCATAAATTAGGGCCTTCAGATCTTTGCCCTGGATTCTGGAAGCTTCCACGATTCTCTCATCTCTATAATGATGAAACTGCACCAAGAGAGGACAAGGGTGTTGACCCAGACCTGATCGCCACACCGTTGTGCCTCTCAATCTTCAAGCCTCTCATTGCAGCCTCCTAGTTAAGGAATTTCGGCAACCAGTCCACAATAACTTCCACTGATCACTCCCCTTCCTTACCATCTGGCAGACCGACAATCCAAGTATTTTTTCTCCTGCCCTATTCTCATGATCATCCACTTGTTCATGCAAATTATGGACCTGCATCTCCAGAGCTTGGATCCTATTCTTGGAGGAACTGGTATCAGCTTCCACCACTGACTATGTTCAACCTCATCCGTCCTCTTCTCCAGGTATCCCAGCTGTTGTTCATGCTTCTGCAGCATGATAGAGATCGGGTCCAGCTTCTCCTCAATCTGCTTACACAACATCTCGAGACATCACAAGCTCGTTCACTAGGGCCTGGTAGGTATTCGAGTCCAAGGATCCTGCAGGCTGGGCCGCGGACCTGGCCTCGGATGCTCCTCCTCCCTTCCTCGGTATCGCTGAACGGCAAAAACTCAGTTAAGTTGATTTTTCACAGTTTCCTGGGACTACACGACTTTTCCAGAGTCCCAGGATATGGCAATGGTCTGGGTTGGGCGGTTTAGAAGTTTGTCCTGCTTGTGCTGTGGTGCAGAGCTCTGCAATGCAATCCTCCTAGATCGCTACCATCTTGGATCCTTCTCTTAACATTCTTTTAACTTTCTTTTTGTCTCTGTATCTGACCCAATGTATTTCTCAGGCCCCTCATTTATCACTAACTTTAGCTTTGTAACGTGAATTGAATTGATTTTCAGAAATATCTGTCTGTTTCTCCGTGAACCATTAGAGTACCCCTGGTCTACTTGAATATATCCTTCTATTGCTTCTCTTTTATAGTAGGTAGTGTTTCCATTCAGTGTATACAGACTACATTTCCATCTCATTGTTCTGCAATTTGTGCTTCCCCTTTGAATCAACTGTTTCATGCCTTTCTGCATTTTCATCTTCAAATTCATGTTATGACTGTACATTGCCTTATCAGAGAGGGTGCTAGATGAGGTTAGAATTAGGCACTGAATTGTCCTGGTTTGAAACATCCAGGAGATATAGAGTATGAAGGCAGGAAGAAACATGGTGTTATAAATCAGTCTGGGTGGACATCAACACCAAAATTAATCTTAGTAACAATACGGCAGTCCAACTAGTCCATTATGGATTGTTTAAGTGTGCTGTGTGCTTCAGAGGAGCAGTCACACAAGAGTACAAACATTCCTCCAACATGAGACTTTTATTTCTTAATAAATCTATGAATAAACTGTCATCCCTTATCAGAAGAATTTTATTTTATTCTCCAAGTAATGTCAGTCCCGAGGTGATGTTCAATTGCAAGAATGAAGGCTGTTCAAGTGCTTCAGTGCAATCAGCCAAGCTCCTCACAAATACTTGTTGATTCTTGCTAGAAACCTTCCATCAATAACACTGGGGAAAGGAATCTCTTGGGATCTTCCTAAATTGCTCCTTCTTTTGCCTATGTAAACAATCTCAGTAAATTAATTCACAGCATATAAAGTATCTGAGATGTCTGAATCCAGTTTAAGTCAATGCCCTCAAGAGGGTAAAGCAAAATCTTGCAAGGGAAGTCTAGCCATTGCTATCAGGCAGATAGCTGCCATCATGGGATGCCAAGGTATATGATCATGGGAACATGTACTGGAACAAAAATTAATTTTCATTGGTTACCCCACCCATCCAAACTCCTCTCTACAAGAGTAGGAAACTGCAGCCTCTTGCTTCCTAATTACTGATGCAGTTATTCTCTTAAAAGGAGGACTTAGATACGCAAGTTAACTGTGGGTTTCTTTCAACAACCTCAGTCTTAGACTAGCTGAACAGAATGCTGTCTGATACGCTGTCCTGGCTCAGTCCCACATTCGTTTAATATGTACAGAAAATAATCCACCTTTATACGCATACATTGTTTACTGTAGGAGAATGAAACATAAACAATGTTCTTCCACACTAAGTCTTTCGTTTATCCTGTCTACAGGAATATGTTTACACTCTAGTCTGCTGCCAAGGCTGATACACACCTTTAGGTATACAAGGGTCATTTCTGCTGGTGTGGCCACCTACGGTTTTCAGGGGTATAGTTAATTTGATAGTCTGGCACCTGTTGCAATCACTTTTTATAAAATCTTATTTAATTCCCAAAATAGTACAACAAGTAAAATAAGACTGAGAATCGTCCCAAAGTAAAAATTCTATCCGTGAAATTCAGCTCCTGGTCTTTCAGCAGGGAATGCTGTTTGACCTTCAAATTGAGCCAGCAACATTGGACACCTTTTGGATGAAGGTGTTAGCACCCATGCTGGGATTTTGTAATGTTGGTTTGATGCTGACACGACCATTTTACAGCTCAAAGCTCCGGTTAACACTTTCCATAACCTTAGCAGCAGGAAAGAGCATCCCACCGCACTAGTTAAAGGGATCTTCAGCTTCTTTCAGATTTGTTAACGAGTGGCACGGTGGCTCAGTGGTTAGCACTGCTGACTCACAGTGCCAGGAACCCAGGTTCGATTCCAGCCTTGGGCCACTGTGTGGAGTTCTCCCCGTGTCTGCGTGGGTTTCCTCCTACAGTCCAAAGATGTGCAGGTCAGGTTAATTGGCCATTCTAAATTGCCCATATAGTGTTAGGTGCATTAGTCAGCGGGGAATGGGTCTGGATGGGTTACTCTTTGGAGGGTTGGTGTGGACTTATTGGGCCGAAGGGTCTGTTTCCATACTGTAGGGAATCTAATCTGATACCTAAACACTTACAATATTTGGAGAAGTGGTCACCAGTTTCCAGAGTTATTTGAAGTAGTTGTGTGAATGAATTTGTCATGATTTTGATGATTCAATACAAACTATTTGCTCACAGTTTGTACCCATGTGGATGAGACCATAACAGGGAAATGAGCAGAGACAACAATGAAAGAGCAAGCTGCTACAGGGAGGAAGGAGAGGAATGGAGAAATGGGGCTGTATGATGTTCAATACAAAAGCAAAATACTGCAGATGCAGGAATCCGGAAATAAAAACAGAAAATACTTAGCTGGTCTGGCAATATCTGAGTAGAGAAACATGTTGACGATTGAAATTTTGTTCCTTTCTTCGTGACAAGCCAGAAAGTGAGGAGGAGGAGTGGGGAGGAGGGTGTACCTTTCTTCAGTGCTCTGTGGGCAACAGCAGCTGGATGAGGGCCACATCATGGAAGGAAGCTGCCCTCCCAACCAAGTACTGTAAGTGGAATTTGGCAGGAATGAGCTAGTCATGTAGGTTCCAGCAAGACAGGGATGCATTGGTGAAGGCAGGGAGTAACATTGCTAGATTAAATTCCATACAGTGTGGAAACAGGCCCTTCGGCCCAACAAGTCTACACCGACCCTCTGAAGAGTAACCCACCCAGAACCACTCACCTTCTCCCTACTAATGCAACTATTAGTATGGGCAATTTAGCCTGGCCAATTCATCTGACCCACACATCTTTGGACTATGGGAGGAAACCGGAGCACCTAGAGGAAACCCACGCAGACACAGGGAGAATAGGATGGCACGGTGGCTCAGTGATTAGCACTGCTGCCTCACAGCACCAGAGTTCAATTCTCCCCCCAGGCAACTGTGTGTGAAGTTTGCACATTCTCCCCGTGTCTGCGTGGGTTTCCTCCGGGTGCTCCGGTTTCCTCCCACAGTCCAAAGATGCGCAGGTCAGGTGAATTGGCCATGGTAAATTGCCCAAAGTGTTCAGTGCATTAGTCAGAGTTGCTCTTTGGAGGGCCGGTATGGACTTGTTGGGCTGAAGGGCCTGTTTCCACACTGTCGGGAATCTAATCTAAATCTAATCTAATCCACGCAGACACTTGCCTGAGGCTGGAATCAAACCCGAGTCCTGCCGTTGCGAGGCAGCAGTACTAACCACTGAGCCACTGTACTGTAAGAACCATTGGCATAAGCGAGTGCGGCTCCCTCAGTTCAGCAAATAGGTGGCCCCACTACGATTGACTGCAAGGCTATGTGGCAGCATTCCCTTATGCAAGGCCCATTCACCACTGTAGCAATGCCAATGGCCGATAAAAGGGTCTTAATAGGAATTGATTGGTTCAATTGGCTCCTGGGAGGGAGGGTAACATACATGGTGGTGGGAAGATGACAGACATTTTGCCACCCAACTTCCCTCACCATTTTATGGATCTTCCAGCCAGTTCCTAGTGGGCTGATAAATCCTGGCCCAATGTTTCAGGTTGATGGCCTATTGTCAGACCTTTCAAGGGCCAATTCTCCTTAGTCATGGAGTCAGACAGCACAGAAATAGACCTTTCAGTCCAACTCATCCATACCGACTAGATGTCCTTAATTAATCTAGTCCAATTTGCCTACATTTGGCCCAAATCCCCCTCAACCCTTCCTATTCATATACCCATCCAGATATCTTCTTGAACCTCAGATATAACCAGTGTGTCACATGTTGCTACTTTACTAAGGATGTCCTTACAGAAATATGCCCATTTCTACAATCCTA
Organism: Hemiscyllium ocellatum; assembly: GCF_020745735.1. Classification (NCBI taxonomy): domain Eukaryota; kingdom Metazoa; phylum Chordata; class Chondrichthyes; order Orectolobiformes; family Hemiscylliidae; genus Hemiscyllium; species Hemiscyllium ocellatum. The sequence goes on along the minus strand of NC_083412.1, from coordinate 42,861,482 downwards.
ACTGCAATGTCAGAGCAGAGTGAGGATGACATTGCCAGTGGCTGTGAAAGCAACCATGGCAATGAATGTTTAAGTGTTTGTCTCCTTCTAGATATTTACAACGTCTCACAATTTGCCATTCATTTTACTAGGTAAAACCATTGAGGTTCTGTATTCTAAGAGAGCGGAGTATATTTCTTCTCTTCCCAGAGAGTAACAGTAGCAACGAGCACATAGCTTCACAATGGTTGCTGGCTTCACCAATGGTGCTGTGTGACATTAACTGTCTTCATGTCATTTTGGGAATGTCACATGGTAACTCTGACATGTACCAAAACTCAAAGGATTCTAGCTGGTTTGTACATCAGCAAGGGCAAGGGATTCTTGCCTTATGGTGGCATTGTTCCCTAATCTTGACCAGAAGGGTGCAGTTCAAGTCTCACTTGCCCCCATGTGTGTTACAGCATGTCTGCATAAAAGTTGATTAAGAATAATTTATCGTGCAAGTGATTACCCAGTAGCTTTATAGCACTCAGGGAAGATGCTGGAGTAGTAACAATGTCACTGAACAGAAATTCTGCTTTCTCTCAACTGGTGCTGCCAGACCTGCTGAGTTTCACCAGCTATTTCTGTTTTTGTCTCAGATTTCCAGTATTCACAGTTCTTCGCTATTTATTTTTTCAATAATACAAAGAGTTAATGCTTGGGGGACTCAAGTTCAAACCTCAGTTTGGTGATCAGTGAAACTTAAATTCACTTAGAGTCATACAACTGTACAGCACAGAAACTCATCCATGCCGACAAGATATTCCAAATCAATTGAGTCCCATCTGCCAGCATTTGGCTCATATCCCTCTAAACCTTTCCTATTCATATACCCATCCAAATGTCTTTTCAATGTTGTAATTGTACCAGCTTCCACCACTTCCTCTGGCAGCTCATGTACACATGCACTACCCTCTGTGTTAATAAAGTTGCCCCTTCGTTCCCTTTTAAATCTTTCCCCTCTCACCTTAAACCTATGCCCTCCAATCTTTGGGTCCTCCACCCCAGGAAAAAAATCCTTGGCTATTCACCCTATCCATACCCCTCTTGATTTTATAAACCTCTATAAAGGTCATCCCTCAGCCTCCGGTGCTCCAGGGAAAACAGCCTCAGCCTCTTCTGATAGCTTAAATCCTCCATCCCTGGCAACACCCTTCTAAATCTTTTCTGAACTCTCTCAAGATTCACAACATCCTTCCTATAGCAAGGAGGCCAGAATTGTATGCAGTATTCCAAAGTGGCCTAACCAATATCCTATACAGCCCCAACATGACTTCCCAACTCCTGTACACAATGCACTGACCAATAAAGGGAAGCATACCAAATGTCTTCTTCCCTATCCTGTCCACCTGTGACTCCACTTTCAAGGAGCTATGAACCTGCACTCTAAGGTCTCATTGTTCAGCAACACTCCCCAGGATCTTCGCATTAATTGTATAAGTCCTATCCTGATTTGCCTTTCCAAAATGCAGTACCTCACATTTAATCTAAATTAAACTCCATCTGCTGCTCCTCAGCCTATCGGCTCATCCGATCAAGGCCATGTTGTGCTCGGAGGTAACCTTCTTCGCTGTTCACTATACATCCAAATTTGGTATCATCTGCAAACTTAGTAACTATACCTCCTATATTCACATCCAAATCATTTATATAAATGATGAAAAGCAGGGGACCCAGTACCAATCCTTATGGCACACTGCTGGTCACAGGCCTCCAGTTCGAAAAGCAACCCCCCACCACCACCTTCTGTCTTCTACCTTCGAGCAATTCTGCATCCAAATGGCTAGTTCTGCATATATTCCATGTGAACCTACCTTACCAACCAGTCTGCCATGAGGAACCTTGTCGAATGCTTTTGTGAAGTCCATCGAGATCATGTGCACCCTTTGTCTTTATCAGTCCTCCTTGTTACTTCTTCAAAAACCTCAATCATATTAGTGAGACACAATTTCCCATACACAAAGCCATATTGACTATCCATAATCAGTCCTTGCCTTTACAAATACATGTAAATTCTGTCCCTCAGGATCCCCTTTAACAAGTTGCCCAACACGGATGTCAGGCTCACTGGTCTGTAGTTCTCTGGCTTTTGCTTACCACTCAATTTTTAAAAATCTGGAATTCAAAGCTAGTCTCAGTCATGGATTGTTGCAAAAATCCATTTGGTTCACAAATGCTTTTTAGTGAAGGAAATCTGCCATCTTTACCTGGTCAGGCTTGTATGTGACTCCAGACCCACAGCAATGTAGTTGACTCTTAATTGGCCGTGAAATGGCCTAGAGAGCCACTGAGTTTAAGAGCAATTATAGATTGTTAACAAGTGCTAGCCTTGCCAGAGAGCCCGCCTTCCTAGAAGGAGTATAGAAAAATTTAGTTATGATGCCTTCATTCTAAGACATTTTGCTGGGCCATGAGAAGAAACCAGAAGGTGGCCATAGCTTGACAAGAATTACCTGTGAAGTTGTGGCTCATGAATTTGTACAGAGCCCACGTGCACATGAACAACATGTGCCGGTGCTACCACATGAAAGGTAACTGAGCACACAATTGGGGGGTTTAGAGTACCCTCCCGCTGCCTGGAAAAGCACTGACCTGTGTGACTGTCAAGATCTGTGGTGGTATGCTGCATGCTGCACATCTTCACCACCTTGATCAGTTGAGGAGGAAGGAGGTGGAGAAGATGGAGGAAAGAGAGAGAGAGTGAGAGTGAGAGTGAGAGTGAGAGTGAGAGTGAGAGTGAGAGATGAAAGAAGAAGGAAGGCAGCAAACAGTATATCCTCCCTGTGCAGGTATCAACTCAATCAATTACCATAGCAGTAACTACAACCCCAATTCCTCATTCACCAGCAGTTCCACACTTAACCTTCCATTTGCTACTCACTGTCATAATATTTATGTGACCGCAATGCTAAAATAAACAAATAATATTGAGATGTAAGGTGTGTGATTTGTATATCACATTATTTGTTTTGAACTTGAATTTTTGAATTTGAACCAGTGACATATGGGTTTACTGTGTATCTGAAAGGATTTGATGATGATTAATTATAAGCATTTCTATAGCCATGGTGATGTCTTTTAAAAACAATCTGAAAGATATAATTTTGGAGGCTAAAGTGAACTTGTGAATGTTTAGAAGTGAACAACATAAACAAACAGTATTGTGCATTAAGAATTCAGATAGAAGATTCTGGAATTTTTGTGGGGCTTAGGTGAAACACCCATAGCTCAGAAAGAAACTGTCTTTTTTATTTTCAGTTTGGGTAGTTCTGTTGTATACTTGGATAAAGTTTGATCAGTAAAGCAATTGCTGAGAAAGGGATAATATAGTTTTAACTATTCTAAATTGTATTACCTTAGTGTAGGAGTTTCGTTTAAAAGTTTCAGATCAGAAGCGTTTGGTTCTGGAGCTGACAAAGTCTCGGTTACATGACAAATTAAGATTGGGCTATCAGTTTCTCCCCATGGGGAATTAAAACCACAGGTAAGTCAAGTCCTATATGAGATAAAGAAGGGCATTTACTTTACTTTTGGAATACTGTAAAGAAATACTGTTGGGATTAATAGGACTATATTTTTATCATGAATTCTGAAATATTTCAACATTTGCTAGATGGAGGTGATGGCCTCCTGATATTGTCACAAGACTATTAACCCAGAGATCCAGGTAATATTCTTGGGACCTAGATTTGAACCATGCACGGATGACAGTGAAATTTGAATTCAATAAGTATCTGCAATTAAGAGTCTAATGATGACCATTATTGGAAAAATTTGACCTTTAAGGAAAGAAACAGCTGTCTTTACCTGGTCTGGCCTATACATGCCTCCAGACTCTTAAATGATACCTGGGCAATTAGAGGTGGGCAATAAATGTTGATCACTCAATGATGACCACATTCAATATTTTTTTTAAATAATGTACATAGTTTGAATTTTTTCTATATTAATCTATTTTTCATAATAAACATCTTTTACTGTTAAATGCAAACCTGCATCACTGCATGCTTATATTTCAGTGAGAGATCACTTCATCAAAACCAAAACAAATGATCTATAAAGACAGTTTTCAGTCTGGGATCTGATTTGTCCAGAAATACATATTCCAAACTAAATTCAGAAATTGAACAAGTCATCACCCTTCCACAGTCGCTTTGTGCATACCTTGTGGATGTTTTTCCCTGCACTAGTGATCCTTTACAGAACTACCCCACTTGGCTGCCCTACATTTCGGAGAAGCCTGCTCATTTTCAGTGGATGAGATGTTGCAATCCTAGTTTTGGACTCCTCTACCTTGGCATGGGAAACATTAGTGTGAGCTGGCTCATTGAATGATAATAGCAGGAGCACTGGTAGATTGACAGAAGTAGGAGGATGAATCCTGAGAGAGAACCATTTCATGCACCATGGAATCACTGCCACCCTCCAGGATCAATGCTTCAGCAATTCTAGAAATCTGCTTGAGAACAAATTGTTGGAGTGCTGGGACAAGCTCCTTTGCACAAAAGAATCCATAACCATGGTGCCAGCCATCTGTGCTCCCTACTAACCTTGTACTTTGCCAGTCTGTACTTCCAATGCAGCAACCAGACATTATCTGGCTTCTGTTTGTGCTGCAAAGGTTGCTGAGACATCAACCATCATGGATCTGTAAGTTGCTAAATGAACGAGTGCCAGACTTCTTCGAGTTTCTTGATAGTGACAATACGCTTTCTGGCACGTCTGCTAATGCACAAAGCATTTCGGTGTACATTTCTAACAGTCCTCTTCTGTCGGCCACCCCATATACATTCTCATCTGAGTCTTCTTCAGTCGATCTCATCGTGACCCCAACTTGCAGTGAGGTGTAACTAATGATACCTTAGCCCCTGACCCAGCTGCAGATTACTCTCACCACACACAGTCCAGCTGCTAAGCTATCCACTAAAATGCACAGTTTCAAAATCTAAGATGGTCCAAGGAAATGAGAGCAAGTGATGGAAGATCTTCATCATGACATTCTTCCTGCTGTTTTACCACTGCCTGGTCAGGTTGCAGTTCTTGAAAACCTGAAAGGAGAAAGGTATAAGGGTAGGGTTGGGTGAAGAGAGTGGTGAGAAACCACATAGTATATGCTCACACAATTTAATCCTTGTGAACCAGAGGAGATTGTAAACTGAATGGAAGTGGGACATGACAACACAGTCATCTTCTGTGGCTTTTGTTTTACCACTGCCCAAGGTCTCATTCATAGCTGTTACATTGATTTTGACCACCGTTTTCTCCGCAGGGACGGGGCACGCAACTGTGCCTGTCTGTTGCCAGTTAGACCTAGTCGACTCTGGATGTGCTTTACTGTCCTGCAAGTGAAAGGGACTTGTGACAATGAGTATAGCTCCATGAATTTGGGTGATGCAATTTGCATGTGTGAATTGTACCAAATGAGAGATGTCCATGCAAGGCTTGTAAAAGTCTCAGTGTGATGAGATACATGAATGTCAGGTATAATTATGATTATTAGAGTTTATTGATATGTCTGTAATGTTAGTAGAGGTATTGTGCATCAAGCAGTGTGCCAGGCCAGTTGTGCAGTGGATGGGATGTGGCATTTGAAGATTTGCTAGTCTTGAATATACTTGTGAGGTATTAAATGTTTTGAGATATTGCATCCAGATACTAAGGGATGAACTCCTCGACATTGGTCTCCACAGCTAACTGACCACATTCCTTTTGAGAAGTTTGTCTGAAAAATCTTCTGAGGCCCTGAGGTAGAAGACATCCCTCCTGTTCTCCATTTCCTGCACCAAAGTTTGCAGTATCAGAAAATCTTGAAGTCCACATTCTGCCATGTTGTACCATTCTTGTCTTTTCCAGGTCACTATCAGTTGTGGCATGATTTCCAGCATCTGCCAAAACCTCAATGCATGATTCCTTTAATGCAGACTAGTTTGAACTTGTATGCATTTCTCGTAGTTTTGCACATCCTTATCAGGCACATAGCCACATTTAAATAATTGGGCAACCTGAAGTTGTGCATAGGATATAGGTTAAACCTGCGCCATGATTCTAACCTCTGTTTTAGGGCTTTACTGAATTTTTGCATCTCTGAGTTGTAATCATTTGGTTACAGGTGACAGAATTGTAATGGTTATAAAATTAGACAATCACATTTTGACTTTCATTACCTAGTTTTTATAACATGGATTTCTCAGTTCTTAAAGCAAAGACAACTGACTTAAGATGGTCACAGTGATTACCTGAGCACCAGTTGAGCCAGCTCATAAAACCATCAATAAAGAAGATCTGGCCTTAACTGAAATGAAGCTATCCTCAACATGACTGAACTAATCACTTAAAAATATGTCTCCTGTGTGATTTGCATCTTTCTGGAATTTTACTCCAATACAATAGAAGTTACCAATAGAGTATCCAGCTTGACACCGAATGCACAAATGAACTGTATTTCATGATTTCGCTCCTGGGCAGGCCAGACAGGAGAAAGATGGATTCATAACAGCTGAACTGAAAATCTTGCTTTCTCTTTCTCTCTATTTACATTCTCTCTTTCCATCTCTCCCTCTCCTACTTCCTGTGTTTTTCAGTCTTGCAAAAAGATAAAACAAATTGGAGAAACATCTATTCACTGAGAACTGAATGATACAACCTAATTTCACCACTGCTGAGGAGAAATGTAAATCAATTAAATAACCATATACTCAGGTTAAATAGAAACCTCAGAAGCTCTAAAGACTTTTTAAAGGTACATATTCTTGATGCTCGTTTTTACAATAAACACCCTTCCCTCTATTAAACTTCATATCTGTGCACAATTTTAGTATTTTCAGGTTCATTAAGTAATTAAATTTTGTTTTCTTTCATTTAAGAAAAAACTGAGATGTGACTTTATGGTTTTGAACTGGCAAATAGATTTTCAGTCAAGTAAAATATAGTTACTTGCTGAAAAAAAGTACAAACCTTTGGTTTCGCTAACCAAGGAAGCTGAAAAGAGGGGCATTGATTCATTCCTCCTCACCAAATTATAACATTGATCATTCCAATTTATTACTCTAGATCCATAGATACTTTTTCTTGTCTTAGAGAACTCCCACAATTTTGTTTAATCATCAAAGATCAAACAAAAAAATGAATTCTGCCATTTGTTATACCTGCTTCTTTATGTTACAAATGACTAATTTTGTGTCTGATTCGTTGGCTTCTTAATAATGTAAGCTTGCATAAATGACTGAATGCTTACAGCTGATTTTTATAAACACTTTGAATCTGCTGACAGGATTTTTAATCCATATGACACCATTTCAATTTTGCACGAGAACTGGAGATCAGGGTAACATTGACCTATTACATATTTGTTGTGCATTTCCCTAAAATACAATAGCTACAGCAATTTATAATGTTAGCTTCAAAGGAGCATTAATTACAGAAGTGGTTAAGGGAAACACTGATTATATTGCAAACGTTTGGATTTTTTAAATCTCTAAGCATCCCGTTGTAGGTCATGTTTTTTTTCTTTCACAGTTATGTATTAATGTAGGAGCAGCTGTGAATGCTCCCAGAATAATTGGCATGAAAACAATGAAGCTGTCTAATTCACTGGGCACAGTGAACACACAATAAGAGGCACAGCAAACAGAAGCACTGTTTCAAACCTACACAGAGGATCCAGTATTGTTGATCCTTTACTCCGATTAACCTATTTGCCATCTTGGTATTTAACTGCCATATATACGTATCACTGATATCTATTATTTGACTTACCGTACGAGGCTGAGGGCAGGTATGTTCTATTTCCTCCATAGTCTTTGATGGAAGCTTATAACAGGAGGATTTTGGGATACCTTCTAGTGACTCAGCATCAAATTTAAGAACTGGCATGACCGAGGAAAAGCTGCTGTCTCCACGATCTAATTTCACCGATCACTTTGTTGTCCGTCAGTTCCTTTCTTCCCGTGCTGTTTCAGTTTTAGTTCTCACACCCCCAGGGAAACGTGAACATTATTCTCTCATAGAAGCTGCAAGGCAGGGCCTTCAGCTGTCGCTATAACAACCATTCAGTAGGTTTGTTACTACCTCACTAAGCACAATGATTTACATATTGTGCACTGGTTGGCTGTTCTCACCATGGGATGAGAGTAAATACAAAGCACATAATTCTGGTGCTGTGCTGGTGACAATGACGACTCCAGCCCTGGGCCAAGAAGTTGGCAAGGGTGGGGTGGCAGGGAGGGAGGGAGTCAAAATACAATTGCACAGAAGCCGACTTCAAATTCCTGTACCAAATCAGAAAATTGAGAACAGCAAGTAAAGTGGAAATAACAAATACAGTGTCTTCCACCGTGAGTGTCAGGATTGTCACACAGTGGCTGTACTGCGCTGAATCAAATGTTTGAATCTTTAATAGTCGTCGTAGCTGCAGACAACAGTTGTCTTAACAATATTAGCTGATTTTATTAAAGAAAATAAACTTACTGGGCATTGTCTTGCAGGAGCAGCAAAGGTGTCGGCAGCAGGACCCAGGTGAATGACTCTTTCACTCATAGACAGAACTGTGTGATCACACAGTGGCCAAATGAGCAAGGTTGAGAAGTGAGGCAAATTATGTGGCAGGGGCAAGAGGACATCATCGCCCCACCATTACCTCATGGGCTCAAAGATCTGGGTGCTATATTTAAAGAGGAACTGGACAGATATTTGTTCCGTACATGCCAAAAACCTAACTTGGGATTCAGACTGCCTCAGAGAAGACAAGTGGCCCCACAATTCAGCAATGTGGCATTGCAGGTTCGCCTGCAGGCCACCTGGAAAGGAAAGAGATCCTGTTTCCCAGGAAAGGCAGCATGCAACCCTTCTGTCAAACCAAGGCAGCCTTGACTCAGCTAGCTGCATTGGGGCCCACACAAGGATCAGACATGAATGATCAACAACACTCCACAAGAATAACTAGCAGTCATAAATGACACTCATGACAACATTAGATGGCAAAAGCATTAAGGTGCATAGGGATGACAGATAGGAGGATAATAAGCAGACCTCATCAGCATAAGGAAATGTGTGGCAGTCACTTTACAGCTGTGAATGTTCAATCAGTTGCAGGATAGTGTGGTTGGTAAGCATTTACTGGGGAGAGCTCATTAGTATGCATGCCCAAACTACTCACGCAACATCAGGGTGATGCTCAATCCTTCTGTATGTTTACAAGAGAAAGTCAGTTCCAATAAACAGGACCACAGTACGATTAGATTCTGTACAGTATGGAAACAGGGCCAAAGAGGGTCATACCCAGACCAGTTCCCTACTTACTTCTAATGCACCTATCACTATGGGCAATTTACCTGAATTGCACATCTTTGGACTGTGGGAGGAAATTGGAGCATCCGGAGGAAACCCACACAGACACAGGGAGAACGTGCAAACTCCACGCAGACAGTTGCCCGAGGCTGGAATTGAACCCAGGCCCCTAGCACTGTGAGGCAGCAGTGCTAACCACTGAGCCAATGGAACTTGTAGATAATTCTGTTCCAATGCATTTTCTATCCTTATACTACTCAATGTGAGAGGTTGCAGGTTTGGAAGGTGCTGTTGTTGGAGCGTGGGTAAGTTATTGCAATGAATTTTGCAGTTGGTGTGAGGGAGTGAATGCTGAAGGTGATAGATGGGATGCTATTCAAGAGGACTGATTTATCCTCGATGGTATGGAGCTCCTTCAGTTTGATGGAGCTACATGCTTCCAGGCAAGTGAAGGCTGTTACATATCACTCTTAACTTGTGTCTGTAGCTGATGGACAATCTTTGGGGTTCACTTAATCTTTAGATTTGAGTTACTCGCTACAGAATTCCAAACTTGCTAGTGGGTGTAGGGAATGCTTGATGATGAGAGAAATTGAGGTTTTGGTTAAGAGAAAGAAGGAAGCATATGTCAGGTATAGACAGGAGAGATCAAGAGAATCAATAGAAGAGTATAAAGGTAGGAGGAGAATACTTAGGAAGAAAATCAGGAGGGCAAAAAAGGGAGATGAGATAGCTTTGGCAGATAGGGTTAAGGAGAATCCAAAGGGTTTTATAAATACATTAAGGTGAAAAGGGTATCCACGGAGAGTGTAGGACCCCTCAAAGATCAGCAAGGCAGTCATTGTGTAGAGCCGCCAGAGATGAGGAAGATACTAAATGAGTATTTTGCATCAGTGTTTACTGTACAGAAGGTGTAGAATGGAAGATATAGAATGTGGGGAACTAGGTGGTGACATCTTGAAAAATGTTCATATTACAGAGGAGGACATGCTGGATGTCTTGAAACACATAGAAGTGCATAAGCCCCCAGCACTTGATCAGGTGTACCCTAAAACTCTGTGAGAAGTGATTTCTGGGAGCTTTGCTGAAATATTTGTATCATCAATAGTCACAGCTGAGGTGCCCGAAGACTGGAGGTTGGCTAATGTGGTGCCACTCTTTAAGAAAAGTTGTAAGGACAAGCCAGGGAACTATAGGCCAGTGAGCCTGATGTCAGTGGTGGCAAGTTGTTGGAGGAAATCCTGAGGGACAGGATGTACATGTACTTAGAAAGGCAAGGACTGATTAGGAATAATCAACATAGCTTTGTGCGTGGGAAATCATATCTCACAAACTTGATTGAGTTTTTTGAAGAAGTAACAAAGAAGATCAATGAGGACAGAACAGTCAACGTGATCTATATGTACTTCAGTAAGGTGTTCGACAAGGTTCCCCTTGGGAGACTGGTTAGCAAGGTTAAATCTCATGGAATACAGGGAGATCTGGCCATTTGGATATAGAACTGGCTCGAAGATAGAAGACAGAGGATGGTGGTGGAGGATTACTTTTCAGTCAGAAGGCCTGTGATCAGTGGAGTGCAACAGGGATCTGTGCTGGTTCTAGTGCTTTTTGACATTTATATACGTTATTGGATGTGAACATAGGAGGTTTAATTAGTAAGTTTGCAGATGACACCAAAACTGGAGGTGTAGTGGACAGTGAAGAAGGTTATCTCAGATTACAATAGGATCTTGATCAGATGGACCAATGGGCTGAGAAGTGGCAGATGGAGTTTACATTAGATAAATGCAAGGTGCTGCATTTTGGGAAAACAAATCAGACCAGAAAATGTACACTTGATGGTAAAGTCCTTGGAGTGATGCTGAACAAAGAGACCTTGGAGTGCAGGGTCATAGCTCCTTGTAAGTAGAGTTGCAGGTGGATAGGACAGTGAAGAAGGTGTTTGGTATGCTTTCTTTTACTGGTCAGAGTATTGAGTATTGGAGTTGGGAGGACATGTTGCAGTTGTACAGAACATTGGTTAGGTCACTGGAGGAATATTGCATGCAGTTGTGGTCATCTTCCTATCCGAAAGATGTTGTGATACCTGAAAGGGCTTAGAAAAAATTTTCAACAATGTTGCCAGGGTTGGAGGATTTGAGCTATAGGCTGACACTGAATAGGTTGGGACTGTTTTCTCTGGAAGGTCGGAGGCTGAGGGGTGTTCTTATAGAGGCTTATAAAATTGAGGGGCATGGATAGGATAAATAGACAAAGTCTTTTCCTTGGGTAGGCAAGTCCCGAACGATAGGGCATAGGTTTAGAGTGAGAGGGGAAAGATATAAAAGGGACATAATGGGCAACATTTTCACACAAAAGATGGTGCACATATGGAATGAGCTGTCAAAGGAAGTCGTGTAGGCATTTAAAAGGCATCTGGATGGGATATGAATAAGAGGGATTTAGAGGTATATGGGCCAAGTGCTGGCAAATGGGACTAGATTAGATTAGGATATCTGGTTGGCATGGACGAGTTGGACTGAAGGGCCTGTTTCCGTGCTGTACATCTCTATGACACTCTGACCTGCTCTTGTGCTCAACAGTGGGCAGGATAGTTTAGTTTCTCAGCAAGTGACTCCCAGGAAATTGATAATGGTAATGCCACTGAATTTTTCTTGTGGAAGATGGTCATTGCTTGGCAATTGTGCAGAACAATGTTTACTTGTCAATTGTCAGTCTAAGCCTGGCTATTGTCCAGGTCAAGCTGCTTATGGACAAAGGCTGCTTCAGTATCTGAGGAGTCTCAAATTGTGATTGGCCAATTAACATCTATGCTTCTGATTTTATGATGATAGGAAGATCAGAGACTCAGTCCAGTTGAACACACTGTGGCTACCAAATAAGTGCCTGAGTCTGCACTTTATCACTCTAGCCATTGTTGCTGTGCTGCAATGACTAGGTAAGTGAAGGATGAGACACTTTGACTTCCTTCCTGGAGCTCCTCCACTAAAGGACTCAGGGAGGTGTCATCAATCTAGGATCAGAACATCATCAAGGCACCGTGGAGAATTCATCCAAAGAAACATCAGTGGTTCCCAACCTCTCCAACTCTGCTTTGTCAGTGGCCCCATCCCATCCAATAAGTCAGGCAGGAGTGGGTGTAACTTCAACAATGCAGGAGATCCTGAGCAGGTTGGAGCCCTATAGGCCTGAGACCATCAGAAAATGGTTACCAGGTATCTCAGGGAACAGAGCATAGCAGGCAGCAGGTTGCCTCCACATCAGCTGTGCATCTTGGAGCTACACTTAGGTATAGTTGTAGAGAAAGAAAGATTACGAATTTGTAAAGACACAAATGATTCAACATTGTACAGAAGAAAAAAAATTGTAAGTACGTGTTTAGTTCCACTTAAAGTACACCAGTTGTATATCATGATTATATGCGCTCAATGCACAATAATGGCTACAATATTTCTGGACTCTCATTCTGGAGAGTATTTAGGCTTGAGCTATCTAGACACATTTCTAGTTGTCCTACTGTCTGCTTGACTGTTGTCTTTCTTGAGACATATGACCTGATACCTCTCCAAGAACACCTTGTGGGAACCACACTGGTGTTATTAGCTAGATCTTCTGTCACGAATGAACCATGATTGTAGTTGATGAGGTGGAGCAAATATTTGTGGAAATAATTTACACACACCTGAGGATATTTACTTTGTGACCACAGACCAAGTGCAGGTCCAGTCAGCGAAAAGCTTTTCCGTTAATGAAAACTGCTGGTTGAGCTCAGGGAAATCTATGCCACATGTGTACTGCCAATTAGCCCTTGTACTTGCAGCAAATTTGCAATAGCAGCAAATCTCACAGATCTGGCAGAATCCCCAGCTTCTGCCCTGCTCTTCCAATCACTGAACTGATGTGACTTGTCCAGCTCTTTCTCCAGTCAATGATAACCCTCAGGATATTGCAAGTGGGGATTCAGGACTCACTGTATGTCAAAGGAAATGGTTGGATTCTCTCTCGTGGGAGATGATTTGCCTGACAGTTTTGTGTTGAAAATTTATTAGCTGAAGCCTGAATGTTGTCCAGATCTGTTTGCATTTGAGTAAGAACTGCTTCAGAATCTGAGGAGTGGTAAAAACTGCTGAATCATTAGTGAATACTCCGACTTCTGACCATATGATGGCAGGAAGGTCATTGATGAAACAGCTGAAGATGATTGCACCTCGGACACTACCATGAGGAACTGCTGCAGTGATGACCTCGAACCGTGGTGATATAACCTCCAACAAGCATGTCAGGTATGACTCCAACCAGCAAAGAGTTTTCCCCTGGAAATCATTGACTTCAATTTTGCTGGGACTATTTGAAGCTATTCTCAGTCAAGTACAGTAACCTTCATTTTCCCTCTTGGTTATGGCTCTTTTGTCCATATTTATACCAAGGCTGTAATGGGTCAAGAGCTGAGCATGTCAGTAGAATCCAAACTGAGCATCTGTGAGCAAGTTTCAATTAGTAAATGCCACTTGGTAACATCTTCCAATACTTTGTTGATGATCAAAGGAGATGGATGCAGTCGTAATTGGCCAGTTGAATTTGCCTTGCCTTTTATATAAATGACAAACCTCAACAATTTTCCACATTGTTGGTTAGATACCAGTGTTGTCACTGCACTAGAACAACTTTGCAAGGGATACAGATAGTTCAGGAATACAGGTCTTCAGTCTTATTGCTGGAATATTATCAGGATCCACTGTGTTTGCAGTTCGCAGTGCCTCTGGCCCTTAATATCCTGTGAAGTGAATTAAACTGGTTGTAGACTATCATCTGTGATGCTGACGACCGAAGGAGGAGGCAGAGATGGATCTTTCACCCGGCACTTCTCATTGAAAGTATATGCAAATACTTCAATCTTGACTTTTCTGCTGATGTGCTGGCCTTTCCCAGTGTTGCTGATATATACACTTTTTAAACCACCTCCTCTTGTGAGTTGTTCAATTGTTCAACAACATTCATGACTGGATGTGGCAGGAATGCAGGGCTTAGATCTGATCCAGTGTACTTGGAGTCATTTAATCCTGTCGATTTGATGCTGTTTCCACTATTTGGCACACTAGTTCAGTGTTCAGCCTTCACCAGGTTGGCACTGTGTTTTTAGGTACATCTGATGCTGCTCCTGGAATACCCTCTTGCACTCTTCACTGAACTAGAATTGATCTCCTGGCCTGGTGGTAATTTTTAGAGGAGGAAAATGACTGACCATGAGGCTACAGATTGTGGTTGAACACAGTTCTCCTGCTGATGATACACAACAACGCATCATAGATGGCCAGTGTTTAAGTGCGAGATCTGTTCAAAATCTATCCTATTCATCACAGTGGTATTGTTAAATGACATGACAGTGGGCATACTTAGTGTGGATGTGATACTTTGTCACTTCAAAGATTGTTTAGTGGGCACTGTTACTAGCATGGACAGAGGCATTTACGGCAGGCAGATTAATGAGAATGAGATCAAGTATGTTTTCCCTCTTGTTAATTCCCTTTTGATTGACACAGACCCAGTCTAGCAGCCATGTCCTTCAGGACTCAACCAGCTCAATCAGCAGTGGTACTGCTGAGCCATTTTTATTATTGGACATTTAAATTTCTCATCCATTCTGTGCCTTTGCCATCCACCATCTGTCATTCGATATGGAAGAAGAGTGATTCATCACTTGGGACAACGGGGTGTGGGGAGGGGGAGGTGCACGATGTGGGGTGTACATGGTATTCAGCAAGAGATCCCCTTCACTCATGTTTAACCTGAGTTGACCTGGGGTATGGATCAATGATGAGGATTCCCGGGGCAACACCATCCTGATTATATACCACTGTGGGACAGGTCATACCTGGGGAATGTGATGGTGGTTTTTGGGAGATTGACTCTGTGTGAATGTCTATGTCAGGCTCTTGCTTCAGTAGTCTATGAGATACCATTACCAATTTTGGCATAATTCCCAGATGTTGGTAAGGGAGAATAAAGAGTTGGAAGGGCTGTGTTTGCCATTGTCATTTTGATGCCTTAATCAATACAAAGTGATCTGTTTAATTTCATTGCTTTGTTCAGACTGTAGTGATCAGATACCACTAAGTGGCTTGTCAGACTATTTCAGCATTGATCACATTGCTATGAATCTAGAGTCACATGTAGGCCAATCAACAATGGTTTCACAGCATCATTAAATCACATTTCTTTTTTAAAAACCTCAGGTTGTTATAAGTTGCATTCAAATTCCATCATCGACTATGATGGGATTCAAACCCATGTCACCAAAGCATTACCCTGAGGCTTTGGATTTTAATCCAGTGACATCACCACTCTATCACCTACTTCCCCTAATATGTGATGAAGAGAACTTCAGAAGGTGGAGGCTACTAAAGATTAGCCATTTGACCCTTTAAGCTGAGCACATTTGCAAATACGTTAGTCATGTCTTTTGCAGCCATGAATTAGATTCAGCCATCGTTGAGAATGGGAATGCTGATTTATGGAGTCTTTATTGGCAATTGTGCAGATTGATCAACTGCCCTGATGATAATGGAGAAGATGCTTTTCATGTCATTTTAAATTATGGCAGAATATAATTCTGCTGTAGCTGACTGCTGCACAGGTACACAGTTTTGAACTGCAAGTCCTGATCTTATTCTATTAGATTTATTGTTGTGGTTCTGTTCGCCGAGCAGGGAGTTTTTGTTGCAAACGTTTCGTCCCCTTTCTAGGTGACATCTTCAGTGCTTGGGAGCCTCCTGTGAAGCGCTTCTGTGCTGATTCCTCTGGCATTTACACTGGTTTGAATCTGCCGCTTCCGGTTGTCAGTTGCTGTCCGCTGCAGTGGCCAGTATATAGGGTCTAGGTCGTTGTGTCTGTTGATAGAATTCGTGGATGAGTGCCATGCTTCTAGGAATTCCCTGGCTGTTCTCTGTTTGGCCTGCCCTATAATAGTGGTGTTGTCCCAATCGAATTCATGTTGTTTGTCATCTGAGTGTATGGCTACTAGGGATAGCTGATCGTGTCATTTTGTGGCTAGTTGGTGTTCATGGATGCGGATCGTTAGCTGTCTTCCTGTTTGTCCTATGTAGTGTTTTGTGCAGTCCTTGCATGGGATTTTGTACACTACGTTGGTTTTGCTCCTGCTGGGTATCAGGTCCTTTGTCCTGGTGAGTTGTTGTCTGAGAGTGGCTGTTGGTTTGTTTGCTGTTATGAGTCCTAGTGGTCGCAGCAGTCTGGCTGTCAGTTCAGAAATGCTCCTGATGTATGGGAGTGTGGCCAGTCCTTTGGGTTGTGGCATGTCCTCATTTTGTTGTCTTTCCCTGAGGCATCTGTTGATGAAATTGCGGGGGTATCGGTTTTTGTTGAATACCTCGTATAGGTCTTCTTCTTCCTCTTTTTGTAGTTCAGGTGTGCTGCAGTGTGTTGTGGCCCTTTTGAATAATGTCCTGATGCAACTTTGTTTGTGTGTGTTGGGGTGGTTGCTTTCATAGTTCAGGACTTGGTCTGTGTGTGTGGCTTTTCTGTATACCTTCGTGGTGAATTCTCCGTTCGGTGTTCTTTGTACCATCACATCCAGGAATGGGAGCTGGTTGTCCTTTTCTTCCTCTCTCGTGAATCGGATTCCTGTGAGTGTGGCATTGATGATCCGGTATGTGTTCTCTATTTCTGTGTTTTTAATGATTACAAAGGTGTCGTCCACGTATCTGACCCATAGTTTGGGTTGTAATTGCGTTAAAACTGTTTTTTCTAACCTTTGCATTATTGCTTCTGCTATGAGTCCGGAGATCGGTGAGCCTATGGGTGTTCCGTTGATTTGTTCATATATCTGGTTGTTGGATGTGAAGTGTGTTGTGAGGCACAGGTCCAGTAGTTTAAGTATGCCATCTTTGTTAATAGGTTCAGCGTCCTGTTGTCTGTTATGTATGTCCAGCAGGTTGGATATTGTTTCTCTGGCTAGGGTTTTGTCAATAGAAGTGAACAGTGCCGTTACATCGAATGAGACCATGGTTTCTTCCTTATCTATGTGTATATTTCTAATGATGTCCAAAAATTCTTGTGTTGACTGTATAGAGTGTCTGGATCCGCTAATCAGGTGTTTCAGTTTAACTGAAACAGTTCAGCCAGGGAATTCCTAGAAGCATGGCACTCATCCACGAATTCTATCAACAGACACAACGACCTAGACCCTATATACAGGCCACTGCAGCGGACAGCAACTGACAACCGGAAGCGGCAGATTCAAACCAGTGTAAATGCCGGAGGAATCAGCACAGAAGCGCTTCACAGGAGGCTCCCAAGCACTGAAGATGTCACCTAGAAAGGGGACGAAACGTTTGCAACAAAAACTCCCTGCTCGGCGAAGAGAATCACAACAACGAGCACCCGAGCTACAAATCTTCTCACAAACTTTGAATTATTAGATTTATTATTGAGGGAAACAGACAGATGTTCCTCTGGTGGTAGTTGTAACTCCAGGATGGTATGTTGCAACTCTGGTGCCAAGATTAAGGAGGTCACAGAGCAGTTGCAGACCATTCTACTGGTGGTTGGTGATTGAGGTCCACCCTGGTAGACTTAATTATAAAGTTTCATGATCTGGTAACTCTGTATTATCTGAAAACTACTTATATGCACACAGAAGACAATTTCCAATATGCATACCACTGCTTGTTTGAGTTGATGAATAGAAAATATACAGTAATGGCCCAGGATGGCTCTTGCTTTGATTTTTCCTCACCTCCTTTCAAAGATCTCAACATCATCCCAGAGCAGCAAGATTGAAATCAGCGATTCAAAAATACAAGTGAGTGAACTTATATTATGTCACTTGTGTATTGCCAAGCAAAACTGCTCCGTAAATAACATATTGCATAAGCATTCACTCGGAAAGGTCACTGAGCGGTAATTCTAACTGTTTCTCTCCTCACAGATGCTGCCTAATCTTAATGTTTCCTGCATTTTCTCTTTCTAAATTTGATCATATTGAATATCTGGGCCATTACCTAACATGCCATGGAAATCGTCTACATTTTTTTTACCATCAATTTGTTTCTGGCCTCATTTTTTATTAACTGATACATCAAACTATGGCACTGTTCTAAATCTGGAAGCTACTAAATGGAGAATTATTTGAAGGTTTCTGATAATTCAATAAGAGAATGAACAGCCTGATAGTTTCATTTACACACAGTTTGATATGCGATTACTCATTTGCAGAAGTTAGGTTTTTGAAATTGTGTATGAGATTAATTTTGTGAAAATGTTGTATGAAGCTTAAAATTGCAACATTTCAGATCAAACTTGCAAATTGAGAAAATAATTGACAGGTCAGCATTTGCAAGGTAAATAATTTAGTTAAGAATTGAAATTGTGTAACCAAGCTGGAATGTGCAAATAGGATCATACTTAGTCTGCGCAGAGTTGAAGTAGACTATGTCGATATTGTCTAAAAAGCAATCACTGCATGTTAGACGATATTAAGAAAGCACATGCATGAAACAATTTGTTAATATTTTGCAAGCAAACATTGGCTCAGGGGCCACATGATCAGAAAACAAGCAGACTCTTCATTACCTGAAAGACCATTCTTGGCCATCAATAGTCTTTTTCCCTCCATTATCAGTATTTTCTTTTCATTAATAACCAAATTCTTGCTAAGAATCTGCAGCAGTGGAGCAGTAGTAATGTGAAGGAAATTGCAAGTTCATATGACTTTAGATAGAGAGTCTCAGTTGGCAATTTGGCCAAGGAGTAAATCAGAAACAATCCTGATCCTGTTCTCACTCAAAATTGTTATGAGGTCATTTTTTTAAAGTTACATTTTCTAATGTTTCTTTTCCTGGCTGAGATTAAATGCAGTGACCAGTTTTGAAGCAATAACTGCCATAGAAATGGATTAATGGAATCTCTCTGGAGTATACAAGTAAGTAGAGTACTTCAAGGGCTTTATCAAGCAGGAGAAGAGGTTAAAACAATGCTGCACTGAGGATGTCTCTCTCTTTCTTTGGAAATGATATGTCTAGCTTTGCAAAAGCAATCATCTCTAAGAGAAAGCCAACAACGCACCATGATATTTTAAAATATAGAAATCTGCTTTATACAACTGCATGCAGAACAGCTGGAATAATGGCAATGAGATTGAACTCACTGCATCGAGGCAAATCAAAGGACATCTAACCTTCTATTCCTTTGTTTAAACTTTCAAGGACTAAAAGAATCCTTGCAGCTGACCCCCTTACCCTGCCAATTGTATTTATGTGTGTACTGGCCCAGACAAATGTGTGTGGCTGTATGGATGATGTCGCATTACTTAGCCTGGGAAAAATGGTTTCAATGAATTTGTCTTGTTTGTTGTTTATGAGGAAACCTGTCTGAGTAAATCTTTTACAGCTTTACAATGTAAATTGTGGGATATTTATAAAATTTGACAAAGTATACCTTCTCTAATTTCTAACGCAAAAGTCTGCTACAATCAAATGAAGAATGGGAGAATTAGGTGAGTTGTTTCTGTTCACAACTGGTCACGACAAGGACCATATAAACACATTTTTCAGCAGTGGGAAACCTCTTTGAAATTTCTGAGAAATCCAGAGGTGTTACAGCGAATTGAAGCATATCAGTTGTTCACATGTTAATAATACAGGTAACAGGTTGAAGAACTGCTACATTGAGCAAGACACTGATATGTTTGATTTATTTTTGTCACTTTTTTCCCCTAAATATTAAACACAAAAGTCCATTTCACCAAAGATCTGTATTAATGATGGAATGCTTGCATGTAAGTTTGCATTTGTTAATGGTATGACAAATAAAAATATTGTAAAACTTAAAATTTTCTGGATTGTCCTGATTCCATGTTGAGGGTTGAGAGAAACTTTGTATGGAAGATTAAATGAGTTGGATATACTGTATGATGGAATAAGTTGTATATGGTCCACAACAATGAAGTTTATACGTTTTTATTTAAGACTGTATCTTTAATGCATGGCAAAATGAAGGGGGTCATGTGATTTATTCTGAAATCTGCCTTACAACAAGCCTGGCTGTTAAAGGCCTTTCACTACAAAGAAAGTGTAAGATGTTCACATTTGGAGAAAATGTCAACAACATCTGTGTTTACAGTGATTAAATCCAAAGTTCCAGGAAGATGTTAAGAACATCAGCGTCGCAAACAGTTATGGTTTAAGCCACTCATCAACTTTCAAGATAAATAAGACTTGTGGTGTCAAGAACAGATAATCAATATTTCTACCTGCTTGCAAGACACATGTAATTCACATTCCCTTAGAGACAGGCTTTGAGAGGGGAAAGATTTCCAAAATATCTCCAAAACTCAGTCAAAGTTCTGCTAGGATTTGGAACAGAGGAAGCAGCTAGAAGCTGACAGTCCCTCTGGGTGACTATCCAGGAATGCAGGTAGGAACGTACCCTTGAATTGAAAAGTCCAAATTCTTGAGGATTTGAAATGAGCTGGAAGATTTACCAAGCTTGTGCTAGAAGGAGAATTGACAGGTGGCACAGTAGCTCAATGGCACACCGCCAGGAACCTGGATTCAATTCCACCCTTGAGTGATTTTCTATGAAGTTTGCATGTTTTCTCTGTCTCTGTATGGGTCTCAATAATCCAAAGATGTGCGGGTTAGGGGCATTAGCATTGCTAAAATTGCTGATAGTGTCCAGGATGCTTGGGCTTAGGTGATGGGGAAAATGCAGGGTTACATGCAGGGAGGAGGTGAATCTGAGGGTCGGAGGGTCAGAGTGGACTTGTTGGGCCAAATGACCTGTTTTCAGACTGTTGGGATTCTATGGACAGGAAAATTCCTCCCAATGAAAGATAGTTTTGGGTTTAAAAATTAGCAGCTAAACATTGGGTAGGGCTACTTTTCAAATCTGCTACTTCAGACAGACTTGAACCCTGCGCTCGATTGAGGTTGATACAAATCTGCAAAATCTGAGCTGCTTGTTCAGCACTTTGATTGCAGCATACAACCCAACACTGTGCACTGCTGATAGCTACATGCTCAGAAACCATCGAACATGATTAAAAACATTCCATCTGCAGCCAACAGTGGAACTGGCACCAAAATTATTTCTGACAACCGATAAAAAATACCAATAGAGAAAAGCAAAGGCACCCAAACAGTTATGTGCGCTTCAGAGCAAAGCTTGTATACTATCTAGCAGACTGCTGCATAACTGTGCACCCACATGGCATAGCAGGAACGTCGATGGAGTTTGTCTGATATTGTGCTGGAGTCCAGGGATGGAAAAGAGGAGAGACATCATGTTCTGGTAAGAGGCCAAAACACCGCCGAGGCGTACTCTGCAAAATGAATTGGACAGGGTAGCACTGGGAGACCAATGAAAAGGTTGTGACCCAAGGGCCTGGCTGCAGTGCTGTCAAATTTCAGAGATCTTGCACCAGTGATCAAGATCAGTAAAGGCACCTCCTGCACACCAATCCATACCAACAAAGACATACACTGCTCAAAACACCATCACTCAGCCAGCAGTGATCACTGGTAGGCTGGACTCATGCCTATATAATGAAGGGTGAATTGGGTGAGAGTTGGTGTAACAAAAACAGAAATTGCTGGAAAATCTCAGCAGGTCTGGCAACATCGTTGGAGAGAAATCAGAGTTAATGCTTTCGGTCTATTGATCCTTATTTGGAAGGGAAGGGTCACTGGACCTGAAACATTGACTCTGAATTCTCTCCACAGATGCTGCCAGACCTGCTGTGATTTTCCAGCATCTTCTGCCTTTCTTTATGATTTCCAATATCTGCAGTTTGTTTTTTTCATTGAGTTGGAAAACAAGTAATCAGTTGGGTATGAGTTTGATTGAGTGTGGTGAACCGAAATAAAGCTCTCCTTAAAAGAATGGATTTGCACTCAGTTTAAATCCAGTTATCTTTTAGTGCATAATTGCAGAATGGCATGTTGTTTCCCTGATGCCAAGATCAAGAATGTCTCAGAGACGGTGCAGAATGTTCTCACGGGGGAGAGGGGCCAGCAAGAGGTCATTGTCCACATTGGAACCAATGATATATGAAGGGAAAAGGTTGAGATTCTGAAGGGAGATTACAGAGAGTTAGGCAGAAATTTAAAAAGGAAGCCATCAAGGGTAATAATATCTGGATTACTCCCAGTGCTACGAGCTAATGAGGGCAGGAATAGGAAGATAGAGCAGACGAATGCATGGCTGAGGAGCTGGTGTATGGGAGAAGGATTCACCTTTTTGGATCATTGGAATCTCTTTTGGGGTAGAAGTGACCTGTACGAGAAGGATGGATTGCACCTAAATTGGAAGGGGACTAATATACTGGCAGGGAAATTTGCTAGAACTGCTTGGGAGGATTTAAACTAGAAAGGGGGGGGGGGGGGGAAGGGGTGGGGTGGGGGGGAGGTGGGTGGGTGAGGGAGATAGTGAGGAAAAAGATTAATCTGAGACTGCTACAGTTGAGAACAGAAGTGAGTCAAACAGTCAGGGCAGGCAGGGACAAGGTAGGACTGATAAATTAAACTGTATTTGTTTTAATGCAAGAGGCCCAACAGGGAAGGCAGATGAACTCTTGGCATGGTTAGGAACATGGGACTGGGATATTATAGCAATCACAGAAATGTGGCTCAGGGATGGGCAGGACTGGCAGCTTAATGTTCCAGGATACAAATGCTACAGGAAGGATAGAAAGGGAGTCAAGAGAGGAGGCGGAGTGGCATTTTTGATAAGGGATAGCATTATAGCTGTGCTGAGGGAGGATATTCCTGGAAATACATCCAGGGAAGTTAATTGGGTGGAACTGAGAAATAAGAAAGGGATGATCACCTTATTGGGATTGTATTATAGACCCCCTAATAGTCAGAGGGAAATTGATAAACAAACTTGTAAGGAGATCTCAGCTATCTGTAAGAATAATAGGGTAGTTATGGTAGGGAATTTTAACTTTCCAAACATCGACTGGGACTGCCATAGTGTTAAAGGTTTGGATGGAGAGGAATTTCTTACGACAATTTTCTGATTTAGTATGTGGATGTACCCACTACAGAAGTTGCAAAACTTGACCTACTCTTGGGAAATAAGGCAGGGCAGGTGACTGAGGTGTCAGTGGGGGAGCACTTTGGGGCCAGCCACCATAATTCTATTTTTTTTTAAAAAAGGATAGACCATATCTAAAAGTTGAAGTTCTAAATTGGAGAAAGGCCAATTTTGACGGTATTAGGCAAGAACTTTCGAACTGATAGGAGGCAGATGTTTGCAGGTAAAGGGACGGCTAGAAAATGGGAAGCCTTCAGAAATGAGATAACAAGAATCCAGAGAAAGTATATTCCTGTCAGTGTGAAAGGGAAGGCTGGTAGGTATAGGGAATGCTGGATGACTAAAGAAATTGAGGGTTTGGTTAAGAAAAAGAAGGAAGCATATGTCAGGTATAGACAGGATAGATCAAGTGAATCCTTAGGAGAGTATAAAGGAAGTAGGAGTATACTTAAGAGGGAAATCAGGAGGGCAAATGGGGTCATGAGATAGCTTTGGCAAATAGAATTCAGGAGAATCCAAAGAGTTTTTACAAATATATTAAGGACAAAAGGGTAACTGGGGAGAGAGTAGGGCCCCTCAAAGATCAGCAAGGCGGCCTTTGTGTGGAGGCAAAGAAAATGGGGGAGATACTAAATGAATATTTTGCATCAGTATTTACTGTGGAAAAGGATATGGAAGTCATAGACTGTAGGGAAATAGATGGTGACATCTTGCAAAATGTCCAGATTATAGAGGAGGAAGTGCTGGATGTCTTGAAACGGTTAAAAGTGAATAAATCCCCAGGACCTGATCAGGTATACCTGAGAACTCTGTGGGAAGCTAGAGAAGTGATTGCTGGGCCTCTTGCTGAGATATTTGTATCATTGATAGTCATCGGTGAGGTGCCGGAAGACTGGTTGGCAAATGTGGTGCCACTGTTTAAGAAGGGTGGTAAAGACAAGCCAGGGAACTATAGAACGGTGAGCCTGACCTAGGTGGTGGGCAAATTGTTGGAAGGAATCCTGAGGGACAGGATGTACATGCATTTGGAAAGGCAAGAACTAATTCGGGATAGTCAACATGGCTTTGTGCATGGGAAATCATGTCTCACAAACTTGATTGAGTTTTTTGAAGAAGTAACAAAGAAGATTGATGAGGGCAGAGCAGTAGATGTGATCTATATGGACTTCAGTAAGGCGTTTGACAAGGCTCTCCATGGGAGACTGATTAGCAAGGTTATATCTCATGGAATACAGGGAGAACTAGCCATTTGGATACAGAACTGGCTCAAAGGTAGAAGACAGAGGATAGTGGTGGAGGGTTGTTTTTCAGACTGGAGGCCTGTGATCAGTGGAGTACCACAAGGATCGGTGCTGGGCCCTCTACTTTTTGTCATTTGCATAAATGATTTAGATGCAAGCATAAGAGGTACACAGTTAGTAAGTTTGCAGATGACATCAAAATTGGAGGTGTAGTGGACAGGAAAGAGGCTTACCTCAGATTACAACCAGATGGGCCAATGGGCTGAGAAGTGGCAGATGGAGTTTAATTCAGATAAATGCGAGGTGCAGTTTTTGGGAAAGTAAATCTTAGCAGGATTTATACACTTAATGGTAAGGTCCCAGGGAGTGTTGGCTGAACAAAGAGACCTTGGAGTGCAGGTTCATTGCTCCTTGAAAGTGGAGTCACAGGTAGATAGGATAGTGAAGAAGGCGTTTGGTATGCTTTCCTTTATTGGTCAGAGTATTGAGTACAGAAGTTGGGAGGTTATGTTGCGACTGTACAGGACATTGGTTAGGCCACTGTTGGAATATTGCGTGCAATTCTGGTCTCAGTCCTATCGAAAAGATGTTGTGAAACTTGAAAGGGTTCAGAAAAGATTTACAAGGATGTTGCCAGGGTTATAGGATTTGAGCTATAGGGAGAGGCTGAACAGGCTGGGGCTGTTTTCCCTGGAGTGTCAGAGGCTGAGGGGTGACCTTATAGAGGTTTATAAAATTATGAGGGGCATGGATAGGATAATTAGACAAAGTCTTTTCCTTGGGTTGGGCAGTCCAGAACTAGAGGCCATAGGTTTAGGGTGAGAGGGGAAAGATATAAAGAGACCTAAGGGGCAACTTTTTCATGCAGAGGGTGGTACGTGTATGGAATGAGCTGCCAGAGGATGTGGTGGAGGCTGGTACAATTGCAACATTTAAGAGGCATTTGGATGGGTATATAAATAGGAAGAGTTTGGAGGGATATGGGCTGGGTGCTGGCAGGTGGGACTAGATTGGGTTGGGATATCTGGTCGGCATGGACAAGTTGGACCGAAGGGTCTGTTTCCATGCTATACATCTCTATGACTCTATGACTAGTTCATTGCAACCAGCATTACTGTAAACCTTCAGTATGAAGGTATGTTCCCATCTTGTGTAGCTTTCCAAAATCACTGTCACCATTATGCTCATGTGCGGTATGAAATACAGGCAAATGATGTGACTTTAAACCTCTTGCTTTGCTGCTAACTCATCTTCCCTCACCCAACCTTTTCTTTCCATTTTCCTGTTTACATCTACCCAAGAACCACCACCTGCTGGACAGTTGTGCAATCTAAGCATGAAGGGCGTCTAATGAAGTAACACTGTCACTTAAACCTACTCTCAGCCACTGGCTCAGGGATAGGATCAGCTTCTGGTGAATTATCTACAGACATATGTGCACTGCAGCCAAAGCTGGGGGATAAAACAATCGGACTGCCATATTCCCAGAGGGTCAAGTTGCAGTCAGGATGTGCTGCAAAAAAATCAGATTAGGAAATGGGTCACCTGCAACTGGCTAGACATAGGTCAGATGCCATTTCCAGCACCTCCTGGTTCTTGCACTGCTAATACCGGTAGGTGTATGAAGTCCATCTTTACTCAAGGGATTGTACATCAATCTGAGAAATTTTTACATCGTAGAAGAAGGCCATTTGGTCCATCATTCCTGTATCAAATCTTAGAGAGAGGTGTCTAGTTTTCCTGCTCCCCTACTCTTTCCAAAAGTTCTCCTGTATTCGGTTAGCTTTCAATATTACTATTGACATTGATCTTATCAGCCTTTTAGACAGCGTGCTACAAGTCATAAGAAGTTGCTATATTTTAAAAAACATCTTATCATTCCTTTGATCTCCTTTGCAAATTATCTTAAATCTCTGTTAGTTGATTAGCAACCCACACAGCAAAGGCACATTTTTGTCTTATTTACTCAATAAAGTACTCACATCATTTTCAGCACCTTTGTTAGCGTTAACCTTCCCTGTCCTAAAGATACCAATTACAATTCCTCTAATAATTCCAACTTTCTTTTTCTCAGTGTTGATGTCAGATAGCTCTGCAGTTAGTTATTTTTCATGTCTGATCTGATCTTTCTTGCATGTGAAGCCACCGATTTGTCCTTGTTATGCTCTCTCCTGGTGAGATCCATATAGTCGACAAAACCCGTACCACCTAATTGATATTTAACAAAGTTAAAAATGTAATCTGACCTTTTTGATGGAGCCCCACAAGCCTGTCCAGAATACTGCCATCCTCTTCTGCCACTGTTTGGACACAACGCGAGTGATGTCCTGCTTTCACATCAGGAACCACAGTTGCCAGGAAAATAGCAGTTTATCTCAATCATCTCTGATTAACAAGGCCCTAAATGCCTGCCCACCACACATGAAGGAGCAGCATCCAGGACTATGGACAAGCATCAAATAAAATTGTCTAAGATAGGCCTGGGGTGGGGGCGCCAGCATGCTCCTGGCCTAACCATGTCTGAACCAAATATACTCATGCCCTTAATGTTAGCAGGACCCAAAATGCCAGCTAATGGCATCAGTTACTGTGGAACAGTGTTTGGAGCAGGAACCAAGTACAATGATTTCAATCATTCCAAGGTTTAATAATAAGAAAATTCTGCTCTTTTGGTATTAGAGAAGTAGTCTGACAGTTTAAAACTTTTGGAGGGGAGATCCAAGATGGCGGTGACCCAGCAAGTCTGAGTCTGTAGTGCTCTGCCCAAGGCTTAGGCAAAGTGGGCTGCCCACCTCCACCACACTTGCCAAACCATTCAAAATAACTTTTATTCAATACAGTTAGTCATTTTACATCACACTTGAGTAGTTTGGTGCTTTGTTAAAATGACTAAGGGAAAGAATGCCCGCAGTTCGCAGCGACAGGAACCCCTCCCCCACCCTCCCCAGCTGCAGCAGAGACGTCCACAGCTGCCCCGGGGAACTTACCTACAGTGGCGAGCCTTGTTGCTGTAATTACCAAGCTGGAAGAGAAGATCGACATCTTCATAGAGGAGTCCAGGAAAAGCTGCAAAAGCACGACCAAGATATTGAAAAAAATCGAACATCGTATTGAAGGGGCGGAGCTAAAGGCCGTGACCTCTGAGACTGCTGCAGAATTGGCCGTGGATCAGGTCCAGACTCTCGAGCAGTGAGTCTGGGCCTTAGAAGATCACATCGGCGACCTCAAGAATCGGGGTCGTCGAAAAAATGTTTGTTTGCTGGGCTTCCCGAATGGGAAGAGGAAGGCCAGCTTGCAGTGTTTTTGGAGAAGTGGCTCCCTCAGATGTTGAAGTTGGAGGCTGGATCGGGCCAGGTGGGGGTAGAATGTGCCCACTGGGTTGTTATACGCAGACCCGGGTCGAACCAGCGCCCCCTCCCGGGTCCTCAGCGTTAACTTTAGCTTTATAGTACACTTGAATTTTTCTATTTTATTATGGGATGCCTGGGTCGAGGGTGGGGCACTGGTTGAGAGAGGATACGATGGGTTTTCAGATAGGAAGTGATGCCCCCTGGAAGCAAGGGGGAAGATCTCCTTTTAAATATGTTTTTTTTAATTTAGAAATAGTTTTTTACTATATTGGCGTGAGTGTATTAAAGAATCTCTATTTTTGTGAATTTTCTATGGTCTATGCACAGGGTGCTTTGGATGGGGTTCATCCTCCTGGGAGGTTTTGGACTTGCCTGGATGATTATGGTTAGTCATTCGATTAAATGGTGCACCTGGAATGTCAAGGGGAGTAATTCATCAATCAAAAGGAAGAAAATACTATCACACCTCAAAAAAGAAAGGGTTGATATAGCTCTCTTACAGGAGACTTGAAATTACAACAGGGTGGATTTGATCAGGCCTTCTTTTCATCTTTCAGTTCAAAAAGTAGGGGAGTAGTCATTCTCATTCGGAAGAATCTCCCTTTCAAATATGTCAGATAAAAGATTAATCTGGACTTTACATATTGATTAAAGTCCTTATAAATGGAGAGGAATTTGGGATTTTGAATCTTTATTGTCTCCTGGCACATCTTTGCAAATTTATAATGGAAGCATTCTCCAAACTGATGGCTTTCAGGGCTCATTACACAATTATAAGAGATTTTAATTGCATTATGGACCCAGAGATAGACAGGATACCCAAGAGAACTGCGGGTATATCCCCCGGATCCAGGCAATTGGCAGTTTTGAATAAAGAGCTAGGATTAGTAGATGTGTGGAGGTGCCTCCACCCATAAGGCAGAGATTTCTCTTTTTATTCTAATCCACATAAGTGTCACTCTAGAATTGATAAGTTTTTTGCCCCCTTGACCTTTTTGAATTCCATCTTATCCTGCAAAATAGGTAATATAATAATTTCTGATCACGGTGCAGTGTATATGGAAATCGAGACTAGGAACAATGAGATGCTCCCCCTCCCCCCAACATTGGCATATGGATTCTTTCTTAATGAAGGACAGTAAATTCATAAAATATTTCTCTCAAGAGTTCAAAACCTTTTTGGAAATTAATTCAGGTACGGCTAGTAACCCGTCAATGATGTGGGAAACCATTAAGGCTTATGCGTGGGGTCTGATCATTTCATACTCAACGACCCAGAAAAAGCAAAAGAGAGAACAACAGTGTCTCCTAAAGGCTCGCTTAAAGGCAGCTGAGACAGCATACGTTGATAGGTCCTCTGTTGCTAAATTACAAAGGATTACAGCCCTTAAGACAGCCCTGAATACCGTGCTTACCCAAACGGCAAAGAAGGAAATATTATTTGCAAAGCAAAAATTATATGAATATGGCGATAAGCCTGGTAGATACCTAACGCTTCTCACAAGGGAAAAAAAGGCCCCTCAAGCTATCATGTCCATCAGGGAAAGTGCGGATACTCTGACTCGTGATCATAAAAGGACCAACACAATCTTGAGAAAGTTTTACTTTGATTTGTATAAATCGCAGGATTGTGAAGATCGAGCCAAGAAGATGGAGTCCTTTTTTAAAAGCCTGGCCTTTCCGGACTTAACCCCGGAACAGGTATCGATCCTGAATGTTCCCCTAACAACCCAGGAAGTACTTGATGCTATCAGGCAGCTTCAGAGTGGTAAAACACCTGGTCCAGATGGATTTCAGGTTGAATTCTACAAAGAGTTCACAGGAGTATTCGCTGGTCCATTCATAGACATGTACAATTACTCATATGGTCAGGGTTGCCTCCCGCCTTCGTTAAGAGAAGCGAATATTTCTCTCATTCTCAAATGCAGCAAAATGAAGGTAATTCACATAAAACCTCCCCTTATACTCCTATAGTGGGGGCATGGGGTTTTCAACTGGGGCTCACAGACGCTACATTTAAATCCTGAAGGTCCAGGGGTATCTCTTGTTTAGGGAATCTGTTTGATGAGGGGGTCATGATGTCTTTTGAACAGCTACACCAGAAATTTGGACTACCTAATGGAGACCTCTTTCGATACTTCCAAATTTGAGATTACATACAGAAGAAGACTACGTTATTAGATAGCCTTTATAAATCAGATAGGGAACGAAGAGTGTTGTGACCAATGGGCTTACCCTCGGTAAGCACTCTCTATCATTTATTACATAAAGAAGTTTCAGAAGACATGGAACATTTGTTTAGAACTTGGGATCAGGAATTGGGGTTGGAAATATCCACAGAAATGTGAGATGACATCTGGGAAAATGCCAGAAAAATCTCCATCTGTAATAGAACCCAAGTCATTCAGTTAAAGATACTCCATAGGATTCATATAGCACCGGAACGATTGGCAAAATTTAGGGCGGGAGCATCTCCAATGTGTCCCAAATGTAAAATAGAGGTGGGCACTCTCACACACTGCTTATGGACATGTCATAAGATCCGCAAATACTGGGTCAGAGTAACAAATGCTTTGACAGAAATCATGGGAGTGGAAATTAGAGTAGATCCAGTATCTCTTCTCCTGGGTTTTTTGAGCTTGCTTTCTCTGGATGTGCATGGGAGAAAGTTATTTTCCATTCTCTCCTTTTGTGCAAGGAAAGATATCTTAGTAAACTGGGGAGCTGAGGGCCCTCCAGGACTTTCAAATTGGTATAGGCTGGTCATGGAATGTATTCCCCTTGACTTCCTTACAAGCATGGTGCACCAAAAAACTGAATTATTCCATAAAATATGGCAGCCCTTTCTGAACTATATAGATACAGATATCTCGACCATTTGGTCAAGGGCTTTCATCTGGTTGTGGTAGCGGTTCTGGCTGGTCTGGAGGCCTTGGGGGGAGGAATCCTGCATGAATACGGGTTTTGTTATGACTTGATGGTAATTCATTCTGTGCATGTACTTCACTATTTAATTACTATGTTATCTTTTTTTTCTCTTGAGTAATGTAAGATATTTTATTAAGCGCTCTGGTTAGTTATAGGTTAGATTGATAGTTGAGTTTTGTTTTTTTTTCTTTATCTCTTCTTTTTGTCTATTAGGTTTTGGTTATTATTTATTTAATATTTAATTGTATATTAATGTTTGTATTTGTGTGCATTATTTTGTAAGTTGATAAAAACATGTTAAATTTTCAATAAAAATATCTATTAAAAAAAACTTATGGACAAAGTTAAAGGAGGAGGGGAGGCCTCAGCACACATTATTAAACTTTCCAGAACAAGAGATAGGACAGACAGTATGGAAAGGGTCAGGAATCTAACTTCAGGCACAGCATATAAGGAGACAACTATTTGTAGGGGACCAGTCAATGCAGGCATCAATGTGGATTTCACCAGTTTCCTCATTCACCTCCCCCCTCCAACCTTATCCCAGCTCCAACCTTCCAACTCAGCACAACCCATTTTTCTTCCCATCTATCCGCTCCACCCTCCTCTCCAACCTATCACCATTACTCCCACCTCCATCTGCCTATTGCACTCTCAGCTACCTTGTCACCAGCCCGCCCCTCCCATTTATCTCAACAACCCCTCGGCTCAGAGCCTCATTCCTGATGAAGAACCTTTGCCCAAAATGTCAATTCTCCTGCACCTTGGATGCTGCCTGACCTGCTGTGCTTTTCCAGTCCCGCATTCTCGATGCAGGACTGAGGGTGTTGCATTTATGTGCACTTAAATGCAACACCCTCAGTTCTTGAAACTAGGTAAATGAGCTTGTAATTTGGAATGTAATTTGGGTATGATCTATGGGTATCAGAGATGCAGCTGTAAGGGGATCATGGCTGTAAGTTAAATATCAAAGGATATGCATCCTATCAAAAGGACAGGCAGATGGACAGAAGGGATGGGGTTGCATTGTTAGTAGCAAGTAAAATTAAATTGAGCACAAGAAATTATATATGGTCAGAATAAATGAAATCTATGTAGATACAGTTGAAGCACCACAAAGGAGAAAATGATCCCTGATGGGAGTGGTGTATAGGCCTCCTAGTAGTAGTCATGATGCGGGGAAGAACAAAATCTGGAGATAGACAAGGCATGGAAGAAAGGCACCATTATAATAATCATGAAGAACTTCAATATGCAGGTGGACTGGGAAAATCTGGTTGATAGCAGATCCCAAGAAAAGGAATTTGGAGAATACCTATAAGATAATTTTTTGGAGCAGATTGTGGTAGAGCCTAATCTGACATTTTCAGCATCTGCAGTCCGCACTTTCTCATACTCACTAGGGATTAGGTTAGATTTTGGGATGTGTAATGAGACAGACTCAATTAGGAAGCTTAACGTGAAGGATCCCCGAGGGGGAGGGGGCAGTGACCATAAAATGATAGAATTCAACATGTAGTTTAAAAGAGAGAGGCTGGAATCAGATCTGATGGTATTACAATTGAGTGAAGGTAACAGTGAAAGTAGGAGCTGGCCAGAGTTACAGAATCATAGAGATGTACAGCATGAAAACAGACCCTTCGGTCCAACCCGTCCATGCTGACCAGCTATCCCAAACCAATCTAGTCCCACCTGCCAGCACCCAGCCCATATCCCTCCAAACCTATCCTATACATATACTCATCCAAATGCCTTTTAAATGTTGCAATTGTACCAGCATCCACTACATCCTCTGGCAGCTCATTTCATACACATACCACCCTCTGCATGAAAAAGTTGCCCCTTAGGTCTCTTTTATATCTTTCCCCTCTCACTCTAAACCTATGGCCTCTAGTTTTTTTTTAGATTAGATTAGACTTACAGTGTGGAAACAGGCCCTTCGGCCCAACAAGTCCACACCGACCCGCCGAAGCGCAACCCACCCATACCCTTACATTTACCCCTTACCTAACACTACGGGCAATTTAGCATGGCCAATTCACCTGACCCGCACATCTTTGTGACTGTGGGAGGAAACCGGAGCACCCGGAGGAAACCCACGCAGACACGGGGAGAACGTGCAAACTCCACACAGTCAGTCGCCTGAGTCGGGAATTGAACCCAGGTCTCTGGTGCTGTGAGGCAGCAGTGCTAACCACTGTGCCACCGTGCCGCCACGGTTCTGGACTCCCTGACCCCAGGGAAAAGACTTTGTCTATTTATCCTATCCATGCCCCTCATAATTTTGTCAACCTCTATAAGGTCACCCCTCAGCCTCTGACACTCCAGGGAAAACAGCCCCAACCTGTTCAGCCTCTCCCTGTAGCTCAGATCCTCTAACCCTGGCAACATCCTTGTAAATCTTTTCTGAACCCTTTCAAGTTTCACAACATCTTTCCGATAGGAAGGAGACCAGAATTGCACGCAATATTCCAACAGTGGCCTAACCAATGTCCTGTACAGCCACAACATGACCTCGCAACTCCTGTACTCAATACTTTGGCCAATAAAGGAAAGCATACAAAATGCCTTCTTCACTATCCTATCTACCTGTGACTCCACTTTCAAGGAGCAATGAACCTGCACTCCAAGCTCTCTTTGCTCAGCAACACTCCCTAGGACCTTACCATAAAGTGTATAAGTCCTGCTAAGATTTACTTTCCCAAAATGCAGCACCTCACATTTATCTGAATTAAACTCCATCTGCCACTTCTCAGACCATTGGCCCATCTGATCAAGATCCCGTTGTAATCTGTGGTAACCTTCTTTGCTGTCCACTACACCTCTAATTTTGGTGTCATCTGCAAACTTGCTAACTATACCTGTTATGCTCACATCAAATCATTTATATAGTGAAGAAAAATAATGGACCCAGCACCAATCCTTGGGGTTCTCCACTGGTCTCAGGCCTCCAGTCTGAAAAACAACCCTCCACCACCAACCTCTGTCTTCCACCTTTGAGCCAGTTCTGAATCCAAATGACTAGATCCCCCTGTATTCTATGAGATCTAACATTGCAAACCAGTCTCCCATGGGGAACCTTGTTGAACGCCTTACTAAAATCCATATAGATCACATCTACCACTCTGCCCTCATCAATCCTCTTTGTTATTTCTTCAAAACCTCAGACATGATTTCCCAGGCACAAAGCCATGTTGACTATCCCGAATCAGTCCTTGCCTTTCAAAATACATGTACATCCTGTCCCTCAGAATTCCCTCCAACAACTTGCCCCACCATCATCGTCAGGCTCACTGGTCTATAGTTCCCTGCCTTGTCCTTACCACCTTTCTTAAACAGTGGCACCACATTAGCCAACCACCAGTCTTCTGGCAGCTCACCTATCGATGATACAAATATCTCAGCAAGAGGCCCAGCAATCACTTCCTTAGCTTCCCAAAGAGTTCTAGGGTACACCTGATCAGATCCTGAGGTTTTATCCACTTTAATACATTTCAAGACATCCAGCACTTCCTCCTCTGTAATATGGACATTTTTCAAGGTGTCACCATTTATTTCCCTACATTCTATATCTTTCATGTCCTTTTCCACAGGAAGTACTGATTGATTGAAAGGGAAGCCTAGTAGGTAAGACAATGGAACAACAATGGCAGGGGTTTCTGGGATAACTCAGGAGGCACAGCAGAAATTCATTTCAAGGAAAAAGAAACATAATGAGGGATGACGAGGCAAATGTGGCTGATAGGGGAAATCAGGGACTGCATAAAGGTAAAAGGAAAAGCATAGCATATGATGAGATTAGTTTGAAGATTGGGAAGCCTTTAAAAATCAGCAGAAAATAACTAAAAAAGCAATGGGGGAGAATATGAGGGGACGTTATCAAGTAATCTAAAGGAAGATTGCAAGAGTGTTTTTAGATATATAAAAGATAAGATAGAGGTAAGAGTGGATATTGGATTGCTGGTAAATGTGGCTGGGGAAGTAACAATGGGGAACAAAGAAATGGTGGAGGAACCGAATATATACTTTGCATCAATCTTTAAGGTGGAAGGCACCAGCAACATACAAGAACTTCAAGAGAGTCAGGTGCCATCGGTCAGTGTTATGGCCATCACTGAGGAGAAGGTGCTGGGGAAGCTGAAATGCCTGCAGGTGAATAAATTACCTAGAGCAGATGAACTGCACCCCAGAGATCTGAAGGACATAGCTGAGGAGATTGTCAATGCATTTGTGGTAACCTTTTAGGAATCACTATAGTTGTGGGGGTGGACACAGGTTACCAAAAAATGACTCAGGTAACACGCTATTTAAGAAGGGAGGAAGGTGGAAGTTGGGAAATGTTAGGCTGGCTAGTAAGATTTTAGAGTCCATTAATAAGGAGGAGCTTGCAAAGTATTTGGAAGTGCATGGTAAAATAAGGCTGAGTCAACACAGTTCCATAAGTGGAGGTTATGACTAACAAATTTGTTAGAATTCTTTAATGAGCTAACAAGCAAGATAGACAAAATCAGAGCTGGTGTACATGATCTATTTGGATTTCCAGAAGGCCTTTGACAAGGTGCCACACCTGTGGCTGATAAGTAAGATGAGAACCCATGGTGACTTAAAGAGTTCTACAATGGTCAGTGTTGGTGAAATAATTCTATAGAGGCTGGTATCTCATCACCAACTCATCCTTTTTTATGCGAATGAACAGTCCTTGACCACGGTACTGCCTCATTAAGAGTCAGGCACCAGACTGTCAGTATCACTGACACTCAAGCTTTTTATGTCAGACAAGGCTCCCTGATTGAACCAGACTAACAGCCACAATGAGGTAACACATATTATATGATGTCCAGCTGTCTGGCCTCATTGCAATCACAGAGATTGTTGGGAAATCTCAGCAAAGTAACAAGTTCTTCTGCAGTCTCCTTGCTTCCTCAACACCACCCATCATTCCATCTATCTTTGTGTCCTCTGTGAAGTTCACAACAATGCCCTTCCTTCAGCCAGATTGTTAATGTATAATGTGAATAGTTGTGTTCTCAAATGTAGTGATTGTACTGAAAAACACAAAGAACTGTGGATGCCAAAAATCAAAACAAAAACAGAAATTGTTGGAAAAATTCAGCAGATCTGGCAGCATCTGTGGAGAGAAATCAGAGTTAACATTTCCAATCCAGTGACCCTTCTTTTGACTTTTTTTCTGAAGAAAGGTCACTGGACTTAAAACATTAACTCTGATTTCTCTCCACAGATGCTGCCAGATCTGCTGAATTTTTCCAACAATTTCTGTTTTTGTTTTGATTTTTGGCATCCACAGTTCTTTGTGTTTTTCAGTACAATCACTACATTTGAGAACACAACTATTCACATTATACATTAGCAATCTGGCTGAAGGAAGGGCATTGTTGTGAACTTCACAGAGGACACAAAGATAGATGGAATGATGGGTGGTGTTGAGGAAGCAAGGAGACTGCAGAAGAACTTGGACAGGCTAGCAGAGTGGGCAAAGAAGTGGCATTTGGAACAGTGTGGGTAAATGTGAGGTTATGCGCTTTGGTAGGAAGAAATGTGGTATGAACTATTTTCTAAATGTGAAAAGGCTTTGGAAATCTGAAACACAAAATGATTTGGGTGCCCTGGTTCACGTTTCTCTTAAGGTTAACATGCAGGTTCCATTGGCAAATAAAAGGTGAATGCAATATTAGCGTTCATTTCACATCAGCTAGAATACAAGAGCATGGATGTCATGCTGAAACATGATATATTGTGAGCAGTTTTGTGCCCTGTATCTAAGAAAGCATCTGATGGCCTTTTAGGGGATCCAGAGGAGGTTTACAAAAATGATCCTGGGGTTGAAGGATTGGTCATATGAAGAGTGGTTGAGGACTCTGGGTTTATACGCAATGGATAGAAATATAGAAACATAGAAAAAACATGCAGGAGTAGGCCATTCAGCCCTTTGACCCTGCACCAACATTCAAACATGCAATCTCATTATCCCATTCTTATTTTCTTTCCACACTCTTTGATCCCCTTAGTGTGAGGCCCACATCCAGTTCCCTCCTGTATATGTCTAATGAACTGTCTCCCAGCAGCTTCCTGAGGGAGAGAGATTCATAAGTTCACAACTCCCTGAGTGAAAAAATTCTTCCACATCTCAGTCCTGAATTGCTTACCCATTATTCTTAGACTGTGACCCCTAGTTCTGGACTTCCCCAACATAGGGAACATTCTTTCCACATCTAGACTGTCGATTTCCATCAGGATTTTATATGTTCCCAAGAGATCCCTGTCATTCTTCTAAATTCCTGCAAGTAGAAGACCAGAAGATTCAACCTTTCCTCATGTGTCAATCCTGCCATCCCAGGAATCAGTCTGGTGAAACTTTGCTGGACTTCCTATTTAACTATGTAATCTGCCTGTATTTCTCACAAGACAAAGCTTTTCACAATTGCTTGGTACACATGAAAATAAATTCAATTCAATTCAATTCAATAGCAAGAATGTCTTTCCTCAGGCTAGGAGATCAAATCTGCACACAATATTGAAGGTGTGGCTTCACTAAAGCCCTGTAAAAATGCAGCAAGACAGCTTTACTCTGATATTCAAATCCTTTCGCTATGAAGGCCAGCATGCCATTAGCACTTCGAGTCATAGAAATGTACAGTACAGAAACAGACTCTTCAGTCCAATTTGTCCAGGCTGACCAGATATCCCAACCCAATCTAGTCCCATTTGCCAGCACATGGCCCGTATCCCTCTAAATCCTTCCTATTCATTTACCCATCCAGATGCTTTTTAAATGCTGTAATTTTACCTCTCACCCTGCTGCATCTGCATACCAATCTTCAGCTACTGACCCACCATGACACCTACGTTTGTTGCACCTCACCTTTCCCTAAACTGCCACCATTCAGATAATCATCTGCCTTCCTGTTTTTGTGATCAAGGTGGATGTGGGGATTCTGATTGAAACTTCCAGGATAGTGAAATGCCTGTATAGAGTGGACAATAGAGAAGATGTTTCCATTTGTATGAGAGACGAGGATCCAAGGACACAGCCCCAGGGTAAAGGGACAAACCTTTAGAACTGAGATGAGGAGGAATTACTTCAGCCAGGGGGTGTTGAATCTGTGGAACTCATTACCATGAAAGACCTTGAAGGGTCAAGTCATTGAGGGTATTTAAGACAATGATAGAGAGGTTCTTGAATAGCAAGAGGATTAAAGGTTACAGGAAGGCAGTAGAATGTGGTTGAGAAACATATCAGGAGAAAGTGAGGACTGCAGATGCTGGAGAGTCAGTCGAAAGATGTGGCACTGGAAAAGCGCAGCTGGTCAGGCAGCATCTGAGGAGCAGGAGAGTTGATGTTTCAGGCATGAGCCCTTCATCAGGAATGTTTGAAGGCTTACGTCTGAAATGCCAACTTTGCTACTCCTCAAATGCTGCCTGACCTGCTATGCTTTTTCCACTGAGAAACATATCAATCATGATTTAAAAGTGGAATAGCCTTGATGGGTCAAATGGTCTAATTCTGCTTCTATATGTTATGATCTTATGGTCAATGGTCTATTTTCTGGCATGATTTGGCCACTTTTCAGGGGAAATTGGAATAACATTTCTCTCCATTCACTCAAAGAAACCTGGTTTATTTGTTTTGTCATTTTCTAGTGACCTCCATTTTAATGGAGGTGTAACAGCTGCAAGTTGAAAATGCGTTTGTTGCAACCAATGGAGAGATGGATCAAAAGTAGGGAGCTGAATTACCCCTTGTCACTGAGTCACAACAATATGCTGATCTATTTCTAAACTATTTATCTTCTAATTTTGGTATTGATGAAATTCAAGTAATAAAAGTCATTGAATGCCGCTCTCTCAGTTTTCAAAAGTCCACACTGATCTTTGCTCTTGTTGCTGATGACATCAGCTGGATTTTTGGATAAAGCACCACCTATAAAACTGACTGCTGAAATGTCATTTCAATTTATACACACAGAGAAACACCCTCCTGGTTAAAACTTTGAACAATGAATAACATTGGAGCTAAACACAATCTCTAAACTTATGAAATTCTTAAATACAAACTGACAGTGCAGGTTTTACTTAACAAATCAGTTCTCATTTGACGAAGAGTAATTTCCAGAGAACTCACAACTTCTATAGATCAGTCTCTGTCTTCCTCTTTAAGGAATTGACTGCCTGCACATTTCCTGAATTTCCTGCATTTATTATCATGAAACATGATGCTTACATGTCTCTATATTACTCTTTTACATTTCTAAATAACTATTTACATACCATTAACAATTGTATGAGTAGATATTTTGACCAGGTTACTAGAAGTTATCAGCATCATCCCACACAAGATCCTTTCCTACCTTCCACTGAGTCTTGTTTGCAGGCTTATCCCTCTCTGCCTCTTTGCTGTGTTGTTTGCACTTTCTTACAGACATCACTTCTTTCATGGTGTTGACAGCTTCTCCTCTGTCTTGCTGTTTCAACAAATGCAAACCCTGCAGACAGCACATATACTTTCCTCTGTAACAACTCATCAGGCAAAGGTCATACCAAGTTTGATCCTCGTACCATGCAAATGTGCTGAGTCATGCAAAGTATTATTCCTCTCTGCTCTGAGCTGATGTTGGGATTAGATGCTCTTTCCCTC
Source organism: Hemiscyllium ocellatum (assembly GCF_020745735.1). NCBI lineage: Eukaryota > Metazoa > Chordata > Chondrichthyes > Orectolobiformes > Hemiscylliidae > Hemiscyllium > Hemiscyllium ocellatum. The sequence continues at coordinate 42,821,949 of NC_083412.1, read as the reverse complement.
CAATTTATTTTTACATTGCAATCTTCTTTTAGGACTGTTGGAGAAATTAGCCCAATAAAACAGAGTCCACACAAACCATAGAATCATAGAGATGTACAGCATGAAAACAGACCCTTCGGTCCAACCCGTCCATGCCGACCAGATATCCCAACCCAATCTAGTCCCACCTGCCAGCACCCAACCCATATCCCTCCAAACCCCTCCTATTCATATACTCATCCAAATGCCTTTTAAATGTTGCAATTGTACCAGCCTCCACCACATTCTCTGGCAGCTCATTTCATACACATACCACCCTCTGCATGAAAAAGTTGCCCCTTAGGTCTCTTTTATATCTTTCCCCTCTCACCCTAAACCTACTCCCTCTAGTTCAGGACTCCCCCACCCCAGGGAAAAGACTTTGTCTATTTATCCTATCCATGTCCCTCATAATTTTGTCAACCTCTATAAGGTCACCTCTCAGCCTTCGACACTGCAGGGAAGACAGCCCCAACCTGTTCAGCCTCTTCCCATAGCTCAAATCCTCCAACCCTGGCAACATCCTTGTAAATCTTTTCTGAACCCTTTCAAATTTCACAACATCTTTCCGATAGGAAGGAGAACAGAATTGCATGCAATATTCCAACAGTGGCCTAACCAATGTACTGTACAGCCGCAACATGACCTCGCAACTCCTGTACTCAATACTTTGACCAATAAAGGAAAGCATACAAAATGCCTTCTTCACTATCCTATCTACCTGCGACTCCACTTTCAAGGAGCTATGAACATTCATTCCAAGGTCTCTTTGTTCAGCAACACTCCTTAGGACCTTACCATTAAGTGTATAAATCCTGCTAAGATTTGCTTTCCCAAAATGCAGCACCTCACATTTATCTGAATTAAACTCCATCTGCCATTTCTCAGACCATTGGCCCATTTGGTCAAGATCCTGTTGTAATCTGAGGTAACCCTCTTCGCCGTCCACTACACCTCCAATTTTGGTGTCATCTGCAAACTTGCTGACTATACCTCTTTTGCTCGCATCCAAATCATTTATGCAAATGACAAAAAGTAGAGGGCCCAGCACCGATCCTTGTGGCACTCCACTGGTCACAGGCCTCCAGTCTGAAAAACATCCCTCCACCACCACCCTCTGTCTTCTACCTTTGAGCCAGTTCTATATCCAAATGGCTAGTTCTCCCTGTATTCCATGAGATCTAACCTTGCTAATCGGTCTCTTATGGGGAACCTTGTCAAACGCCTTACTGAAGTCCATATAGATCACATCAACTGCTCTGCCCTCATTAATCTTCTTTGTTACTTCTTCAAAAAACTCAATCAAGTTTGTGAGACATGATTTCCCACGCACAAAGCCATGTTGACTATCCCGAATCAGTCCTTGCCTTTCCAAATGCACGTACATCCTGTCCCTCAGGATTCTCTCCAACAACTTGCCCACCACCGAGGTCAGGCTCACCGGTCTATAGTTCCCTGGTTTGTCTTTACCACCCTTCTTAAACAGTGGTACCAAGTTCACCAACCTCCAGTCTTCCGGCACCTCACCTTTGACTATCAATGATACAAATATCTCAGCAAGAGGCCCAGCAATCACTTCTCTAGCTTCCCACAGAGTTCTCGGATACACCTGATCAGGTCCTGGGGATTTATCCACCTTTAACCGATTCAAGACATCCAGCACTTCCTCCTCTGTAATCTGGACATTTTGCAAAATGTCACCATCTATTTCCCTACGGTCTATAACTTCCATATCCTTTTCCACAGTAAACTTCAGTTCAAAGTACTTGGTCCCTTGGTTTATGTGGGAGAAACATAATCACAGAAGTAGTTTTTCCCTTTAAAAAAACTGAATGAAATTTAGTGCCATTTCATTTTAATTTTTTTCCCCGAGTTAATCAGGTAAAAACATGCACAGGGACAGCAGCTTCAAGTTCGTGTAGAAGCTGATCTGCAACATGTGCTTCCATCTGATTATATGGTAAATCTGGCTGCTCGGCATCCTTAAAGTTTCATTGTTTATTTGAAAAATGGAGCTACTTCAGGACACAGCTGATTCCTTATCATCAGTCACATTATGAAGACAGATGCATTTGATTTTTTTCAGTGATATTGGGATTTTTGTGCTAATATTGTTTTCTACATAGATATTATGTTATACACAAACTCTCTTTTTTAATTATCAAAGTATTAAATTAAAGTGTCCATGAGACAAAATAATGGTATCTCAGTTCATGTAGTTTAAATCAACACAGCTCAGCTGGCAAGTATTTAGGTACAATCCCAACTACTGGGTTCCAGGATTTGCCTTATTGCTGTTTCCAACAATCAATTTGGCTGCGTCTGGAATTGTCATATACTGGAATTATTTTGTTAATGTCAGGATTTGAATTGAATAATTAATTAACAAGTGAATTAACAAAATGCATAGTATAATGGAGGGAAAAGAAAATATAATTTTCTGACCTCCACCAACTACAAATTTACAACAATCGAAAATGCTGGAAATATTCAGCAGGTCTGGCAGCATCCCTGAGTGGCGAAAATGAGGCCTGAATATTTGCTCCCAACTGAGAGCACAGGGCTGGAACATTTCCCAGCTCTGTAAACCTAACCCATGTGAAGGTGGTCCAAGGAGTCCAGTCATCTGAGAAGGGTTTTCTGGAAGGCAAGCTGGCTGACCTTAGAATAAGTACAGAGGCTGCACAGTATAGAAGCAGGTTGGCCAGAAAGCCTTCTCTGGGGTTCCAGTGCTCTGTTGAATTTTTAAAATTGAAATATGAAACAGCACCCCTTACATCTCCATGCTGCATACATGCCAACCCATGCTAAATCATCCAAAGAGCAGGAGAATAGACGTTTCAGGCATGAGCCCTTCTTCAGGTAGGGCTTTCCTCATTCCTGAAGAAGGACTCATGCCCAAAACTTCGATTCTCCTGCTCTTTGGATGCTGCCTGACCTGCTGCATGTCTCCAGCAACACATTTTCAGCTCTGATCTCCAGCATCTACAGTCCTCACTTTCTCCTCCATGCTAAATCATACCCACCCAAACCCATAGTCCATCATGCAGTCCACAGCCATCTATGCCCCTATACCCAATACCTCTAGGCCAAACTTTACCCCTTGATTAACCACCAATGGCCCTTTCCAGCCTCTGAACCAAATAGAGACAAAACATATCAACCCATGACTCTTCACTATGAAATAGAGGATTAAGAAATCAGTCATGCTGCACTCATTAGGCTTCAGCTGCATGTCTGAAGACAGACTGAAAGAGCAAGCTTTTTTTTTGTTTAATCTAGAGAGATATTTCAATTATTAAATGTTAGGAGTTTAAAACAACTTTACATCTTGACAGTTGATTATGGGAGTTCCCTTCAACACTTTTGACTGCTCGCTTGATATTTCCAATGAGCTTGACAGTTAATTGGTTTAACACTTTTTACTGCACATTCATGTCTACATTTGACATCGCCAAAGGACGTCTTACCTTTCCAAAGAACATTTGACCTCTCGTAATTGGAATCTCAAGAACATATACAAAAGGTTACCTATTTCTCCAACAAGATTCCTCACTCTCACCCCCACCTCCCAAATGATTCTGTGACAGTTAGACATGTTTTTACCAGATCTATTTTATGCATGTTCATTTTCACACACCTAGGTAACCAGAATTAAGTACAAGTGGAGAGGCTGCTGATTTATGTGGACAGCTGCCTGTCTAAATGCCATATGTGTTAAGTACATCATGTTCCCATTGCTGCACCAACAAAATTGATAGGTGATGTGTTTAGTGGCTCAACTTCCAGACTTTGGCAACTCCACCATATTTCAAAGATACAAGCTCTCCACATTATTGTGAAAATCTAGGTCAGAATACATGTTGACAATCTTTCATCAGATCAGAAAGTTTGCCTGTTTGCCTGTCCACAAATGCTGACTTGACCTGATGTGTATATTTAAAAGTTTTTGCTTTTATTTCATATTTCTAGCATGCACAGTACTTTGCATTTCTATTAAAGTCTGTGAGAGGCTAGAAGGCAAGGGAAGTGATGGACAGGGAGGATTTTGCAAGGTTAAGAGAGATAAATAAATTGGATAAAATAAAGAAATGGAAGAAAAACAAGTTAGCTGTGGGATGAAGGAAAAATTGGATTGTCTTATCCCATCCTACCTGTGGACCTAGTCTGATGAAAATTGGAGAAATAAATTAGAAAATAGGAAACGAAAGAAAATGAAAGGTACATTTCAATGGGTGGGATGGGTAATAGCGAAGGAAATTCTTTCACTAACTTAAAAATTTGTTTAGCAACGTAGGTGACATGGGAAATGAAAAATCATTTGCTTACAACAGATTGAATAGGATTGCAGAAGACTTCCACTTAAATGAACAAATTGTTTTTAAAAAAGGTTGTTCTTGAGGAACTGCTGTCCTGATTAAAGTAAAATACTTTGAAATACTGTCCTCATACTTTGTTAGCTAATTAACTTTTAAAATGATGGCAAAATCACTATGACACAAAAACATGTCCAACATGGAGCTATTTGTTACAGAATCCAGGTTAACCTTTCTTGTACAGTATTATTGCACATTTTCTTTGTTTCCCTGGTTGATATGAATGCTGATGCTTTTGTAAACTGTGAACATGAGAAAAACCTCAAACTAAATTTGTAAGGAAAAATAAGCTGATTTGTTGAAATTATTGCAGGTTGTCAGTGCTTAGGAAAGTATTGGGACGAGGTACACATTCTTCCCCATTTGTCCAGATGTTAGTGGATAGCATTTAGGATTAGGGACTCCAGATATTATTTCTTTTCCCCAGCAAAGTGTGCAGAGATGGGTCTTAATAGCTCATCGGCTGCAAATGTACTTTCAACTTGCCAGTAATGGCAGGGAATCAAAGCTCAGACCATTCAGCTGCTCAACTGGACAGCCCTTTTAGCTACCAGACTATAAGGGAGCTTGCAGTGCACTGTGCCTCCAGGTTTTCTGTCTGACCATCATGAATGTTTTTGCTTATTTCAGATTGTTTTGAGATCCAGTAAGGTAAATAATAAAGCCTTAAAGTTTGTTTGAGACAACTGGACCTTGTTTCTCTTTGGCTGAAGGGGAACAGCTATAACTTACAGAGGTAGACAATTGTTTACTTTGAGTGTTGCAGTCCTAAGAAATCATTGGAATAATTTGGCGATGTAGACCAGGGCTCCTAAGAAGGGAAGAATGGGGAATCAAGGGTTATGTTCGAGACAGCAAGAGAATGGGATTGAGAAATGTACCAGCAATGACTGAATGGTGGAACAACCTCAATAGGCCCAATAGCCTGATTCTGCTCCTGTACCTTATGGTCTTAAATAGAGAATACTGCAGGGGAGTCATTATCTTCTAGAATCTACATAAGGGTTTTTCTGGGATTTGACATGTTGCTTCAAATTACATATTCACAATATTAATAGTCAATTACAACATTACTTTTAGGCCCTTGGCAACCACTTTAAATGGAGGCTGGCAGCAAGTCACCTAAATCAGGTAAATAGATGATGGCTATGCCACCTCCAAGATGTTCAAGGTTTGTACAAAGATTTGTAGCTCGTGTGCCGGATGTTGTGGTTTTGGGTATGTTCGCCGAGCTGGGAAGTTGGTTTGCAGACTTTTCGTCCCCTAACTAGGTGACAGCTTCTGTGCTTTGAAGCTTGTGAAGTGCTGCTGTACTGTGTCTTTTGGACTTGAGCCTTTACAGTTCTTTCAAGTCAACTTGCAAAATGTTTGCTCACTCACATCTAGGAACCTTCCCATCTACTTGTACTGAGGAAAGAAGTCAAAATCTTGAGCCTGACTAAAGATTGACATAAAATAAAACAACGAATGGCAGATGCTGGAGATCTGAAACAGAGAAACATGAACTCTGCAGTATTTATTCCCACAGATGCAGCCAGACTAGCTGAGTTTCTCCAGCAATTTCTGTTGTTGTTAAAGATTGATGTAATGCTTTTGAACGCTTAATTCTCACTGAGGCTAGCAGCTTCACATTCTGGATTAATCCACATCTTGGAGATCATAATTGTGGGTACGTTCACTGAACTGGGAAGCTGATTTGCAGACATTTCGTCCCCGCCCGGGTAACATCTTCAGTGCTTTGGAGCCCTTGACAAAAGACCCTATACCCATCATGTATGTGCAAGACAAATGAATTTACAGGATTCCATGTAAAGCCTGTACAAAACACTATAGAGGGCAAACAGGCAGACAACTAGCAATCCACATCCACGGACACCAACCAGCCACTAAATGCCATGACCAGCTGTCCCTAGTAGCCACACACACAGATGACAAGGACTACATATTCGACTGGGTGAACACAACAATGATAGGACAAGCCAAACAGAAGACAGCCAGAAAATTTCTAGAAGCGTGGCACTCATCCACAGACTCCATCAACAAGCAGATAGATCTATGCCCAATATACCGGCCACTACGACAAACAACCGGAACTGGTAACCAAATGCAACAGAAACGGAAACAAATAAATTCCAGACACAGTACAGCAGTGCTTCACAGGAGGCTCCAAAGCACTGAAGATGTTACTTGGACAGGTGATGAAACATCTGCAAATCAACTTCCCAGCTTGGCGAACATATGCACAACTAGGATCTCCAAGGTGTAGATTAATACAGAATGTGAAGCTGCTGGCTTCAGTGAGAATTATGTGTTCAAAAGCATGACAGCAGTCTTTAACAACAACAGAAATTGCTGGAAAAACTCAGCTGGTCTGGTCGCATCTGTGGGAATAAAGCAGAGTTCATGTTTCTCTGTTTCAGATCTCTAGCATCTGTCATTCATTGTTTTATTTTACACCAGTTTTTAGTCAGGCTCAAAGTTTTGACTTCTTTCCTCAGTATAGGTAGATAGAAAAGGTCCTTGATGTGAGTAAATAAACATTTTGCAGGTTGACTTAAAGGAACCGTAAGGACTCAAGACTCATTCCAAGACTGAGCATGTAATCCAACAAAGGGAGCTGCAAAATCTGCTTCCTCACGCTGCTCTTGAAAATGGCAATGGCAAACAAACATTGACAAACAAAAAACTGCAAGAAAACAGTTCTGGCTGAAGCATCAATGGACAATAGGCCAACATGTTGTTGTATTAAAGTGCAGGCTCACATTACAATTTAAGATTTTGAAGAATTTGGAGATTTGCAATAATGTGTGGAGCTCTTAATAATATGAAAATATACTTTATAATGTGTTATAGTCAATGATTGTTGCATAGCTAATGCTATTGCCATTACACCAGTCTCTTGCCTTCTGATTCACGAAAAGGCAAAGTTAAAAATCACATAACACTAGGTTATAGTCCAACAGGATTATTTGGAAGCACTAGCTTTCAGGACGCTGCTCCTTCATCTGGTTGGGGAGTATAAGATCGTAAGATACAGAATTTACAGCAAAAGTTTACCCTGTAATGTAACTGAAATAATATCTTGAAAAAGACCTGAATTGTTAAAGTCTCTCATCTTTTAGAATGAACATGTTGAAGGAACAGCACTCCGAAAGCTAGTGCTTCCAAATAAATCTGTTGAACTATGATCTGGTGGTGTGTGATTTTTAACTTTGTCTACCCCAATCCAACACTGGCATCTCCAAATCATAAAACCACAACTCCTGCAGAGTGCCTTGATGAAAGATGGCTGCGCTCTATGCTGCACTCCCCCACACTCCTGCGCCGTGCCGAATGACGTCCTTCCGAACGAGCAATTACATTCATTTCAGTTCCGGAAGGTTTGGCGCCAGATTTTGCTGTGAATCAATAGTGGGCCGGAGCGGGAGAGAATGGGTCCGGATAGGGAGGCTGGAAGTGAGCCCGAACAGCAAGGTAATGAATGGGGAGCAGCGTGGGCAGGCGGAGGATACGGTCTGGGGAGATTGGGGTTTGATTGCAAGGTCATCAGGTTGAACAGAAACAGTGTATGTAGATGGTGCATTTGCTGCTTATTACTGATCCATGTAGTTTATAGGAACTGATGAGCGCATTGCATAGATTACAGGGTTTGCATTCCGGTTTGCAACTACTCAGGCAGGAATTACAGATACAGCTGATGTACAAAAGCCAGGCACGTCTCTGGTATTACTGCCAGCACTCTGTTCTGCTTCCTTGTGTTGCTTATCCAGGTGGTGCAGATCGAGGGCTGGGCCCTGACTGCTGGATATACAGCCAGTGTGGTAGGCAATACCTGCACTTTATCCTGTTTTCAAAAAAAAAATCTTTGATTCACTTCTTGGAAATAGTGTTTTTGAACTGCAGTGCACTTTTACTAACACCGTACATTAACAGGAATTTTGAGTTCGCACATGATTTAATAGCTTCGCTGGAGGTTTGCAATGCAATGACAGTTGTGTTGCTGATGGTGAAACTCCTGGCATTACAGCTGAACTGTGAAATGACATTATTTCATATTTAAGAATACTTGTGTTTCTCTACCCCATTTTTAAAAGGAGCCCCTTAAAGAGATGCTTAAAAATCTATCCGTATATCTGATGAACTTATGCAAGTATTTTCCAATTGTATGTTTAAATGATTATTTGTTAGGAAACCTGCATCCAGGAATTTTCCTATAATCCTGGACTGACAACATGGTGGTGAAGTTCAGAGTAACCACGTTCCTAGGTGGGAATGTCAAATGCTAGGGGGCATAGGTTTAAGGTGAGAGGGGGGAAAGTTCAAAGGAGATGTGTGAGGCAAGTATTTTTTACACAGAGTATGGTAGGTATCTGGAGTGCATTGTCAGGAGAGATGGGAGAAGCAGATATCAAAGTTTCAGAAACATTTAGATGGACATGGGAACAGGCAAGGGATAGAGGGATATGGATCACATGCTGCAAGACAAGATGTGTTTAGATTGGCATCGTGTTGGTGTAGACACAAATGGGCTGAAGAGCCTGTTCCTGTGCTGTACTGTTCCAATTTAAATAAGTTGTCAGTCTTGGTAAAATGAGCTATTGTATTAGGTTAGATTCCCTACAGTGTAGAAACAGGCCCTTCGGCCCAACAAGTCCACACCGACCCTCCGAAGAGCAACCCACCCCGATCCATTCCCCTACATTCACCCCTGACAATTTAACATGGCTAATTCACCTGACCTGCACATCTTTGGATTGTGGGAGGAAACCGGAGCACCCAGAGGAAACCCATGCAGACACGGGGAGAATGTGCAAACTCCACACAGACAGTTGCCTGAGAGGGGAATTGAACTCGGGTCTCTGGCGCTGTGAGGCAGCAGTGCTAACCACTGAGCCACCGTGCTGTCCCCAGATCGATTCTGATTGATTTCAATGATTAGAGGTGACCTGATTCAGTAATAAAGTACAGTACTGCACACTTTAACTCTGTTCTAGACTTTGAGTTCCTCAGTATAGACTACAAATACTCCCTCCATTAATAACCAGCTCTCTGTTTCTAAGGACAATATTATTTTATCAGGCCACAATATAATGAGTGACTGACAAGTATGATTCTTTGTCATCAGTTCTTTTACATGTTGCTGAAGTTTTACACCTTGCTCTCATCAGGAAAAATGCAAGAATACCAAGTTTCAAACTATCACAAAAGTTTATACTCTAAGAGAAAAAGGTGCTGAATGTTGGCAAGCCAACTGTAGCCAAGGCATTGCCCTGAATAAAGCAATGTGGAACATCAGGCTGCCCACGCTGAAGGCTAAAACAGCATAAGGGATATGCAGTGGGTCTCAGGTCTCTGGCACAGAGCCTATCCCTGTTGCACAGAAGGGAAAGAGGGAAAGGAGGAGAGTGCAAGTCATTGGGACTCAATAGTTAGAGGGTCAGATAAAACGTTTGTTGGGAATGAATGAGACTCATGGTTGGTGTGTCGACTCCCAGATGCCAGGGTCCGTGATGTCTCGAATCGTATGTTTGGAAGAGGCTGATCAGCCACAAATCGTGGTCCATGTACGTACCAATGCCATATGTTGAAAGAGAGATAGGGGTGTAAGGCAGGATTTCAGGGAGCTAGGGTGGAAGCTGACAGCTAGAACAAACAGGGTTGTTATCTCTGGTTTGTTACCCATGCCACGTGATAACGAGGCAAGGAATAGCGAGAGATATCAGCTGAAGACGTGGCTGCAAGGATGGTGCAGGACGGAGGTTTTCAAGTACTCGGATAATTGGGGCTCATTCTGGGGAAGGTGGGACCCGTACAAACAGGACGGTCTTCACTTGAACCAGAGGGGTTCAGTATCCTGGGTGGGAAATTTGCTGGTGCTATTCGGGTGAGTATAACTAGCTCAGCAGGGGGATGGGAACCTGAGATGTAGTTGCAGTGCACAAGAGGATGAGAATAGGGAGGACAGGGACAGGATTTCATGGTCACAGGAATGTGCTTGCAGACAGCAAACTGGTTTGAAGTGTGTTTATTTCAGTGCCAGAAGTATCCGAAATAAGGTAGGTGAGCTTGCAGCATGGATAGGTGCCTGGGACTTTGATGTTGTGGCCATTTCAGAGACATGGCTAGAACAGGGTGAGGAATGGATGTTGCAGGTTCCAGGGTTTAGATCTTTCATTAAGAACAGGCAAGGCGGTAAAAGAGGGCAAGGTGTGCCCTTGTTAGTCAAGGATAGTATAACGGTGGCTGAAAGAATTTTTGACAAGGACTCATCTATTGAGATAATGTGGACTGAGGTTTGAAACAGGAGAGGAGAGGTCACACTGCTTGGAGTTTTTTATAGGTCTCCGCAGAGTTCCAGGGAGGTGGAAGAGAGGATTGGCAAAATTATTCTGGGTAGGAGTGAAAGGAACAGGGTGGAAATGCTATAACTCTAATACATCAGATGGATCAGTTTTTGTCCAATGTGTGCAGGAGGGTTTCCTGACACAGTATGTCGAACGGCCGACAAGAAGGGAGGCCACACTGGATCTGGTGCTTGGTAATGACCAGGCCAGATGTTTGATTCAGTTGTAGATGAGCACTTTAGAGAGAATGACCACAATTCAGTTACATTTAGTTTAGCAATGGAAAGGGATAGGTACATGCCACAGGTCAAGAGTTGTCGATGGTGCAAGGGCAATTATAATGCGATTAGGCAAGAATTAGGATGCGTAGAATGGGGTAGAAAAATGCAGGGGATGCGGACAATGGAAATTTGGAGCTGGTTTAAGGAACAGATATTGCGTGTCCTTAATAGGTATATTCCTGTCAGACAGGGAGGAAGTGATAAGGCAAGGGAACCATGGTTTACTGCAGAAATTGCATCTCTTGTTAAGCAGAAGAAGGACTCTTATATGTTGATGAGGCAAGATGGTTCAGAAGAGGCATTGGAGAGTTAGAGATCAGCTAGGAAGGATTTAAAGAGAGAGTTAAGAAGAGCAAAGAGAGGACATGAGCAGGAGAACCTGAAGTTTTTTATAGGTATGTGAGGAATAAGAGGATAACTAGGGTAGGAATGGGGCCAGTCAAAGACAGAAGTGGGAAGTTGAATGTAGACCCTGTTGAGATCAGAGAGTGCTAAATGAACATTTCTCATCAGTTTTCACTCAGGAAAAGGAGAGTATTGTAGAGGAGAAGAATGAGGTATTAGACTAGAAAGGTTCGAGGTTAGTTATGAAAGGTGTTATCAATTCTAGAAGGAGCAAAAGTGGACAAGTTCCCTGGGCCGGATGGGATTTATCCGAGGATTCTCTGGGAAGCTGTGGAGGAGATAGCAGAGCCTTTGGCTTTGATATTTGCGCCATCATTGTCTACAGGTTTAGTGCCAGAGGACTGGAGGATTGCAAATGTGCCCTTGTTCAAGAAGGGCAATAGAGATGACCCAGGTAATTATAGAGCAGTGAGCCTTACGACTGTTGTAGGAAAGGTTTTGGAAAGGATTATAAGAATTAAGATTTATAATCATCCAGCAAGCAATAATTTGATTTTAGATAGTCAACATGGTTTCGTCAAGGTCGTGCCACATAAACTTTATTGAATTACTTTGAAGAAGGTGACCAAGCATTTAGATGAATGTAGGGCAGTTGACGTGGTATACATGGACTTCAGTAAAGCCTCTGATAAGGTTCCACATGGTAGGCTGTTGGAGAAAATGCAGAGGCATGGGATTAGAAACTGGCTTTCTGAAAGAAAGCATCAAGTGGTGGTTGATAGAAAATATTCAGCCTAGAGTCCGGTTACTAGTGGTGTGCCACAAAGATCTATTTTGGGACCACTGCTGTTTGTCATTTTTATAAAAGACTTAGATGATTAGTAAATTTATGGATGACACTCAAGTTGATGGAGTAGTGGACAGTGTGGAAGAATGTTGCAGGTTGCAGGGGTTTGGATAAACTGCAGAATTGGGTTGAGAGGTGGCAAATGGAGTTCAATGCAGCTAAATGTGAGGTGATGCACTTTGTGAAGAATAACAGGAAGGCAGAGTACTGGTTCAATGGAAAGATTCTTGGTAGTGTGGATGTGCAAAGGGATCTTGGAGTCTATGCACATAGATCCCTGAATGTTGCCACCCAAGTTGATAGTGCTGTTAAGAAGGTAAACGGTGTGTTAGGTTCCATTGGTAGAGGGATTGAGCTCCGGAACCGCAATATCATGCTGCAACTATACAAAACGCTAGTGCAGCTGCACTTGGAATATTGAGTACAGTTCTGGTCGCCATATTTCAGGAAGGATGTGAAAGCATTGGGAAAGGTGCAGAGGAGATTTCCCAGGATGTTGCCTGGTCTGGAGGGAAGATCTTATGAGGAAAGACTGAGAGACTTGGATCTGTTCTCATTGGAAAAAAGAAGGCTAAGAGGGGATTTGATAGAGACATACAAGATGATCAGAGGATTAGATAGGGTAGACAGTGGAAGTCTTTTTCCTAGGATGATGAAGTTAGCTTGTACGAGGGGGCGTAACTACAAATTGAGGGGTAATAGATTTAAGACAGATGTCAGAGGCAGGTTCTTTACTCAGAGTGGTAAGGGCGTGGAATGCCCTACTTGCCAATGTAGTTAACTCAGCCACATTAGGGAGATTTAAACAATCCTTGGATAAGCACATGGATGATGATGGGATAGTGTGGAGGGGGGCGAGCTGAGAATAGTTCACAGGTCGGCGCAACATTGAGGGCCGAAGGGCCTGTTCTGCACTGTATTGTTCTATGTTGTAACTTGTTCTCCTCATTTACAGATTTGGAGTGAATGTTTGTGAATGTATGCCAGTTCTAGCAACTGAAATTGGTTACTTTGGGAGGTATGAAAGAACAACAGAAAATTAGAGAAACTCTGGTGTGGCATTTTCTATGGGGAGAGAAGCAGTTAATCTTTTGAGTCCAACAATCAGTTCTGAAGAAGTATCTTTGGACTCAACCTTACCTCTGTTCCTCTCTCCAAATATGCTGCCAGACCAACTGAGTTTCTCTTGCGTCGTCTGCTTTTATTTCAGATCTCCAGCATCTGCAGTATTTTGCATTTACTTTAGGAAGTTAACAATTATTTTGAATTGTTAGTGGAGCGAAGTACTTTCTCAGGATTGTTCAGCAAGTGCCGTCCAATTTCTGGATCACACTAAACAGTGGACATTGTGGGGTTTGGAAGTTTGAGCTGGTTCTGTTCGACCTATCGTTTACCTATTACCAACAACTGAGGAACATGCACTTGTCATTTAATTATCCAAACTCCTAATGTTAGCACTAAAACTCAAACATGACTTTGCTGTACTGTGATATGTATAATCTCTGATGATGGTATCCTGTTGATGGAAAATGCCATGTGCTTAACCACTGCTGAGGTGATTCATTTCTAACATCTATGATCATCTTCTTGACTGTTGGGTGTGACCCCAACCAATAGAGAGTTCAATTTTCCTAGGGCTCCTTGATTCAACACTCTGCCGAATGCTGCCTGGATGTTATGGACAGTCATTCTCACCACATCTCTGGAATTCAGCTTCTTCGACCTTTTTTGGGGATCATTTTTGTAATGAGCCAAATGACAATGATGGAATCCAAACCTACAGGACAGCAGAGCAAATGCAGCTTGATAGCATAGCCATTCACACCTTCTATCTCTTTGCTGATGATTGAAAATAGATTGATTGGTCAATAAACTATAAACCAAAGAATTGCAAAGCTGGAAATCAGAAATAAAGTTAGAAATTGCTGAAAAAACTCAGCAGGTCTGACAGCATCTGTGGAGAGAAAGCAAAGTTAACATTTTGGTTTCAGTGATCTGTATTTATCCACATTATTTTGGTTGCGCCTGGACAATTTTCTAGATATTTTAACTGTGTTGGAAAAGTTTGGTTAAAGGTGCAGTTAGTTCTGGAGCATATGGCTACAATAACTGGAATGTGGTTAGGGACTATAGCCTTTGCTGTTGACAACGCTTCGACCTGTCACCATCACCCACCACCTGCATCCACCATCACCTTCCCAGCTACCTGCCACCGAGTCGCTCACACACTCACACTCACCACATACGCCCATATTCCTGATAAAGGCTTTATGCCTAAAACGTCAAATCTGCTCTTCCTCAGATGCTGTCTGACCTGCTGTGCTTTTCCAGCACCACGCTTTTCAACTCTGATGTCCAGCATCTGCATTCCTCGCTTTCTCCTGTTGACAATGCAGTCAGACATTTCTGGAGATAACATACAATGAATTGTGTTTACTAAAGATGGTGTCTTTTTCTTGTATGTGGTTGGAGTCCTCAAGAGGAGGCTGACATGGATCATTCACTTTGTACTTCTGGTTTTAAAGCGTTATCTTTTCCACTTAAGTGATGAACTTCAACACATTTTTAAATTCATTCTTTAAGTGTTGCTGGCTGGACCAGCATTTATTGACCATCAGAACATCTTTCAAGACTGAATGTGTCATGTTGTTGAATAGATTTGTAGATTGTGGGATTGCTTAGCTTCTGGAGTAGAGTGGTGCTGGAAAAGCACAGCAGTTCAGGCAGCATCCGAGGAGCAGCAAAAGCCCTTCATCAGAAATACAGGTCGTTGAGGGCTTTTGCACGAAACGTCGACTTTCATGCTCTTCGGATGCTGCCTGAACTGCTGTGCTTTTCCAGCAGCACTCTACTCCAGAATCTGGTTTCCAGAATCTGCAGTCATTGTTTTTACTTACCGGATTGCTTAGTTTGTCTATTTGATGTACTTCCACTATTTAGCATGCATCTCATCCTGTGTTGCCCTTTTCCCACATTTTATATATGGGTATGCACGTGGCATACATTTCAACAACTCCCTACGGAAGTAGAGTTACTCCCCTGGCATTGATCGTAATGCTGGAGTGAGTGGTGTACTGGGCAGCGAGATTACGGATTGTGATGGAATGCAATTCTGCAACTGCACTGGCCAGCAGCATCTCAGGAATGCTCAGTTTTGAGCTCCTAACTTTATTCTGAATTTATCTCATTCAACATAATGCGAGTGTCACTCAACATAGGGATGAACACTTGTTAAGATGGAACTTTGTCTCTAGAAGGACTGAGTGATTGTCATTCTAAGACATACTAACACCACTGATGTCTCTGCAAGTTAGATTGGTGAGCACAAGCTCTAGTAGGTTTTTCCATCTTACTGATTTTTCGATCTTGGCCAGCTTAGTCTGTAGTCCCTTTTGCTGAAGATCATTGAAGTCCCCCACTCCCTCGTGCATTCTACCCTGTTAACCTCAGTGCTTGTTCCAAGTAGTATTCAATATTGAGATTTGGAGATGCCGGTGTTGGACTGGGGTGTACAAAGTTAAAAATCACTCAACACCAGGTTATAGTCCAACAGGTTTATTAGGAAGCACTAGCTTTCGGAGTGCCACTCCTTCATCAGGTGGTTGCATCAGGACAACGACCTGATGAAGGAGTGGCCCTCCGAAAACTAGTGCTTCCAATTTAACCTGTTGGACTATAACCTGGTGTTGTGTGATTTTTAACACCACATTGAGATGTTCTGTTTCGAAGTGGAGGTTGACACTCTGATAATTAAAACTGAAACACCTAGAGAAGATTGCCTTAACTTGTAATCTGATAAATGACAAGGGGTATAACCTACCTCTCAACCCCCAAACTATTATAAAGGAATGGTTAAATGAAATGAAATCCTTTCACTCACTTTACACTTAACAAGTAAAAATTTATTTATTCAACTCTAACAGTAAACAATTTAACAGTTACTATGAAATGGGACAATTTCCTCTTACGTACTAACTGAACTAAATACTGGAATGAATGCTGTTCAAATAAGCACAAGTCTCATTTATATAAACCCATTTAATAAGAAGAATAAATTAAAACCTAACCTCTCCAATATTACACGGTCTGTCATCTTCACTTTATCTCCAATAAAGTTGATCTCGCATCACAAAGACCTTTCTTCTGATGATTCTTCTGTGATGTTTTTGAGCTGGAAATACTATGGTATCTTTGAGGGGTCTTTTTAGAATTTTACCATTTTCACACACCAACTTCATGACAGTACAAATTCATCAGCTGAGGGTTGGTAGTATGTGCTAACAGCTGGACGTTTCCTTGTCCATGTTTGACCCAATGCCATAAGACACATGATGTCAAGGTTAAATGTCCAAGGCACTCCTTCACCACTGTGTACAGACTACCATCATGCTTTGATCTGATATGCAGGGATCGTGCTGGAGCCGTTTGGGGCATTACAGTCAGTGATTAAAAAGCAAAACTGTATGTCAGTCTTTCTTTGACAGACTTGTGGTATGCTCTCCTAATTCTGTCACAAGTCTCCAGATGTTAGTGTGGAAGACTTTGCAGGGTAGAATGGCCTGCAGTCTGCCTCTGTCAATTCATAGGCGTTGGTAAGTACTGGGTGTCTGTCCAGTTCAGTTCTGTTTCTACTAATGGTTTGATACAACTGATTGTCTATCTAGTCAATGTTCGGGCATGGTTAAGAGTCAATATATTATTAGTCTGAAGGAATATGCAGTCAGACCAGATAAAGACAACAGATTTCTTTTCTAAAAGCACTTGTAAATTGGACTGATTTTTATGCTAATCTGCAAATTTCCATTACTGAGACTAGCTTTTTAAATCAGAGTTTTATTAAATAGTTTATATAGAAAGTAGAACAGTTCAGCACAGCAACATTAATTTAACCACTTGAATTCTTCATGATTAAATCAACATTTTCAGATGAGACCTGTGTCTGCAGCTCCATGATTGAACATGCTCTCATTTGAGAGCTAAGCATTCTATAGCTGCTAAATATGCTTTAGGTGGGGATCATTAATGCTGAAAGAGAAGTAAGAATACCTCATTTTAACATATAGAGCTATGCAACAAGATCTTACTACCTTTGAAACTAAACTAACTATGCTATGTATCTTAAAAATAATTAAATAAAACAACGAATAACGTGGCTTAAAACTACAGTCAGCTACATCAATCTTAATGCTATTTAATTCTGTAGAGATCACCTTTAAGTATACCACAGTCCCCTAGAGAATTCTCAGAGGTCACACTGACGTTTACTATATCTCAATAGTGGACATGTCAGATGCTTGTTCTGGTTACATTTCCAGTGCTGCCAAACTAATCTGATTGCTGCTTCCTTTTGGCGCAAGGATCTCTGGGAATCACCAGATTCTTCTTTAAATGAAACAAAGAACTGCAGGTGCTGAAGATCCGAAACAATAACAGAAATTGCTGGAGAAATTCAGCAGCTCTGGCGGCATCTGTGCAGAGAAAACAGTTAATGTTTTGAGTCCAGTGACCCTTCTTAATTCTCCTGCTAGCTTTTGTTTACTTAAAGTATCGATGAAGAGTTGCCTGCATTCCACATGGTAAATGATGAAGTTGTGTTTTTGCTTTTCTTACGAGACAGATCTAACTAACTCAACATTTCCTTTGGCTATGTCTTGGCAAGCTGCAAAATGAGCAAAGTCCAAACCACAATAGCTCACTCAGTAATTATTCATATAAATTTAAACTAAATAATCTTCCTAATCTGTACTCATATCCATAATGATGTAGCTTGCTCTGGGCTTTGTTCAAACTGACCTTTAAATTAATAATCCCACATCTACAATTTTTTTTAGGATAGAATGAAATAAATGGGTTTTACAACTTTTCTGGTACATCAAATGCTTTTAATCTAATATTCCTCTAGTATCCAAAACAAAGTCATCCATCTGGACAACACGGTGGCTCAGGGGTTACCACTGCTGCTTCACAGTGCCAGGAACCTGGGTTCAATTCCACCCTTGGGTGACTATCTGTGTAGAGTTTGCACATTCTCCCTGGGTTCTTATGGGTTACCACCGGATGCTCCGGTTTCTCCCACAGACTAAAGATGTGCAGCTTAGGTGCACTGACACATGCTAAGTGTGGGGTTAGGGGATGGGTCTATATTGGATGCTGTTTGGAGGGTCAGTGTGGCCTTGTTCTGCACTCTAGGAATTCTGTGATTCTATGGATTCCCATTACTATAAAGATTGCAAGCATCACATCTTTTGTACTTTCACTGTTTCACAGCTCAAGCCTTTCTAGCTATTAACCTTTCAAGCTAATGTGCCCCCAACCATTTCAGTGTAATAGACTTCAAACTTGCTTTAATTGCATTTATCTCTTTTTCTTGAACAACCAAAACCCATAACACGTAAACTGTGAACCAGCTGTTCATAGAGTATAAAGTGAAGCTCACGGAATTATAACCTTCTTCCATAACATACATTTCTGCTTGGTCCATTGAGTTTATGTTGGCACTTTTAAAGAGAAATCTACTGCCCACGTCAGTGAGAGTTAATGATATGATATATGAGCTAATGAAATATGGTCTGATTTCAAATTTAATTTTTCAGATGATGCCGACTCATGTGGCTTGGCGGTTACACGCTCGAAACGTAGTCGCAAAGATAAAGCAGGGCGAGTAGCAGCGCTGGAACGCCTGAAGAAGGCCAAGGCTGGTGAGAAGATAAAATATGAGGTAAAGTTGTTAATTTCAATCTTTAAAGACAAATTTGATGGGAGAAGTTGTGTTTCTGGTGAAGGATAGGTATCTTAACACAGAATCTGAACCATAAGGTTTCCATAGTAATATTTTACATTTAGTTATTTGTGGCAGTAAGGAATTCAAGTTCATGTGATTGATGTCAATTGACTGGTTTCTTGTTGGGGAAACAGTATTCATAGTGACTGTACAAGATTCTATAACCAAGGGTTGACCATCTCTTTTGTAGATTTGATCTAAAATCCTGAATATTACGTTGTTTCACAGTGTTCAGGACTTTATAAATGTTCTCAAATAGGAGAATAGGTTATCACTGGTCATCTATCAAAGCTAGATTTGATCCCATGCAAGTAAAGTTCAAGGAATTACAATGAAACTGAAATAAAATCAACAAGACAGTAATCTGAGATTGATTAGGAGAAAATGATTTACTTTCTTAATATGAGGCTGGAAGGATAGTATAGAAGGGAGGATTTCAGATTCCTGCAAGTATGGTACAACCTTAGTGACCAGGGGAGATTGGTATAGTCAGGATGATCTTTACCTTGACCTACTTCCATGTGGATTGGGTGAATAGGGCAGTGGGGAAAGATTAAAGTGAGTTCTTCTCTCTTGGTATCTCTCACTCCCATCTCTCATTCTGTTCTTAAATGTGCATAACTCTGTCTGCATTTTGATATCAAATTGATAAAGTTAGATTTTCTGGCCTGCTGTACATTTCTAACCTTTTCTTGTAATGCCAAATAAAATCTGAGGTTTCTCCACTATTTCTGCTGATTTATCTATTTCTTTATCTCAAGTGTATAGTTAATTACTTGTGTCGTTTCAGTGGGACTGATGGATAAGGGACAGGCTTCCTAAATGAGGATAGTGAATTCACATTCCATTTGGGGTGATGTGGCTTTTGAACATTAAACTAACACTGGATTCTGACCAAAGTTACTGGCTTTTGTGATGCACTGTTAGTGTCCAAGGTTCAAGCCCCATCTGCTACAGAGATGTGTTGTAACAAGTCTGAACAGGATTGATTAAAAAGATCTGTAAACAAGTCTGTTTACATCTAGTTGTAGAGAGAACAGTTTGACAATGCAGCACTTTTGCATTGTAAAGTCAGTTTAAATCATGTGCTGAAGTCCTGGGGTGGACATGAGCCTCTAAATGTAAGACTCTTTTTAAAAAAAACTGCCAAAATATCTGAAGTTTGAGGTTAGTGTCTATTGTAAATTCATGATAACCGTAGTACCTATGGGTGTTCTGATCCCCATGAGACCGATAACATGATAAAAGATATTTTAATTTCTGTTGACTGACTGAAAGAATCATGTGACAAACTTTAAAATTTTAAATCTGTTATTATATTAAAAAAACTAAAAGTAATATTCTCTATGCTACTTGGTAGCCAAATTAGACTCCAAAGTTTGATTTTTCTGTTTAACTTCTAAAATCATCAGAAATCCTTTTGGTTATGCTTTATTTTGTCCCTTAAATTGACAGTTCATCCTCCAAAAACCAGTCCTTAATGGTCTGTATCATTTTTCCATTTCCAGCAGGGTAACTTCTAGTCCTGAACTAACTTCCAAGGTGACATTCCATCCTTAACCAAAGCTAGGCAAATCTGTCAGTCTCTAAGTCATCAGGAGCTTGGCCTCTTCAATCTGAGTGTGAGCTTGCACTTGTAGTCTGCATGGTGATTCTGTAGAGAGTAGTGAGTAGCGATCTTTGTATGCTTTTTTTCTCTGATTCTTCTGGACTAGCCCATTTATGACAGACTCACTGGTTTCTAAGAAGTAAACTGATACTAAAGGGAGTTAGGCTTTGAGAAGGCAAGAGTCCATGATAGCTGCTTGATAGCTATCCTCCAGATCCCCAATTCCATTTGATCCAAGAATTAAATGGATAGTTTAATGAATGACCATTCCTGAAGCCTGACATTTGTAACACTTCTCTGACTTGAGGAGATGAAATATCAACACTGTTGCCCTGGCCATTGTTTACAGTGTGAGTGTCATGCACTTTTTTTCCCAGTTTACAAATAAACCTGGGTGTCCTTCAACCATCAGTAGTCAACCCACCAACCTTCCTGTCAAGTTGCTGTCACATAACTTAGGGTAAGGAATGAAGCTGGTTATAGAGAGAAGCCTAAAATTTACAGATGTGATTTTCTATAGGAATGCTAATGATGATACTACTTCAAGACCAATATTCTGTTGTCAGTTGTTACTGGAGAGCCTCTAGCGGCAGAACAGCAATTTTTCTTTAAAGCATCAAATTTATGAATACTTATGCTGTCTACAGGTTGTGGATAGGAGATCTGCATGTAATGCATGAATTCCAAAGGATTTGTTCTGCAGGTTGTATTGTGCATATGATCAGCATGTCTTTCTTGACAGATGCTATTTTACATTTAGTGGGACTTAATGCATGTGCTCAGTTAAAGCTTCTCTTGTGAAATAGTTTTGGTTTCTCTCCAACGTGCTCTTTAGTGCTCATTTGGTGTTCCTATATGGTTAAGTCCACTTCTTTTTCCCGTGGGGTATAATGTAGTGGTGACCTTGCTGTCTTTCAGGTTGAAAAGATTTCTAATGTTTACGAGGAACTGGACGAAGATCAATACTCCAAGCTTGTATGTGAACGGCAAGATGATGACTGGATAGTTGATGATGGTAAATGCTTAACTTCATTATATTCCTTCTTTGTGCAAATTCCTGTCCTTCCAAATAAGACTTTTACTCTATTTTCGTCAAATACTTGATAATTTTTGTATTTGGCAGATGGGGTTGGTTATGTGGAAGATGGTCGAGAAATCTTTGACGATGACTTGGAAGAAGATGTCTTTGATAAAAAAGACAACGGTAAGCATTTAGCAGTAAAAACTGAGAATGCTGCAAATACTCAGTCGGTCAGGCAGCATTTCAGAATTGAGAAACAGAGTTAGTGTTACAGGTCGATAATCTTACATCAGAACTCAAAGAAATTAGAAAATAGTTATCATTTTTAAACCAGTATTGAAGCAGACGGCCTGAAATTGATAGCAACTCCAATTCAATCCCCACAGATACTGCTTGACCTACTGAATAGTTCCAATGTTTTCAGATTTCCAGAGTCCGTGCCATTTTAGTTTTGTTGCAGTATTTTATTACATTAAAGTTGCGAGAACAATGTAGATTGTTATTTTTCTCATCACTTTTATTTTTGATGTGGATCATTGGTCATATACTCAAAGCTTTGAATATTTTCTTTCCTTAAGAGGAGTCATACCAGACACAATATTAACTTTGTTTTCCTCTCTCTACAGATATTGTAGTTTCTACAGCAATTTTTGTTTTTGTTTTACATATTGTCTTTATGTTGAAGTAGCTAAAACCTGTTTCCCACTCTGATGTCTGTTCTTGTAGACAAAGGAAAATCCAGTACAAATAAAGAGAAGAAAAATGTGAAGAATATGCTGGTTTCGAGGCCCAATAACATCAAATCCATGTTCTTGGCCAGCACAGCCAAGAAAAAAGTTGAGGTGTGGTATAAATGAGAGTAAATGAGATTCATGTTTCCTGCTTTTCCGAAGCACTTTGATTTTTTTTCTCCTCGTCTTTTTTTTACACACTCTGTTAACATCTTATCCTTCATAAGTTCGCAGGAGCAAAATGCAATTTAAAAAAAATTGATACTGGGGCATACACATTTTCAGTCTTTGAAGGTAGAGATTTGTAAACTAACATCGATTGTGTGCAATGGGCAATTATATGTGTAATTATGCACTATATTGTTGATTTTCAGAATGTATTTAGGACAGCTTAAGTTTTCCTTGTCTTTGTCCTTTGTTAACTTGACTTCTCAGAATTTTTCCCTCCTGCTGTATATTCTGGAGACATGAAGGTTTCAGATAAATGGAAATGTTAAATATCAAGAATTGTTGAAAATTTGCAATGTCAGTTGTGTCCTGAATATCCATTAAGGGCGGCACGGTGGCACAGTGGTTAGCACTGCTGCCTCACAGCGCCAGAGACCTGGGTTCAATTCCCGCCTCAGGCGACAGACTGTGTGGAGTTTGCACGTTCTCCCTGTGTCTGCGTGGGTTTCATCCGAGTGCTCCGGTTTCCTCCCACAGTCCAAAGATGTGCGGGTAAGGTGAATTGGCCATGCTAATTTGCCCATAGTGTTATGTAAGGGGTAAATGTAAGGGTATGGGTGGGTTGCACTTCGGCAGGTCGGTGTGGACTTGTTGGGCTGAAGGGCCTGTTTCCACACTGTAAGTAATCTAATCCAATCTAAACAAAAAACCTAATTGACTTATTAGTTTTCCAATGTAATATGATTAGAGAAGGATTTAGCTTGTACTCAAGTGTGGTATTAAGTTCTTCAAACTTTGTGAGAGTTTTCCTTTTTGACTATTTGAGTTAAGTTGAGCAGGATCTATTGCCTTCCTTGCTTTAGGTGAGGAACTCATGACTCATAGGACCGTTGCTTAATTTAAAGGAACAAAACCTTTGCCTGTGTGGTTAGTTAATTTTCAATATTAAACCATTTTAAGTGATAACAAATTGTCCAATCTGATGTTAATCCTCAAGCTCCTAAGTGGAGCAATAAGGTACGGCCTACCATACATCAGTTTGAATCCTTCCCAAAAGCCCTTTTAACATCCTTTGACGCTATAACCTATTATTAGCTGAACTTACATTTAGTATTTTCAAATTGACCATCCCATACACTTTCTGTGGTCCTGCTACATCTTTAAAACTTATTTCAGATTTTGCAGAATTTGGATTTTTGGCTGTTAGTTTTACCAAAATAGAAAATAATTAGTCTTTTATGATTATAGGACTCGTGGGTTTGAAACCTGACTGATTATATTCCAACTTTAAAATAAATCTTATTGCATGTAGAAGGTCATTCAGTGCAAGACATCTTTGCAGGATTTCTGAACCATGTCCACGTTTTTTTTCCCCCAAGTTGTTTTTTGTTTCTGGTATACTTTCCTGCTTTTTGTTTTTGTAAACTATTGAATTTTGCTTTCAGCACGATTTCTTATATTGTACCCTTGTTAGCCTAAGTTAAGTTCCTCCTTCTGATATCCTCCTCTCTCTCTCCCTCTCTTGTTTTGGTAGAAACTTTAATTTACTTCAATTTTCTATGACAACCTGTCCTCCTGTTTACTGTACTGAAATTCCCTGGACTTCTCTGGTATCTCCTTTATTTTTCTTTTCCCTGATACAATTGCGGATCTTTTCTTCATCCTGCAAGGCTTTCACAGCTTTCCTAAAGGAAGCCACTCAAGTTTGGATACCAGTATCTGAATTAACCTATATTATGATCTGTGTAAGATAGCATTACTTCTTTGCTTTAGTACTCAATCATTTAATTTACACTATCTCTTGAAAGTTTTGTTTCTTTGCTGGATTCTTCAATACAGTACATGGGCTAGGACACCCCAGTTATGTTTTGCAGGGGCATGCTTGAACATAGAGCATTACAGCTCAGCACAGGCCCTTTGGCCCTCATGTTGCGCTGACCTGTGAAACCAATCTAAAGCCTGTCTAACCTTCAGTATTCCATTATCATCCATATGTTTATCCAATGACCATTTAAATGCCCTTAATGTTGACGCGTCCACTACTGTTGCAGGCAAGGCATTCCAAACCTTTATCACTCTGAGTAAAGAACCCACCTCAGACATCTGTTCTATGTCTATCACCCCTCAATTTAAAGCTATGTCCCCTCATGTGAGCAATCACTATCCGAGGAAAAAGGTT
Source organism: Hemiscyllium ocellatum (assembly GCF_020745735.1). NCBI lineage: Eukaryota > Metazoa > Chordata > Chondrichthyes > Orectolobiformes > Hemiscylliidae > Hemiscyllium > Hemiscyllium ocellatum. The sequence goes on along the minus strand of NC_083412.1, from coordinate 42,797,249 downwards.
TTCACTGTCCATCCTATATAATCCTCTGATCATCTTGTATGCCTCTATTCAGTCACCTCTTAACCTTCTCTCTAACAAAAAGGTCCTCATAAGACCTTTCCTTCATTCCAGGCAACATCCTGGTAAATCTCCTCTGCATCCTTTCCAATGCGTCCATATCCTTCCTGTAATGCGGCAACCAGAACTGTACGCAATACTCCAAGTGCGGCTGCACCAGAGTTTTGTGCAGTTGCAACATGACCTCATGATTCCAAAACCCAATCCCTCTACTAATAAAAGCTAACACACCATATTCCTTTTTAACAACCCTATCAACTTGGGTGGCAACTATCAGGAATCTATGCACATCTTACCATTAGCCCAGTACTCTGCATTTCTGTTGCTCCTTCCAAAGTGAATAACCTTGCACTTTTTCGCATTAAATTCTATTTGCTTCCTCTCAGCCCAACTCTGTAGCTTATCTATGTCCCTCTGTAATCTATAGCATCCTTCCGCACAGTGCACAACTCCATCGAACTTAGTTAGTTATCTGCAAATTTACTAACCCATCCTTCTTTCCAATTTTATTGATGATCTTTTCTCTCTCAGTCAGTTTCAAGCTCCAAACTAATCTGATCTTTGGCTCTTCATTAGTCATGATAGTTCTGCAGCTGTCAGTTTCCTTAACATCTCTGTTACCCCTGTCCCTCCAAGTGCTAGACACAAGAATACCTGTCTAATCTTGATCACACACTTAAATTGGAGTATTTCAGATCCGAGGGTATCTGATGCTTTAGGTCTAACAGGCCTCACTTTGCTAGCTCTGAAGTGGCTGCAACTCTCATTATCCTACTGAGCAAAGTTAACTTGTTGGTTTCATTTCTCTAATTCTACCCTCACCTCCAAAAACAAGTGAGATGAATTTATGTATTTCTTTGTTACCCAGGGTGAGACCACATGTTTAGCTACCTCTTTGCCTCATTCACTTCATCCTCTGCCACAGCACCTTCACTGGATCACCTAAACCAAATCTTTCCCCAAGTTTCTGTCTCGTCAAACTTCTGTGATCATCTTGCTCAAGAGTAGCACTTCTTGTTTCCCTGATCCTTCCACTAAATAGCTTGCCTCTTAAGTTGTCAGTCCACATTGGCTAACATTATAAACTGGTTCTACTCCTCCTGTGTTGTTGTCCACTCTTTCAAAATTACCATTATCACACTGGCCTCTCTGAAAACCCAAACCGTACCATTTTGTTCTTGAAAATCGTCAGTCCACCTCTAGTTTTCTTTTCCGAAGTACTTGAACGTTATCTTATCTCCCTAATCAGTGCCACCTTTTTTACCATTCCAGGTTAGGATCTGTCCATTCAGGTTTCTGCTGGACCCAGTACTGAACTCGTGCTGATCATGAATAATATCCTGTGACTTTGGTGCGCCTTTGAATCGTGTCCTTCCTGACCACTGTGTAGCTTTTGTGATTTTGGACGATAGAAATCTCCTCTAGTGCCTTACAGTCATCCAACTAGAAGTGACACTTTGTTCAATACTTGGCTACCAATTGTAGCCAGATCACTTCCAGCAGTTCCTTTCCTTCCCATGCTAGTGCCTTTATTTCCAGGGTCCCCCAAGGATTTATTCTTGTCTGGTTTCCTCACCACTGTCCTTAATCTCTCACTGTCAGCTGCATTCTGCCTCCTAGAAGCACCATCTACAGCCACAGTGTCAGCTTCCACAAGTTTACTGATAATTATCCAACATGTCACATTCACTGACTCCCATCTCGAATTCTTATCCCAGCATATGCTCACTTCAAGCTGTCCTTTTCTCTGCTTCTGACAAACGGAGCATCTCCCTCTTCACTATCACTACGGAATTGTCTTTCTAACCTCTGCCTTTCCATCGAATGTTTCCTTTCATGGTGTCCTTAAAACGTCTTGGCAGCCCTCCAGTAACGTTAGCGTTGTGTCTTGTTTTATTTGGTTTGATCTTTGAAACACCTTGAGGCACTTTTTCTGCATTAGAGAATCGATTAACACTACTTATGATTGGTTGTGGAGAGGGCCATGCCACTGACTATTCTGACGGCATGTCGAGCTGCACGTTGTAAATGATCTTTTTATTTTTGCAGAAAGATGTTGATCTATCTAAGGATGATCTACTGGGAGATATACTTAATGATCTTCATGCAGATGTAAGGACTAAATCATATTTATGTATTTCAGATCATTTATGTTTCACGAATTGCTTACTCGCTTTTCCTATCTTGTCAGTATGAATTGCATTAGTGTTTATGTATTTCTAAATGATAAATGTTTGAATTTAACAGGTACCTTCACTAACTACACCACCACCTGCAGTCATTTTAAAGAGGAAGAAACCTGTTGGAGTATTAGCGAATCCATTTTCCGTCAGGCCGCCCACCCTCAAGGTACCTCTGTAAATGTATTCGGGAAATGTTAAAGGACTAACATCACTTGGGTTGGAAAGTAAGCAGTAAATTGTTTGACATTGTTTCAATGTGACTGTATCTGATTGTTGAAAGAAACCCTGGACAAATGTTCCCATTTATTCTTTTTATGTCTCTATGAATGCTGTCTGCATTTTCTCTGTTTCTAATTAAAACACCTCCTTAATGATGACTGGATGTTCTAATATCATTTTGAATCAGTGTGATTATGGAAGTGGCCATTGTCCATAATATTATAAACTTTGCTTGTGTAAAATGTAATGTCAGCAAGAGATTTTGCAAAGTGTGCAACTAAACTATATGCTATTATATGGTCACATGGTGAGCTGCTTGTCTCCCCTTCATACCACAACGTTTTAGTGGTTCTTTCTGGCTCGAGGTTGATCATTGAGGTACAGAGCGGGATGTGACTGATAGTATATGATTCTACCAAAGTTTGAGACAAGTAGGCGTATTTAGGTGACTTCTGTTTGTGTTTTTTTGTCAGTGGGATATAGGAGTTGCTGGCTAGCCAGTATTTATTACCTATCCCGAAATGCCTTTAAGGGTCAGCCACCTTGTATGCCTGGAGTTACATGTAGGCCAGACTAGGTAAAAGTGGCAGGCGTTCTTCCCAAAAGGACATTGTAGGACCTGATGGGTTTTAATGATAATCGATAGTTGTTTCATGGTCGCCATTAGGCTTTTCTATTGAATTCAGATTTCATCTGCTGTAATGGGATTTGAACCCATATCCTCAGAAACATGAGTGGGCCATGAAATTGCAGCTGCAGTTTAATGCAGATAAATGTGAGATGTTGCAATTTGGTAAGACCAACCAGGGCAGGACTCGCACAGTTAATGCAAGGGACCTGGGGAGTGTTTTTGAACAAAGAGATTGAGGGGTTCAGGTTCATAGTTCTTTGAAATTAGCATCCCAGGTAAACAGGGTAGTAAAGAAGGGTTTTCTTCATTGGTTTTTTTCTCCAGACTAGAGTAAAGCGGTGAATATATGGAATGAGCTGCCAGGGGAAGTAGGAGAGGTAAATCCAATTATAACATTTAAAAGCCATTTGGAGAGGAACATAGAATGGAAAGGTTTCGGGGGCTATCGGCAAATTGCAGGAAAATGGACAACTTAAGTTAGGAAACTTGGTCGGCATGGATGAATTGGGCAACCGGTTTGGGGGGGGTGGGGGTGGGGAGGATTTAGTTGAATCTAAGGAAGAATGAGAAGTCAATGTTTGAGTGAACATATCAGCCAATTGGAGAGGAAGACATTTACAAGGAAGAGATTGAAGGCTCCCAGATGCGAAGAACTTTGAAGATCTATTTCACCCTCTGTCAATAATTTACTCTTTTAATAAATGCTCATCATTTCAGTATCACAGGTCTTCAGGCAGCTCAATACTTCACTATTTTCAAAACTAGAGGACATAGGTTTAATGTGAAAGGGCAAAGGTATAAAAGGGACTAAGGGGCAATGTTTTCACACAGAGGTGGTGCATGTATGGAATGAACTGCCAGAGGGAGTTGTGCAGGTGCATACAATTATAACACTTAAAAGGTATCTGAATGGGTATAGGAACAGAAAGGATTTAAAGGGATATGGGCCAAATGCCGGCAAATGGGACTAGATTAATTTAGGATATCTGGTTGGCATGGGCAAGTTGAACTGAGGGTTTGTTTCTGTGCTGTACATCTCTGTGACTCTAGAAAATTTAGTTTGCATTTATTTTTGAATGCTCAGGATTCTCCGGTCCTCAATTCTAATCATCAGAACAATTCCATAAGGAAGACAGTTGTTACTGAAGGAGTGGTCAGTGTTGTGGACTCTGCCCAGTCTGCTCCAGTGAGATCCTCAATCAAGCAGGTACCTGTGAAGCAAGAAGAAAAGAGACTAGCAGCTGTGGTGAAGGACAGCTCAGCAGCTGTGACTTTAAACGAAGAGAAAATTGCTGAAGGTACGATTCCACTCCCCCATTTATTTTTTAGACTGACCTACGCTGTGGTCTTGTTTCAGGCAGATGAACAGCCCTTTCATACAATATCTGGCTGACCAGTTTTTTTTTGTCTAATTCCTAATTGGAAAGTGTTAAATTTAAATGGAATCTGATTCACACGGTGGTCCTGTTATCTAAGTGTATGTAACTTTGGTGGACTCTCTTAATTTATTTTCCTCCTTAACTCAGTTCTAGCCAATTTGATTTGATTTATCTTGTATTTTTATTTCCATCCTGAGAGTTTACCATTTTATTTTATTGCAAATTATTTTTGTCTGCATGTTCCACATAACTCACACTTACTTATCTGTTCTTCTTCTGGTGCTTTTTATTTTGAATTGTTCCTGGAGTGTGTATCAGTATTGGAAAGGCCACATTTACCTCTTGTCTGTACTTACCCTGAGAAGACAGTGATTGCGTTAACTGCTGCTACCTAAGGTGACGCTGGCTGGTGAAGGGCGAGGAGAAATGGTTAGATCTTCTCTTGTTAATGGTAATTATGAGTGAAGAGCCCTTACTTTGAGTTTACATGTATAAATGTTAGCAGACCTTGTTCGGATTGCAGCTGATTTTTGCTATTCGAGCAGTGAGCCAGCACATTTCTGAGGAGTTGCAAATGGAACTGAATGCTGGATTTGTTGGGCCTTTCTTTTGTGCCTGTATTTGAGAGAAAGTCATTGATGCAGTTACAAATGTTTGTCTTGTGGATCTCTTGCAGTAAGGCTGTATGGCTGAACCAGCCACAAACATCATCCTTTTTGTTGAGTTTGACTCTAGCCAATTCTTTTGACCTCCATGTTGGTAAGACTCATGGCGTCTGATTCAAAGTTCAGGCTCTTCAGGCAAATTAAGATTTTTCTTCCCCATATTTAAATCAAGACTATGATCAGATTTGCAACTTTGTTCCTGAGCAGTGTGTCTGTGGGTAGGTGTCAGGGTTGACTCTTTACATCATTTTACTGATGGTTTTCGAGGAAGCTTTAAAACTGGCATGATAATTATCCAAAGTAGACGTATATAATTTATGTGCATTGGACCTACCATGACAACCATCCATATTGTGAGATAGATACCAGTGTAATAGATGTACTGGCACATTTTGGCTGGGGAGCAACTATGCTGGTTGCTATGGTTTAAGCTCTCCAGTCGGTGCATTATCAGGTCTCTGTTTCATTCTCCTTAAAATCCCATTAAAAGAACCAGATTGGCTGAACATAGTCGGGTTGATTTGAATCTTGGGAGGAGTTTGAGCAGGATCCCACACTCTGCTCTTGTGCTGCATTTTTCACTTAGGTTATTTTAGAGGTGTTACATAATATTGTAAAGTTGGTTCATTAACTGTCAATGAAATAGCTGTTTATAGTATAAATTTTTAAAAATGCATTGTGCAGGAAGGTGGGTTGGGTGATGGGAGGAGGGATGACAGTTGAACTGGATTCCAAATAAAAAGGAATGTGGTAAATAATTTCCTTGACCTTCAGTGTTGTTCTGAGTTGCCTGATATCAGGAGAGAAAAGCAGAGAATGTGCTTTTTGTAAAGTTTGACACATGTACCTATTTTTGTCGTTCATTGGCCACTAGGTGGTGGTAGAATAAAGCTTAGGGAATGTATTGCTTGTTGTAGGACTTCTAATTACACTGTGAGAAAAGGTCAGTGTTGTATAATTAGATGAAAATATTGATGTAAACTAATTTAAGAAGCGCCCCTTTTTGTAGCACATCACACAAATAGAGCATTGCGATTGCTAATTTAGGAATCACTTTGGAACTGAGTTTTACAGTTGTCAGGGAGAAGTGGATAAGCAGAATCAGGAAATGTGAATGTCACATTGTGCAGTTTGAAGGTGTAATCATGTCAAAATTGTTAGTACATATCTCCACCCTTCTTCTTTAACATGGGGGACCTAGGTAGTAGCTCTTTGGTTTATGCCTGTGTTCTTACCCAGCCAAATATTGTTGCTGAAGAGCTGGTTTTTATTAACAACTAAACAACATTACTTGCCACTAAGCGCAAACAGAGCTGCACTTAAAGATTTAGCAATCTTTATGGCAGGGGTTTCCCATTTCCCAAAGTTAGCTTGAATCTAGCACCAGACCAAGGGGATCTCTTAGATTTCTGGCAACGTGAAGTCATCATGGGGATAAGCAACCAATCATATTAAAATATTCTCACAGCCAATCAGGGAGTAAATGCAGGGACCTACCTTCACTTTTTAATATCATTTAATATCAATGAATTGTATGTACGGTAATAATGAATTATCACATTTTTCTTCAAAATGGAGAAATGTGGCATTCTGTGAGTATAAAAATAGATTCTCAAGGTTGAAGGGTTTTCAGAAATTATGAATCTAATGAACATTTGAAAAAAATCAGTTACATAACATTCTTCGAAGCGTAAACTTTTTAGGGGCTTTTGGAATTGAGATGAATAACTTAATGGACAACTTTGCTCAGTTCAGTGATTTTCTAATTAATTAAGGATTAATGTAGTTGATGTGGTGTCCATGGACTTCCAAAAGGTATTTGATAAAGTGCCACATAATAGGCTTGAAGTTAATGGAATAAAAAGAACAGAGGCAGTGTGGATGCATAGTAAATTCAGTGGTGAACACTAATTTGTTTTGTAGATGGGAGAAAGATATATGTGGAGTTCCGAGGATCAATGTTGGAACTATTGCTTTTTTTGATGTATATCGATGACCTTATCTTTGGTGTGCAGGGCACAATTTGAAAATTTGGAAATGACATACATTTGGAAGTATTGTGAACCATGAGGGTGTTACTGACAAACTCTAGGACATCGGCTCGTTGAATAGGTCGTAAAGTGACAGATAAGAGTTAATGCAGTAAAATAATACAATTTGGTTGGAAATATATAGTGGTGAGTGAAGAATGTTATCGAGGAGTACAACAGGATCTTGCTCAACTGGGCCAGTGAGCTGAGGAATGGCAGATGGGGTTTAATTCCAATAAATGCGAGGTGTTGCATTTTAATAAGACAAACCAGTACAGGACTTGCATAATTAATGATAGGGCCAAGGAGTGTTGTCGAAGAGAGAGATTGATGGATGCAGGTACATTGTTCCTTGTCACAGGTAGACACGGTAGTGAGGAAGGGTATGGAAAGCTTGCCTTCATCGGTCAGAGCATTGAGTACAGGAGTTGGGGCGTCGTGTTACAGCTGTACAAGACATTGGTAAGGCCACATTTGAAATACTGCATACATTTCTGGTAGTCTTCCTATGGGAAGAACGTTATAAATCGTTTGTGCACCTTTTCCAGCTTATTAAGAATGTTACCAAGGCTGGGAGGTTTAAGTTATAGGGGGAGACTAGATAAGTTAGGACTTTGTTCCTGGAGCCCAGGAGGCTGATGGGTGACCTTCTTCTTGAGGTTTATAAAATCATTGCAAGCATGGATAAGGTGAATAGCCAAGGTCTTTTTCCCAGGCTAGGGGAGTCCAAAGCTAAAGAGCATCGGTTAAGGTGAGAGCGGAAGGATGTAATAGGGACCTGACTGGCAGCTTTTTCACACACAGGGTGGAGTGTGTATGGTACAAGCTGCCAGAGGAAGTTGTGGAAGTGGGTACAGTTACAACATTGTGAAAGATGTTTGGACAGGTACATGAATAGGAACAGTTTAGAGGGATATGGCTTGATGGTAGGAGACTTCGCTAGTTTCCAAATCTCCCCTTCCACCACCTCATCCCAGATCCAACCCTCCAACTCAGCACCACCCTCTTGACCTGTCCAACCTGTCCTTCTTCCTTCCCAATATCCGCTCCACCCTTCACACTAACCTATTACAAGCACCCACCTGTATCCACCTATCACTTTCCCAGCTACATTTCCTCCAGCCCCACCCACACCCCTTATTTATCTCTCAGCCCTTTTCAAACCATCGCTCCCCCCACCCCAAACACCCCAACATGCCTGATGAAGGGCCTGTGCCCAAAACGTTGATTCTGCTGCTCCTTGGATTCTGCCTGATCTGCTGTGATCTTCCAGCACCACACTTGCCAATGTAAGAAGACTGCGTTCAAATCAATTGAGTTCTTGAAAATTGAGGGAAATGCATCAACTTTCTAACTACCTAATTCTTTTAAGACCTTAGGATGAAGTTCATCAGAACCCAAGTGCTTGCTAGCCCACATCCCTAGCAGCTTTTGTTGTACCATTTCTCTGGTGGTTGTGATTTTCCTGAGTTTCTCCTTCCTTTCCATTTTATGATTACAGTTGCTTTTGAACAATTACTTGTATCTTCTATAGTAAAGACTGATGCATAATAACTGTTCATTTTACTTTTCATTCAATATACTTTCCATTATTGGTTTTTCAGGCTGACTTTTATAGGGCCAAAATTCGCTTTTGTTAATTACTCTCTTTTTTAAATTAAAAAATGTGTTTCTGGAAGCAGTCCATCTCATACTTGTGGCTAGCTTTCTCTTGTGCTTTGATTTTTCTCTCCTTGTTAGTATTTTAGTCATTCTTGACAGTATTTTTTATATCCAGTTCAATCTTGTGACTTTGCACGTGTCTTTGTACAGTTATATATTTTCTTTTAGTTTGATACTATTCTTTACCCATTCTAGTTAATCACAGATGCTTGATTTGGTTTATTGTGGTCAGATGTACTTATGTAAAGTGAAAAGTTTTTTTGCATCAGTACAGGCAGATCATAGCAAACAAGGATATACAGATCATAGGGTGCTCAGAGTGAGGTAGACAAGGTTACAGCTGTATAGGAGCAAAACAAAATTAACATGAGCAAAAGCAACATTATTTGAAGTGAGGTCCAGCAGGGAAGAAGCTGTTCAAGCTTCTGCATATCTTCCTGATGGAATAAGTTGTAAGAGTACATTACTGGGGTGGGAGGCATCTTTGATGATATTGGATGGGAGGTTGGCTTCCGTGATGGTCTGGGCTGTGCTCACAACCTGTAATGTCTCATGGGCTTGGGCAGAGCAGTTGCCTTACTAGGCCATTATGCAACTGTATAGAATCATTTCAATGGTGCATTTGTAAAAGTTGGTGAAGGTCCTTATGGACGTGCCAAATTTCCCAAGCTGCCTTTTCTGTCCTGGATCTGTCCTTTGAGACTTTTTTTTTCTAGTCATATCCTGAAGATAAAATACTTACAAGACTGCAGGGAAAATGTGAGAGAACTGAGACTGGGTAATTTGCTGTTGCTGAGAGGGCATTGATTCCTGACTGGTAACCATTCTATATAGAGAAATATTGAATTACTGACAACAGCTTCTAGATTTCTGTGTTTAACTGTGCACGTACAAACTCCAAAAGCTGCTTTCAGTTTTAGAGGGTAATGATGGCAAGCACAATGGATCCCATTTCTATTTTTAACTGTCACAAAAGCTCAACAGTTATCTTCTGTGGCTGAGTATTGTTATATTGTCTATTATTTTACCAGTTTTTTTCTGGGTCATGCTCTGGCTATTGATGACCTAGTTCCAGGTCTTTTCAACTATTGCACCAAGCTACATGAAATGGAACAGACAATTGTTCAATTTCAGGAGCTAGGGTTTCAGTTTTCCAGGTCTTTTGTCACTTATCCACTGTAGCATTGAAAGAGGCACAGAATCCAGGAAAAAGAGATGAACTGTCTTTGGATCAACTTCAAAAACAAAAACTAAAGTTGCTGGAAAAACACAGCGGGTCTGGCAGCATCTGTGAAGAGAAATCAAAGTTCTCGTTTCAGGCCCATGGACCCTTCCTCAGAACTGGACCAAAATGCTAACTTTAATTTCTTTTCATAGATGCTGCCAGATCTGCTGAGCCTTTCCAGCAACTTCTGTTTTTGTTTCTGATTTATAGCATCCGTACTTCTTTTAGTTTTTATTTGGATCATTTTGCCAGTGCTGTTTCACCAAAGTGCAACTTCTATTCTCTCCCCTAAAGTTTCATCTCTGATGTCAGATAGATAATGCACTGCAGCATAAACATCCCATTATTCATCACATGCGAGCAGCTTCTGTTGTTTCACACGATGTATCCTATGTTTTATCTGGACAGAGAAGCAGCCTTGTGTTGTGGATCCATTCCCACTCCGAGCTAGATAGTAGATTTTAAGAGGTCTGCTGGTGGCACTGCATGTTTAGCCTATTTTGTGGGTCTATGGTACAGAATCTTGCATACCTTTCCTCCCTTGTGGAGTACTAACCTTTTGATATCTCTGTGTAGTTACTAAGTTTAGTCAATGCAACTTCAGTGGCAGGGAAAGTCCAGTGCTTGTTGCCCACGAACTTTCAGCTGCACGTGACACTGAATCACCACACCCCTGAATTTTAAAAGAAATGCTTTTGAAAGATTAATGGAGGAGCATGTGTCTGTTGCTAGGGGAAGTTTGGCACAGAGTTGATGTACTGATATCTGAGTTTAAGACAGTGCGCTGCATCAGGGAGGTTGCGAGTTACTTGATCCAGGAAGAAATCAAACCCCTTTAAACACTTTAGTTTGGTCAGAGGTCAGAGCGGGAAAGTATGAATATGAAACATTGAATGGCAGATGTAGTGATCCAGAAGGGAGCACTAATGGAATCGCAGCCACTCCACTCGTTTAAGCAAGTTCATATTCCTGAAGGTGATCTGGACAGGATAATTAAACTGAGCACAATGCCACAGTGCAAGGAGCCATTCAAGTTGGAATGTGTGGTGTCGTCAAAGACTATAATTTGGGGACAGATATAGTTCTCCGCAACCAAGTGCACAAGTCCCAAGAACTGTATTGTTGGCTGCTGACATCATTAAGGCATCATTTTGGGTTGGAGGAACTTGGAGTGGGCGGGGAAGAATCCCGTTGTTATGGGCCAAATTGATACCAGGAACATGGGTAGGACTAAGCAAAGGTTCTCCTAAGGGAGTATAAGATAATAATGCCTAAACTGCTTTCTGAGCCAGAGGCAAATTAAGATACAGTAAATAACATCTGAGAACTGTGTATGTGCCCTGAAGATTGATGTGGGAGAAATGGATTTTTGTTTACTGTCACTGGCATGCTGGACAGAGGGAGCTATACTTGTATGATAGGATGATCTTCACTTGAACTGTGCTTAGACCAGTCTCTTGGCAAGTCAAATAATTTAAACTGTTGAACAGACTTGACATTAAATTGTCGTCCATGATGTGCTGTCTGGGCACAGTATAATTGATGGAAGAGTTCAGGGACACTGAAATTTAGCAAGGTGAGGAGAAGTGATAAGATAGAATTGCAAGGTAGCAATATGGACAATGGTAATCAGAGTGTGACAGCAAGGGACAGACCGCACTAACATAAGTGTGCAGCGGGGCACAAGGTTGGAGTTTGGAAAATTGGTAAAAGGACAGGATTAGTGGATCTTTGTCTGAATTCGCATAGTATTCATAAGAAGATAAATTAATTGAGCGCACAAATAGAAATAAGCGCGTATGATTTGATGATCATCAGTGAGATGTGTTTACAAACATACCAAGACTAGAAACTGGATATGCAAGAGTAATTACATTTCAGATAAAGGGAAGACAGATAAAAGGAGGTATGTTAACCCCTGCTAATAGAGATGAGTTTAGAACACTAATGAGAAATGATCTTGGCTGAAAGGATCAGAATGTAGAATCAGTCTGAATAGTCTTGAGAAATAGCCAAGGAAATAAGCCATTGTTGGAAGCAATTTAGGCTTTTTAACAGTAGCTATAATATAAAACAGAAATAATGGGTATTTATGGAAAAGACACTGCAATAATTGTCGTTCATTTAAATCTTCATATAGATTGGATGAATCAAATTGGCAGATACCCATACAGGTAAATTTCAAAAAGGGCATTCAGGATAGTTTTTCATTACACAGAGACAGAATTATTTAATGATTAATTAGTAAAGTCTTGAAAAGAGTGATTGTAACATGATAGAATTTCATATTCAATTTGTGAAACTTGAATGAATGCCTTAACCTTAAGTCAAGGTAATGACTAAAGTATGAAGATAGGGTTAGCTACAGTGACTGGGGAAATAGGTTAAAAACTAAGACATTTAAGGAATTTCTTTTATCTCTCAACAAAAGTATTTTCTATGTTCTTAAAGTATTGCAGATTCTGGAGATCTGAAATTAAAACAGAAAATGCTGGAATTACTCTAATTCTGACAATGTATGGAAAAAGTAAAGTGGGGAAACATGATTAGAGAACTCTTTGTTAAATCTGATAGCTCCATCATTGGTAGTATTCAAGTTCTTGTTTGTTTAAAGTTCTGCTTTTTGATTTGTAGATGAGCTCTCTGCAATGGAGCTCAATAATGATGACTTTGATGAGCCTATGGAAACAGAGTCTGCTGCCACTATGAAAGTAGAGATGAAACCTGAACAAAACATCAGAGTGATAGAACCAGAGGATGAAGACAAATCATTCATGTAAGATGATTGGTGTCAATCTCATTTTGAGAATTACAATAAAATATTTTGGTGATAGATGAAACCGGCATTAACTGTAACCTGTGTCTTAAAGCATCTGAAAGTCTGCATTCAGTAGGCAACTCTGCTGGAGTCACTGAAGCCAGGTCCCTGTAGGTTTAGCACTCATGTACCAGTTAGAACAAATCTTTTGTGGATCATTCCATTGTACTGTGGGTGCGAAGCCATGCAGCAAACTGGAAATAATTGTAGGAGGAGCGAATAGCCTGCCAAAGCTCCCTTTAAAATATGTTCGTGTACAGCCATGCAGGACTCTCAGTGAAATGTGGTGGGTGCAGAAAGACATTAGAGGGAACATTGCTGAGCATGTGTGGGCTCCACACACACTTCTATTAATGCTATGAAGCATAGCAGTAAGTTTCAGGATGATGTAGATCACGATATTGGGCAGGTGGGTTCTCAGACCTGGTACCGGAGGTTCTTGAGGAAATCTAAAGAAGGATGGATGTCCTGCATCCACAAGAGGAAGGAGACCACTTTGCCTTCTCTCCTGTTCTCTTGCAGCAGCTGTTACTGCTGGGCCAAGCCTCTCATCTTCCTGCCATTCTTCTTGTTGATCACAAAAATACCCAACAGGATGTTCATGACAAAACATTCCTTGCTCCTGGAGATGCCTGTAAAGTAGCATACACCTCTTTTTAGTTGAGAATTTCTAGATTCCGTATTGCTAGAGTACTGATGAAGCCAATATGTATGTTTACTTAAATATCTTTCTGCCTCCTGAAGTGTTTTCACTGTATGTAATTTGACATCCTTGTACAATAAAAATCAATCAATCTGAATTTTGAAAATTTCAATATCTTACAGTGATCCAGGTTTCTGTGAATCATGTTTCATAATTTCACTCCATGAAATAATGCCATCTTGTTCCAGCTTCCCCTAACTTCTCTTTTTATAATTTAAAGGCATCAATTAGATCACCTCTTTTAAGACTGAAGTTCACTTCAATTTGTAAAGCCTCAGTCAATTACAATTAATTTCTGAGTTTGCAAGAACCAATATAAAAGCTTACTAATCTTGACCAGTCACAAGATCCATTCCAGCAACAATTATGTTTTGCAGAATTGTTAAGGAGTTTATTAAATTGATCAAAATGAGTACAAGAGAAAAAATTCTTAAGAAAAGCAATGTTTTTTCCATTTTGGGATACTAGTTTGCGATACTGGTTCACAGAAGACTCTTGTTCTCTTGTGATGACTACAATCGTCCTTCTCATGCATTCAGACACTAAGAGTCACCACTTATTAAATTCTGCTCAATTGACCCCTGTGAAGGATAAGACATCCTGAACTCAAATTGGCTTATTACCACAAAGTTTACAGTCAGTATTGGATTGGCTAAACAGCAATGATCCATTTCTTGAGTTGGTTTCTTTAAAAGAGATAGTCATTTTAGTGACATCATTTCCTATTATATCCTGATTAATTATTTGACACTGAAATACCCTTTTAAGATCATAGCTCTGGAATTGTCATAAACAATTAAAGGTTTTTTAGAAGTATGAAAAATTCTCCAATTTACCTGTTCTTTAGACCTAGCTTGACAAAAAAAAAATACATGGACCAGGTTTCTGTATCTAAAGACAATATTTATCTCAAGTAGTTAGACTGTAGCTATAGGTAAATTATTATAAACTATTGGCATAGAACTCTATTAGTTAAAACTCACATCCCCTTTATAAACTCCCCCTTTCACACACTAAGTAAAAACACAAGTGTTATGGGCAGAGGAAAAGCCTAGAAATGCAGTCCAGTGGAACCTGTTCACAGAGTTGTTGAGATGATTCTTCTGCTGGTCACAATGCTGCTTCTTGGTCTACTTTCTCTGTAGGTTGTCACTAGCTTGCAGATGTCAAAGGATAGCTGGCTTACACTTAGATAAAGATCTCAGACTTATTAGTTAAGAGTCACAGCCTGCAGAAAAGATAAACTGATTTTCTTCAGGTTTGACATCACTTTTACTCCAGAGAGCAGAGATAACTCCTGAGCTGGTGGAGGCCTAAAGGCTTCTCTCGGACTTCTGCACAGCTCCAAGCTGCTCACATATCTGAGAACCAATCATATTGTGTTGGCAGTCAGATGGCCTTTGTCATTTATAACTGGTCACTAGTCCACAGACCATTTGTACCAATTGAAGTTCTAGTAAATCTCTACCATGATATGTCAGCAATGGTAGAATAATTTCAGTTTGCTTAGGGTAAATGTGTCACCTTCTAGTCCTTAACTATAATGCATAAATGTCCCAATTGATGCATCAAATTATTCTCTAAAACCTTTAACTACAAAACATATGTGATTCCACAATAACCTTCGATGCCCAAAACACATTAAAGCTCAAATAAACTATATAAAATTAATATACATAGGCCTGTTACATAGTATCAAGTTACAAAATGAAACTAAAAATATACAGAACTGTGTCCTGAGTAAATGTTGCATGCACCTCAAAAGCATGTACTCCTTTGTTAGCTTGAACTCTAACAGTAGGCATAACGTTTTCACCAGGCTGATTTGACTTTGTTCCTTTTAGAAAGTGTTTTAAGAATTGAGTCATAGGGAGAGGCTGAATAGGCTGGGGCTGTTTTCCCTGGAGCATTGGAGCCTGAGAAGAGGGGCATGGGTAGGATAAATAGACAAGGTCTTTTCCCTGGGTTGGGGGAGTCCAGAACTAGAGGGCATTGGTTCAGGGTGACAGGGGAAAGATATAAAAGGGACAATTTTTTTCATGCAGAGGGTGGTGCGTGTATGAGCTGCCAGAGGAAGTGGTCGAGGCCGGTGCAATGACAACATTTAAAAGGCATCTGGATGAGTATATGAATAGGAAGGATTGAGAGGGATATGGGCCAAATGCTGGCAAATGGGACAAAATTAGGTTGGGATATCTGGTCGGCCTGGACGAGTTGTTTCCATGCTCTACATTTCTATGACTATATGACTCTGACTCTAATAATCCCAATCAAGCAGAATAAAATTCAGTTCCTCAATTGCGTAATTAAGTCAAACCTATTAATTTTTGCGAGAAAAGAAATCTCATCCCAACACTCTCATTTGACTAGCCTCAAGGGAATAGCAGTCAAATTTGTCCACATAATTCAACCCTCTGAGTCCTGGTTCTTATTCTGCGAAATGTTTGCTGTGTTTCTTACAAGACCTTCAATTTTTCTGTAATCTTTGTATTTGGCACAAAATACAGCTTTTCAGTTGTGATAAATTCGAGGCTGCTTATAACATACAATTATGTTTACTTCCTATTTTGTTCTAATCGCTGATGGGCAGACATTCCTTCAGTCTCTTTACTTATTGTACCTGTGGACCTGCTTATAAATGTTTGAGTATATTATCACTAAAATCCCATTATTACTTTCCATGCCATCCATGAAGAAAATATTATGATTTATCCTTTCAGGTTCTTAATGTTTCTCTTTTCCAAATTAAATTCAGTCCCTCCTAATTTGTTCAAGTTAGATGGTCAGTCTGATATCCCTTTTGAACTTCCTGTTCTATCTGCACAAACTACTGTGCCTTCTAATTTAGCGCCATCTACAGATGAGCAGGATATAAAATTCTCTATTCCTTCATCAACTTAATAATTCATATAATGAAAAGCTGAGACCCCCACAGCAGGTTGCTGGAGGACATCACATCCTACCAATCGGACAACATTCCCTTCATCCACACTCCCACTCTCTCTCCTCTTAACTTTGTAACATGGATTACTGGTAATCACACTTCATTTTCACTTGTAATCTCCTGTAAACTTGTTAGATGTCTTTGCAAGTCCAAGTTAACAGCACCTGTGTTCACCTCTCTTTCTGCATGTTAGTACAAATTACTTCTCTCAAATGATGCATTGATGTCACATCAATCTGCATTTGCTTTTAAAGGAAGATGTTGTGCATATTTTAAAAGTTCTGTCCTGTTATTTAGGAACTCAAACTTGATTGAGTCTTCTTGCTGGGATCGTATGGATGAAAATGAAAGTGATTCTGTGGTGGTTGACGTGCAGGTAGATGCAGGTCGTTTGCCATTAGTTACTGGTTTAGAAGGCGAGCAGGTATTCAGATTTTACTGGGTAGATGCTTATGAAGACCAGTATCATCAACCAGGTAATATAACATTTTTTTCAAAGATTTTAATCAAAAACCCTAACATACTGAGTAATCACTCTTTAAGTTATACTGATATCAATGATGAACGATTTCCCATTGATATATATTGCATTTTATTAATTACCGCCAAACCTTTATCCTCCCCAACGAGAATTCATTCTTCAACTTTGGGCGACTCTAGCATCTCTTAGGGTCGTAGAGTCGTAGAGATGTACAGCATGGAAACAGACCTTTCGGACTAACCTGTCCATGCCGACCAGATATCCCAACCCAATCTAGTCCCACCTGCCAGCACCCGCCCATATTCCTCCAAACCCTTCCTATTCATATACCCATCCAAATGCCTCTTAAATGTTGCAATTGTACCAGCCTGCACCACATCCTCTGGCAGCTCATTCCATATACGTACCACCCTCTGTGTGAAATAGTTGCCCCTTAGGTCACTTTTATATCTTTTCCTTCTCACCCTAAACTTATGCCCTCTAGTTCTGGACTTCCCGGCCCCAAGGAAAAGACTGTCTATTTATCCTATCCATGCCCCTCATATTTTTGTAAAACTCTATAAAGTCACCCCTCAGCCTCCGGCGCTCCAGAGAAAACAGCCCCAACCTGTTCAGCCTCTCCCTATAGCTCAAATCCTCCAACCCTGGCAACATCCTTGTAAGTCTTTTCTGAATCCTTTCAAGTTTCACATCTTTCCAATAGGAAGGAGACCAGAATTGCATGCGATATTCCAACAGTGGCCTAACCAATGTCCTGTACAGCTGCAACATGACCTCCCAACTCCTGTACTCAGTACTCTAACCAATAAAGGAAAGCATACCAAACGCCGCCTTCACTATCCTACCTACCTGAGACTCCACTTTCAAGGAGCTATGAACCTGCACTTCAAGATCTCTTTGTTCAGCAGCACTCCCTAGGACCTTACCATTAAGTGTTAAGTACTGCTAAGACTTGCTTTCCCAAAATGCAGCACCTCGCATTTATCTGAATTAAACTCCATCTGCCATTTCTCAGACCATTGGCCCATCTGGTCCAGATCCTGTTGTAATCTGAGGTAACCCTCTTTGCTGTCCACTACACCTCCAATTTTGGTGTCATCTGCAAACTTACTAACTGTACCTCTTATGCTCGCATCCAAATCATTTATGTAAATGACAAGAAGTAGAGGGCCCAGCACCGATCCTTGTGGCACTCCACTGGTCACAGGCCTTCAGTCTGAAAAACAACCCTCCACCACCACCCTCTATCTTCTACCTTTGAGTTAGTTCTGTATCCAAATAACTAGTTTTCCTTCTTAATTTATTATTTTACTTGAAAAATAACAAGATATTTTGTATGTTATTTCCAATTCTTTTTAAAATAGCATTTTAATTTTCATTTTGTTTTTAATCTTTACTGCATTGCTGATCATTTTTTGCAACGCTTGTCCGTAATTAATTGTTTGGATTTCTTTTCTCAATTTGTTTAGTATAATCTTTGCAGAATTTTATCCTTTGCATTCCTTGTCTCTTTATTAAGAAAAATCTATTTTATGCTCTCTCCATCTCCAGTTTGAAGGTTCTGTACTAATGTCCTATTCACTGACTTTTCTGACCAGTTACTTAGTTCCTTCCCATCTTGCGGAGCAATGTCTTTTTATCATATTGTCCCTTTTTACAATCTTCTATTGTACTTGCATTAAACATACTCACTCTCCTTGTCCGGCTCCTCTCGCCTTAGCTAGTTATCCTACCTGATTTCTTTCTTCTAAGCTAAACACCATTTCATCACTTCATGGGTTCTGAAACATTCTAATTTAGGAAGTAGACATAATTCATTCCAAAACAAAATCTCTATTTTGTTGGCATGTATTTCACTCTAATTTGGGACACTTAAATTACTCTGTAAAGTGCTGCACAGGAGACTACTGATTAAGATAAGGACCCATAGTCATCACTTGATGTCACAAGGAATTAAGGGCTACGGGGAGAATGCGGGAAGTGGAGTTGAAATGCCCATCAACCATGATTGAATGGAGGAGTGGACTCGATGGGCCGAATGGCCTTACTTCCACTCCTGTGTCTTATGGTCTTATGGTCTGATAGTGTCAGAGGCGAGGTGCTAGCATGGATAGAAGAAGGGCTTTCTGGCAGAAACCAGAGTGGGGATAAAAGAGTCCTTCTCAGGGTGGCAGCCAGTGACAAGTGGTGTTCCACAAGGCTCAGTGTTGGGACCACAATGTTTCACTTTATTCATTAAGGATGTAGATGAAGGAACTGAGGGCATTCTGACTAAGTTTGCAGATGATACAAAGATAGGTGGAGGGACAGTTAGCATTGAGGAGGCAGGGAGGCTGCAGAAGGTTATGAGAGTGGGCAAAGAAGTGGCAGATGGAGTACAACGTGGGAAAGTGTGAGGTCACGTACTTTGGTAGGAAGAGTAGAGGCCCCATTTTCTAAATGGGGAGAAAATTCAGAAGTTCGAAGTACAAAGAAATTTGGGAGTTCCAGTCCAGGACTTTCTCAAAGTAAACTTGCAGGTTGCGTCAGTAGTTAGGAAGGCGAATATAATAATGGCATTTCAAGAGGACTTGAATATAAAAGCAGGGATGTACTTCTGGAGTTCTATAAGGCTCTGGTCAGACCATATTTTGAGTATTGTGTGGCAGTTTTGGGCCGCATATCTCGGGGAGTATGTACTGGCCCTGGAGTGTGTTCAGAAGAGGTTCAGGAGAATGGTCCCAGGAATGAAAAGCTTAACAAAAGAGGAACGTTTAGAAGAATGAGGGGGGATCTAATTGAAACTTTCAGAATACTGAATGACCTGAACAGAGTAGATGTTGGGAAAATGTTTCCATTGGTAGGGGAGACTAGGATCTGAGAGTAAGGGGAAGACCTTCTAGAACAGAGATGAGGAGAAACTTCTTCAGCTAGAGTGGAAAATGTATGGAATTCATTGCCACACAAGGCTGTGGAGGCCAGTTATTGAGTGTATTTAAAACAGAGATAGATAGGTTCTTGAGTATCACGGGGATCAAGGGTTAAGGGGAGAAAGTGGGAGAATTGGGTTAAGAAACTTATCAGCTATGATTGATTGGTGGAGCAGACTCGATGGGCTGAATGGCCTATGTTCTCCTCCTGTGTCGTATGGTCTTATGGTCTAAAGTGTCCTCTTACTGCTCAATGAGCAGATCATCCACTCTATTTCACCTCTCCTGTCTTGGTAGTCTGTAATCCATTCTGAGAATTACACCATTTCTTTACCAGTTCTTTTCTTTGTCAATTATTTCATGGGATTGAGCATCACTGTTGCAGCTAATATTGGCTGCCCATCCCTAATTGCTCTTTAGAGTACCTGCTGATAGATGCATGTCTTGATATGGATCTGTAACAAGTCTTTGCACATAGGACTGTGATAGAATTCTTACTAACATCGTAGCTGCACTCTTCTTTCCTATTTTGTCATTCTAGAGTAGTTTCTAACCAGGAATAGTCAGTCCCATGTCCTGTCTTGTAATGCTGCTATGTATATCCCTTTTTCTTACTTTGTTCTCTTGGACCCATCCAAGCCCCCCCCCCGCCCCACCACCCGTCTCAACCTTTAGGTAATGTTTTTCTGAAGTCTAATGTGGCATCCAACTGCTGTCTTGCCTGGGATTGGATAAGGGTGCAGAGTAAAGATTGACATTGAGTGATCTTTTTTCTATATTTTAAGAGTAAACCTATACATTATAAAAACTTATTACCTAACGATTGAAGAAATGGACCAGAATTGCTTGGAACTAAATAACATTTGTTTCTGGTCTTGTATTGTTGCATAGATGTAATAAAATGGCCATTGCTGTATTTTTAAAAATTCATTCATGGGATGAGGGCATTACTGGCCACGCCAGCATTTATTGCCCATTCCTAATTGCCTAGAGGGCATTAAAGAGTCAACTACATTGCTCTGGGTCTGGACTCACATGTGGGCCAGGTTAGGGAAGAAAACTGCCATCCTTACCTTATCCGCATTTGTGAACCAGTTGGGTTTTTCCGACAATCGACAATGGTCATCATTAGACTCTCAATTCCAAATTTTTTTTATTGACTTTAAATTCTATAATTTCCTGTGATGGGATTTGAACTCAGGTCCCGAGAACACTACTCTGATCTCTGGATTAATAATCAAGTAATAATACCAGTAGGCCATTGCTTCCCCTTTTGTTTCTGTTTGGAACTGATCATTTTGAGTTTTCCTTAGGAGTTGTCTATCTCTTTGGCAAAGTGTGGATTGAATCAGCAAAGACACATGTCAGCTGCTGCGTGGCTGTGAAAAATATTCAACGAACAATATACCTGTTGCCACGGGAAACGGTACGCAATAGCTTTCATCCTGCTATAAAGTTGTTTGTAATGGAACATGTTATTCAATTTTGTAAACTATCAATTTAATGTTCATAATATGTACTGTCTGTTATTTTCACTGTGGTGATTGTAAGGTGGCTTTTGAATTGGTGCAATCATAAATCAACTGCTTAGAGTAGGACACCTTTTTAAAATATATTTAAATTTTAACCGTTTGCCAACTTGGGATGTAAGTTTTGGTTACCAGCTCATCCTGTTTGCTTGGGATGAAACCTTCTCATTTTCAGGTTTTGTGACATTGCCTCAGAATCTATTTAAAATTCTCCTCAAGAAATTGATTGATTAAATTATATGATCTCTTCTGAACTGCTGTTGAACACAGGGAGAAAGTGAGGACTGCAGATGCTGGAGATCAGAGTCGAAAAGTGTGGTGTTGGAAAAGCGCAGCAGGTCAGGCAGCATCCGTGGAGCAGGAGAGTAGACGTTTCGGACATAAGCCCTTCATCAGGAATGAAGGGCTGTTGAAGGGCCTATGCCCGAAATGTCGATTCTTCTGCTCCTCAGATGCTGCCTGACCTGGTGTGCTTTTCCAGCATCACACTTTTGACTGTTATTGAACACAGATTATACAAGAAGTTGTACATTTGAGATGCCTTCTTTTGGATCACATTTAATGCTAAGGTTTTGTATAGTTGCTTGTGATATCATAAAATGTTTTGAGGTCCTCACCAATGGAAGAAAAGGAGGGACAAAATGTTGGTCACAAACATTATTGAGTTGTTCATCTGCTTGAAAATTGCCTGCCATGCTTATGCCTGAAATATTCCATTGCTTGAAATATCTTAAGAGTTTAATTAGATGCGTTATGAAATCCCGGATTTTTTTTTGTCCTTTCAATATTCCATCTTAAATTGAGATTGCACAATATTACGTTATCAAATTAGATGTGCAGTGACTTTTTAAACCTTAAATGTTTTTATTACTTTAAGATATTTTGAAGATAAATTGACGTTTTCACTATGAATTGCTTTCAGCGCATTGATCTGAAAACTGGCAAGGATACTGATACCCCTGTAGCAATACTGGATGTTTATCAAGAATTTAATGAGCTGATTTCTGAAAAGTACAAAATAATGAAGTTCAAATCAAAGGTTAGTTAAATGTGTTATTTCCAGTGATTCATGAACGGTGGTTCACCAGAACTTCACTGATGATAGTATTTTAATTTTTTTTCAGAAAGTTGAGAGAAAGTATGCTTTTGAAATTCCAGATGTTCCTGAAAATTGTGAATACCTAGAAATCAGCTATGCAGTAAGTATAGGACAGTACTGAAATCAGTTGAAAAAACTCACTCTAGTTTATATCTAGAACATGGATGTAGTCATTTGTCTTAGGTGATCTGAACTGATCATTCGTGGTTTCTGTTGATGGCAGTTTTGTTGTAGGAAAGGGTGGCACGGTGGTCAGCACTGCTGCCTCACAGCATCAGAGACCTGGGTTCAATTCCTGCCTCGGACAACTGTCTGTGTGGAGTTTGCACATTTACCCTGTGTCTGCGTGGGTTTCCTCCAGGTGCTCCGGTTTCCATAGGTGTAGGGTAATGGGTCTGGGTGGGTTGCTCTTCGGAAGGTCAGTGCCCATAGGTGTAGGGGAATGGGTCTGGGTGGGTTGCTCTTCGGAGGGTCAGTGTGGACTTGGTGGGCCGAAGGGCCTGTTTCCACATTGTAAGTAATCAAATCTATGAAAGGATCGTGTATTCTGCTGAGGAATACTAACTGCATGCTGTGATGTACATGCAATCTATGAAGAAAACACATTACTACCTCAAGTCCCAATGTTGATTTATATTTTAGATTGAATATGGGGGAAGCTAGAGGAGTATGAGGGACAAACAATATGTTGATAAGTTTAGATTATGTAAGTGGAGTGAGTGAAGTCTTTCGAACTAAACAGACTTTACTGTAAATTCTGTAATAAAAAATACAAAAGTCATAACATTTAGCTGAATGTTTAGCAGCAAGTATGAAAAAGTCTTTAGAAACTCATATTTGTAGAGTGTTAAAAAGTTTGCATCAGAAATATCCAGTCTTACGTTGTCATTCTAATAAGTGAAATTTTTGTATTTGGTGCTATTTCTTGATACAGGCTGATCTGCCTCCACTTCCTTCTGATTTGAAAGGAGAAACCTTTTCTCAAGTGTTTGGCACTAATTCATCGAGTCTTGAGCTTTTGCTCCTGAACAGGAAGATCAAGGGGCCAAGGTGGCTGGAAGTCAAGGCTCCACGTAAGATTTTTGTGTCTTTATTGTAAATGGTTTTTTTCTAGATAAGAACAAATTTGCTTTTCTGCAGTACCTCTTGTAAGTTCAATGCATTATAACCACTTCACAATCTGTCGGGCACTCAGTCTTTAAGTGTAGCCACTGTGGAGGAAACGTGGTAGCCATTTATGCATCAAGCTCGCAAAATCAACAGTGAGATGAGTGGGTCACATAACAGTTATTTTGCTTGAGATATAAATTGGCCCAGATATTGGCTCTTCTTTGAATATGGCCTTGAATCTTTGAACATCCACCTGAGGGGGCAGATGAGGACTTGGTTTAATCTCTTTTTAAAAAGGTATTTTTTTCACGTTTAAACTATTTTAATGGGTATTAATTCCAGATTGCTGCAACCTATCACTATCTTTTTGTATTGAATTCCTCAAAGATGGATAGCAAGTCTCGGGGATGGATTTGACTACGCTGTTGGACAGGGAGAAAAGGGAAGGCATTAAGTACCAACACAGGCCGATATTTTCTCCTCATTTGAAGTACACCAAGGCTGACTTGGGTACTCAGTGAAGTTTATATTTTGCATTTCCGTTTTGCTACACATGAGCCTGATAAGGCCCATGCTGGATCTCAGTTCTTCAACACTATAACTTGAATGGCTGCATTCACAATTTTACTGCAAAGAACGCTCAAACGTTAGAAAATTTAGTCACGAGTACAGTGAAATCTGCAGAGTTAATCTTGAAGTTGCTAGTTTTGGGCTGGAGCTTACACAAACTGTAAAGCTGAGAGAATTCATATCCAGTTCCCTGTCATTCATCAAAGCTTGACTACTCATGTGGCTCAATTAAGCATCTATGGAAAGAAAAAATGTCATGGTTATTGTCACCACTTAAGACACTTCACAAGCATGATAAGTCAAAGATAGGCACAAAGCCAAATGAAGAGAAACTTGGGCAAAACTTAGTTGAGATAGACAGTGATATTGGAGAAGATGAGATGGAAGGATGGTCAAACTGGTGCAAAATCTGAGGTGGGGCTAGAAGGGTGAGTAAGGGAATAAGAATTTTCAAGAAGATGTGAGGGAGCTGGACCAAGGTGAGATGGTCAAAGAAGGAGCAGATATTGGAGTGGTTACAGGATGGATCAAAGTGATGGGGACCACCCTAACAGAAAAATTAACCTGGGACCTTCTGATTGTTGTGCTTTCAATTTTTTTCTGGATAGTATTTGAATTCTCTGTATTCGCATACAAAAAAGTTGGTCCATACATAATATTTCTTGGCAAATTATTTATGCGCTTGAAAATAAAACTGTAGCATTGTATAGCTCATTTAACTTTGTCTTTAGAACTATTATGATGTTCTAAATAGTCTCTGATTGCTCTGTTAAGATAATTACATAAATATAGGTTCAGCATTTTGCTGTACTGCAGTTCTTTTGTTGTATCATCATTGGGAACACGTAAATTGCAAATGGACCTAAATTAATACTAACTAAAATCCTTTTTGTTTACCATTTACTGCATTTCTTGAACGAGTGTTTGTTCTTTGTAACTCCTAAAGGACCCCACAAATACATTCCAAAGCTGTTAGTCTTCCAGTTGAAGAGGCACGTCTATTGCCATCCTCCTCTGCATGATTAATAATTTGTCAGTTGCAGAAAGAAGGATTCTCTGCGAGCAGTTCCAGTATGAGCAAAACCATATTGTATTCATCTGTTCCTATTATTAAGGGTGTAACCCAGTTTTTGGGTAGCTTATAATGAATTTAGTCCATATATGTGTCTCCAAGTGGTGTGGCTACTATTAGAGGAATATTGCCATTCTGCTAAGATTTGACTGATTTTTTTTCTATTTGAGGTTAGGCATAGTTGTGCTGGAAGGTTTGTTTCACTTTTCCATCCTTCATGTTGCTAAGTAACAATAGCAATAGCATTTGTAGCTTGGTGCCAATAATAATTGAAGTCCATTGGTCCATTTTGTGTTTTGTGTTTGACACTAGCACAGACTGATGATCAGTTGGTTCAAAATAGAGAAGACTGGTAAGATTCAGTCAGGACAAGCTGGCTGTGTTTCTTGTGCATCTTTTTTAGCCAGGAGAAAATAATGGTCTGTCTTGAATCAAAATATATGATTGCACTGGAGAGAGTGCAGGCCAGATTCACCAGGATGTTACTTAGGATGAAGCATTATAGATCTGAAGAGAGGCTAGATAAGCTCAAGTTGTTTTCTTTTGAGCAAAGAAGATTGACGGGTGACCTGATAGAGGTGTATAAGATTATGGAGGGCATGGGCAGATTGGATAGAAAATAGCTGTTCTCCTTAGTTGAAGGGTCAATAATAAGGTATAATCTTAAGGTGCAAGGCTGGAGGTTTTGATATGATTAGAGGAAAATGTTTTTCACCCAAAGAATGGTAGGGATCTGGAATGCACTCCCTGGGAGAGTAATTGAGATGGGGCTCCTCACAACCTTTAAAAATATTTGGATGAGCATTTGCACTGTCAAAACATTAAAGGCAATGGGCCTAGTGCAGGAATGTAGGTATAATGGGCCTATTACAAGGAAGTGGCAATGGTGTTAATGGTGTAATTGTTAATTACAGTGGCAATGGTCTGTAGTTTTGGTGCTACAGACTTGGTAGGCAGAAGGCCTTCTTCTATACTGAAAATGTGTTGCTGGAAAAGCGCAGCGGGTCAGGCAGCATCCAAAGAGCAGGAGAATCGACGCTTCGGGCATGAGTCCTTCTTCAGGAATGAGGAGAGTGTACCAAGCAGGCTAAGA
Source organism: Hemiscyllium ocellatum (assembly GCF_020745735.1). Lineage (NCBI taxonomy): Eukaryota > Metazoa > Chordata > Chondrichthyes > Orectolobiformes > Hemiscylliidae > Hemiscyllium > Hemiscyllium ocellatum. Next base: position 42,770,870 of record NC_083412.1, on the reverse strand, counting down.
TAAAAGGTAGGGAGGAGGGACGTGGGGAAGGGGCGTTGGAAGTGCGATAGGTGGAAGGAGGTTAAGGTGAGGGTGATAGGCCAGAGTGGGAGTGGGGGCAGAGAGGTCAGGAAGAAGATTGCAGGTTAGGAAAGTGGTGCTGAGTTCGAGGGTTGGGACTGAGACAAGGTGGGGGGAGGGGAACTGAGGAAACTGGAGAAATCTGAGTTCATCCCTTGTGGTTGGAGAGTTCCTAGGCGGAAGATGAGGCGCTCTTCCTCCAGCCGTCGTGTTGGTTTGGTCTGGCGATGGAGGAGTCCAAGGACCTGCATGTCCTTGGTGGAGTGGGAGGGGGAGTTGAAGTGTTGGTTGGGTTGGTTGGTCTGGGAGTCCCAGAGGTGTCCTCTGAAACGTTCCGCAAGTAGGCGGCCTGTCTCCCCAATATTGAGGAGGCCACATCGGGTGCAGCGGATGCAGTAAATGATGTGTGTGGAGGTGCAGGTGGATTTGTGGTGGATATGGAAGGATCCCTTGGGGCCTTGGAGGGAAGTGAGGGGGGAGGTGTGGGCGCAAGTTTTGCATTTCTTGCTGTTGCAGGGGAAGGTACCGGGAGTGGAGGTTGGGTTGGTCGGGGGTGTAGACCTGACGAGGGAGTCACGAAGGGAGTGTCTTTTTGGAACGCTGAGAGTGGGAGGGGAGGGAAATATATCCCTGGCCTTCTATACTCTGTGAATCTGTGAAAAAGTTCACTAGAATGCTGGGTGAACCATTGCATTTCCTATAACAACAGAAAATTATGGAAGCGCTCAGCGGCTCAGTGGTTACTACCATTTAAGGTTGATGAACCATTGCACTGAGGTAGCAGTAAAACATGGAGACCTTTTACCTGTATGACAGATTTCTCACCATCAGGGATTTTGCTGATACTTGACTTCTAGAAAATGCGTGCAGATAATTGCAATGGTGCAATTGTAAAAACTATTTCCAACCATATTCTGTAGTTTACCTAAGGAAAGTTGGGCCTCCTTTCTTTAAAGCAGACTGGGCATAATTGTGGTGTGATGTGAGGGAAAAGGTAATGAAGAAGCTGAAGTTATATCAAACACCGTACCTAGTACAATCTTTCTTTCATACTGCACCCTCCTGAACAAACTGACTTATGTTGGGCTGTGATTCCAAGGATACTGCCGTGCATACAAACATTGAGTATTGACTTCTGGACATAGAGGGATAGTACAGATGAGCCTGCTCTTGTCCTCATCTCACATCGTATTCACACAAAAACTTGGTTTCCATCATATTTTTCCTCCCTTTTACCACAGTCTGGAAACAGTGAGATTGGCTATAATACCATTATTATTGCTGTGACTGAGATGGACTGGTTCAGCACTAAACACATGTTGAATCTGGCTTGCTTCACGCTGGTACATATATTTGCCCATTAATTATAATTATCCAAACATGCAAACAATTTTCTATTCCAAATCATGTTTTTGTCATCACTGACCTACATTGTTGCCCTGTTTCAAATCTGCATTTCAAATTCTCAACAACTGTTTAAAATGAGACATTACTTTGACTCTCTTTTTCTCCATGTAACCTCTCCTAGCTTCAGAATTAATAACCCCCATGCCACCACCTACCCCATAACTTGTCATCTGTACATTTCTCTGACCTGTTCTGCATCCAGCCCCATAATTGATGCATAATTTTTAGAATTCTGCCCTTGAACTCTACCTTCTCTTCATCTCCCTGTTTTCCTTTGGAATCCTTTTTCACAATCTATCTATTTATTATCGATCTCCTTCACCAAACCAGTTTTTCACCTGGGTGTTTGTCTTCTGATTATCATGCAGTGCCTTGGACGTTTTTCAATGAATGGTAGTCATTGTGGTGGTGCATTTTCTTTTCTCATAATATACTAAGGTTCATAAATTTTACCCAAAAATGGAAATGGCCTGACTGTTTTTGCTGGAATTTTGTAGATTTGTTTTTATTAAATTATTGGGATAGGTTTATTTATTTGGGACTAATAAGCCAAAGAACTGAGCTAATATTATGGAGAGCAAAGGTTGCCCACAGAGTGTTTGGGGCTTGGTCATTGAATAAATTCAAGGTTGAGTTAGACCTGTATTTGATCTCCAAAGTTGTTGAAGTGCTGTGGTCCTTTCAAGCAGGCAAATGGAGTTAATGTCCTGATCTGACATGATCTAATGATATTGCAGAGCAGGCACTAATGGCCTATTCCAATTCCTGTTTCTTATGATCTCCCTGGAAGTTTACGAATTCAAAATCATTTTCTTTTTAAATCTAGAGGTGAAAAACTGGTATTTATAACAACTTACCATGAAGTAATAAAACATTAACTGGTTTACTGATAGCCTTATAGGAAAAGCTGTCTGTTAACCATGCTCTGAAGTGGACTAGCAAGTCTTTGAGTGTAGCAAGCCCGAGTACAATGATTCAAGAGGAATTCTGCAATTCGCTTTCCACACTAAAGCCTTGCACTCTGGGAAATGGATGGGCAGCTGATGCCCATAATATCTTTGTCAACGATATTCACAGCCTCAAAGAAAATTTGAAACAAAAATAGTAACTTTTACTTCTTGGATTTCTTCTTTCATTTTGAAACACATAGTTAAATAGTATTTTGAGTTGGAATTTGGTTTGTTCGCAGTGTTAACTGGATCTCAAATGGTATCAAGTTGGGTGCATGGGTGGAGGAAGACATATGGATGCTGAGACAGAGGGCAGAAATGGTCAAGATGTATGTGTAAGGTTGAGAGTTTAACTTGATAGATAATATATCAGGTGAATAGCTAACGGTTCTTTGTTTCCCTGTTCAGAGTTAGCCAACAATCCCATGAGTTGGTGCAAAGTGGAAGCTGTAGTGCAAAAGATGGAGCATGTGACTGTGGTGAAAGATATTGCCCCTCCCCCTCTTGTCATTATGTCGGTCAGCATGAAGACTGTGCAGAACGCCAAGACTCATCAAAATGAGGTACTTGTTTAAGAATAAAGTCTCATTTTCAGTACGCTATTAATGGCAGTCAATAACACCATTCTGCCAACACCCACGTTTAACTTGTATTCATGCTTCTTTTTTAGCAGTAACAATCTGAAGGTTCAGAGTTGTCCCATATTGTCAATGTTTTAAGGGGTTCGGGATGTTGACCTTGTGAGGAAATGTTGAACAAGTTGGAGTTTAGAAGATTGATAGTTGATCTTATTGAAAACTGTGATCCTGAGGAGTCTTGATTGGGTAGATACAGCCAAGGTATCTCCTTTCGTGAGGGAGAGTAAAACTGAGGACTTGAGTTTAAAATAAGAGTTCTCCCATTTCAGAAAAAAGAAAGGCACTTTTTTTCCTGAGGGTCATGAACCTTGGAACTCTTCTCCAGAGAATGGAATGGAATTAGAAGCATTGAATATGTTCAACACAGGGTAGATGTATTTTTAACTAACAAAGGAGTCAAGGGTTATCAGGAGTACACAAAAAGCTAGAGTTGATACCAGAATCTGTATGATCTTATTGAATGGTGGAGCAATCCAGAAAGGCTGAAAGGCCTGTGAAAAGAAATTGAATGATCCACATTGAGAGCAAAAATGTACAGACTGTGATTCATAGTAATCATTCTGGTAGCCATCACTTCATTTTATAAATTCTTTTTGTCTCCGAATGAATACAGAGTAACAAATCTGAAGTTCAGCCTAATTGGCTGTGAATTTCTTTAAGTTATTGTTTATTTGGATCTGATGTGGAAACAATCACTGATAATCTCAACTCTTTGCCATCGTTGTGGTTCTGCTCGCCGAGCTGGAAGTTTTTGCTGCAAACGTTTCGTTCAGTGGCTAGGGAACATCATCATTTGCCATCATTTAATGTTTGTTTCTGTTTAAGCAACGAGTGCTGATTACTTCACTATGGGGTTTACTTGTGTTGAAGAGACTATACGGAACACAGTAGTGTAAATTAACTGATTTGACAAATACTTTATGCTGAATCTTTGCAGCATTGGTGATGGACAGTTTGGATTGGGTAGAATTTCAAAATGTCAAAAATCTGAAGCTAGATCCAGGCCTACCTACAATTTTCCCACTTTCTTTTGAACAGAGGTGGGATTATGGCTGAGGAGCTGGACAACAGACCCACTCATAGGATGCAAGCTGCCCATTAAATATTAAAAGAATTTTGTATGCCTCCAAATCAGCCACCTTTTTAATCTTAGCCCGGGTTGATCTGCTTTCCTGGGGCCTTTGGACACTTGGTGGCTTGTTATGGACCAGACCAAACCCCTTCAAATATATCAAGGAGATAACCTAAATCCTAACTTTGTCTTATTTAAAGGCAAGGTTAAGGTGCTGTGTTCCAGATGTAATAAACGCCATTTCGATTGGTTATACTACTTGGCTTCAAGCGAAACTCACTATATTCTTACCCTATGGTTAAAATCCAAACAAAAAAATGAATACCTCTATTGAAACCTTATTAGAATAGTAGATTATTTAACTACTAAACAGCTGTTTATAGTAATATTATAATACATTCCATTATAACAACATCCCATAAACACACTCTTGGCAAAGTCAGTAAATATATTATCTCACAGGCAGTTCTCCAGTCGGGGAGGAAACTACATCAAGAGAAAGTTCTGGGAGAGGGAGAGCTCAAGCATTTTGCTGTAGTAGGGAGACATCTGTGGCAGCTTCAAATCCCCAACAACTTCTGCAGGCTAAACTAAAACCCTGGTTCTGTGGGAGCCGAACTCCATCCATTCATGCTGCTTCTATTGTTCCAACTTTAAAAAAAATACCCAAGGCCTCACAAGCTGATTGCTTTATTGGCTTGGGACAGACTGCTCTTCACCTGTGACTCAACCTCTCTTCACTTAAAAAAAAGGACAAAAATCTTAAAGTCATAATATTGTGACAAACTAAAAGGGGACAGGAACTGCTAGATTCTATAAGTAATCTGGTATACAGAGCACAGTCTCAAATTCACAGCTTTGTAGATGTCACCAAATTTGGAAGATGCGCTGAAGAGGATAGTGTTAAACTTCTAAAGAAAGTGAAAACAGAAAATTGTTGGAGAATGCCAGCTGGTCTGGCAGCATTGTTAGAGAGCGAAGTGGAGTTATCTCTTCGACTCCCATATGATACTACTTCAGCACTGAAAGTGGCTGGAAAATGGTGCCTTTTATTCTGTTATCGAGGGAGGGGTGGGCGTGGGCTGTGGAGGAGGAGGGAGAGGGGAGCAACAGATGGTGTGTATCCAAAGCAAAAAGGAACATTATTGGTGGTGAAGGAAAGTTTGGGGTATGGGGTAGTCCAAATTGAGGACAGTAGTTGTGCTCTGAAATTGGTCAACAAGTATTTAATCTCAGAGGCCCAAATGTGCTGGCAGTGCATGGAAGATGATGTGGTGTTCGTCAAACTTGAGTTGGGTTTTGGACAGAATGGTGGTCTATTCGGCTCATGGTCTCTTCCCCTTTTTTCAACAGCATGAATACCACCATTTTCCCGCCCCTTTTTTCAGTTCTGAAGAATGGTCGCTAAACTCAAGACGTTACCTCTGGTTCTCTCTTCTCAGATGCTGACTGATTTGCGGAGCTTTTCCATTCATTTTATTTCAGATTTCCAGCATCTGTCATATTTTCCTTTTTCTCAAAAGAAAGTAGACAAATTGATGGACAAGAAATTTAACGCAGAGAAATGTGAAGTGATTCATTTCAGAAGGAAAAATAAGCCGAAATATAAAATAACGGGTACAATTCTTAAAGGGTTGAAGAAGCAGACAGGGGCTAGGGTTGGATGGATAAAAATCATTGAAGGCAGAGACGGGGTGCAAATTGAGAGCACAGCCAGTAAATAGGATCCTGGGCATTACAAATAAGGGCATAGAGATCCAAAGTATTGTGATCTTTAGTTTTCTGCCGAAAGGCAGATCTGACCGAGAACGTGTCAATTTTCACCATGGGTAGGGCAAAGTGGCAGGTCGTGAGTTCACCCAGTAGAAGCAGGGATTGAAACCCATCTGAATGACAGTAATCTGATCCAGCTAGCTGTCCAGCCAACTCAGTCAAGGAGTCCACATTGCTGTGACACCGTGCAGTTCTCCATGTATGTTGTTGTCTGGAGCCATGGATAATGGTGGTAGAGGTACCCTCTCTTTCCATCACATGGCTGAAGCTGGAACCTCTCCTGCTCATACTGCCTGCCTTTGGTGTACATTGTAAGGATTTGCATGTTTTGATAACTCAATCTCTTTGGCCACATGGTGAATGCACCTTCCTTGATTGTGTAGGTCTGGAGAGGGGCTTGAACCCAAAGCTTCTGGCTCAGAGGCAGGATCAATACCACTGTGTCTTAAGAGTTCCCAATGTTGAACCTCTACAAATATTGGTATGGCATTGACCACACTTTAGGAAGAGTAAGAATGCATTAGGGAGGTTACGGAAAGGATTGATGAGGACATAGAAAACGTGTGAAGCTGGGGTTGATTTTCTGGCAGACAAGTAGGGTGAGCAGAGATTTGATAATACTATTCAAAATCATGAGGGGTCTGGATAGACAGGAGGAACTGGTTTCATCGGTAGAAGGATCAAGAACCAGAAAGCACAGATTAAGCAAAAGAGGCCACGAGGGAAAACATTTTTAATTCAGTAAGTGGATCAGATGTGGAATGCATTGCCTGGGAGTACATGCAGAAAATTTCGTTATGGCTTTCTAAAGAGAATTGGGTCATTGTCTCCCTGAAGAACTGTTTATAGAACTGCTCAGAAAGGGCAGGGAAGTGGACAGAATGGATTGCTCTTGCTGTAACCGTTTGAATTGCCTTTCCACTGAACTGCTTCCAGTTCACTTGCTTTATCTATTCTCTAGTGATTAGATTAATCCCTTAACCATCCAATCTCCTCAATCTTTCTCTGCTGCCTGACAGTGGCTGATGGCCAACTCTACCCATCTAACAATCAGCTCTCCAACCTTCCTCCCTTCGCGGCAGAGAAATGGAAGCCAGGAATGTAAATTGGGTTCAACTATTAAATCCAAGATCTGAGGGAAACCAATTATCCTGGCTTTGCCTTACCCTCCAGCTCCATCCTTGCCTCTGAGTAATATGTAGATTCAGTTAGTAATAGAAGAATCATAGAATCCCTACAGTGTGGAAGCAGGTCATTTGACCCAACAAGTCCACATCGACCCTCTGAACAGTATTCCACCCAGACCCATTCCCTTGCCCTGTCGCTCTACATTTCCCCTGACTAATGCACCTAGCATACACATCCTGAACAGTACGGGCAATTTAGCATGAACATTTCACCTAAGCCGCACATCTTTGGACTCTGGGAGAAAACCCACGCAGACACTGGGGGAATGTGCCAACTCCATATAAACAGTCGCCTGCGGCTGGAATTGAGCTTGGGTCTCTGGTGCTGTGAGGCAGCAGTGCTAACCACTGAGCCATCATGCCGCCCTTGGTTCATTCAGTCAGATCCTGTATCAAACCTTGGCTTCAGTAATTTGAGTTCATCTTAACAACAAGAAAATGAAATGTGGCCAGAATAAAGCACGAAGATGTTTGCTTCTTGTATTGTAGTGAAGTATCTTAAAATTAATCTTTAATTTTTGTTGAGACGGTTTATCTATCCATTACCTTCTGTTCCAGATTGTGGCCTTGGCAGCTTTAGTTCATCACAGATTTCCTCTGGACAGAGCTGCTCCCCAGCCTCCATTTCAGTCCCATTTCTGTGGTAAGGACTTCATTTTCTCTTCTGAAAAAAGAGCATACAATATGCAAATCCAGCACGCCCCTATAGACGCAGGTCGCTTGAGTGGTCAGTGACATTCGATTGCTTAACTGGATTGAGTTGGCCTTGTTGGATTCTTGTGCTAAAATCCTCAATGGAATAGATTGCACTTCTCTTGATCCACTTCCTGGTTATTTAGCACGACTTGCAATTTGTTCAGAAAGGTTTCAGTGAGACTGATGATGAAATGCTGCTGGTGTACTGTGGGAATGATTTACTGATGTAAAGACAGATTGTGAGGCAGAATGGGGTTTTTTTCTCTGCATGTAACCTGTGTTTGATGTTAGCCCTTGGAGCAAAAGCAGAAACCTTTTGTCCCCAGTTCTAAACTGCTTTATATGACCACAACATTGAATCTACCCAAATTCCTGAAATCAATTTTTATCCTTTTTTGTCATATTTCTTAAAATAGTGATACACTATGATAGCTATTAAGAACTATTTGTTATTTGCTGGAGTAAGATGAAAAAAATAGTGTTGCCATGCTCTGTAACCATGTAGAACGTCACTGTTGAAGACCAGTGTTGTCATGCACTGTTGTCCTTTTGTATTTCCACTCAACAGCAAGCACGAGTTGTTGATTGGGACTGGGAAACTTGTTCAGGTAATGTTCCCAATTGTTCAGAGTGTGACTTCTGGGTAAATAGTACCTCGTTCTTTCTGAGACAAATAGTACAAAAACGGAGATGGACCTAGGTTTTGATCTGCAAACCAATTGCAAAGAGTCAAGTGGATTCCCACTCTGTGATCCTCACTTCTATAAAGACTATCCAAATATTGGGAGTTTTGGAAGGAAGTAAATCGGGTTCCTCCATTTTCCAAACACGTTCTCAAGGAAGAAATTTCAACAGTCACAGCATTTTTGAAACACTAATACTGTCTTTCTTTCTAGTCATCACCAAACCTAGTGATTGTATCTTTCCTTATGATTTTCGGGAGGCACTGCTTAAAAAAGTAAGTCATTTCTGTCTGTCTGTATACTGTACATACATGTGTAGAATGTTACTTATATATGAAGTTATTAATATGGAGATAAAGGAATCAATCTGTATGCCTGTATTGAAATTATGCTTTTTCATTTCTGATCATTTCCTTTTGAATACATTGAAATAATGTTCATACTGTTTCCAGTCATTTCTCATTAATAAAAATCTATGTGAGAATACATGTTTTGTCAACTTATAAATCAAAATATGTTTTAGTTTTACTTCCCTGAGCTGCCCTTCATGAATTTGAATAATGTAGACTGGGTCAATTATCATCTTTGATGAATGAATTAATCAAACTGATGGTCTTACTTCACCTTGCTGGAATAATTGATTGATTGATTGATTTAATTCATTGTCATATACCTAAGTACAGTGAAAAGCTTTGTTTGAGAGCAGTACGGGCAGATCATAGTAAGCAAGTACATACAGGTCATAGGGTGAGAAAAAACTTGGTCAGAGTGAGGCATACAGGTTACACCACACAGGATGTGCATGAAGCAAGATCAACGTTAACAGGATCAACATTATTTCGAGTTAGAGAGTCCATTCATCAGTCTAATAATGGCAGGAAAGAAGTTGTTCCTGAACCTGTTGGTGCGTGTGTTCAAGCTTCTGTATCTTCTGTCTGATGGAAGAGGTTGTAGGAGAGCATTGCTGGGGTGGGAGGGGTGTTTGATGATGTTGGCAGCCTTTCTGTGGCAACGAGACATGTAAATGGAGTCCATGGATGGGAGGTTGGCTTCCATGATGGTCTGAGCTGTGCACACAACCTTTTATAGTTTCTTATAGTCCTGGGCACAGCAGTTGCCATACAGGCTGTTTTGCACCAGTATAGAATACTTTCTGCAGTGCATCTGTAAATGTTGGTGATGGTCCTAATGGATACGTTGAAATTTCCTGAGCCACCTGAGGAAGAAAGGCCATTGTTGTGTCTTCTCAATCGTTGCGTCTACATGGGAAGTCCAGCACAGGTTGTTGGTTATCATTACTCCAAAGAACTTTACGCTCTCCACCATTTCAAGCTCAGCTCTGAAGATATAGATGGGGATGTGTACTTTTCCTTTCTTTCTGAAGTCAATGATCAGTTCTTTCACTTTGCCCACCTTGAGAGAGAGTTTGTTATGTTTGCACCACGACATCGAGCCCTCTCGCTCCCTTCTGCATTCTGGCTCATCGTTGTTAGATATCTGCCCCACTATGGTGGTGTCGTCAGCAATCTTGGAGGTGGCGTTTGTTTGCAATTTGATGACAGAGTTGTGAGTGTACAGGGAGTATTGTAGGGGGCTGAGGACACATCCTCGAGGGCTCCAGTGTTGAGGAAGCGCAGTTGTCTATCTTCACAATTTGCAGTCTATGGGTCAGGAAGCTGAATATCCAATTGCACAGGGCAGAGCTGAGAGCTAGGTCTCCGAGTTTTCAGATCACTTTGGAGGGGATTATGGTGTTGAAGGCAGAGATGTAGTTGATGAACAAGAGTCGGATTTAGGTGTTGATTTCCAGATGTTCGAGGGGTGAGTGTTGGGCTCGGGAAATGGTGTCTGCTGTGGACCTGGTTCCGTCAGCAGGCAAATATCAGGAGATCGAGGCAGGTTGGGAGACTAGAGATGATGTTGGCCATGACCAGACTCGACGCACTTCATGGTTATGGAGGTCAGAGCTACTGGGCAGTAGTCATTAAGGTACGTTGCATGTGCTTTCTCAGGTACCATGGTGATGGTGATCTTCTTGACGCAGGTGGGGACTTCAGCTTGTAAGAGGGAGAGGTTGAAGATGTCAGCTGGTCAACACAGGATCTAAGTGCACAGCTGGGGACTCTGTCCCGGCCCATTGCTTTCCTCAGGTTGACTCCCAGGAAGACCGATCTGACATCTGAAACAGTAACGGAGGGAACAGGAGAATTCGCATGTCCAGTCATTATCCAGTGATCTCTATGAATCAGGGAAGCATTGGGCTCAGATGTGGTGCCCCTTTTGTTCAGTAACTTTTTGACATGCACTAACCTGAATCAGACCACAGAATATTTCAGTGTAAGTCAATGCTTTCAAAGAGAATACAAATCTAGCTGAAAGAGATTGTAATGTTGACTTTGAGAGGCTGATGGTTGATTAAATCAGTGGATATATTAGTAAAATACTTCATGAATTAAGAAATGACTATTTTCATTTGGAAGGATCATTTTTCACTTCTTGGACATGGATTATCATCTGTGATTCTGTCAGAACTTTCTCTCTCATAAGGCTGGTTGAAAATGTTGATCACTGAATCATTGACTACAGAATTATCACAGGAAGAATGTTCTGGCAGTCTGTCTTTTAAAAAAGCAAAATATTTCTTAAATGTTGAGAGAGTGGCAAATGTTGGTATTTGGAAGTATCTGGATGCCCTTGCACATATAATTGGTAACATGTGGGTGCAGCAAGCAAATGGTCTGTTAGTTCTTAGCAGCCATGATCGAATGGCGGAACATACTCAGTGGGCTGTTTGACCTAGTTCACTTCCCATATCTTATGGTCTCATGATCGTGCTGTAAACGGTTTGGAATATATGAGTAATGCAGTCTCTGTGCAATTGTATTGCACCCTGTTGAGACCACTTGAGTCTTTTTTGGACTCTTTAAGAATGTACTTATCTTGAAAGGTTTCGGGAGATTAAGGGCATTGTCCTGTGAAGAGTGATTGAATACACTAGGTCTGAATTTTCCTGAAGTTCAGAAAAATGAGAGGAGTTTGCATTGAAGCCTGAACAGTACTGAAGTGGCTTGACAGATTAAGTGGTGGTGGGACATTCGTTCGGTCTTGGGATTCTGGAACTAGGCGTTACTGTCTCAATATAAAATTAATGCTTGACAGCTTAGAGTGTGATGAGCGATTTCTTCACTCACATGGTTGTGAACCTTTGTAATTCATGGCCACAAAGAGGTCTAGATTCTCCATTAAGTAAATCGTGGTATATGTGCATAGTGCAGGAACAGACAGCTGAAGTAGAAGTTTGGTCGTGGTCTTATTGAATGGTGTAGCAGACTTGGAATGTAAAGTGGTACTCCCTGTTTCTTATACTCTTGATTAAATTTACAATTATTTTTACATTGTGTGAATGGTGTAAGGAGTTAATGTGTGTTTTTAATCTTGTTTCACTTGAATTTAAAGATAATTCTTAAGGTTTTTATTAAGTTGATTTTCTTCAGGCTTCTTGTCCAAGGGACTATCTTGCAAGGTCTGGATTTTAAGTATGACTTTGCCAACCAATTCAATGCCTACACTCTTAAGATTGGCACCAGTAATTGTACAGACCAATTTTTTGCAATAACCATCAAATAAAGAAAGAGCTGTGTTGCATCAATATATTCTTCGTCCCTTATGAGCCGACAGCATATGGATGATTACATTTGGCGGTGATTCTTTAAGGTTAAAAGTTAAATGCGTTAAGTAATAAGGAAAATAAAACTATGTGAGAAAGCTCAAGATGCTGATAAAAAAGAATTGTAGGACGTGACGGGAAAAGCTTGTACAAGCAGTGTATTGTGACTACTTTGCTGTCGTAATGAACCGTATTAATGTGGGGTTGAGCAAACTAGTCCTCTCAGTCCAAGCTGAAGGTGAATTAACGAGGTTGTACAAATTCTAGATATACAGCAGTTGGCTCTGTAGTTTAAACTCAACCTGATTTATTCTCCTGATTTCAGGATGCCAAAGTTGAGGTTGCTGCTACTGAAAGGACTCTCTTGGGCTATTTCCTGGCAAAAATTCACAAAATTGACCCTGATGTTGTTGTGGTAAGTAGAAACTTAAAACTGTACTGATGATTGTTCCAAGAGATCCTGAATGTGAAAGTTCACAGCTACTGAATTAAATTATAATGTAAAGTGTGGTTACCATTGTCAGCATTTAATTACAAAAGAAAGGTTTTTATGTCGTCATTTGTAAATGATTTGGTACAAACCAACCTAAATTTTCTGAAGCGTCTGCCTTTTCAGATTCTTATATTTCAGATTTCACATAGACCAAACTAATCCAGTTGAACTTGCTTGTGATTGACTTTTTAAGCTATGTTAACGTCAAACTATATTTGAACTGCATCTAAAATTGTTCATCAAGCCAGTAGTGCTTTTTACTTATTATTTATTTAGCTTATAATTGGTCAGAGTTATTGCATGTGTTCAAGTACAAGGTGACCCACCTGCCAGTTTAGCTTGCAACAAAACAAGACACTCTGGTGCTTAGGAATGTGAAAAATATACTGAAAGGCCAATTATAGTTAATACACTGATGGTATGTCATGAATGCTGGGTATGTTTTTTTGGTGGGAAATACTGTTTACTGGTGCCTGGACAATTGTGGAAAAAATGTATAATGTAAAGTATGTAGAAAGCAGAAAACAATGTATTCCTCTCAAATGTTAGTTATGGATTTGACCTGATGGAGAATATGGACAAAAGCCAAGATCAAATGGGTGAAATTAATTTCATTGCAATTTTGGACCTTTACACTTACTCTTCCTACTGGCTTCATCTATCCCCACCTCCAAAAGGAACTGGCCTGTATTAAATTAGTTCCCAGATACAACATCTTCCATCCCTTTAGCTCTGCAAAATGGCCACCCTGACTGAGCTTCAACTATGATGATTGACTGACATTTGGGGGTGAATTGAATCCTGTCATCACCACATTGTCCCATAAACCCTTTTTTTTCTGCACAGGACATGAAAAAAATCAGAAAAGTGGCTAATTTTTCTTTGGGTTGTCTACTTTGAATAAGTTGTCTTATGAATGTTCGACAATTGACAGGCAAGGCCCACTGGTCTACTGAATTTGCCCTGCATAAATGTGTTGTCCATTATAGTAAGTCTAATATGTCCAGTCCTCATCCATTTGGTGCCATGTAAGTTCTGGGAGTGACAGAAACCCGCTCAATTCAGGAAAACAATTTGAAAATTCCGAAGCAAGTTTATGAGGTGCTTAAAGGTATTCTAACAAATTACTTTGGCCCTGATTATTGTTCAAGTGTATTAATCTTTTTATATGTAGTGTTCTCAGCCAGTTCTTGTCCAAAGCCTCTTCCATAGTTCCAATAGTGGAATCAAGCTGCTCCCTAATAGCTAACCTAAATCTGTATTTTTCATAATCTGAGATTATGATTTCTGTTTTTTTTTAAATACTAATATAGTAAATACCTCACTGGATGAAGTATTCAGAGGCCCAGAATTATGATCTGGAGAGATTGGGTTATACCGAATCATGGCAGCTTGTGTAATTTAAATATACCTGGTATTAATAATGGTGACCGTGAAATTACCAGATTACTATAAAAATTACTATAAAATATCCAGTTGGCAAAAAACATCTGCTTTCATGTTCAGTCTGGCCTTAAATATGACTCCAGATCCAGATAGTATGGTTGATGCTGAAATGCTTTCTCTCTTCCAAGCATCTCTATCATACATTTAAGGATAGACAATAAATGTTAGGGCTGCAAATGTAAATAAATGAAAAAACAATTTCAGCCGAAGCCAACAATCGAAAAACACGGTATAGCCATTTATTTTTATAAATATCAATGATATTACTTTAACTCCATGCTTCTCAAATCTAGAGAATCTGCTTTTTGAGCCTTCTTGCGGATTAAGGTATCGAAAATCTATTTTTTTTTAAAGAAAGCCTGGTTTGATAAAGGTAGCTCATGTGTAAGGGTGTGTACCAAGGTTGTGACCGGAGTTCCGAAGCATCCCATGGTTATGCTGCACCTGGTAACATTTCCTCAGTCCTTCATTGTGCTACTCATTTAAAACCAATGTGCATTAACTTGCAGGGCCATGATATTTATGGATTTGATCTTGATGTCCTATTACAAAGAATTAATGTCTGCAAAGTTCCTCACTGGTCAAAGATTGGTCGATTAAGGAGATCTGCAATGCCAAAACTTGGGGTAAGGCATAGTTCAGTTCTTCAGAATGAGAAACCTGCAAAACTGCCTGGCAACGCTAATAAAAGAAGTAAAGTTGCTGTTGTGTTGAAATAGCAATAGAGCAGAAGAAATGGAAATAGATTGCCACATATATTGGGAAAAATGCTTTTAACCTAGTGTCATTATGCATTTGATATATGCTACAGACTAAATAATGAAATGCCATTATCTGTCTAAAGGAAACCTACACAATATGTGACCTAGGAATGCTAAGCATTATCCCAGATGCAGAGTGAAGGGGAAAACACTTGTCATCACACCTACATTAAAAAAAAACAAAATTAGCAGTCTGTACAATGGCATCCTTAATGTTAAGGTGCAAGAATAAATGCACTTAGTGTTGCAAAGATTGTTCAGTAAGATTTAGTGTAATGTTACAGCAGTAAGCTTTAGAAAGCTAGACATGTATTGTTTGTTAATTGCAATTACTTTAGACGATTTTCTGCTTAATAAAAAAGGTGTCAAAGCACTAGCATATTATCACTTATAAATCAGACTTATACAAAGGTTTTTTTTTAACCTGTTTATCAACTGGGTGAATTAGATTCTGGTCTGAGTGAATGGAGTTACTGGTGGAGCTAAGTAGTCAGCCTATGCTTCTGCTTATTCAACTGCAGCTGCAGTGAAGGGAATTGTAGGAAGGAATATTTTAATATCTGGTAGTCTGTCCATCCAGAGAGAGAAAGAGAACAAAAATATCCAGACCATTTTAAGTTACGTCCCCCAAGCACCTGTAATATGGATTTCCTCTATCTGCAGGGAAGCTGATCATTTGTTAACTGTTTACAGAAACAGGCTTTTCAACTCAACTGTTGTATGATTGTTGAGTGTGATGCTGGAAAAGCACAACCGGTCAGGCAGCATCCGAGGAGCAGAAGAATCAGCATATCGGACATAAGCTCTTCATCTTCTTATACCCGAAACATCGATTTTCCTGCTTCTCAGATACTGCCTGACATGCTGTGATTTGCCAATACCATACTCTCGACTCTGCTGTCCAACATCTGCAGTCCTCACCTTCTCTGGTGTATGATTGTGTTTATTCTGTGTACAAGTCTTCGCCATCTACATCCTCTCTACTTCTCTGTTTCTTGACATTTCCTTTACCTATATTCCATCTGAAAGATGTGAGCTATTTCTTTCAAACACTTGCTCCGGTTGTGTGTTCCACATTCTAACCACTTTCTTATTAAAGGAGCACCTATCTATTTTGCCATTTTACTTCATTTGGTTTCTAATTTTCTTGGTGATATTTGTTTTGTTTTTTGCCAAAGGGTATCTCTTCACTGTTAAGGCATGATTTGCCAATTAACTAGCCTACAGGTTTCCAAATGCATATATTAACTGTATACCACGGTGGCCAGGGTGTTGTGTCTGAATTTGGGATATCAAAATATTGGATCTCGTGTTTGAGGTTGCACATACTTGGTTTTTAAGTCAACTTTCCATCTCTCTCCTTGGCTGGAAATTCAGTGGAGGGTGCTGTATGATAAAGGTCAAGTCAGATCTGAGTTGGTGTGCTGCTTGCATGCAGATGCTCAGCCTGTGGAGTGGTGATGTGTTTTATTCAGCTTTGTTCCCTTCTTCTCTTGCACATTGGCTCATTGTGGGATAGTCATCTGTTCCATAGGTGTAGTGCGTAAGGCTAATTTTCCAAAAGTTATCATTAGAACCTCAGCAAGCAGCTGTGGGAAACATCTGTTAACTATCCGTGCAACTTGGCCGTTTCATGCTATGAGAGTACTTTTGCGTGTTATTTAGGACAAAACCGTGGATGTCATTTCTTTTAAGAAAGAAAAATGTATCTGAAATAGGAGTACATTGAATATCGAAAATACTCTTGCAATGTTTACGTTTTCCCTTTAATTGGTTCAGTGCTTGCACTTTGTGATATAATTCCCCAAGGCATTTGTTTCAACTGTTTCTTTACATCCCTACTTCATTTATGGAACTAATACTCCTCTTCATAACTCAACATGCTGTGCTTTCTTTTTGAAGGGTCGTGGTGGATTTGTGGAAAAGAATGCAGCTTGTGGAAGGCTGATTTGCGACATTGAAATTTCTGCCAAGGAGTTGATTCGATGCAAGAGTTACAATTTAACGGAGCTGGTTCATCAGGTCCTCAAAACAGACAGAGTGACTATTCCAGCTGAAAGCATTCGTAATCTTTACAAGTGAGTAACATTGAAAGTTTATATAATTTTTTTTAAATGGAAGTTTTAAATGTATTATTTAAAGTGACCCGGTGTAATTAAGAAGGCAGACTTTGTTCTATTCCTGAAAGGCACTTATTCATAGAAATTTGTAGAATCCCTACAGTGCAGAAGCAGGCCATTCGGCCCATCGAGTTCACAATGACACTCTGAAGAGCATCCCACCCAACCTCTACCATCCTACATTTCACATGGCTAATCCACCAAGCCTGCATATCCCTGGACAAATTCGCTTGACAAATCCACCTAATCTTCACATTTTGGGCTGTCGGAGGAAACTGGATCACCCAGAGGAGACCCATGCAGACACGGAGAATGTGCAAATTGCACATAGACAGTTGACTGAGGGTAGATCAAACCCGGGTCCCTGACACTGTGAGGCAGCAATGCTAACCATTGAGTCATCGTGTTGCCATTCTTTACTTGGTCTTGTAATGTTTCACACTGTGACTAAATATAAATGAATGCCTCCTAACTCAACTTTCTAATCTTTCAATAAGTGCCTATTTTTATGTGTTCAAGTTAAACTCCACTTACTGCCCACCACCAACATATAATAAAACATAGCTGATATGTAATTAACTGTCTTGGTGATGGGTTCAACTCTGTATTTCAGTTATCACCAGGTTTCAAATCTTTTCAGATTGCTGAGGTGGAAGATCTGTGCATCTACTGGGGTTTTTCATATTTTCAATTCACATATCGACTTCAAAGCAATTCTAATGAATTTATTTACAACATTAAATTGGCAATTTCATTCAGGGAGGGCCTGTTGATGCTAAATGGAAAATGTATCATGCAGATTTTATGGGGCGGTGAGGATCAGAAAAATGGATTAAATGCCACAATTAGATCAGCCATGATCTTATTGAACTGTGGCAAATGGCTGTCTCCTACTCCTATTTCTTGCATTTAAGGTATTGCTGAATCAAGAAAGAACTTCACGCTGTTTAGCCAGATAGTTGATGGTGTCTGGGTACCTGATGTGAAGTTACTTCGGTTCCAACATATGTCATGTAGTCGAATAAAAGTGACTTAACAAGTGGGATGACTGACAGTCAGACTACATTTTTGAAGAAAACACACATCTTACTGGGTCAACCTCAGTGGAAAGAAGGGTCACAAAGCAACAACCCTTAAAAATGGAGTGTTATTCTTTCCTGACTTTATGAAGGAATAGAATGATTTGTCAGAGGACTTCATTTATAATAATCTGCAGCTTGATACATTTTATCATACCTGTTGCCATTTGCATAGATTTGCAAATATTGGTATTAAATTGAAATGTTTTTGTTAAACTTTGAATACTGTGGACTAACAAAATAAGTTTGTGAAATATATTTTTAGTACATGAGTTAGTTGTGGCAAACAGATTTAATAGTTAGTGTTGTTTTTATTTGCTACTATGCATTGCAATATTATTAACACTTTTTTCAATTGTTCCACTAGTGATTCTTCTCATCTCCTGTACCTACTTGAAAATACATGGATGGATGCAAAATTTATTCTACAGATCATGTGTGAACTGAATGTCCTTCCTTTAGCGTTGCAAATAACCAGCATTTCTGGAAATGTCATGGTAATGTTGCAGTTTTTACTGATTGTTTTTATATTCTAGTCATTTCTGTCTTCACTCCAAAGTATGATTATTGGAGTTTCTTTAAAACCTCTAAACATTAGCTTTTAGTTATAACAAGTTAAAGCATTGAGTTCATAATTGAAGATGTATTGTTGATATCCTGTGGTTACTTGACTGCTGGTTTCCCCGGCTGCTAACTTGCCGTGACTAATTTTCCCACAGTTCACTCTCCAAAGTCTGGACTGTTTGGATTGTATTTCTTTGCTTATATTGTTCGCCCACTACCCAATTAATTTAATTCCATGAATGTTTGGTTATATTCATTGACTGCTCTGAATTGATTTCTGCTCCCCTGCTTTGGTTTCTTTAAATATCACTTGGACCCTAATGCTACCTAGCCTTGAGTTGCAATGTAGCTAGCACTGTCCCCTTTTGCACCTATTGCTGTGAATTGCAGTTCTGCCTCACCCAAAGTTAGTGACAGAACCTTGCTACCATATCTACAAGCACAGACCAGGAGTGTGAAACACAAATTAGTAGGTAAATAGAAAGATGAGGTGGGGATAACAATCTGTAGACAAAGAGAGCAATTATAGAAGGTAAGTGTGGGTAAGAGCATCATCCAATCTGGGAAATATGGATAGACACATAGATTATTTGGTTGATTGTCGGTTGATATGGACACTGCAAAACCATAATGTATTGGGTAAGAGAAAGATAGGTTGCAATGGGTAAGATAGATGCTGGTCAGGGTATTGGAAAGAGAAAAAGGTTGTGAGGTGAGAGAATTCACTGTGAGCAACATGGTTGCAAGTTGTGTATGAGCGATCACCCAACCCTGAGAAAATAGGAGTTGGCCATTGGGTCCATTGTGTCTGGTTCCGCTAATTAACTAGACCATGGCTGGTCATTGTCCTCAACACCATTTTCCCCACACTATCGCCATATTTCCTTGAAGTCGAGAAATCTTCATGAAATGAATTGTATCCT
Source organism: Hemiscyllium ocellatum (assembly GCF_020745735.1). Lineage (NCBI taxonomy): Eukaryota > Metazoa > Chordata > Chondrichthyes > Orectolobiformes > Hemiscylliidae > Hemiscyllium > Hemiscyllium ocellatum. The sequence goes on along the minus strand of NC_083412.1, from coordinate 42,751,351 downwards.
AGTTTATAAAAGTAGCACTGTTACCAAATTGAAAGGATGTATGTGTGATATGGGAAATGTGTGGTTTCAATTAAATTTTTCAAACTATTACGAACAAATCCATCACATTGATAATCAGAGGATTTATTGATTCCAAGCCCTTGGAATGTTGACAACCAAGGCTTAAACAAAGTAAATATAACTTTGGGAATTGGTATCGTGCACAAAACTTTTATTTTTGATGGATTGAATGCCTTAAACGTTTTCTTGACTCTTCTAGTCACGAACACTGATGGGTGGTCGTTCTGAGAGAAATGAATATTTATTGCTGCATGCTTTCCATGAAAAAAACTACATTGTACCTGATAAACCGTCTTTCAAGAAGCATGTGCAGGAGTTTGTGAGTATCACAACACTTTAATACTGTACCTTTATTTCCTACACATATCTTTTTTATCTTATATTTAAGGTAAAATAATCGAGAGCTTACTTCCTATTTAATTTACTGAGCACGAGAACATAATTGAATGTGTCTATCCTTGCTAACATAATGTTACAGTGGTAGCATTAAGTAATTTATGCAATAAATAACTAAAAATTGTGTTAATATTGTGAGATGGCTGGGTGCTGTATGCATTAGAATTTTTTGAGTGCAATTGGGGTTTTAAAGACACTGTAATGCACTGTACTTCCAGTGGCACGTAATTTAAATATTGAAATCTGACAGAAGGAATCCTTTTCAATTGACAGATCACTCAATTGTGTGTCATAATGCTGCAGTAAAATTCTAAATGTAATGAGACGGTTGAGAGGGCTGTGTAAATAGCTGTGACATTGTAAAATTAGCAGTCTAATGAGCTCTCAATGATTTGGAAACCTTTTGATAGGACTGGAGAAAATGTCCTTTAAAGAATCCTAAGCCAGATTTCCTTACCTCATTATACTTCTCATCCTCATTAGGTTTCTCATTTTATTCGTGATCTCTCTCATCCATAATTTGCAGATGTTAGACTTTGAGTTTTTTTCAGCTTTTGGTTATTTTGTTTTGGAGCAAACTAGCTAAGCTGACTTTTTGAAGAGATTTTCGTAAAATGCATTTGAAAATGCAGACAGCATCAGTTTGTTTCAGAATAATCTTTTGTGACTTCAGGATACTGCAAAATACCACTCAGATACCTTTGACGAAGCCAGTGCACGATTGGCTGCTGTGTTTCTTACAGCAGCAACTACACTTCTTAAAAAGAAATCAGTTTTCCTGATGGTGATTCAAATATTTGCAAAGGCATTGAGGGTGCTCTCTTGCTACTCTTCAGATACTGAAATAGGATCTTTTACATTCACTCCAGCGGGTAAATAGAGAGGTGGTTGAGTGTCAGAAGGAGCTAACTTCTAAACATGCAGCACTGCCCAGGGGTGGCAGCCTGGATTGTGTGTTCTGGAGGCGAGCTGAACCTGCATCTTGCTGACTGAGGTCTGAGGCACAGCTGGTTAGCCAAGTTAAAGTAGATATTTTGTCGGAATAAATGTTTTTAAGAATGTGCATCATTCATTTTTTAGTAATTGCATACATTTATGAACATTTTTTAACAAATTATGAAGTTATTTTGTTTAATTTCTTTTGAATTTAGAACTGTAAGACGACATTTCCTGAATGTAGATTAAGCCACACAACAGTCCATGCTTCTCCAGCTACACCAAGTTTTTCTAATTGTTTTCATCCTAAAACCTTATTTGGATTCTTGCTCATCTCCCTTAAACAGTAAAGGTGTTTCATGAAATGATTAACATCTGCTTATTTACTAAACTACACAAAAACCCTGCATGCTCTGTCTGTGAGCTTTCAGTTGTCCAGCTGTTATGTGAAAACTTTGCCTGTTTCTCATGATAACTTTTGGCCAATCCAGGTTGATGATGAAGAAGGATATGTTGATGGAGGAGGTGGAAGCACAGGGAAAATGAAGAAAGTTCGAAAAAAAGCAGCATATACTGGTGGCTTGGTTTTGGAACCCAAAATTGGTAAGTTTAAGAATGCTCAACTAGATGAAATCCATGCTCTGTGTTTTATTTCCCTATAAGCTTTTTCGTCAATTCCAGAATGCACTGTTTCATATTGTTATGCAGACTGATAAGCAACAAAATATTGTGTTATCTTATTGAAATGTCCAATTATTCCGATGTAACCCTGCAAGTAAATGCTGGCCTTACTTATCTGAGACAACCACTACACCTGAGCTTGTACCTACTTTCAATGAGTTTTCATCCAACTACACTTCCAAAAGAAAAAATTTAGACCTGACTATATGAAATGTCTCCATTGTCACTGATATAGACATTATCTATATTGGCTCAAATGACAAATTAAATCTGGAGCTTCCCTGTTTGAGCCACAATTTACAGATTTTTAACTTGTCCTTGACTTGACAATTTAGTTCTACCGAGAAACCAACCTCTTGCACATAGATGAAAAAGTAGATTTAGCTAATCTTTCCTGTTAGCAAAACACAAGTCTCTCTTCCAATATATTTCTTTACCTCATGCACAATAGTTAAATATGCTTTTCTTGAAACAGTTGGATGCAAATAAGAATTGATTTGTTATTGTTTTGCAGGTTTCTACGATAAATTCATATTGCTGCTTGACTTCAATAGCTTGTATCCTTCAATCATTCAGGAATTCAATATTTGTTTCACTACTGTAGAGAGAACTGCTGCAAATTCTCAAAAGAATCTGGAAGTAAGGACAATTTTATAGGTGGCTTGCTCATTATGAATATTGTACTTGACAAAATAGAAAGTTAACAAACTATCTTGTTAGACTTGATTTCCACTCATTATTAACTGAGAACATTGAAAAGGTGGCAGTTGCTAAAGTGGTCCTGGTTTTGATATTCTTACCAGGTTTTGTTCTGATGGATTTGTAATCTTGAAACTGAGAGACAAAAGTCAGAAATGAAGAGCCTGGTATTGAGTGAAGCTTATTTAACTCTGTCTACTATTTCTAAACAGAAGCCATGGATTTGTTTAAATATTTATTCAGCTGTTTAAACATTGATGGTAACCTATGGGACTGGATACTTTGCCAAAGCTTTTTGGTTTTACAAGAATCAACTTCCAAGTATAAAATATTTCCTTGACATTAGATTCTAAATGATAATGCTTTTCACGTCAGAATGGTCAAATATTTAATTGCCCAGCCTTGATAGTCCTCTGTAATAAAGAATGCATATATTCAGTACTCTGGGAAATATAAATTCCTCCAATGCCTTTATATATATATTTCCATAGTTATGGGGACCAAGCTGAATTGAAAGCCATTGCCGTTCTTTTGGTATTAAATCGATTGTTTCGAATTTCAAAAGTATGAAATCAAGGAGCAAAAAGAGGAGAGGAAATAGATACAATGACTGTTACTTGAGAAAAAGTACCATGGGAGCTAATGAGGCTAAATGCAGATTGCTCCTCTGGTTATGAGAGGTTGCATCCTATGAGATGTGAACAAGTAGCTACAGACGAAATGGAAGCATTGATAGTAATCTTTCAATAATTCTTAGTTTCGGAAAGGGAAGTCTTGTTAAAACTCTACAAGGTAGTTCTTGGGTCACACTAGAAAACTGATTCAGCTTGGTCCAGATAACTATATACAGTCATTGGAAGAGTTTATATTTCCCAGAGTAGTGAATCTTTGAATTCATTACTGCAGAGGAGTGTTGAGGCTGGGCAATTAAATAAATGGGTTGTTATATATACTAAAGGCTGACATAAAATTTTAATCAGTAAGAGGATAAAGGGTTCAAAGTTTGTGAGAAGATTTGTAGCTCGGGTGCTCGTTGTTGTGGTTCTGTTCGCCAAGCTGGGAATTTGTGTTGCAGACGTTTTGTCCCCTGTCTAGGTGACATCCTCAGTGCTTGGGAGCCTCCTGTGAAACGCTTCTGTGATCTTTCCTCTGTCATTTGTAGTGTTTTGAATCTGCCGCTTCCGATTGTTAGTTCCAGCTGTCCGTTGCAGTGGTCAGTATATTGGGTCCAGGTCGATGTGCTTATTGATTGAATCTGTGGATGAGTGCCATGCCTCTAGGAATTCCCTGCCTGTTCTCTGTTTGGCTTGTCCTATAATAGTAGCGTTGTCCCAGTCGAATTCATGTTGCTTGTCATCTGCGTGTGTGGCTACTAAGGATAGCTGGTCATGTCGTTTCGTGGCTAGTTGGTGTTCATGGATGCGGATCGTTAGCTGTCTTCCTGTTTGTCCTATGTAGTGTTTTGTGCAGTCCTTGCATGGGATTTTATACACTACATTGGTTTTGCTCATGCTGGGTATCGGGTCATTCTTCCTCGTAAGTTGTTGTCTGAGAGTGGCTGTTGGTTTGTGTAGTTTGTGGCTGTTGCTTTCGTAATTTGAACTATGAAAGCAACCACCCCAACACACACAAAAGAAGTTGCATCAAGACACTATTCAAAAGGGCCACAACACTGCAGTACACCAGAACTGCAAAAAAGAGGAAGAAGAACACCTAAATAATGTATTCGCCAAAAACGAATACCCCCGCAATTTCATCAACAGATGCCTAAGGGAAAGACAACGGAACAAGGACATGCCGCAACCCAAAGGACTAGCCACACTACCATAGATCAAGAGCATTTCCGAACTGAGAGCCAGACTACTGCGACCACTAGGACTCATAACAGCACACAAACCAACAGCCACTCTCAGACAACAACTCACCAGAACGAAGGACCCGATACCCAGCGTGAGCAAAACCAATGTAGTGTACAAAATCCCATGCAAGAACTGCACAAAACAATACATAGGACAAACAGGAAGACAGCTAACGATCCGCATCCATGAACACCAACTAGCCACAAAACGACACGACCAGCTATCCTTAGTAGCCACACACGCAGATGACAAGCAACATGAATTCGACTGGGACAACACTACTATTATAGGACAAGCCAAACCGAAAACAGCCAGGGAATTCCTAGAGGCACGGCACTCATCCACAGATTCAATCAATAAGCACATCGACCTAGACCCAATATACCGACAACTGCAACGGACAGCTGGAACTGACAACCGGAAGCGGCAGATTCAAACCACTACAACTGCCAGAGGAAAGATCACAGAAGCGCTTCACAGGAGGCTCCCAAGCACTGAGGGTGTCACCTAGACAGGGGATGAAACATCTGCAACACAAATTCCCAGCTTGGCAAACAGAATCACAACAGAATTAAGGGTTATGGAATAAGGCAGGAGAGTAGAGTTAAGCATTATCCAGTCACTAGGGTATCATTGACTGGCAGAGAAGACTCTGTGTGCTGAGTGCCTCCACCTACTCTTACATCTATTGGTCCAAGTCCTTGAGAGTTTCCCAATTTTAATTCCCATGCCCTCTATATTCATGTTTGACTGACGGAAGCCTATGTATGTGCAGAATAATTACACTGTAGTTTCTTTGGATTCCACTGTAATATCCTGAATTTACTTGACCAAATTTCCATTTTTATCTTGCCTGTTTCACAGATGCCTTCTATACACTTGTCTGTTGGCATATTCATATTATTTCTTCCCAAGTCTTTGCGTAATCTTCTTGAATTTGTTTGTGCCTTATTAATTGTCTTCAATCCACTCTCCCTTAAACTATCGGTAAACTTAATTCCCATTCAGATGACATATTCTAATGTGCTGAAATGTGATTTGAATGGTCAACTAGGGTGAAGGTGTTTGAGATTTTCATAGTTTCTGTAACAGGAACAATAATGTAGAAAACAATGCAAATATTTCTAACTGGTTATCAGTTTCTACTTCAATATTGTTGTAACCACATTTACATTTTTTTTCCAATTGCACATTCATCTAAAGAACTATTTGTTTCTGTATGTTGTGTTATAGTAACGTTGATTTTACTGATGTTGCTTGGAAACTGCTTGCTTTGTGTAACTTGAGATAGAAGAAAATTTTTATTTTAACCCTGGTTGAGAGTGTATCTCTGCACAGAAAGTATAAGAACTGAAAATATTAATCAGTATTTGCTACATTGTGAAAATGTATCATTCTAGTTTCTCTTGTCTGTACTGTTTTACTAAGGCTAATGAAATAGAAGAGATTCCTGAAATACCAGATCAAGATCAGGAAATGGGTATTTTGCCCAAGGAAATCCGAAAGCTGGTGGAGAGGCGGCGTCAAGTCAAACAGCTGATGAAACAACCAGACCTAAACACTGATCTCTATTTGCAGGTAGTTTTCAAATGCATATTGACTGTTTTAAGTTTAGCAATATGTTTAAAGTGTTTGGGAAATGTTACATTTATGAAGTTCATAAGATTGTGTTCTTCGACTGTATCTTTAACATGAAATGAAGAGCCCTGTGGGTCCAATTCTGAAATCTGTCTGACAACAAGCTTTCGGGTGTTGGTGTGTGTGGTAACGGATGGTTTGATTAATTGGGGTTGCAGAGGACCAAAATTGTTTATTGGGAAGAAAGTGCAATATATTTACACTTGGAGACGAGGAGAACAACATGTATGCTAATGGTGGATAAACTGTAAATTTCCAGAGTTCAAGAGGAGTGTTGAGAATATTTGGTTGTAAACAGTTGTGTCTTAAATTTACTTACTTGCTATATTTAGTTGCAAAATGGAAGTGTGTTGGGATCTGAAGGTAGCTCAGCACCACTCCTACCTGGGCACAGGCTTGTGTGATTCATGTTGCTAAGCAGACGGCATGACGACCTAGACGGGTTTACGAGCTGGAAGACCTTAGATATCCTTGAAGCTCAGAGATGAGAGTGGTCTGTCAGGGTTGTGGAAAAGGGTGAACCATTAAAGGCAGCAAGCCATTATGGTTCACCATCGCAGGAATAAATGTGGAAGTGTGTTTGGATTGAAAGTTCATGATGAATTAAAGCAAAGCTTGAAGATTCACCTGGGTCACACTAAAGGAAAGTCCCCCAAACAATCATACCTCACTCTGCAAGCCACTTCTGGGATTAAGGGTTCCTTGGCAGAGAAAAGAACAAAAATATATCTTTGGGAGCGAGGTATCACCTTACACTGATCCTGGGAGAAATGAATCTCTCCTTAAAGGACAGTATAATGTATGTCTGTATTCTTGGACAAAAAGTAAAAGGGTGTTGTTCTGTTCTGTGATTTAATGTGCAAGTTGTCTACAATGGTAGGGCTGGATTTTCCGAGGAGTGTCGATTTTGTGCAGATTGCCATCCTGCTCCTTCTTTACACAACAAAAGAGATCTGCTGTTCTAATACAAGATGCCGATCAGGACCACTTCAGAAATACGTGGCCGTAAATCTGTTCTGACAGGCCCTTTGTAGCGTTGAACTGTCAGAAAAGGGCAGACAAGGTCTCCCTTTCTCAAAGCAGTCAGCTGCCATATTCTGAAATTTCAGAATCAGCGCTTGTCAGTTTGACAGCCACTGTGAAGTGGTAAGTAAATAAGTGAATTGTGCAGTTGGAATGGTAGGGAGATAGGGCGCAGTGGTGGTAGGATGCCAGCTAGCAAAGGGCCAGGTATTTGATAGAGTGTTTAGAGTAGATGGGTGAGAGATATCTGGTCCAGGGATTGTCAGGATTGGATGGGAATTATCAGAGGGTGATTGAAAGAGTCCAGGCAGGAGTAGTTGTGGGTGTTACATAGCTGGGAATTAGTTAGTTATTCAGGAGTGTTGAGATCCATTATTAAGGTTAGGTTGTGTAAGAAACTTTATTGTTAGGTCGTGCTCACGTAAGGTAGTATTAGCAAGTCTGGAACTTGTTAGCTTCACTAGACAACAGTAAGCCATTATGTTACACTAAGAACAGACTGAACAGCTGATGGCATAGCCTGAAGAGGCCCCAGGGAGGGTGAGAGATAACAGGACATTAGAGCCGTGTCTAAACGCACGTAGCTCAAACTGAGGTAATAGAACATTATCAGGTGAGAACCAATGACATACGAAAATTCTGTATTTTACCAAATAAGGATGTAACTCTGGAATGTGAAAGAACAAAAGGATAGACAAATTAAAAAATAGGCAGAACGCCTTCTCCAGTGAGCTAGACACCTCACTGTACTGTGTACGATTCTCTCTCTTTAAACCTGTTTATACTTTTAATCAGACCCGGTGTCTCTCTCCTCCAAACGAACACGGGGACAGAGGATCTGTCCCAACAGGAGTTAGACTAAGTTTTTAATTGTCTAACCTTTCCTGAGTTTAAGGACAGAGGAACTTTGATTATCGGAATGACATGGGAGGGGAATATTTTGTTTGGGTAATCGAATGCCGGATAACACAGTTGAACCAAGCTTCAGGATGTTGCTATCTTGCAAGACTATCCGAAATTCGGAAAACCAAATGCCGAATAATAGAAGTTCCTCTGTTTATTTAACTACAATGCAACCCTCCGATTTGAATGAATACTTTCGGAAGGTTCCAGGCAAAGGGGAATTGCCCAGTGGAATCTTAAGTTTCTTGGGTAATTTCTTCAGAGTCTGCAGGGTCCTTGTGTGCATCTATGCTGCAGAAACAGTGATTGACCATTAGAAAGTCTGGGTTATTGTTTTCAGTCAGTCGCATTTCGACATTTGTCACAGAAAATGTCTTAAATTGTGAAATCTTGTTATATCATCTTTTCAGCTATTAAGCATAGGTTAAAATTCCTTTTTCAGAGTTATTGGTCTCTGTGGACACTTTAACACAATGAAGGGGTTTAATAGACTGAAAGCTGAAAATTCTGCAGAACGTGCAACTATACTGAGGAAGATGATGCCTTTCAGGCTGTGTCTGGACAAATGATGTATGTTTGTCATTGAGGAATTATGATCTCTGGATTTTGCTTTGCTTTATGCATCACAAAGCTGAGCATGTGGTGTTTTTGATATGAAAACAAACCAAAGGTTCCCCTTTAGCTGTTTACGTGACATTTCCTCAAGGTGAGCAGTGCAGTCTTGATTGAGGAGAATCTATCCAAATGGGAAAGACCTGGTTCATCCACTCCAGTGCGTGATGAGATTTCACCACTATCTAGTTTAGCGTATTGATAGTCTTCTCAACTTTAAGCTTGGCCAATGACTTGTAGCCCAACAAACTGGTATGACTAAGGTCAATCAAGCAAAAAGATGTCCCAAGCTATATGGGAAAATCTGCTGAGGGGGATAAATTGGATTGTATTTTGTAAGAGCTGTCAATAGGCAAAAAAGACCTCTTTGCAAGTTGATATGAAATGCAGTGAGCATGATGAAGTTTGCAGATGATGCAAAACTAACCACGTGATTGGGAGTGAGAAGTAAAGCTCTTTTCTACAGGACAATCGAGATTGTCTGGACGGTAAAAAATGAAATTCAGTTGACAATGTGTGAGATAATTAATTTTGTGGGGAATGGAGGTTGGAATCAAATAAGTTAAACGGTAGGATACAGAGCAATGTGGAGGGAAAGAGATTTTGTGCTATTCTGCAGGTCATTACAGAAGCATATCGCATATTTTCCTTTGTTTGTCAAGGCATAGACTTGAATAATGGAAATGGATAATGCTAGAACTGCATAAAACAACAGTTCCCGATAATCTGGAACAAAAATGATTGAAGAGTTAGTTGATGTGTATGAAATTGAGGGACCTCAAATGAGTAAATCGGGTCAACATACCATTAAAGTCAAAACCCAAATTTTACACAAAATGGCCAGATATAATAAGCAGTGAGCTACAGGAGTAAGTTCTGGGACTTTGAACTGTATACAATGTATGGAAATAACTTGAATGTAGGACTTAAAGATATGGTTGCAAAATTTGTTGATTGATTTAGGTGGGAAAGGAAATTGTTAAGAGGACATAATATAGCTACCAAAGGATACAAATAAATGTGTGCAAGAATTTGGCAAATGGAGTACAATGTGGGAAAATATGAAATTGGCCGTTTTGGGAGAAAGGCTCATGGAAACATGTTATCTAAATGGTAGAGATTGCAGAGTTCTGAGGTGCAGAAGGATGTACGTGTCACAGTGTGTGATACACAAAATGTTAATATACCGATACATTAAGTAATGAGGAAAATTGTGTTTAGTGAATGAATATTCTTGTTTATTCTGAAGGAAATTGAATACAAAATTATTAGAGTTATACTTTAGTTGTGTACAACATTGATGAGACCACATCTAGAATACTGTGTATTGAATTTGTATCCTAATGAAAGGAAAGATGTAAATGTGTTGAAAGTAGATAGTAGAATGTTTACTCCCCTAATATCTGGAATGGTTAGGTTGTCTTGTGAGAAAAGATTGAATAGGCTAGGATTGTGTCCACTCGGGTTTAGAAGAGAAAGAGAAGACTTGGTTGAAAGATTGTTGCCTCTTGTAGGAGAATGTAGAACTAGGATCCCTGTTTCAAAATGAAGTGTTGAGACAGCGACAAGGAGACTTTTTTTTCCTTAGAAGGTCATGAATTATTGGAGCACAGTTCTTCAAAATGCAGTGGTAGTAGGGGGCTTGGACATTTTCAAGGCACAAGCAGATTTTTGGTGAAGGCTTATTGGTGGTTCGGCAGGAATATGTTGTAATCAAGTCAGCCCTGGTCTTACTGAACAGTGGAGCAGGTTTGAGAGGCTTGGAGTTCTAATTCTACTCCTCTTTTGTATATTTCCATGTATATTTGCTGAAGTATGAAGTCAGATGTGCTCTGACTGAAGGAACAAAAATTTTGCATAGAAACTCATTATTATTTATGATTTCTTTTAGTATTATATTTATCTGAATTTTTCTGTGGCGGGGAGAAGGAGGATGAGAAAATGTTGACTTGTAAGGTTTCATTTTTCTGTCTAGAATGTACTATATGGAAGTTTTTTTTTGCTGCTTTAAAATGCACAAAATTGCACCATTTTAAATATAAATTGTAGGTAACAATAGGTAGCAAGGTTTTACCCACAATGGTTCCAGCACTTAAAGGCTTTTTACTTCCTTAAAATCTTCAAGCATTTAGTGGCTACTTCTCTTGTCTTTGTGTGGGGGTGGGGTAGCAAATGGAGATTTCAACTAGCTGAAGTCTCCAACTTTCTGGATATTTACAAAGGATAGCAATCGTCAAATTACTCTCTCCTTTTTTATTGTTTCCACCCCCCGCCTCGTAATTCTCAAAATTAATAAATCCTGTGCTTCACTGAAGCAGGGGGAACTGTTCTCAATTATCATTTGACTGGCAACTTGGGCAGACTGTAAAAGCTGAACTGTATCATGGCTGGGATTGTAATGATACTGAAATACGTTAGTACGATTACTGCCTTAGTAATATGACAGTTCTGGATGTATTACTGATTTATCACTTCACAGCAGCATTTTGAGATGATTTGTCTTTGGGGAAAAAAAACACTGAAACATTTTAATATTTATAACATCACTTGTCACTCTTGGAGATGTCTGCAAGTGAGAAATATAGAATGTCTTTAGTTTGGAGCCAGTGTTGAATTAGGCAATAGTAATAGGCTGGTAATTTGTTTGATTATCGCAATTTTTTATGGCATTTACAATGATACTATGGCTTTCTCTGGTTAGTATTTCAAAAGTGACATTTACTTTGCACCTCCAGATACTATGGTGGGGACCTGCAGCTTGTTGACACCAGAAGATAATCATCTTAGTCTGCTCCTGAATCAAGTTAAAATTTTAGTCGTGCTAGATATCTTTTTTGAAGGTGCTTAACATAAAATGACACATGATTTTGTTTGATTTGCAGTATGACATCAGACAAAAGGCACTGAAGCTTACGGCTAATAGCATGTACGGCTGTCTTGGATTCTCCTACAGTAGGTTCTACGCCAAGCCACTTGCTGCTTTGGTCACTCTCAAAGGAAGAGAGGTGGGTTTTAGTTGTGAGATTATTCAAGCATTTTTTTAAATCTAGATTTAAATTGAATTGGAATTTTATTCAAGTGTGTACATTCATATTACTTAATTACGTAATGAAAAGATTGGGATGCTTCTGTACATTGTGAATGGACACCAGCGACATAACCCTGTTAGATAAAACAGTCCCCAAAACACTTGTTTTGATGGAGCCTCCCTCGAATTGAAATGGTTGGATCATTACCTTGTCAGTTAAAGTGCTGAAATAACATAGTCCTCTTGCATTCTCAGTCAAGGTCTCTGGCAAAATCACCAAAGCTGACTTTATTTTTGTGCGAGGAGTGAGGGATTCATTGCTGAGAAATGGAACTCTTCATTCTGATTCAGTACTGGTGGGCAGACTTCATCATTCACAGACCCAAGGTGACTCCTGAAAGCATGGTCCTCTGAATCTGTTGCCAATCAGGCTTTGGAGAGGTCACCAGAGTATGCTTGCCAGGTGTAAGTCTTGCTGATCATCTGCTGCTGATCAATAGGAGGCCAGAGGCACTCTCACCCAGCAGTGCCATGGTTGAGGTTGCTGCTGGAAGAACACCGTAGATGTCCAAGACCAAGGGGTGAGGTAAGTGATTAGTGGGATGGCGTCTCCTTGGGTTGCAGCAGGATCAATGCTGGGATGGGTGGTGGCCCTCCTCTGCTTTGTGCTCAGCTCCTTGACAAACTGCCTACATGGCTTAGTTTATTAGGGCCTGGTGGCAGGACAGCTAGCAGCTGGATTAATCCCTGCAGTGTGTTTGGTGGGGTGGGGGAGGGGTCAGGCTTTGAAGTGGCCCTCTATTGACCAGAGACTTGATGGCATGATATGGACCATGGACCTTCCCCATGGGAGGGGAGAAATGGAAACTGGTGGATTCAACGTTCATCCCTCTTCCAACCCCATCCCAGATCCAAACCTCCGACACAGATCCGCCATCTTGCCCTGACCTACCTATCCAACTTCCTTCCCACCTATCCAGTTCACACTTTCCACCGATCCATCACAATCACCTCTTACCTTCACCCACTTAATCACCATCCCGTCTACCTTCCCCTTAGTCCCTGCCCCAATTTATTTCTCAGCCCCCTTCCCCCTCTACAGTCCTGATGACAGGTTATACCCAAAACAATCGACTCTTGCTCCTCAGATGCTGCCTGACCTGACCTGTGCTTTTTGCAGGGCCACACTTTATTGACTCTAATATTGACCACCGTGATATGTGATGCCCATAAAGCAAAGCCTGCAATCTGAGTGAAGATATAAATGCGTTCTGCTAACTGTCTCTGGCAAGAGAATGAAATGTAGTTAGTTGCAGTTGTGCAGCAGATGGCATATTTCAGGTGAAAATGTCCTCTCTGAAGTATAGACATCTGGCAGTGTTCCTCACTGAAATCTAAGAGAGAGAATCTCTCAGCTTTTCAACCATCTCCTCCATTCTCTTCCAGCAGCTTGCTTTCATATTTGTTTATTCTCCAATGCATGCCGACTTATGGACTATTATCTGGATCCACAAGTCTGTGCAGAAATGTTGAAATTAGTGAGAACCTTCATAGCCTGCCACACCACTTCCTGTAAACCACTTCAACATGAACCAACAACATACTAGACACTCATAGAATAACAGCCAGAAGAAATTAGTAACTAACCAGAAGTAATTGTGCAAGTTTGAGTTTGTGTGCTGAACTGCAATATGGCATAACTGGCATCAGGTGAGCACTGACAGATGTCACACTCTGCCTGCTGCTTGTATGTTTGCTAGCAACTCACCAGTATCAGGTCTAGCTTGACTTGTCCCCTGACTGTGCATGCATGCTTCACAGATGGTATTTTGGAGTTGTTGGAGCCCCAAAGAAATATAATGTACCCAATTTCCAGATGTTCCAGTACCCCCTAGGTATATAAAATATCTTCAAACTTCTTTTCTTTCTAATAGTTTGCAGTTTGTACCAATTCACTGTTTGCCTTCATGCAATTTTGGAAATCTCTGTTCGGCTTTCTTAATTACTCTTACAGGAATAATAAAACACTTCCTTGCACGTTTCTTCATAGAGTGAATATTCTCATTTCTGGTATTGTCTAGGCTAAACTCAACTGCTCTCTTTCAGTACTCTTACCCTAACCCTGATACTTTGTGTATCTGTTTGTTCAGGATAGTTGGCGTTACTCAAGTGATCTATGCAGTGGCTTGATAAGCTTCTCTGCTCCATAGTAAGGAAGTTGTACTAATATTTTGGTTCCAGTCTCAATCAGCAGTTATGTGCCTCAGTACATAGACAGGAACATTTATTGTTTCACATCTTCTTAACCAACTCTTTTTGTCTACTCAGTTCCTATTCCTGTAAAGTTTTTAATATTATTATCATCTTCTGGAATTTGAGTTTTAAATAAAGTAGTTTTTGGAGTTTCAGTTGTGTGAAGGTAACTTTATTAAGAGGTCAGAAGCAGATTTAGAACAGTGAATTAAACCGTCTTTTCCAGGCGAGCATGTAGCTTAAGTGCCTGGCAGGATATCTGGGCTGTTAATTGAGGCAGTATTTGTAAAAGCTGAATATTACTGTATTATAGAAGGAAAAAAGAACCAACGATCAGGGATGCTATTAGTTTACAAGAACCTGATTTCAGTTCGAAAGAACAGTTCATTCCCAGCAGAAGGACAGTGTATTAGATTTGTAAAATTCTCCAAACTGAGTATTTAGCTTGTTCAGTCTCCAGGTTGAAAGGTTGTGGAAATATTCAACCTGTTAGCCCAGACTCCTGTCTAGTTCTATCAAAAATAGAAAAAGTCAGTTGAATAAGAAATGTTATCATGACTAATACTTTACTGGGATTGATCCTGTAAAAGATATTGATGGGAAAAACAGTTGACTCTAGATTAGATTAGATTACTTACAGTGTGGAAACAGGCCCTTCGGCCCAACAAGTCCACACCGACCCGCCGAAGCGCAACCCACCCATACCTCTACATTTACCCCTTACCTAACACTACGGGCAATTTAGCATGGCCAATTCACCTGACCCGCACATCTTTGGACTGTGGGAGGAAACCGGAGCACCCGGAAGAAACCCACGCAGACACGGGGAGAACGTGCAAACTCCACACAGTCAGTCGCCTGTGTTGCTATAGCTCAAAGATTTCAATGTAAACAGCAGAAATATAGCTCGTTTTTTTTGCAATAAACACGCTCTTTTGTTAAAGAACATTGACAGATTTGTGCTCAATGACTAACCACCACATTAGCCAAACTGCAAATTGAAGCTTCTGCACTGTCTAGCAAGGTCTGAAGGTTGGTAAGTCCCCGGGACCTGATGGGCTACATCCCAGGGTACTGAAGGAGGTGGCACATGAAATCGTGGATGCATTGGTGGATTATTTTCCAGAGTTCGATAGATTCGGGATCAGTTCCTGCGGATTGGAGGGTGGCTAATGTTGTACCACTTTTTAAGAAAGG
This sequence comes from Hemiscyllium ocellatum, assembly GCF_020745735.1. Classification (NCBI taxonomy): domain Eukaryota; kingdom Metazoa; phylum Chordata; class Chondrichthyes; order Orectolobiformes; family Hemiscylliidae; genus Hemiscyllium; species Hemiscyllium ocellatum. The sequence continues at coordinate 42,736,066 of NC_083412.1, read as the reverse complement.
TGGGAGAGAGAAAGCAGGAAATTATAGACCAGTTAGTCTGACCTCAGTGGTGGGAAAGATGCTGGAGTCTATTATATAGGATGAAATTACGACATATCTGGATAGTAGTAACAGGATAGGTCCGAGTCAGCATGAATTTATGAAGGGGAAATCATGCTTGACTAATCTTCTGGAATTTTTTTGAGGATGTAACTCTGAAGATGGACGAGGGAGATCTAGTAGATGTAGTGTACCTAGACTTTCAGAAAGCTTTTGATAAAGTCCCACATAGGAGGTTAGTGAGCAAAATTAGGGTGCATGGTATTGGGGGCAAAGTACTAACTTGGATTGAAAGTTGGTTGGCTGATAGGAAACAAAGAGTAGTGATAGATGGCTCCATTTCGGAATGGCAGGCAGTGACCAGTGGGGTACCGCAGGGATCAGTGCTGGGACTGCAGCTTTTTACAATATATGTTAATGATATAGAAGATGGTATTAGCAATAACATTAGCAAATTTGCTGATGATACTAAGCTGGGTGGCAGGGTGAACTGTGAGGAGGATGTTAGGAGATTACAGGATGACCTGGACAGGTAAGGTGAGTGGTCAGATGCATGGCAGATGCAGTTTAATGTGGATAAATGTATGGTTATCCACTTTGGTGGCAAGAACAGGAAGGCAGATTACTACTGAAATGGAATCGATGAAGGTAAGCATGCAGGTACAGCAAGTAGTGAAGAAAGCTAATAGCATGCTGGCCTTCATAACAAGAGGGATTGAGTATAGAAGCAAAGAGGTTTTTCTGCAGCTGTACAGGGCCCTGGTGAGACCACACCTGGAGTACTGTGTGCAGTTCTGGTCTCCAAATTTGAGAAAAGACATTCTGGCTATTGAGAGAATGCAGCGTAGGTTCACGAGGTCAATTCCTGGAATGGCGGGACTACATTACGCTGAAAGACTGGAGCGACTGGACTTGTATACCCTTGAGTTTAGAAGACTGAAAGAGGATCTGATTGAGACATATAAGATTATTAAAGGATTGGACACTCTGGAGGCAGAAAACATGTTTCCGCTGATGGGTGAGTGCCAAACCAGAGGACACAGCTTAAAAATATGGGGTAGACCATTTGGGACAGAGATGAGGAGAAATTTCTTCACCCAGAGAGTGGTGGCTGTGTGGAATGCTCTGCCCCAGAGGGCAGTGGAGGCCCAGTCTCTGGATTCATTTAAGAAAGAGTTGGATAGAGCTCTCAAGGATAGTGGAATCAAGGGTTATGGAGATAAGGCAGGAACAGGAATACTGATTAAGGATGATCAGCCATAATCATATTGAATGGTGGTGCAGGCTCGAAGGGCAGAATGGCCTACTCCTGCACCTATTGTCTATTCTGTCAGGGATCTGACTTGTCCAGTATTTCTCTCATCTTGGATCATAACACTGTGTGTAACTCTGTTCCATCTGTACTCCATTGATGTGATTATGATTAGCAGGCCACACTACTAATCTGCTTTCCCTTACTTTGCTGATGGTATCTGATGACATAACTTTCCAGATATCCTTTTCTGAACTGTTACTGGGTTGGCTTTGTTCTGCTGTTTATTACTGTCCATTTGAACAGGTTTTTTTTTCAAATCCCTCCATGGCCTCAAATCTGACTGTAAATGATCTTCTCTTGCTGAATTCTTTCGAGATGTCTGTTTGCTTTCATTGCAGCATTTTGAGCATCCCAGATTTAATCACTGCACTATGGGCTGCCATACCTTCAGCTGCCAAGGCTGCAAGCTGTGGAATTCTCCCTGCCTCTCCACCTCTTCCTCTTTAAGCTGCTCTTTCAGACCTACACTTTGGCCCTCTGCTGGACATCCATACCTATGGATGTGACTAGCTATGAAATTTTGTTTCATAATGGTTTTCTGAAACACCTTGCTTATTATATTCCAAAAAGCCAGATAGTGAAGAAGGCACTGTGACCAGTAATATATATCTATCTATATATATATAGGTCTTATATGCAGATTTCAATTCTACATCACCTAAACATAGCTTGGTTGCGTATTAATCCGAGCACAAGTGAACTTTCTGTTATTGCCCACCATTGCCTACAATTAAATGTGTGTAAGTCTACAATTAATAGCTTGGTGCTTTACTATGTTAAAGATACTGTATGAATATAAGCTGTCACACTGGATAGATCACCAAGGTTCTAACCTTAGAGACCTGACAATGATGTGAATGGTCATCTTTTGGGTTCTTTGCAAAGTGTTTCATAGAATACTTACAATTTGTTTCCATGATGTCCTTTATGCTGAGCATGATGCAATTCAGACACTGAATGATGACATACAGCTTTGGTCTGGTGGTACATGGAAATCAGGACAATCAGTGAACTTGATAATTAGATATCAGCTATTTTTGTGTCGGTTGATATTATTGTACCATGCAATTAGTTCCCATTTTAGTAGAATTGTTATTAGGAAGGACTTTGTAAGACAGACTCACTTCCTGAACGCACAAACTTGAAGATTTTGCACTGGGGTTAGTAGATTCTCATAACCACAGCTAGGTATTTCAGAAAGCATTTCATTTTGTTTTGAAGTTCGCTGTCATAATAATGTAAATATTCTGACATAGAAGGACCTCATTACTGATGATTATTCCAGTTTAGTTTTGGATTGATGAAGGTTGAGGGGGAAAGTGGAGCAATTTATGTAGTATTTATGTGACTGAGGAACCGTTCACTCCCCTATCCCCCCATTGAACTCCTGCCTCAGTGTTCATTTTGCCTCTATCCTTGTGGCTCAATTCCAGTTTCCATGGAATAAGTTCAAATTCATATTTGTATCCTGATTTTCACAACCTCAGGACATTCCAAAGCACTTCACATCCTTTAAAATGTTGCTTCTGTTGTAACATTCCCTGAGTGTGGAAATCTGTTTATACATAGAAAGGTTTCAAAAGCTCCGAGATACATAACCTTTCCTCAGTGATTTTGCTTAAATGATAAATATTGACATGAACTCTGGAAAAAGCTCCCCCTCCTCCTTTTACAGCCACACCATCTTTTAAGTGCACGTGTGAAGGCATACTGAATTTCATTTTAATACCTCCTCTAAAGCTGACTGCTCCAGAAATTCAGTCTTTCCCTAGGTAATGTCGTGCCAACCAAGATTGTGATCCAGTCTCCGGAGTACGATGAACCCACAACTTTGTGAATCGAAGGAACAGATTAGAATATTGTCATATGTATTCAATGAATATAGTGAAAAGAATATATTTCGCCAGTTACAGCACCAACGTAGACACAAAGATGCCTAGGCACGGCTTCTTTAGTTACAACATTTTGGACGATACTGAAATAAAATGTCCAGCATTACTGAAATAAAAGTTCGGTGCAGCAGACCATGCTGGCACCTAGCTTCCAGTCCGCACTGGGCCCTGTCTCTACACTGTGCCGGTGACACGCTATGTAGGAAGGTCACCAAGGGAGGCTGGGAAATCGCCATGTCATGCTGGGAGGTCATCCTGCCAATGCCAGGAGATTAGGAGGTCATCATACCATGCCAGGATGTCACCACACCAATGGCAGGAGGCCGGGAAGATGCCATGCCATGCCGGGAGATCACCACACCAACACCAGGAGGTCACCACGCCATGCCGGGAGGCTGCTGCTCCAGGTGGGAGGCCACTACGGGAGGCTGAGAGTCAAAGGGGGATAAATAAGGAGAGCAGATAAATAAAGTACCAGGAGGATGAAAAAGAGGGAAAAGAAGATACAAAGCAGAAGGACAGATGGAGCAGACGGGCTCCAGCTGGAGCATCCATAGGCGCCACCATCTTGCAACATCCAGTGTTTCCAGTGAGCAACAACTATGGTCATTAAATATGGTATTTTGGGAACACTCAAAACACTGCAAATATAAATTGCAGTCTTGTGATTCACATGGTAAATACATAAAATAAAACTGATGACATAAAAAGGAATTTTTAAAAATTGTCATTTTAAACAACATAGTCAACTCAGTGGTTCGCTTAACGTCTACCTTTCAGTTTAGATTGGAACAGAAGATTTAGACACCTTGAAGTTAGTCAATGTAGCTTGGTGATGTGGGGTTCCAATGGACAATAACCCTCTCTTTCCCATGGCTAATTCACCTAGCCTACACATCCTGGGCAATTTAACATGGCCAATCCTCCTAACATGTCCATCTTTGGACTGTAGGAGGAAACCAGAGTACCTGGAGGAAACCCACATAGACAGTCGCCCAAGGCTGGAATTGAACCTGTGTCGCTGGTGCTGTGAGGCAGCAGTGCTAACTACTGAGCCATCGTACTACCCTCAAGAAGAATTGAACTTGTCTAAGCCCCAAAGCGATGGGCTCATGTATACAGGTTGAATGTAACGGAATTACTCTGGGAGTTCCTTTGAAGGTGAGTGAAAATAGATCTGTAATCCTATGGGTATACTTGCTAAGAAAGGAGGAGAGTGGGCAGAGTTGGATAATCATCTTATATTTGTCTTAGGAGTAAATAACTTTTTTAAAATTCAATCAAGGGGTGTTACCTTGCTGGCTGAGTTATTCCCCACTCCTCATTGTCCTTAAGAAAGTGGTGGTGATCTGCATTCTTAAACTGCTGCAGTCCTTAGGATGTAGGAGCATGCACAGTGCTGTTAGGGAGGAAGCTGTAAGACTTTGACTCAATGATACTGAAGAAATGATGATATATTTGCGAGTCAGGACGATATGGGATTAGGAGACAATCGTGTTCCCATTTATCTGCTGCCGTTGTCCTTTTAGATGGGAGCTTTAAAATGTGCTGTGAAAGATGCCTACCGAATCATTACAGTGCATTTCATGGGTGGTACACTATGCCATGCAAATAGTGAACTGCTTTTGGGGTGTCAGGAGATGAGTTTGTTGCAGAATTCTTATTCTCAGACCAGCTCTTGTAGCTGCAGAACTTAGATGGCTTGTGCAGTTCAGTTTTGATCAGTAGTCACCCCAGGAAATAGACAATTGGAGTTTCAGTGATAGTGATACCATTATTGGCTAGGGTGATGATTAGGTTCTCTTTTTATTAGAGATGGTCCTTGGGGCATTTGTGTGCAGTGAAGTTACTTGCTGATAGTCAGGCTTGGGCTGATTAGCAACAAGGTATTGCTGCATTTGGACATGGGCTGCTTCGATGTCTGAGAAATTTCCAATGGTTCTGGATGTTGTGCAATCATTAGCAAGCATCTCCAATTCTGCGATGGAGAGAGAATTATTGAAGAAGCAGCTCAAGATGGTTGGGCCTTGGACACAACACTATCCATGTTTGGACTAAGGTTGTACTGAGGTTGAGAGCTGAGTGAACCTGCTGGAAATCGGGCTGAGCGTTGGGGAGGAGGTACACGTTGAGGGAGGGAAGGCTGAAGCAGAGCCAGGTTATTGTAGTATGTATTGGGGTGAGGAAAAAAAAGGAGTCAATCAGAGCCTTTCAATTTGCCTGGGAGAGAGTGAACCAGAATTATTTGCATTTCTAAGAACATTAGGAAATGAAGTTAGGAAGAGTCCAGATGATCTCTTGAGCCTGTTCGGTTATTCAGTTCAGTCAGGGCTGATCTTCAATTTCGATTCTACTTCTCTGCCCTATCCCTACAGCCTTCTAAGTACAAAAATCTATTGAGTTCTCTGTTGAATGTATTTATGACTAAATATCCACAGATATTTAGAGAATATTTAGAGAATTAGAGAATTCCAAACATTCAAGAGCCTCAATGAAGATATTTCTCCTCCCTTTGTTCTTGAATGGCTAACACATTTCCTTGAGATGAAGTCCCTGAGTTGTAAGTTGCGAGTTGTAACTAGAACAAACATGCTGTCAGAATCTATCAAGCCCTCTAAGGAACTGTGAATAATAGGATCATGCCTGATGTCTAAACTCCAGAAACTTCATGCCGATTCCATTCAATCTGTCCTCCTAGATCTGTCCTCACTCCTAAAGAATCTCGTGAAATTTCACTGTAGCCTCTAGATAAAGTGTAGACAGGGTACAATGAGTAAATCATTCCTTAGTTAAGGAGCCAGAATTGTACAAGTACTCCACTCGTGGTACGGGTAATGCTCAATATGAGTGTAATCTCTTATTAATAAATACTGATATATCTAGTTTCCCAGCTGTTGTACCTGCCAGTGAACATGGTGTGGTTCACATACAAGGAGCCCAAACTGTTTTGAGTGCTCATATTATCTCGTCTCTAAACTTTTAAAAGGATTCCACTTTTCTATTCTCCTTAGCAAAATGAAGAATATTGGACTTGCCCACATTATACTTTATCTGTTCTGTCTTGCCCAGTTGCTTAACCAGTCCATATTGCTTTGCAGCCTCTTTGTGTCCTCCATGCAGCTTACATCTGTTCTTATATTGTCAGCAAACCTGAACAAATTACAAACAAAAACAGTGATTGCTGGAAAAGCTCAGCGCATTTAGCAGCATCTGGAGAGATATCAGAGTTATCATTTCGTCCAGGATTCTGAGGAAGGGTCTCTTGATTCAAAATGTTAACTCTGATTTCTGTCCACAGATCCTGCCAGACCTGCTGAGCTTTTCCAGCAATTTGTATTTTTTGTTTCTGATCTACAGCATTCTCAATTCTTTCAATTTTTATTTACTAGATAAATTACACTTAGTTTTCTCATCCAAGTCATTGATAGAGATTGTAAGTAGCTGCATGTTCAAGCACTTATAAACACCACTTCGCTTGCTGCATTCTGTACTTTCTGTACTGTATGGTAAAGAAGAATACAAAATATTTATTTATTCTTCATTTTACTTTTACCTGCTTTTGCCTATGAGGGATCAACATTTACTTCTGCTAATCTTTCCATTTTTCTATAATTGAAAAGCTCTTTGCGTTCAGTTTAAATTCTGCTTTCAATGTAGAAACCTCTGCATTGTTTCATTGAGGTAGAGTGGAGAATGAACTGTTAAGAGATGAGCATAAGCTTGATTCTTGGGAGTACATTAATTGAAGACTTTGGAAATCATTCTACTAGCAATTAAAGGAAGATCTGGAGAGGACCAGAGCTAGATACTGAGAGAAACTGGAGGGATTAATACTTGGATACATGGCAAGGCAAGGTCGTCTTGTTTGACAAAGATGTGCAGGGGATGGGAGACCTTAAAATTGAGCAATATTTGTGTGGGACCATTTTGAGTGGAATGGAAGATGGGGTTTACTAAAGGTATGAATGACCCTTATTGCAAAAGACCGTGATGCAAATTAAGAGCACTCCAGATTCCGTAACTTTTTGAAAGTTTAATTACTTTCAGGATTTGTTTACATAATTGTCAAGTTGAATGAGGAGGATGTTTGAATTTCTAAACAACACTGTGTGAGAAACAATGTTATGATGTCTGCCTGAGCCATCATTTCAGAATGAGGGCAGCCCACTCTATTGTAGCCTGCTTCCATGTTGCAAGGATTCTATTTGGCACCGCACTGACCCTCTGAAAAGCATCCCACCTGACCCCTATCCCTGTTACCCTGCATTTCCTATCGATGATTCCTGTACACAATGGGCAAATTAACATGGCCAATCTACTTGGAGGAGACCACTCATTCTGGCAACGTTATGTCATGTTGGGTTTTTTTCAGGGAGTTGTAAATGGCCCACAATCTGAAAAGTCTGAGAGTTTGGATAGATTTTAGGGCCCGTTTGTTTACAGCTAACAGTTACTGCCTCAGGCAGAAAGCTTTCAAGTTTAAACAAAACTTGTATAATGAAAGGGGAATGGCCAATTCAGCAGCAGTCTGTGGAAGAAACTACCTCTCTCTCTTCTCTCTAACTTCAAACCTGTAAGCCTTTGTTTCATTTTCACGTTTTGTGCCATGGTGTATATTGGGATTATTGTAAGTATTTGGAACAGCATCATTAAGTTGGGATAGTCTGTTGTGTTCGGATAGAATAAGTTACTTCGGTGTTCTGTTTTCTGTTCTTTGTGTTTCATTCAGTAATCTTGTAAATAAATTCAGTTGTGTTTAGAACTAAGTAGTCTGACCAGCTGATTCTCTCCTGGAATATCCACTGTACACTTGCTTAATGGGGCTTGGGCTACCTTCTTGAAGTGTTTTGAGGGATCTTGCCTGGTCCATAACATCTACACATCTTTGCACTGTGGGAGGAACCGGAACGTCCAGAGGAAACCCTTGCAGACATGGGGAGAGTGTGCAAACTTCACACAGACAGTCACCCAGAATCGAACTCCGGGTCCCTGGCATTGTGAGGCAGCAGTGCTAACTACTGAGCCACCATGCTGCCTTACCTTCCAGACCTCTGATTATACCTTCTTGAACTGACCCGAGGAATTTCTGAAGGTTGGACCATAATCATTTGCCCATAAAATTTTCTATGAGGGAAGTGCTTTGTCTCCTTGATATTCTGTTCAGGTTTGGGAATTTTCCTGTAAGTAGGAGAGACAAACAAGTGTTTTCATACTGTGGTACTGCACACTTGATACACATTCACAATCAAATTTACAATTTCTAACACAAGTATTTTAGTGGTGCATTATCTGGAGAGTTCTTTTCGTCTGTCAAATCTCGACTGTTTTATCATTTTCAGTGAAAGAACCTGAATCAGTGTGATATTGATGTGAACAAGAATTAACCTTGACTAGCTGATACATTTGGTGCTTGGATCAGAGGATAAATAGTTGTAATTTTTATTTTTAACTTGGCAATTTTGTTATTATTAGATAGCCGTAATGTAATTATTTGAGAATCTTTATTAACAGGCTGATAGGATTTGTGTTCAGAGGATCCACCAGGTGGCACCACACACTATCGAATCTTACAAATGGAGCAAAGTTGTGCAACTCTGATCGGTTCTGGACATCATCCCTGTCTCCTTCCATAGCTACTTGAGTTGTCTGATTGGCATGTCCAAAATTGTAGTGAATTTAGGTATAACAAAGATTTAGCACTTCACTGGAATACACACTGTACTTCAGTTTTCAAGTATTCTCAGTTGTTTTTCTTACTTTATTTATAGAGCCACTTCACTGCTGTGATAAAATCTCAAGTCTAATCTTGCTTCATTATAGCCCTTATGCTGAACATTAATTCCAATTCCATCAAAATGCTGTTAAATTGTTTTTTTTTCAGCTTTAGCTTTGTGATTCTTGGTTCTGAAACCAAAACCATATACTGAACAATTCAATATTATTTTCCATATCTTGAATACGGTTGTATTTCACATAATGAAAATCTAATTTTGTTTGGACTGTTGAACTTTTGGTGGCTGTTTGTAATGTCATGTTTTTCAATTTCACTGACTGCTGTGACCTACGATGCATCTTGAACATTCGGGTGAATGACGTTGGCTTTCCATGAATGATATTAACAAGTGTGAGGAAGGAACAGGTAACAAGTCAAATATTCCATTAGATACCAATTTAGGAACTCCACATTTTGAAAGCAAATTCTTTCCATTAAAATTTGAGTCCATGTAATCAAGGTTAAATCTGTCCTTCCAAAATAAGGAAAACATGCCAGTGCATATGCCAGCTTTAAAAATAAATGCCTGTGATTTGAAAACTTGAAACAAGCTGCCATGGGTTCATGGTTCAGCAGATTTATTGAAATAAAAAAAAATACTCCATTTGGCAAAACCTGAGAAAAAATGTTTACTGAAAAGTCTGCATGAGAGGATCTGTACATCTGCTCATGTTCCAGTATAAACTTCTTACTTTCCTTCCCCTCTCAAACAAGCCAAGTCTGGCACAATTTTTCCCCTCATTCCTTATTTCAGTGGATTTAGAGAGTCATAGAATCCCCACAGTGTGGAAGTAGGCCAATTGGCACTTCGAGTCCACACTGACCCTCTGAAGAGCATCCCATCCAGAGCCACTCCATCCCTGTCACCCTGCATTTCCCATGGCTAACCCACCTAACCTACACATCCCTAGACACTATGGGCAATTTACGATGACCAATCCACCAAACCTGCACATCTTGGACTGTGAGAGGAAAGCAGAGCACCCCGAAGAAACCCACGCAAACACAGGGGAAATGTGCAAACTCCACCCAGACAGTTGCCCAAGGCTGGAATATAACCCAGGTCCCTGGCGCTGTGAGGCAGAAGTGCTAACCACTGAGCCAAGGTTCCTTGTCACTGTCCAAGTGTCCTTGGAACTTTGCTCAAATGGCCAGTTTTCTTGTATGATTCCTGATGATTGGGTTCTGGTCCAAGCAACCCATCTCATTCCTAACTGCTGTAGGGGCATTATTTTTAATTTGTTTCAACGCGGCTCATTTGTTAACGATCTTCCCTGAGTCACAAAGTTCCAGATTCAAATCCCACTAGAGGACTTGAGTGCAATTACAATACCAATTCGTCTTTAAGATGAACCTTTAAAGCAAAACCCTGTTTGTCCTCTGACTTGCAACCTGACACTATTTTGAAGAAAATTGGTAAGTTATTCAGTGTGCCCTGGACCGTATTTTTTCATCCATCAATATCGCAAAATAGATTATCTGATGTTATCATATTAATATTTGTGGGTGAGTTTTGCTGCGTATGAATTGGATGCTGTGTTTCCTGCAAGTATGGAAACCTTTCAGAAGTATTTTGTTGACTGTAAAGCACTTTAGGTTGGCTGGTTGTGCAAAGCGCTATGTAAATGGAAGTTAATTAATTTCAAACTGTAATGCTATTGATGCATCATGACAGTGGTTAACAAATTCACTGCTGATTCAGAATTGAAATTGAAATTGTGTGTATGGCTCAAGTACTCATTACTTCAATCCGTTATGAACTGGCATGAGCTAATGAAAGCAGACACAATTGTTTCTATACTGTCACTGATTTTGATGAATTAGGTCATTTTGCACAATGAATTATACTTAATTCAATTTCTGAATAGCCCTTCTGTTTTCCAAATGGGAAATATTTTCTTCCTGTGTTTAACAGCTGGGTGATTGAACTTCACATTTTTGTAATTTATTTCAGGGTGTTTAAAAAAATGTGAGTTGGATTTTGCTCAAAGTAATTTGCATAAAGTTGTCTCTGCCATTTAAATTTGTATACTTCTGTCACGCTTTGTATTGGATCCGACCAGTTCTCAAACTTTCTTAGAATTTGAAATTCAGATTTGGTTTGAAAGTGTGCAATAACACACGTATTTTCAAAATGGTGGCCTTTGAATTTTTGACCTCTAACGTTCTATTTAGTCTATCACATCACTGTTCCTTCATTTCCCACTTACTCTCGAGTCTTCATTACCTATCCAATCATAGATCAACCATTTCCATCACTGGTTTCTCTTTTCCTTCCCAAACAATTGCCTCCTAGACATTGTGTCAGCTTCTGAGCGTGGACAAACTTGGTTCTACCTCTTCACTTCCCTCTCAGTTCTATTATCTGCCCCTGTATTGGTCTATTCCTGCAGTTAACTGTTGTGAACACAGGGCGAGTTGGTCACTTAGTGGTAATAGCTCTGAATTAGTAGTAATCTCAAATCCCAGGCTATTGCTCTGGGTGTTTGGGTTCAAATTCGACCATGGCAGATAATGAGCACCGAGTTCAACAAAAATCTGGAATAAAACGTTAACCAAAACAATGACCACTGTCGGCAGTCTTTTTTAAAAAAAGTGCTATCTGGTTCATTAATGTCCTTTAGGGAAGGAAATCGATCATCCTGACCTAGCCTGATCTAATTGCCTGAGAGCAGTCAAGAATAGTCAATGAATGCTGTCCAAGCTAATGCCATCATATCCATGAACAAATTAAAAAGAATGTCAGCATCTTCTGGCCTTTTAGCCAATTCCAGCCCTTCCTCAGCACCTTTCTTGAGTTGACCTGGATTGCTTCCAATTTCTGCACTGACTTTGATCCCTGCTGAACCCCCAAGAAAGACAGCCAACACCATATCACTCGTGGTCCACCCCTTCCTCTGTCTTATTCATTATTAAAAATCTTCATCTGTGCCTTTGTCCCTCTCAAATTAGACTGTTCTAGTCTTCACATGCCCAACATGATGCTGCCCTTGCTGTAAATTTCAATTCATCCTGAAAACTCTGTTGATCATAACATATTATCCATTACCCCATTTTTCAATACCATTAATAATTTTTATTTCCCTTAATTCCTCAAAATAAAATGCTCATGTTCCAGGCAAAGTACGGCCTCCCTGCTCCTTATTGCTGTAAACACATGCGTGTCTACAAATCCAGCTTTCAATTTAATTTGTGCAGGGGTAACTACATCCTTCGTCCCACCAGCTGTTTCATGTTCACACATTTTAAGGGTCACAAACTCATTACTTCCTTCCCAAAGCTCCAGCTTCCTTTCCTCCATTGCAGTCATCTTTCTGGCCAAGCATTTTGTCATGTCTCTTCCTGTTTCCCCACTGTGGCTCATTGTCTATTTCGGTCAGATTAAACCAGTTTGAAATGCCTGGTGAAGTTGTTCTAGGTTAAATATCTAACATGAATACAAGTTATTAAATGATGCAGAGCTGGACTGTTGGATATCTCTTAAGTAATCAACTTCACGCACTCCGGGAATGATCAATCACCCAATCCTGCTGATTTAAAAAAAAATTTTTATGATCCTGTTCTTCACCAGCCTTGAGTTTCTCTGTAGTGAGTCCAGCGTGTCAGCCAGAAAGAAACCTCCTAAATCAGATTGGAGCCCTACCACTGGAACCAGGACTTGAAGCTGACTGAAAAGGGGTTTGGACTGGGTACAAACTGGGCTAGACTGTATACCCTCTTGGCTATTGTCTTGATTAACCTGGATGCTGCCCTCTTCCAATTGCCATCATTATCATTCTTAACCCACCCATTTAGTAATGATTATTTCTGTTGAGTGAAGTATTGTTGCTCAGATTGTATTTGTAATTGTGAACATACTGTGTTTGTTCGATGCCATAATTTTTATTTTGTTGAGATTTTGCTGAACAGTGAGATGTGCTTCTTACTTTGTTTAGTCAGTATTCCTTTATATTTCTGTGATCCAGCCTGTCTGAACTTCAGTCCAGCTGGAAGGTGTATTTCCCCATCATCTACCTGAAGATAATGCTCAAAATCTGAAAGCAAATTATAAAAGGCTGAAAATACACAGTATGCATGGAAGTCTGTGAGAGGCGAAGAAGCTTAATCAGGAGTCCCTGACTGAAACATAAACCTGTCTTTTCTCATCACAGATTTTCACAGAATTAGGTGTATCTTCAGAAACTTGAGTAAATGTAATCTATGCTTCTGCTCAGTTAACTTCATATTTTCATGAAGAACATCATGTGTCTCTTTTAAAACATTGAGTGGCTAAGTGAAAAAGAATGACTGAGTGAAGGAAGATCTTTCACTCATGACGACTAATTTCATAAAGAAACCCAGCTTCCCTTTTCTTCCCGAGGAGCTTGACATTGACTGCACGCAATATTTGAGATAAGAATAGAAATTGCTGGAAAAGCTCAGCAGGTCTGGTAGTGTCTGTGGAGAGAGATCAGAGTTAACATTTCAGGTCGAGTGACTCTCAGAACATTTGACCTGTATGCTTGTGTTATGATTGCATGGACCTAATTCAAGAAAGCTGAAATGACTTACAAAGTAGCTTTTTGTTTTGTGCTATTATGAACATATTGGTCTGTACATAATAATTTTATCTTCTATTTGAAGGACAAGTTTACACAAAAGGCATGAGATTCCAGTGGTTGATTCCCTCTTTCCATCTATTGAACAATTTCTTATTTTTTAATCTCAAATTGTCACAGAGCAGAAAGAGACTGCTTAGCCCATTGCGTCTGCACCACCTTTCTGAGAATTTTAACTTATTTCCACTCTTCTGCTTTTCCCCATATCCTTGTTTCTATTTAAATAATCGTCTAATACCCTTCTTAAATGGCTCAACTGAACCTGCCTCCGCTGCACTTCCAGGTAGTACCTTCCAGTTCCTAAAAACAACTTGCTGTGTGAACAGGCTTTTATCTTGTCTTGCGTTTGATTCTTTTGCAAACTCTTTACTAATATGCTCCCTGTTTTGTGATCATTTTGCAGACAGGAACAGTTTGGCTTGGCCTGCCACAACTTAGAAAACCTCCATGATATTCCACCTGAGCCTTTCTCTCTCTAAAAGAAAATTATCCCAATGTCTTCAATCTGCCCTCATAAGTTTCTCATTCACTGAACCATTCTTGCAAATCTCTTTTCCACTCTCTCCAGTGCATTCCCACCCTTTCTAAAGTGTGCTGCCCAGAATTGCACATAATGTTGCAGCTGAGTCTAACAATTTTTTTAAAAAGTTCAGTGCAAAGAGATTTTGCTGGTCACCGTGGAGAGTTCTTCCCTCCCATGTTGTCAATAATGTATTAGCTGCAAGTGAGATGGTTCGGCTTCTGATGATTATTTAGCAGGTGAAAAGATGGTTATTGTTTATGTACTGAAAACCACCAATGCTGGGGATCACAGCTGGTCAGGCAGAATCCATGGAGAGAGAACAAGCTCGCGTTTCGAGTCAAGATGACTCGAGCAGCTCTGGACTCAAAATGTTAGCTTGCTGTCTCCATGGATGCTGCCTGACCTAGTGGGATATCGAGCATTTTTTGTTCTCAGTATAGATTCCAGCATATACAGTAATTTGCTCTTCTCTTTGATGTTTGTGTGCTTTTCCGCCGTCATCTGACCACACCTGAGAGTGCCCATGTGGAAAGGTCAGGGGAAGGGAGTTTTCTACCTTTCCCAACCACAGCGGTTCTAATTGTGAATCCACATCCACCAACTTAGCATTGCCGAGACAATGCTAACCTTGCAAACAGCTGAGAAGCTAGCTCGAACTTATTAACTTGAACTGGACTGTAGTGTGGAAAACTTGCATCTTGCAAAATCCATGAATCAAAATATTTCCTTGAGATTGAACTTGGAGCAGATAAAATAGTGATATTCAAATAGCAAATTTGTATGCCTGTTAATAGGTCAGAAATTGAACATGCTATTGTCATATGTGATTGATAGTTGAAAAGGTAATCCTGCTATTTTCATGTTTCTAAGTGTGTCTGTACATCTGTTTTGAATCAGTGTTTGTGTCACTTCCATTTCAAATTGTACTGTCAGTGCTTTTCACTAAAACTTCATTCTCCAAACTCTACTCAACATTTTTCTTTCCTGGTAGAATTGTTGGCTACATGTTTTTCAATGCTGCTCAGTTGGCAGAAGTCCAAGACGGTTGAGTATTAATGGGTTGGAAACTGCTGCCTCTTGTTAAGGGATTGGGTGAAAACTGTGAAGTTATTAAATACTGTTCACCTCATAGCAGATTGCAGCAGAAAACAGTATGTGGTCTAATTGGGTTGAGATTATTACCTACTTCAGACAACTTTGTGAGGGTTGCATAGAGACTGGTAATAGAATCATCATACTACTATTGTAAAAAATAATTTGTACAGACATTTAGCTGTTGTAACAGGTGTAATTAATTTATCTTTTTAAGTCAGATTGTTTTATTGCAAATTGCTGCAAACCTAAATAACCATGGGTAGCAGGCTACAGAATAATTTTTACTAACACACTTTAGTGATGTAAGTTATGTGAATGTAATTTTTTTTTCACTTAAATCCAGCAATTCGTACATATGCCCCAACCTCCACCCCACCCAGTTTCAAACACCCCAGTCTGATTTTATACTCAAGGTTATGACCAACTGTGTGTCAATTATTTGGATTCAACAAATGGTTTTGGGGGGATATAACTGTATTTTCTATAGCAAAGTAATTGAAAAAAAAGTTTGTCAAAGCTTTTTGTCCTGCACTCGAAAATGTTTCAAGACGCGTCAATGCAAAGACAGCATTTATGCTGCATGAGAGGAGAGTGTTGATTGTTTGTTTGGCAAATGGGCTCTTTTTTTCATCTAGGCATTGTCATGTTGAATGTGCCGGTTAATGATGATTGACAGTTAACTGCTAAACTTTGTTGAAACTATAAACCAGCAGGTTAACTCTGGTCAAAACACTTCTCTGAGATAGCACTAGATAACACTTTTGGTTGTTCTGCAATCAGTGTTGGTTTAATGTATACATGTCTCTGTACTAAGGACAGGGCTTTGCGTGTCAATGAGTGTAGCCAGCACATTATTTAGGATTATGTAACATATGTTGTCCAATTGTGAAATCACATTCAAATGTTGGACACTGTGAGCTTTGAAAGTAGGTTGGTATCTTGCTTGTTACAAACAGCTGAAGGGATCTGCTATTTGACACAATCCTCCATCCTTTGGGATATATGACAAATATATCTAACATTGGCACTGAAATCCATATACTGTTGTGCTCATTCATGTGATAGGCGAAATGCCTTTTTATCTTAGCAGCACCATCCTCTTAGTGGGACACCATTTGTGTTACTACTGTAAAGTAACAAGTGAAACAGCAATCTCCACCTGATGCTCAAACATATAGAAAGAAATTCATGCATGCAACTGTGGATTCAGACTCAACAAATGTATCATTTGCACATTGGAAATGTGCAGGGGGTACGAGGTTCTTTTTTAGCAGTACTCGAGTTCTGAAAAAATAAATGGTTCTGGAGTTCATTAGAATTTTTTTTAAACGAAAATTGGCTGTTAACATTTGGTTTATCGTAGATTTAATATATTGGTATCAATTTACGAATTGGCCACTTTTTTTTTTGTATTTCTTTATTCATTCAGGATGAGGGCATCTCTGGCTAGGTCAGATTTATTGCCCATCCCTAATTGCCCAGAGGACAGTAAATAATCAACCACATTGCTGTGGGCCTGGAGTCACATGTGGGCCAGACCAGGTAAGGATAGCAGTTTCCTTCCCTGAAGCACATTATTTATGTTTTTTTCTGGCAATCGACAATGGTTTCATGGCTACCATACAGACTGTTAATGCCAAATTCTTTTTATTGAATTCAAATTCCACCATCTGCCATGGTGGCATTTGAATGCAGGTCCCCAGAACATTAGCTGAGTTTCCAGATTAATAATCCAGCGACAATACCACAACGCCATTACCTCCCGTGTGCAAGTTATAGCTGTGCACCATTCTCAGTTGCCTTCCATCACTTTCAGTGCTGGTGATAGACCTGTAGTGAGAAGTATCAGAATACCAGAGCTCTGTAATTCAAAGGGCAATTTGCTGACAAGTTCCAACTTTTTCCATCCAAGTGGGTATGAGTATGAAAACTCTCTGCTGGAGTTATTGTGATAACACTAAACATTTTTGTTTCAGGTTGGGAAACCTATATGAAGTGTATGTGTCCTAAGTTTTAACAAAAAGCCGTAATACAAATTTGAAAATTCCCTGTGGATGTGATAGATTTATGGTTTTAAGATTTGATGTGAGCATTGTGTGGGCAGCCATGCAGATCCGCCTCCCTGAACTGTGATTGTAAATTAGATTTGTAGACCTTAAGGCGTTCAGTTGATTTTGTCAGATTTGTACCTGGTGAATAACAGGGTTACCATCTGGCATCTTGAGCAGCAGATGGGGTCTTCAAATTAGTGGGAAGTGGAAGTCTGACCTAAGCAAGTCTAGTTATGTATATGCTGCAGGAATAGTGAAGATTCCAATGTGCTGTGTTCTTGCTGAGGAGATGGTACACCAATGGCTACACCTGTTGAGACTAACCAAAAGCTGGAGAGTTTTTGTGAAGAAAACCATTGTTGGCCCAGTTTCACAACACAATATACAATCTACTGTAAATGTACAAAGAGAACTGCTATAGATTTCTGATAAGTGGGACTGATACTGAGTACTCAAATAGTTCAGAATTTGCAGTTGTCCATTTGAGTTTGCATTAAGGTTTTTTTCCTCTGAAGGCTGTGTTTTGCAAACAGTTAAGATCTGAAAATGGGGGACTGTTGTGGATTTTCCAGCCATCCTGTTTCATGTCTGAAATCTGCACTTAAGTTTGCAAACTTTATCTTCATGGTTTCAAATGCCGTTGCTCCTCTTGGCAGAAGGTCATGTTGAAAGGCTGTCATGCTATCCCAGGATAGATTTCTGTCAGGAAAGAATAATGGTATGGGGATCATTTGGTCTAGATTCTTAACATTGTTGAGTTATTCTTTTGTCCAGAGGAGACTTCCACACGCATTTCATATTGACTGCTCACATAAGTCAGTCAAAACTTCATTGCTAAACTCAACAATCTTTGTTGTCACTGCGGCATGCTGAGCATGCATGACAGCAGATTATTGCAATTATCTGGTATTGTTAGACACTTTACTCAACTCCAGCGCTATTATGCTGACATACTTCAAAGCTTTGTTCACATCTGTTGATTTGGAAGGTTATTAATAGTCAACTTTTTTTTTCTCCGAATTGCATTAATTGTTAACTTGCTATAACAAGTGCAAATTAATTCTGTATTTTACAGAAGGGACAGCTGGAGTTTAAAGTTTCACGTACCTATGTTTATGAGAGCAATTCATCCTCGTTTTATCATTGTCTAACAACTGACAGTTTCCTACGAAGGAGAAAATGTTTACTGGGAAAGTTGGATTTCGGTTGCAGATACTTCCCACAATTAACAATTCAATTTCTGTTTCCAATCTGTAATTAGTTTCAGACATGCTTGTGGCATCTCAAAGTTAATATACTCCATGATGATGCAGAGAACAAGAGCTGACTATTATATCCTAGCTTGTTTTTAAATATATTATAAAACTTAGAAAGCACACTTCAGCATTGCTTTTTTTTAATGTAGCCCAAAGAATAGATATTAAGCTGTGAAAAAAGTTAGTGTGAAAGATATGTTTTCTATTTAAAATATTTATTATTTATAAAATATTTTCATAATGTATTTCTTTGATGTTTCAAATCACTTTACTTTGATTTGGACAAGTTTCTTTGCCTTCAATCTCACTGAAGAGGTGAAATACACAGAGAAGTCCATTGAAAATTAGGCGAGATTTGAATTTATTTACCACCTTTCATGGCCACAGGCCACCTCAAGGCACTTTACAGTCAGTCAGGTATTTTGTGAAGTGTCGTCGCTGCATGACCATTTGTGCACAGCAAGCTCCGACAAATAGTAATATTTTAACAAATAGATGCTGATTGAGGGGCAACATAAATCAGGCCAAGAAACTGGGAATGACTTCAGCGCTACTTTTCAGAATAGTCCTGTGAAATTTTTAATGTCCACCAAAGAGGACAGACATTCTTGTATTACCATTTCATTCAAAAAATAGCACCTGGAGAAGTGCTGCACCCCTGTGGTACTCATTGGAGTATCAACTTTTATTTTTGTGCTCAGGAACCTGCAGTTGATTAGTGGGGCTTTCACTGAAAAGGTGCTTCTTGTCCTCCCCTGTTGCCCTTCATTGAACTGCCTCTGATTTCTCTTCACCTTTTAATAAATCATGTCTTACATTTCTGTTCTGCTGCTGTGGTGGAATTAAATGAACTCCTTTAGTTTCTCAAAAAGAAACATTGTTAAATTGAATGCATATGTTTTGAACCTGATACTAAATAGCAAAACGCATTTTATGTTTTTCTTGCCTCAGTTTTTGTGCTTTGTGCAGTGTACAAATCCTACTGAGATAATTGGCATTGAGAAACTCTCAGAGTCATCAAGTCATATAAAGACCCTTCAGTCCAACTATTCCACACCAACTGTGGTCCCGAAGTTAACTTGTCCCACTTGCTTGCTCTTGGCCCATATCCCTCCAAACCTTTCCTATTCATTTACTTATCCAAATATCTTTTAAATATTGTAATTATTCCCGCATCCATCACTTTTTCAGGATGTTCATTCAACACACGAACTTCCCTCTGTGTAACACAATTTGCCTCTTACATTTTTTTATATCCCTCTACTCTCACCTTCAAAATGTGTTTCCTCATCTTGAAATTCCTAGGGAAAAGACAACTACCATTAACTCTATCTACACCTCTCACTACTTTATAAACTTGTGGTCCAGTGGAAAAGGGTCCCTGCCTTTCTTTATAACGCAAATCTTCCATACCCGGCAACTTCTTGGTAAATCTCTTCTGAATCCTCTCCAGCTTGATGATATTCTTCCTTTAACTAGGTGACCAGAACTGGACACAGTATCCCAGAAGAGGCCTCACCAATGTCCTGTACAACCTCAACATGAATTCCCAATGCCTTTACTCAAAAGACTGAGCAATGAAGGCAAGCATACCAAACGCCTTTTTGACCAACCTATTTATACGTGACGCAGACTTCAAAGAATTATGTACCTGCATCCCTAGGTCCCACTGTTCTCCACCACGACCCAAGGTTCTACCATTAATTGTGTAAGCCTCACCCTTGTTTGTGGTACCAAAATGCAATACCTCAGATTGAGCTCCCGCTGCTGTTTTTCAGCCCATTGACCTATTTGATCAAGATCCCTTTGTAACTTTAGAAAATCTTATTCACTGTCTACTATATCACCAGTTTTGGTGTCATCTGCAAACTTACCAACCATGCCTCCTATGTTCTCATCAAAATCAATTATATAAGTGAAAACAAAAGTGGACCCAGTACTGATCCCTGTGGAACACCGCTGGTCATGGGCCTCTAGGCCGAAAAGCAACCCTCCATTATTACTCTCTGTCTCCTGTAATTAAGGCAATTACTTATCCACTTGGCATGCTCACCCAAATCCCATTTGACTTAACTTTACTAATCCAAATAAAAAAAAGTCTGCCATCATTAATCTTCTTGGTAACTTCCTCAAAAACCTCAATCAAGTTTGTGAGACATAATTTTCCTTGCATAAAACCATGCTGACTATCTTTAATCAATTTTTGCCTGTCTAAATGTCCTCAAATCCTATCTTTTCTAATCACCTCCAGCAATTTGCCCACAACAGAAGTCAGAATCACAGGTCTATAGTTCCACAGTTTCTCCTTACAGCCAACATGCATGTTTCTGCAGCCAGACATTTAGTCAAGTCAGATAACTGATGTAGGTTACATTTTCATTCTCAGTCATTTGTGATTTGTCATCTTCGTTACAGCACTAATGTCACAGTTAGATTTATGCTCATTTTAACTCTTTACACTGTGCCTACATTTGTCCAGAGTGTTTTTTTTTGATTGTTTGTAAATCTTCCCATGGAAGTGAGCCTGGCTGGCATAGGGTTCCAGAGGTGACTCCAGGCAGCTCTCCCAAATCGAGCTGCATGGTGAAGTTTGGAAAATGAATGCATGCAGTAGAAGAGCAGAGAGCTGTGCAGTAGTTTGCTGCCAGTGCTCAGCCCACCGTTTTCTCCAGGGTGAGACTCTGCTTTTCCTGCCACTGGTGTGAAACACACAGCTGATGGATCTTGTCCAGCATGTTTCTGATGCAGTAGGAATGCCACAGTACCATTGCTTGTTTGGATTGTGTGATTCGATTAGATTAAGCCGATTGATTGATGTAAAGCAGCTGCAGACAATCAAAGCTGTCCGTTCTTTGTTTTCCATGATTTAGTCTTATATTTGAATAAGTAACAGATTGATTTTATGGTTTGTAGGGATTAATTGCCTATGTCGGCAAGCCATTTTATGTATCTGAGTGCTGGCATTAATGTGGTAAACGGTTGCTTTCCTGAAATTGCCCTTAACTCCTGACCACAATGACAGCTCGAACAGGAGAACTCAGTTTAATTTAACTCAGTTGGCTCAGTTCCGCATTGTAGTGGAAGGTTTTTGTTATTACGGTAAACTGGGTTGTTTACGTAATAGTATGATGTGGCCCTCTTTCCCTCTTTTGTAGAAATTAAAATGCAGTTTAGCACCTGTATTACTGTTATAATGATTTTATTCCAAATTGACACCTCTTTTAGCATAGTACAACTTTAAATATCTATATTTTGACAATTGACTAATATAACTCTGGTCTTGCTGCAGGCATTGTACGAGCCTGTGCGAGTATTCATTCACACCACCTCAGTTCTTTGGCTATGTTGCTGATGCACAGTGATTTCTCAGAAAAATTAAAACTATTATCTTGTCAATAAATTGGCATTGTGTTAGAATGATGGTTATATTACAGCCATAATTTAATCCTGACAGTCAGTAGCTTTGGTATGTGAAATGTGATCTGAGCAAACAGAACACAGTTTGTATATCTAGACATGATCTGCCAGTTGTTAAGAATACAAAGGTCACTTCTAAATACTTCCTGGAATAATACCCAAAACAGTGAAACATAGAACACTAATAGCCTTGCAGTAGAGATTGCTGATGTAAATGTGCTAGGCCACTAGTTTGATCCAAATCACTGACAAATGTAGAACTAAAATTAACCAGTTCAATGCACTGTGCTGACTCTCGCTCTTTTGTCTGCTCTGTGCTGATTTATGTTGGTGTTTGATTCCTATGTGACAATATCTTTTTGCCTTCTCCCCCACTACCTTCATACACCTCCCACTCCCCAACCCTGACACCCAAACAGTCATCTGACCCCACTAGCTTTCCCAGGTGACTATTATGCATGTGTGAACCAATGACAGTAACTTTCAGAATGATACTTGTAGGAAGCTATCACAGATGATCCCGACCCTTTCTCTAACCAGCTTTCACATAGGGACTTCTCATAAGAGTTCGCCAGATGGCATTTTGGAGCAGAAACGACTGCTGTCTTACGCTTCACTGTTGCTTTGCTGATGCTGGATAGTTCAGTACAAATCTGGTGAGTATGGCTGATTGCCATAGCACAGCTTGCAATTAGCTACTCCATCTGAGAAAGCCAACCTGTAGCATAGTGGCTGTAATGTAGTAATACAGAGGCACAGGCTAATATTGCAGGGGAGTTCAGATCCCACCATGGCCATTTTAGAATTTGAATTCAGCTCTTATTAAGAAATGTAGAATTAAAAAGCTAGTAAAAGTAGCAGCTAACACCAAGTTGACCTCACAGAATGAGGGCATTTAGATTAGATTACTTACAGTATGGAAACAGGCCTTTCGGCCCAACAAGTCCACACCGACCCTCCGAAGAGCAACCCACCCAGACCCATTCCTCTACATTTACCCTGCCCCTAACACTACAGGCAATTTAGCATGGCCAATTCAGCTGACCTGCACATTTTTGGACTGTGGAAGGAAACCTGAGCACTCGGAGGAAACCCATGCAGACACAAGGAGAATGTGCAAACTCCACACAGACAGTTGCCTGAGGCGGGAATTGAACCCGGATCTCTGGCGCTGTGAGGCAGCAGTGCTGACGACTGTGCTGCCCGAGTCGGTGTCAGCTGAAAAAAAAATCTCCCAGCCTCATCCAGCTTTCTAGTGTTCGTTAAACGACACTTCATACATATCCAGATACCTTTTTAAAAGGTTAGAAGGTTTTTGCCACTACTGTCCTTCCAGATAAATTCCAGATCCCATGTATTCTGTGGTGAAAATATTATTCTCATCTCACCTCTAATCTTTCTATCAATCACTTTAAGTCCATGGTGTTTGTGACTGACTTATGTGCTAATGGAAATTCCTTTCCACTCCTCATTCAAATCTCCTTTCAGCCTTCTCTGTATGAAAACAGGTTTTTTTTTGCATTGTGGCAGTTTTGCAG
The DNA here is from genome assembly GCF_020745735.1 of Hemiscyllium ocellatum. Taxonomy (NCBI): domain Eukaryota; kingdom Metazoa; phylum Chordata; class Chondrichthyes; order Orectolobiformes; family Hemiscylliidae; genus Hemiscyllium; species Hemiscyllium ocellatum. The sequence goes on along the minus strand of NC_083412.1, from coordinate 42,712,569 downwards.
TCCTGGTGATTTCCTTTCCTGTTGCCTTCTCTGGTGTGATTGCATCTGTTCTGTAGCAAGTGGACCCCAGTGCTGTTAGGATGGGAATTCCAGGAATTTGGTCATGGAACTATGAAGGAACAGTGATATAGTTCCACATCAGGAAGGTGTGTGGCTTGAAGGGAATTTTCAGGGGGTGATTTTTCCCATTCGTCTGCTGCCCTTCTAGGTAATAGAGGCCATGGGTTTGGAAAGTGCAGTTTAGTTCCTCTGCACTCTCTCCATTCTCCCAGGTATTGTGTACTCCTTTTTCTTGTGGGGCCCTCCCAAATGCATCACCTTGTAATTTGTTTTTCAGGTTGAAACCCATTTGGCACTTGTCTCTCCATTCCATTGATATTTTCCTGCAGCTAACAGTCGCAATCAATTGTTTTCAACCAGTCAGCCAATTGTTGGTGAAGATGTTGAATTGTTGTAAAAGACCAACTAATTGGCAGGTCCACTTTAGGGGTTTTCCTAGCTGCTGCTCATATCCAACCTGGCCAACATGAGAGCAATGCATAGCTGCAAAGCTGCTGGGATGTTCATTGCATGTAAATTTGTAAACCAATGAATGGGGAAGCAGCCAGTGTTACACATGGACTTTGGAGGTATGTGCGGCAGCAAACAAAATTACAGCAAACATTGTATGTAACTCTGAGCTACCTTGGTATAGCCTGACAAGTTACTGCTAATTTTCAGAGGTCAGCAAACTGTATATTCCCAGAAGAGTTGGAACTGAGCAATAAATGCTGTTGTTTTTAGTAATGTCCAAATGCAGAAAACAATCTTTAAAAATTCACAATTCTGTAAGGATTCAGTGGGTTTAAAGTATGTTTTATCTGAGGGAGAATCTGTAATAATAGAATAATAAAGCACTGATTAAAACTAATCTACAGCTATGCTCGTCCCACTTTCCAGCACTTGGCCTACAGCCTTGAATGTTGTGAGACTCATCCAAGTACTTTTTAAAGGCTGTGAGGTTCCCTACCTCAGCTATCCTTCCAGACCGTGTGTTCCAGATTCCCACCAACCTCTAGCTGTAAGTATTTTACTCAAATCCACAAATGTACTCATCCTGCCTTTCACCTTTAAACTGCAGTCCACTTGTAATAGATTAATTAACTAGGCGGGATGTCAGCTTTCAATCCATTATGTCCACTTACCTCATAATCCTACACATCTCTATCAGGTCACCTCACAGCCTCCTCTGCTCCAAAGAAGACAGTCTGAACTTATCCAGCCTCTCTCCATTGTTGAATTGGTCCATCCCAGGCAACATCCTGATGAATCTCCTCTGTACCCCCTCCAGTGCAATCACGTCCTTCCTACTTTGTAGTGACCAGAACTGCACACAGCATACTCCAGCTGTGGCCTAACCAAAGTTCTACACTGTTCCAATATGACCTCCCTTCTCTTGTAATTGATGCCATAACTGGTAGACAAGCAGCCCACCTCCCCTCTTAACTACTTTGTTAGCTGTCCTGCTGCTATAAGGAATTTGAGGACAAGAACCCCAAGATTCCTCTTCCTCTGAGCTTTCTATTGACCTGCCATTCATTGAGAACTCTTTTTTCTTATTACTTCTTTCAAAGTGCGTGTCTTCTCACATATCACAATTCCATCTGCCATTGATTTGCGCATCTGAGCAATCAGTCTATCTCCTCCTGTAACCGAAGACCGTCTCTCACTGTGAACCATCCAGTCAATCTTTGTGTTTCCACAAATGTACCATCCTGCTCAACCACATTTTCTTCTGTAACATTTGTATATATCATGAACAATAAGGTGCCCAACACTGATCCCAATGGTATGCTAGTGAACATCAGTGTTCAGTCACACAAAGACTACCACTATCTTCTGTCTCCTACTATTAAGCTAATTTTGGATTCAACTTGCCAGGTCACTCTGTATCTCTTGTTCTTGTATCTTGTTTGTCAGTCCCCCATGTGTGAGTTTGTCCGTCCCCCATGTGTGAGTTTGTCCAAGGCTAGAACTAGAGGTGACTTTTTTTTTAAAAAATCAATTCATTTAAAGTAGAATTTAGGTGAAATTAGTCTTTGGAACTCTCCCTGAAAATGTGGAAGAAGTAGCATCTTTGAATATTTTCAAGGCAAGCACAGATGGATTTTTATAAAGTGAGGGGTGAAAGCTTACCAAGGTAGACAGGAGTTTACAATGAGATCAACAATGATCTTACTGTATGGTGGATCAGGCTAATGGGGCCAAGTGACCAATTCCTGTTCCTAATTCATAAATTCTTAACGAACTACAACATGGACCACACAGTTATTCTGTTTCACATTTGACAGGCAATATGCTAGGATTATAGCCATTTTTTCTGAATTGTTGATTAATTATATGGCAGTGTTTGAGGAGTGGCTTTTTCACAAAGTCAAGAGATGTAATTCAAAGTAATTTTGTAGGACATTAACTTTCTGTATTTTTTGTGATAACTGGTTGATATTGGCAACATTGTCTTCAAACCTTATAAGACAGCAGCAAATCACTAGCAAAGTGAACTAGCAAAGATCATTACCAATCAGCAACATGAATAAAAAGGCAATTGAGTTAAATTTATGAATCAATATTGAGCAGTTAACAAAGCCAAATATTATATTTAGAAAGTTATTTTTGTTCACCAGCTTGAGTTCTTCTCTAAGTTAGCTGTAACCACTTGTGAGTAATAGAAGTGAAAGAAACCATAACATTTTACGAGTAAATTATTAAACTCATCTGCACAATACTATTAGAGAAACATACTTTTATCAAAACTCTTTACAAATGCGATCTGATCTGCTACGTCTGACATTTTTGACTTTTCAGTTCATACTTTTATCATTTTCTTTAGTCCAGTGCTCTGTTCTTGTTTGAAGTGCACTAGTGACTGAAAGGAGGTAAACTACCAAATTCCATAGCTCCTTGCACACACAGATCTGTGTGGAAACCTAAAAATGTTTTAATGAATTGCTAGACAAACTTGCTATTCATGAACTTTGCCTCCTTAGTGTTAAGTGTATCAAGTAGGATAATTCAGTAAATCAAAATCTCAGTTAAAGGAAAAGAAAGACAAATTTGTTTAGTTTTTTTGTGTAAGACATTAAAATGGTAAAATGTAAACTCTCCAGAAAGTTTTGATCAAGGAAGTTTGTTTTTCCAAGGATTGTGCTTTCAATGGACTATGCATGTTATGATGTTTCTGACAAACAAATCTTTAATCAAGGCTACATTTCAACATGTTTGCTAATTTATGCCATTTCTTTTATGTTTTGTATTGAAAAGGAATCTCATATGTAAACAGATAACAAGCTATGGAAATATTTGCCATTGAATGTTGGAAGGAGATCCTGGATAAAATACATGATTTGAAAATGTTACATTAAAAAACTTTCAGCATTATTATTACAATTAAATTTGGTAAAGTAGGAAAGAACCAAGCCAAAAATCTTAATCTTCTCGATAAACTTAATCTTAAACAAATTTGCATTAAAGGTAATTGATAGTACTGTCATGTCATAGGCAAAAATAATGCTTTTACACAAATGTGTAAAGTGCGTTCTTACTGAAGTTTGCAATGCTTTTAATGTAGATAGTATAATCTTTGGCTGAAATGCTTTATGTTTATCATAAAGACTGCTTGATGGAATGGTCAAGTAAATTCCAAAGCTATTTCAGAACAGAGAGTGCAGAAACTTCTCGAGAAAGGGGGGATACTTTGAAAATATGGTAAATAAATCTTATGTTGCAACCTTGATTTTAATTCTTAAACTGTGAAAGCATGATGAAATTAGAGAACCCTTTTTATTTGTATTGTAGCTGGTTCTGGAGTTCACGGTTTCTCCAATCTGTGATAAAAGAGATTGATTGTGTAATTGGACCTGTTTCTAGTCAGGTGCAAAGACATGTGCACGATGCCCTACGTACAGGGGTTGACAGTATATTTACAGTTACTATTCTGGGAATACTTATGTGAATCTTTCTTTGTGTTTGCATTAATCTTATCTAGTGTTTTTGGAGGAATCCGTTTATAGCTGAAACTCTAAATCCTGTGTGTCTAAAACTGGTTCAACTTTAATGCATTGTTTAGAAGTTGACTCAAAATTTCATTTTAGTCAAATATCATACACTTAATGAAAGTAAGTTTTGGAAGCTGTTCATGTATTTCGACGACTGTGCATCCAATGCAATTTAGTGTAATATTAGACTGCTACTTTAATGGCAGCCTGGTTTTACAAACCTGATGTAACCATGATTCTTGTAATATTTTCAGATTTACTCATTTAAAACCACATGCTGTCCAACCTGTCTCCATTTGGTCACTTTGGTTGCGAAGCAGCAGAAGGAAAACCAGCACCATATTTTACATGGCATTTGCTGGCTGTTCTTTCCATGTTAAGGAAACTGCTCTTACAGCTGGTGTAGCTTCATTATTGATGAGCATCTTTGGCCCTTTATTCTGTGAATCAAATATGTGATTTGAGTATTGTCAGTCAATTTGAGGCACATCTGCACCCTCGAGTGTATGCCTAACAAATGGGCCACTCAACTTTTCTTTCTGAATCCAATGCTGGCAGATATTGTCTGTTTTTCTTTTTGAGTACCATCTCCTTTTCCTTAAACTCTATTGTCATTGCATATTCTGTTCTAAATCCTTTTGACTGCGCACTGCAATTGCAATCACGTTTGCAATTTCCCTTTTGACTCTGAAGTCCTGGTCCCATTGTTATCTTCAAATTCTGTGCACAATTTCCTGCAACAAGTTTATGACTCGATAACTGCAAATTTCCCTAATCAGGTTGCCACCCCTGCCACAGGACTGAAATGGGCCTTAACAAAGTCCCTACAGTGACTGGTAGCATGGTCAACTCCCTTGTTTCATCCTCCTTTGCCTGTCTGTCATTGTTGCCAGATGGATCACCCCAGTGCCTCCCAAGTCTGTCCTCTGTTGTACAGCAGGATGGGACCTTGCCTATCAACCCAGTTGTGGCCAGATATTGCAGTCGGATTTATAATTTCTTTTCTTGTTGCCTCCTGAATCCTTGACCTCATCCTATTCCTTTAGCTGTGTGCTGTCACTCAGCAAAATCATCCAAAATGCATAACTAATAAAACACACCACAACCTCTCCAGCTCCCTCTCTGAATTCCTCCACGGTCTGATTTGAAATCAAACATTTCCAAAATGCAGTAATAAATGAGCAAAGGATTAAATGATTGTATCGAGTTGTGAATTGAACAGAGCCCAAGTTGTTATTGCCTACATTGGTCTGATTTGTAACTTTGCTCAATTTTTTTTTATGACCGGCTTGGTCTTTGTGAAATGAAGGGCCGATAAACCCCTCTCTTACCCTTAGTCCTGATGCCAAGTTGTTTTCATTCATTTATATTGGACAGTAATATCATTGCATTGGCCCGTGCGAATATCATTTCTAATGTGCAGTTGCTATGCTTGATCCAGCATTTAATGATCGCTGCTTCCAAATAAACTACTTTATCCAGCGTCCCTGTCTCCAGGCCCCGAGTGATTCTGCCCAGGCCCTTTATTTCTTAATGTGCAGCTCAGCCCAGGTCTTGGACCAATTTAGCCATTGTGCTTAATGCCTGTAACTCCTGAACTCCACTTTGATCTATTTATTGGTTGCAATTCCAGTGGTTCACATTAAGTCCCAGGTTGATTCTGCACACTGGCTGGGTTATTGATGTATTATTTTTAAGAGTTCCCTAGCAGTTTCAATGGACAGAGCACTAAGGCATTACCAGCGAGTCCCTGAGCGCTGGTGCTGAGTTCATTTCTCCACGTTGACTGTGTATTAGGCTAATTGCTAAATTAGTCCACGGAGAACAGTTAAATACCATGCAAGACTGAAGATCTTTCAGTGGTGAAATCTGAGTAGATTATTTTGAATATTAAATGTTTTAACTGGATGCCTTTTTTAATTTTAGTCTTGCATCTGTCAGCATCAGAACATTGTGTGGAAATAGGCACCTGCTGTTGTTGTGTTAAATATGCGTCTTGCCACATTTAAATTGCATTTATAATCTTGCACATTGTGACATTTAAAAGTGGTATGGACTTGATGGGGGTGGGGTGTGGTGGTGACAGTGGTGGGTGCGGGAGGAGGGGAAGGTACCAAAGTTTCTGTAACAAGACTAATCCTCTTTGGCTGTGTTATTCTAAATGCTTCATAATAACTTGAACTAGAACCAGCAAAGTGTTTCTAGCCTCCAGAGGATTGCTGGCTGGTCAGAACCCTCTGCGGATGTATTATTTTGTAAGTGCTGTAGTGTATTGCACACTTAAGCATGCAGTGCACACATTCCATATATTTGCTGCAGATTCTGCCTGTAATTGTCCATAAAAGTGATGTGTAAATGCATACATGACTGTTGAGAGTGCCATTTTTATCAATTTTTGAAGCGTAATGGGAAAATCAGTCCCAAATTCCTTTGGATGGTTTGAGCATTAATCCTAATTGCAGAAACAGCTAAATTTGTGATTTGGAATTATTATGTATTCACAGGTAACTTTGGCAAGCAGCGACTGGAGAAAGTTCTATCTCCTCTCCCATTGTAATTTGAAGGTGCAATAATGTTCATTGCATGTTCAGAATATGCAGTGATTTCACTGAAACATTCAAGATTATGAAAGGGGTTGACTGCGTCGACCCTGAGCTGATGTTTCACCTGACTACGGAACCTTGAAGGACAGACAGTTTCAAGAGAAGGGACTGATCGTAGAGCTGTGAATCTTTGGAATTCTGTTTTCCAGAGAGTTGTGGGTGCTCCATCTTCAACCATGTTTAAGGCTGAGCCAGACAGATTTTTTTTTGATCTTTCAGAATCGAGGGCATGAAACTGAAGTTTAAGTCCAAGATCAGCCATGATCACCTGGAATAGCAGGGCAGGCTCAACATGGTTTCTCCTCTTCCAAGTACTTCAGTTTTTTTTTGATGTTCTTTCCCAAAAATAGACAGCTTTAGTGCAGGAATTCAGTTTGGTTCTGTTCTTTTCGATGTTAGCAATACAATAGGCACAATTCCTTCTCCATCTTTTACTGTGTTTGAGATTTTGTTTTCTTTGTGCACCAGAAGAAGTTTATTTTTTCTGTGTTCGAGCTAATGATTCTCTTGTGTTCTATTGTGCATGCCTTTGACGTAGAGTCACAGAGATGTACAGCACGGAACTAGACCCTTCGATCCAACCACTCCATGCCAACCGGATACCTAAATAAATTTTGCCAGCATGTGATCCATATCCTTCCAAACCCTTCCTATTCATATACCCATCAGATACCTTTTAAATGCTATAATTGTACCAGTCACCACCACTTCCTCTGGCAGCTCATTCCATCCACACACCATCCTCTGCGTGAAAAGGTTACACCTTAGGACCCTTTTAAATCTTTCCCCTCTCATCTTAAACCTATGCCCTCTAGATTTGGACTCCCCCCACCTTGGGGAAGAGACCGTAGCTATTTATCATATTCATGCACTTCATAATTTTATAAATCTCTATAAGATCATCCCTCAGCCTCCGCGCTCCAGGGAAAATAGCGCCAGCCTATTCAGTCTTTCCTTATAGCTTAAACTGTCCAACCCTGGTAACATCCTTGTAAATCTTTTCTGAAGCCTTTTAAGTTTCACAATATTCTTCCAATAGCAAGGATACCAGAATTGCACACACTATTCCAAAACCGGCCTAACCAATTTCCTGTACAGCCACAACATGACCTCCAAATTCCTGTACTCAATACACACTTCAATAAAGGCAAGCATACCAAATGATTACTTCATTGTTTTGTCTACCTGTGATTCCACTTCCAAGGAACTATGAACCTGCACTCCAAGGTCTGTTTGTCAGTAACACTCCCCAGGGACCTTGCCATTAAGTGTATAAGACCTGCCCTGATAAGCTTTTCCAAAATGCAGCACTTCACATTTATCTAAATTAGACTCCATCTGCCACTCCTCGGCCTATTGGCCCATCTGATCAAGATCCCATTGTACTCTGAGGTAAACTTACTAACCGTACCTCCTATGTTCGTTCACATCTAAGTCATTGATATAAATGACAAAACGCAGTGGACCCAGCACCTTTGCTGGGTCCACTGGAAGGGTTTGGAGGCATATGGGTCACGTGCTGGCAAAGGGGACTAGATTTATTTAGGTATCCGGTTGGCATGGAGTGGTTGGATCAAAGGGTCTAGTTCTACGCTGTACATCTGTGACTCTACGTAAAAGGCATGCACAATAGAACACAAGAGAATCATTAGCTCGAACACAGAAAAAATAAACTTCTTCTAGTGCACAAAGAAAACAAAATCCTTGTGCCACACAGCTGGTCACAGGCCTCCTGTTTGAAAAACAGCCCTCCACCACCACTGTCTGTGTTCAACCTTCGAGCCAGTTCTGTATCCAAACGGCTAGTTCTCCCTGTATTCCATGTGATGTAACCTTGCTAACCAGTCTCCCCTGGGGAACCTTGTTGAACTCCTTACTGAAGTCCATATAGGGCCCCATCCACTGCTCTACCCTCATTAATCCTCTGTTACTTGCTCAAAAACCTCAATCAAGTTAGTGAGACATGATTTTCCACACACAAAGCCATGTTGACTTTCCTTCATCAGTCTTTGCCTTTCCAAGTGTATGTAAACCTGTCCCTCGGGATTCCCTCCAACAACTTGCCCACCACCGATTTCAGACTCGCTGGTCTGTAATTCCCTGGCTTTTCCTTACTACCTTTCTTAATTAGTGGCACCACATTAGCCAACCTCCAGTCTTCCAGCACCTCGCCTGTGACTATTGATGATACAAATATTTTAGCAAGGGGCCCAGCAATAACTTCACTAGCTTCCTACAGAGTTCTGGGTACATCTGATCAGGTACCTGGAATTTATCTACCTTTACTCATTTTAAGCCATCCAGCACCTTGTCCTCTATAATATGGACATTTTTCAAGATATTGCTATCTATTTCACCATGTTCTCTACCTTCTATATCCTTCTTCACAATGAACGCTGATGAAAAATACTTGTTTAATAACTCCCTCAACTGCTGCAGTTCCATACAAAGCCAGCCTTGGTGATCTTTAAGGCACCCTGTTCTCTCCTTAGTTACCTTTGTCCTTAATGTGTACCTGGCATACGCTTCCTTCTTTTTCTTGACCAAAACCTTAATTTCTCTAGTCGCTCAGCATTCCTTACACGCACCAACCTTGACCTTCACTCGAACAGGAGCATACTTACTCTGGACACTCATAATCTTATTTTTGAAGGCTTCCCATTTTCCAGCCGTCCCTTTATCTGAAAACATCTGCCCCCAGTTAACTTTGGAAAGTTTTTGCCTAATACCATCAAAATTTGTCTTCCTTCAATTTATAACTTTAAGTTTTAGATCTAGTCTATCCTTTCTATCACTGTTTTAAAACTAATAGAATGATAAGACCATAAGACATAGCAGCAGAAATTAGGCCATTCAGCCCAAGTCTGCTCCACCATTCAATCATGGCTAAAAAGTTTCTCAACCTCATTTTCCCCACCACCTCCCTCCCCCATTCTCCTGCTTTCTCCCCATAACCTTTAATCCCTTTTACAATCAAGAACCTATCTACTTCTGTATTAAATGTGCTCAATGACCTGGCCTTACAGCTTTCTGTGTCATTGAATTCCATAGATTCACTATTCCCTGGCTGAAGAAGTTTCTCCTTTATCTCAGTTTAGAAAGGTCTTCCTGTTACTCTCAGGCTGTGTTCTTGGGTCTTAATCTCCCCTAGCAATGGAGACATCTTCCCAACGTCCATTCTGTGCAGGCCATTCAGTGTTGGTCGCTGGCCCCAAAGTTCTCCCCCACTGACATCTCGGTCACCTGCCCTGCCTTAGTTCCCAAGAGTAGGTCAAGCTTTGCACCTTCTCTCGTAGGTGCACCTACCAACTGAATCAGGAAATTTTCTTGTTATGTACAAAATCATTCATCCTGCAGAACCTTTTCAGACATTTAAAGGTTGTAAGTGTCCAGTCCATGAGTAAAGAAACCATTGTAAGAAAAATGTTGTGTAGTTTATATAGAAACTAGTATTCCAGATGAGGAAAACAGTGGCCAATTAAATGTGAAGAAGTCCCATTTCTCTGCATATTTGTTGTTCAAGACGCACCCTCCTGCAGGTGAATCTGTAGTTTGGAGGCAGTATGTCTGAAACTGTCAATACTGTGCTGTATGGATAGAAAATTCCTTTTCGTTTTGCATTTGGTTAAAGATTGTATTACATCTTTTACAAGGACTAAGTGTTCAGCAATTTATCAACATTACCAATGATGAATGAACACTCACGTGCGCAACTCTGTTTTATATAAGCTGTGGAGAAATGTTTCTCCACAAATATATTTTACAGACCTTGAAAATTCAAGGAAGGTTTTAACTCCATTTTTGATGTTTTCTGCAAAATGTTGTAGGAGAGCATGACTTTTGATGTCGATGTAAGAGGTCTCCTGGTTTGTTCCACAGAGATCCACGTAGCTGATGATAAATCTTTCACTTGATAGTTCAATGCAGTGTGGGCAAATTCAACTAGCCTCTTGGAATCCTATAATTTGTGTTAGGTGTACATTCATCCACTTTCCATTCCATGTCCTTGAGCTGTGCCTGCTGGATTCTGAGGGAAGAATGAGATCCTTGTTCAAATGTCAGCTACTTACAGTTGGCAGGAAGCTGATCTGTGATTTGTCTGCCTTGTGGGGTGTCAGCAGCAAGCTTTGCGGGTGGCAATGCCATTTGCAGCAGTCCATTCATGTGCAGGTTGAGAGAAGTGCAGGTGATTGCCTTACGTTACACTTGAGCTGTGGCATTCCCTTGCAAATATTAGTGACATTGCTTGGTATGCCGTCTTCTCTGTCACCCTGTACCACCTCGTCGCATTTTTGGCCATGGTCGAAGTGATTGTCTTTCAAGAGAAGGTTGCAACCTTGGGAACAGCTGTCTGTTTTGTCAAAACATTGGTTTCGTTTTGGGTTAAAGGTTAACAAAAACTGTGACCAAGAGCCAGATGACGGGGTGTTACTGGGAAATCTAATTAGTCATTAAGAGTAATCATGTCTTCTTCCAAAATTGCAGAGAGCTTGATGAAGGCAGGACCACCCGAAGGTGATAATTTGAAAAAAAGTAAATATTTGCCACAGAAACTTGGAATGCAAGGCCATGGGAAATAATAATTTGCACCCGAATTAGTCAAAAATGTTTGCAGCCTCACAATGTGGTCTAAAGAAAATGTTTGTGGCCTGAGGTCATTTGAAATTGTGTACCCAGTAAAGGATTGGTATAAGTCTTAAAATAGCAGGCGTGTGGCTTTAGACTATTAGTACCTTGTCATTTCTGAAGTGAAGCTGGCTAGAATTTCAGCCCCTCACAGGAGGTGGTGGACAGTCAGACAAAGCTAGGCAGTTGCTGATGAAAAAACGGTGCATTCATTGCTTTGGGTTTTACTACGAGAGGTTAATGCAATTATTTATGTTAGAGTCCAACCACCTGTTAGAATCTTTCTTGTTAAAGGTCATTCCTTGGTGCCATGTCGTCTGACTTCAAACTACTTCATACTGAGTTAGTTGCTTGCTGTTTGTATGAACTGCAAATGTCTAGAGAAATTACATGTTAAAATATTTATATTATTTTGCCTATTGTAGATTGCTTGCGATTTATTGTCTCTGGGTATATTTTAAAAAGAATTACAAAATTACTGTATCGAACTACAAAATAATGCCAAAGAGGAATATAAAAAAATGTCAAAGAAGTGTTTGTACTTCAAGCACTTTGAATAGAACTACACACATCATCTAATCCTATATAAATCAAATATTTCTTGTGGTTTCACTGCACTGAATGGCTCCCAGATAAAGATTTAAGCCACAGTGAACTACCTTGTCAGACACTGAAAGTCTGGTACTGTTTTTTTAATACCTGAAAATGTCTACCCAGTTTGAGGAAAACAATACACACAATTTAATCGTTTCTCTTGCTGTTGACAAGATGACCTTGAATTACTATATCCATTCTCTCTGCACTCTTATTCACTGGATATAGCTACTCTTTGGATTCTACAGGCAGAAATAAAAAGAGCAACCCTATCGCCAAGTTATATCTTGGCACTTGGGTCCATGGTCCTCTGCTGCCAAATATTTTGATTTATTCTTTTTTATCCTTATTCCTCTCCTGTGCGACAGGCCTTGGGGCATTTTCAAAGTTTAAACATAGCATAGATTTAAATTTTATGTGAGAAATAAATACATTGTAATTTTGAAGGTGAAGTTCTGAAAGTAAATGTTCTTTTTAATTGAAATTGGGCAGTAATTATCCCCATGTCAGCTTCCACTGTCTTAGACACAGCTGCCTGTAACAGTTGGGTTATGTTTGATGCTGACATTTGTTCTTGTTTTGGGAGGTCTCCTTTTTTAAAAAAAAATCAAAGACAGAAACATGTTGATGTCATTGTAGTTAATTGCCTCTGCACTCCAATGAAATAAGAAGACAATGGGGATGTAAAGATGCTTATCCTTTTGCCATTTAACAGTTCCATTGGGAAAGTCAACTCAAGGGACTGAAATAAGAACTGAGAATGGAGTAGAGAAGCCAAAGCTTAATTTTGACTGCTATTTCAAGCCATATGGAAACTGTCCACTTAAGACCAGTCTGACAACATAACTTAAGCACGGTAAATAAAGATGTGTTTTAATTAAGGGTTGAATGTCATAGAAAGCAATTATATTTCTTCACTCGATCAGGACTGAGATTTTCCTGTATGTTTGACAACAGGCCAAAGCTTTTCAGGTAGAGAACTGATGAGTTACCTACCAACACACTCAGTCTGCCCAGGTTAGATTTCAACTACAGAGGCCAACAATTATCAACTGCTCCTTACAATTAGCAAAGCTCGTTTAATGCTTGAGGTAAGGAAGGAGAAGCAGCAAGGTGAGGCTGATGATCTATGATAGCTCAGTGGTCTGGCAACCGTCTCAGCTAAAGCATTGCCTGTTGGTGCCACACGGAAGTAACAACTGCTATGAGAAAACACTGCCTCAATCAAATCTGTATATCTCATAAAGAATACAGTTCGCATTGAGAGAAGAAAGAATGAGAGGAAATTTCAAGATTTCTCGGTATTGAGTAGTGTCTTAGTCATGTAGAATACAGTCGGTTCTGCTATAAGGCGGTAGTTCAGTTCTCATGCAATCCCATGTGATAAGAAAATTGCATAATAGCTGCACCATTTGAACTAGTGGGACCAGAAGAGCGTTATGACCAATACACGCTTTAAAAGTTTGCACTTTAGAAACTGTGTCCCCAGTTCATTGTGAATTCACATTAATGAAACAGGACGACCTGTAGTCAATTGAAGAAAACATGCGATGAATATCTGGTCTGCCTTTAAACTTCCTCAAAAGATAATTTTCAGTTATTTGCACCATTGAGATTGATGAAGCTGGCTTTTTTATTCTGATCACTTCTTTCAGATCCTCTTCACCAGTCACCATTCCCAAGTTCTGCTTTTCGATTTTACTCCGATTGCTACCTGCAGTTTAGGCTAGATACGTTCATGCTGAAGATAATTATTGCCCAACACTTTTGTAACGAGACTGTCAACTGTCACCTAACATCCCAAACCCAAATCTAAATATTGTTGGGGTACAGCTGCATGTGGGTACTGCCTTCGAGCAGGTAGTTGGTAGTAAGCTGCCACCTTGAATCGCTGCAAGACCATTTGGTGTAGGTGCACCAACAATGTCATTCAGGAGGGTGTTCCAGGATTTTGACCCATGACAATGCGGCGATAATATTTCTAAGTCAGTATGGGAAATAACTTGAAAGATAAGTGTTAGTGCTTCAGTGTATCTGCTGCCCTTGTCTTTCTAGATGGAAGTGGTTCACGCTTTGAAAGGTGCTGCCTTAAGGATCTTAGTGAACGTTTGTAGTGCATCTTCTAGAAGGTGCAAGCTGCTGCTGCCGAGTCTTGGTGGTCAGAGTTGTGAATATTTGTGGTGCCATTCAGTCAGTCTGCTTTCTCCTGGATGGTGTCAAACTCTTGACTATTGTTGAAGCTGCATTCATGCAGGCAAATGAAGCGTATTCCACCACATTCCTGACTTGTTCTTTGTTGGTGGTAGACAGGCTTGGGGAGTCAGGAGGTGAGTTACTTGATAGTTAGTGCTTCAGTGTCTGAAGAATTGTGAATGCAACTTAACTGTGGTGTTAAACAGTGGAAGCAGCATGTTATAGATGGAGCAGAATAGTCCCACAATGATCAGATCAAATCTCTGCAGTCCTGCCATGTCCAATGATGTATGGCAGAAGACAATTAATTATGACATGGATTTTCTGTGAACACTCCGATTTTTATCAAGGACAACACCCAGGACCTAGGTTCATAAGTCAAAGCCAGTAACTTTCAGCCAGTCATATTGAAGAGCCTCCTTCACAATTCTTTACCATTTGAAAAGCTGGTACTCCATCAATCTTGTTCACTCATATTAAGAAATGGCATAATGCACAGACTTGAGCAGATGTCATAGATTAGAGCAACATCCAAATTGAAGTAGTGAAAACTTGTGCTCGAGAATCAGTCCAGCCTTTCTTCAAGCTGTTCCAGTCCAGCTATAACACTGGCCTCTACCTGATGCAATGAAAAATTACCCAGACATGTATGACCCACTAGAAACGGCAAATCCGCCTTGGCTAATTGCCAACCCATTGGTCTACTCTCAATTCCCAGCAAAGTGATGGAGAGTGCCATTGATAACACTGTCTGGCTCTTACCATTAGCCTGTTCATTGATGTTCAGTTTAAATTCTGCCCAGAGCACTTGGCTCCAGACCTCACTGCAGCATTGATCTGCACCAAAACAAAAGATGATCAGTTCCATGTTGAAGTCAGAGCGACAACCTTGACATCAAAACAAAATTTGACTGAGTTTGTCAAGGTACCCATGAAGAATCAAAATTGATGGGAATCAGGGAGAAAACATACAGCAACTTAGAGTCATTACGATGTACAGCATGGAAACAGACCCTTTGGTCCAACCCGTCCATGCCGACCAGATATCTAAAAAACAGCCCTCCACCACCACCCTCTGTCTTCTACCTTTGAGCCAGTTCTGTATCCAAATGGCTAATTCTCCCTGTATTCCATGAGATCTAAACTTGCTAATCAGTCTCCCATGGGGAACCTTGTTGAACGCCTGACTGAAGTCCATATAGATCACATCTACTGCTCTGCCCTCATCAATCCTCTTTGTTACTCCTTCAAAAAACTCAATCAAGTTTGTGAGACATGATTTCCCACGCACAAAGCCATGTTGACTATCCCGAATTAGTCCTTGCCCTTCCAAATACATGTGCGTCCTGTCCCTCCGGATTCCCTACAACAACTTGCCCACCACCGAGGTCAGGCTCACCAGTCAATAGTTCCCTGGCTTGTCTTTACTGCCCTTCTTAAACATTGGCACCACGTTTGCCAACCTCCAGTCTTCCAGGACCTCACCTGTGACTATCGATGATACAAATATCTCAACAAGAGGCCCAGCAATCTCTTCTCTACCTTCCCACAGAGTTCTTAAGTACACCTGATCAGGTCTTGGGCCACTCCCCTCCTCTCTTGCCTCCCTTTCTATCTTTCCTGTAGCATTTGTATCCTGGAACATTAAGCTGCCAGTTCTGTCCATCCCTGAGCCATGTTTCTGTAATTGCTATGATATCCCAGTCCCATGTTCCTAACCATGCCCTGAGTTCATCTGCCTTCCTGTTAGGCCCCTTGCATAGAAATAAATGCAGTTTAATTTATTAGTGCTACCTTGTCCCTGCCTGCCCTGGCTGTTTGACCCACTTCTGTTCTCAGCTGTGCCCGTCTCAGACTGATCTCTTTCCTCACTATCTCCCTGGTTTCCCCCCCCCCCCATCTCCTTACTAGTTTAAATCCTCCCAAGCTGTTCTAGCAAATTTCCCTGCCAGTATATTGGTCCCCTTCCAATTTAGGTGCCATCCGTCCTCATTATACAGGTCACTTCTACCCCAAAAGACATTCCAATGATCCAAAAATGTGAATCCTTCTCCCATCACCAGCTCCTCAGCCATGCATTCATCTGCTCTATCCTCCTATTCCTGCCCTCACTAGCTTGTAGCACTGGGAGTAATCCAGATATTACTACCCTTGAAGACCTCCTTTTTAAATTTCTGCCTAACTCTCTGTAATCTCCCTTCAGAGTTTCAACCTTTTTCCTTCCAATGTCGTTGGTTCCAATGTGGACAATGACCTCCTGCTGGCCACTGGAGCCATAGTTAATGCAAAAGCGAGGTAGTTGGAGTTGCTGAGTGATAAATCATCTCAGCCCCAGAATTGTACTACAATAGTTCCTCAAGGTAGTAACTAGTGCCCAACCAGCTTTTCTACTTAATCAAATATCTTTCTTCTTTCATAACAAAAAACATAATGCTGGAGAAACGCACCTGTGCCAAGAGAAATGGAGTTAACATTTTGAGTCCTTAATTTTCCAACTCCTTTCCATTGTGAAGGAGTGCAATACTGGACTTGAAATGTTAATTCCATTTCTGTCTCCACAGATGCTGCTAGACATGTTAGGTTTCTCCTGCACATAATGTCTTTGTTTCGGATTTTAGAACTGTAGTATTTTTCTTTTATTTGACTTTTATTCCATCTTATGGTCAGAAGTGGGAAGTTTTCTGTTTGTATGATGTCAGTATCACTCTCCACTTCTCAGTTGCTGAAACAGGTAGCGCTTCCATGCGGTAAGAGCTGCACAGCATTAGGATCTGTCATGATCAGTTCATTCATCCACCCTGCAGCTTCCAGCTTGCAGTTATCATGTAACTCCTGATCAATTGCAGAGCCAAGCTCCTCAATGCAATCATACCCTCCAATTCTTGATCACTGACTAGTTTGATTTTCCTAACCTAAAGGATGTGACTGCCTCCTGGGGAAAAGAATCTAGAGAACTTTCGCCTCCTTGATTTGGCTCAGGGTCTGTAGCTTGCACTCCAGCTCCTTGAGTCTGATCTGAAGTTAGTCAAGATGTGAATTCTCGTGACAGATGTGTTCATTGTGGGTTAGCTTGGTGTCCAGTTCTCACATTGCAGCCACAACATGTTGGCTGATGTTCCATCGCTATCATATTTTACTCAGTTATTAATTATATTACTCTGGTATCCTGTTTTTCACACATGAAGAATCTCCACTTTGAACACTTCATTGCATTTTTCTTTCGTTTTCACCCAATAGTATCAATGTAAAATCTAACAAGCTTTTTTTTAAGCAAAAAACGGGAAAAAAAACTAAACCAAAATGAAACATAAATCACAAACCTGTCGTGTTTAACAGAGGTTTGGAGCCGAGTGATCTTCTGGTTCTACTTGCAATCCTGCGTACTCCTGTTCTTGAACTCAAGAAAAGACAGAGAGTCTAAGAACACAAAAGAAGCCCCTCGGCCCATCGAGTCGGCATTGGCTTATCTACACTATTCCCACTTTCTAGCACTTGGCCCACAGCCTTGAATGTTATGACATTAAAAAAGTACATGGATGAGCATTTGTAAAGATTGAGGCTTCCTGCTTCTATTCCTCCTATGAAGTGTATTCCACATTCCTACCACCCACTGGGTGAAAATAGCATTCCTCAAATCCCCTCTAAGTAACATGCACATCCCCTTAAAATGATGCTCCCTTGTTACCAACCCTTCAACAGAGGAGAGCAACCTCTTCCAGGGCACCCTATCCATGCCCCTCATAACCTTGTACATCTCAATCAGATCTCCCATCAGCCTTCTCTGCTCTAAAGAAAATGAGCCAAGATCCTTTCTCTTCACAGCTGAACCTTTCTTTTCCAAACCTGCTGTTCCTTGCCTAAAGCTTTCAACTTTCTTAATGTACTTGGTCCAGAACTTCCTGTGCAAAATGTCATGAGGTGGGCCTAAGCTAACGGTACTGTACAAACCCAAATAAAGGGAGATGGGAGCAGAACAAAAGAGGGAATATTTGATGTAGAGGAAGAAAAATGTATTTTAATGTAGCCTGGCAGAGGATAATAAATGCAACAATAAGCTCCCTTTTTTATCTCAGTAGTTAACTCAGATTGATGTCTTTGCTTTTAATCTGATAGAAGATTTCTGATGAAATCAGGTTGCAAGTAATTTGCCATTTAAAGAATTGCCATTATTCATGTATATGAGTGCATGATACAACCCAAATTGAGTCTGCAACTATGAGATTTGATAATATTGAAGTGGAGGCATTTAGATTAGATTTGATTACAGTGTGGATACAGGCCCTTTGGCCCAACAAGTCCACACCGACCCGCCGAAGCGCACCCATCCAGGCCCATTCTCCTACATTTACTCCTGCACCTAACACTACGGGCAATTTAGCATGGCCAATTTACCTAACCTGCACATTTTTGGACTGTGGGAGGAAGCCAGAGCACCCAAAGGAAATCCATACAGACACAGACAGTTGCCTAAGGCGGGAATTAAACCCGGGTCTCTGGCGCTGTGAGGCAGCTGTGCCGCCCACTGTGACACCGTGCTGCTCACTAATTTACCTTGCAAGCCTATTGTATCCGAGTTTATATGCTAAATGCAATATATTTGAGCTATATGTGGTATTTAATTCCGGACAGAACAACTTTACAATGTGTACTCTGGAGGAAGGAAAGTTGAATTCAAATGTAGAGTGGCCTTGGAAAGGTTTTTAATTACAACCAGTTTCTACCAATCCTGTAACAGTCTGTGCAAATATGATTGCTTTGGTGTTTTGAAGGGGTGGCACGGTGGCTCAATGGTTAGCACTGCTGCCTCACAACACCAGGTACCTGAGTTCGATTCCAGTCTCGGGTGACTGTATGGAGTTTGCACATCCTCCCGTGGCTGCGTGGGTTTTCTCCCATAATGCAATGAAGCGCAAGTTAGGTGAATTGGCCATGCTAAATTGCCCATAGTCTTCAGGGATGTGTCAGTTAGGTGCATCAGGCAAGGGTAAATATGGGAAATGGGGTAGGGGGTGGTTTACTCTTTGGAGGGTCAGCGTGGACTTGTTGGACCGAAGGGCCTGTTTCATACTGTAGGGATTCTATGAAGTTTCAACATGTTTCTGTTTTTGTTTGTAGCTTAAGATAATAGCTCCAATATAATATTTTTCTTCTACTAATCAAGTTTAGTATTTTATCAATTTCCTACAGATTTGGAGATCATATCTGTGGCCTGTTAATGCAGTATTACTGCACTTCGTACAGAAACCATTTCATTTCTATATTCTTGATGATGTTCCGCACTGACTGAAGTGGTGTATCTCTCTAAAATGTCAATTGGTATTGAATGAAAACTGCATATTCTCTTATTCATCTATCACACCTACATGCTGTGATAGATGATGTGGCCTTCTCATTGAATGAACACAACATTGTAGTTCAACCACCAAATTGCACAGTAGAATATGTTCAATGTATTATGTAAAGAAACAGATGGTTTGGGAAAGGAAGCAAGACAGAATGTTTTGCTTTACTGGTTTTGGGCTTTTATCCACATTGTCAGTTTAAATGTTGTAATTGGAGCCAGAGAGGCTGAATTATTCCCAATACGCATGGAAGGTTTCTTCAGAGTTCAGAATAAAATAAGAACAGCTTAGCTAACAAACTAAATATCATTAAATAAAGCACTGGTTTTAAAGTTGAAATTGAAAGATATATTGCTGGGAATCCCCCAAGTTCCACTCGAACCACATTATCTATTTAGAAAAGACTCTTAATTTATGGTTTTCCTAATCAGACAACACTTGGATTGAGGAGTTCATTATTGCTTTTAAGCAGTTACAGTCCAATAATGCTTACATCTCAGCCAATTAGTCTGAAGGGAAATGACTTTGGCATTTTGTAATAAGTGTTGAATTACTGCATAGATTTGCCTATTAAACTCTTCCCTGATGTGTTTAACATTAAAGGGGAACATTCTTCAAATACGCTGGCTCTTTACACATACAGGACCAGTTTTCATTCTTTGAACAGAATTTGTTGGGTTTATCAGCCTGAATAGAGTTGTGAAATAACGTTAAAATATCATAAAGAATTAATAAGTGGCAAAGATATGCAGGTGTTGCTGTTTAATCTGTGCGCACTGTGGGCTCTGCAATTAATGAGAATTAAATTAGAACTCTACTTGTTCGCTTATGACACTGGAGTGATTTGTCTGTCACTAGGTGCAGATATCAATGGTTGCCCATCATTTTCTGAACCCGACTTGTCAGTGGCCGTTCCCGGTACGACCAGCTCTTTGGGGAGTATTTTACAGATCCATTGATTGTACAGCTGAGTTTCTCTATTTTTTTCAAAAAGTGATAAGATGCAAGTGATATTGCAGACTCCTGCTTGAATTGTTTGTGAACTAGATTTTTGTTGGTCTCCACATGATTCAGTGGGCTATACCTCATCTGAACCAAAGCATTTTCAACAAATGAATGCTTGACCTCTTTGGCAGTTTGTAGAAATGGTTTGCATGTTCATACTGGTTCAATCTAAATCTTCACCTTCACTTTTCCTCATGATGTACCCATTTGTATTTATTCTTGTTCACTGCAGCTCTATGGTTGAAAAATACGTGTTAATGGTCAGATGTTTGGTTCTGTATTTTGCCTATTACGTAAGAAATAAACGAACAGAAGTGTGTTTTGGAGACAAAAGCAATTTTCATTAATAATGCAGCATTATAACTTGAAAGAAAACAAAATATATAACTAATGTGTGTCGATAAATATGCAAATATTTAGCATCATAGTTCAAAATCTCTGACTTTTAAACATTCACTTTATGAATAACTCCTTTGTGACAGCTTGTGCAGTCTGTTACTTTTCCCTATTTACTTGTGCAACTCTTGCTGCCCCCAACAGAAAAACTATTGAACCTTATCCAGGTTATTTAATGTGATGTAGTAAACAAGGTGGGACAGCTATATTCCGGCTCTCGTTCTAATACCAATACTCATCATGGCCACATGCATTGACAGTCTTCATAGGCTTTCCTTAAGATGAGCTACCAGATAATTTTGATGCATTTGGATGAGTAATCACCCATTGTGCAGAGCATCACCATCTTAAGTTCAGGAGAAAAGATCAGGTAACTCTGGAACCCATGATCAGGCAATTACAAACAGTTTTATTTTTCATTTCTTTGTGATAATTAACTGTCTATTATACAATACTGCTTGGGAGCTGTGGCTTTTCTTCCCATTCCTTTCATGTTTGCCAACTCAGTCTATTTATGTCTTTAAGGTGTCATTGCTATGTGGTCCAATGTCAATTAGCCCAGTCCAGACTACAAATTTAAATTTATTCTGCATTACTCGGTTTCAAGTCAATTACTAGGCAAACCAGTGATCCTGCATCCCTGTATTTAATAAGCTTGTAATGGAGAATATCGTTGAAGCGAGAATAGGAGTTTGAGAGCTATAGCATGGATATTAGCTTTTGCTGTATTGCATTGTCCAGACATACTGTGTCACACTGTCACTGTGCTCATTAATGCTAATGATTTAGCAAATATAACAGCTCATTTCATTGCAGGAGATGACATTATCATATTATGGCTATGGACCTACATTTGCGCAAGTTCATTTTAATTTCAATAGGCTTCACTTTTAAAAATGTTGCTTTGAGTCGTCCAGTTTATTTGTTGATTCAAAAGTTAGAAACAAATTTGCTTACTTCTATAAATTCAAGTTCACTCGGATGTGAACTTGTTGCTTCCCACTTGAGCTGAAAGGGTAAATTACATTCTGGCACTGTCAGCAATATGTTACTGTTTGTGTTAATAGAGTGGACATGTACTTCATTCCAGTGCTTCGAAGTTGTTCACATACAATGTTGTTCTTGTATTTCAGATTCTCATGCACACCAAAGAGATGGTCCAGAAGGTAATTTATCCACATTACTATTGGTTTATGAAAAGGTACTAAACAAAACAAGCATCAGGAGCCTTCGATTCCACTTCTAATAGCAACAAAGCTCATTTATATTCAAGAGTTTAATCAGGAATAAGTGATTTGTGTTAATTAAAGTAATGTTTTTCATATGTTGGATGTGATAAATTGTGTTGTTCCCCACATATGTGAACCTTGTGACTAGAAGCACTTCTCCCTTAGGAGCTGCCTCCTTTGAGTGCTTTGTGCTAATGCTGTGTTTACCACTTTTCTTTTGTATGCCATTAGCAGCAGATTTGCAACAGTTTTAATTTTTGGTTTATTTTGAGTAACCAAAAATTAAAGCCTGCTCAGATTGCCTTTCCCATTCTAACAGTAGCACGTGGGAACCTGCTGAATATGATAACTAATCTCCTTTTTACAGGTGTTTTGGAATAATGACATGTCACTTTACTGAGCAAACAAAGGGTGATACATGATTTAATGGGAATAGTTAAACTTTCTTTAGTCTTATTATTGTCTTTATTCAAGACAAAATAAAGCAACTTAATTTTAAAGTTAAACATATTGTGTAAACAAGAATGTACTGTGTGTGTACATCGTCTGTATAAATCTGTGTACGCACTTAATTTGAGTAATCAAATTTGTTATATAGTGATCCTTGAAATAAGTAAAATTTCCAATTGTTTGAAAATGACAACTGTGTTATGACTAATATGAAGAAAGCTCAAAATAGGAATATGTTGTTTTAAAATAGTCATGGGCTTTTAGTCAAAATGCAATTACACTTCAATAACAAAGGTTCTTCAGGTATATTTGCTTAATTTGGACTGTAAAGTTTGGATATTTTCCATCTAAAATGAAAACACGACAAGCTGTGGAGGGGTAGAAACTTTTGTGCAGGTCCTTGTGTTAAGAAGAAGGAAAGAAGCAGTTTTAACTCACTTGCATGTGATGTAAATTGCAATCAAAGGATAGAAACATGACCTTCTGTTATATTTATCAATTCCTGGAACATGTTTTGCTTCTTCTTTCACAAACTTTTCTGTCAACATCACTCTCAAACTTTGTCACTGGAATTTTCATAATGTTCATGCACATCCTGAGAAAACACAGAATTTAATGCTGCTGAGATTTCCAGTTGGTAGACTTAACTGTAATGAAATAAAATTATACATTGGTTTAGAAAGTGGGATCTAAAACTCCATTCTGCTCGTCCCCTCTGGTTAATGTAGGAAAGATTGGATTGATGGTTATTAAAACATTCCTCACCAAAGCGCAACCCTTTCCGTTCTGAAGAGCAAGAGCAGCAGGTACATGGAAATATGACTATCCTGCAAGTTTCCCACCAAAACACTCCCACCCTGACTTGGAAATATATCACCATTCCCTCAGTGTTCTTGGTCACATATGAATTTGTTATTGTAAATTTATCCATTTGCATTCAGACATGTGTCCCATTTTCTATAATGTCCAGTGTGTACTATTCTAAAATTTAAGGGCTTGGGAAGATCAAAACGATTCCTCTGTGCCTGCTTGCAGTGATCCAGTGGGATGCAAAGTGAGTTCTGTGGAGACTTCTATTTCATTAGCAATGCTGTCTGAGCAGTTCATCGTGTCGGCCAAGTAACGACTGATATTGTCAGATATAGGTTGAAGCTCCCTGTACTTACAGAACATAGACCAGTCCAGTCCAGGGGCAAGCCCTTCGGCCTATCATATCCATGCTGACCATGATGTCTTTCTAAACAAATCTGATGTGCCTATAAATGGTCCTTATCCCTCTATTTTCTGCCTGTTCATGTGTGTCTAAATGCTTCTTAAATATTGCTATCATCCCTGCTTCTACCATCTCCCCTCTCAGCGTGTTCCAGGGACCTACCACCCTGTGTTAAGAACTTTCCTCGTACATCTCCTTTTAAACTTTTCCCCTCTCACCTAAGCTTATGCCTCTTAGTCTTTGACATCATTGTCCTTTTCCATAGTAGTCTTGAATCTAATGTAATTATGATCACGGTGTATATACTTCTACACCAGAGAGATGTTGATAAGTAAATGGGCAAAAAGTTGGCAAGTAAGTATGATTTGGGAAAAAGTGTAGTTGTTCATTTTGGAAGAAAGAACAAAAGAACAGCGTTATTTAAAAGGGGTAAGCTACAGAAAGTTGCAACACTAAGGGATTTAGGGATACATGTGTATGAAACACAGTAGGCTAACACACATGCAGTTGGTAATCAGGAAGGCTAGTGAATTGTTGGCCCTTATTTCAAGGGATTTGGAGTACTGTATAAAAGCAGGGATGCATCACTGCAACTGTACAAGGTGCTAGTGAAACCACACATGGAGTACTGTGAGCAGCTTTGGTCTCCTTATTTAAGGAAAGATATCATTTTGCTGGAGGCAATTGAGAGCAGGTTCACTAGTATAAACTTGGCATGGAGGAATTGTTCCATAAGAGAAAGCTAAACGGGCTGGGACTTTACCTAAAGGTTATAATCGAGAGACAGCATACATAATAATATGTATGAGCAGCACCAGTGCTGAATATTTGAAAGTCTTTGGAGGAGACTGTTCATGCTGGGAAGAGAAACCATTGCTAGGAATGTACTGGCTGCGTTGAGACGGGTTGCAATTGGACTATTCCAGAGTAGTTTCACAGATGGACCATAGAGGAAGGCCAGTAGAAGTGTTAAACTCCAAGGTATATCGGCCTGAATAAGAAGTTTTATGGTGTAAGAGAATCAAGGGTTACAGAAAAAAGGCAAGGAAGTAGAGTTGGAGATGATCAAATCAGCCATGATTTCATTGAATGGCAGAGCAGACTCTCTGGGCGAAATGACCCCTTCTCCTCCTGTCTCTATTTATCTTATCAACATCAAGGACAAGATGATGCATTTCCACACTCACCTGTGTCTTGCCCATGGTGGACAGTCTTTGGAAATTCGGGAGAAAAGTTACCTGCTGCAGAACTCCTCGCATCTGATCTGCTCTTGAAGCCACAGTATTTTTATGGCCAGTCCAGTTCAGTTTCTAGCTAATAGTAACTCCCAGGATGTCGATAGTCTGGAATTCAGTGAAGGTATTGCCATTGAATGTCAAGGAGTGATGGTGAGATTCTCTCTCATTCGAGATGGTCATTGCCTAGCACTTGTGTGCCATGAATGTTACTTGTCAAACTTACCTGCCAAGCCTAGAAAGTCTCCATGTCTTACTGCATTTGGCCATGGAATACTTTAGTATTTGAGGAATTACGAATAGTGCTGAACATTGTGCTCTCATTGATGAACATCCCACTTCTGACCTTGTGGTGGGGAGAAGGTCATTATGATGCAGCTGCAGATATTTGGACCTTGAACACTACCCTGAGGAATTCCTGCAGAGATGTTCTGAGGTGACTGACATCTGTCAACCATAATAATCTACCTTCATTTCTCTTATGAGTCGGGTATTGGTGCAAGTTTCCCCCCCTGATGCCCACTGATTCTGGTTTTGCTTGGTCCTCCTGGTGCCACACTTGGTCAAATGCAGCTTGATGTTAAAGGATGCCACTCTAGCCTCCCCACTTGATTCTACTCTTTTGGTCTATGTTTGAACCAAAACTGCAATGAGGTCAGGAGTGGAGTGTCGTTGGTTAAACGCGATCTGTCTCTGGAGCTCAGTATGAGCTACTGGACAGCACTGTTGATGACCCCTGCCATCACTTTCTGATGATTAAGATTAGACTGATAGATGCTAATTGGCCAGGTTGGGCTTGTCCTGCTTTTCGTGCACACAACATATCACATTGTCAAGGACAGGATGAGCCAGCTGACCACGGCACAACGGTGCAGAAGGCCATTCAAGAGGGGGAGCAAAAAGACAAGTAGTTGTTATAGGGGATTCTATAATTAGGGGGACAGATAGTATCCTTTGTGAGCCGGATCGGGAGTCCCGCATGGCGAGTTGCATGCCCAGTGCCTGGGTGCAGGACATCTCTGACTGGCTTGAAAAGATATTGGAGTAGGAGGGAGAAGATCCAGTTGTTGTCGTCCACGTTGGCACTAACAACATAGGCAAAGCCAGGAAGGAGGACCATTTTGGGGAGTATCAAGCACTAGGAGCAAAATTAAAGAACAGGTCCTCGAGGGTCATTATCTCTAGATTACTGTCCAAGCCACATGCTAATTGGCATGGGGTAAAAGAAATTAGGGGAGTAAACATGTGGCTAAGAGATTGGTGTGGGAAAGTGGGATTCCATTTCATGGGACATTAGCATCAGTTTTGGAACTGGGGCGATCTGTACCAATGGGACGGTCTCCACCTGAACTGATCTGGAACCAGCGTTATGGCGAAAAGGATAAATAGGGTGGTCACTGGGACTTTAAACTTGAGTCGGGGGGGACAGAAAGGGAAAGCAACAGGGAGCATGGAGTCGAGTAGAAAGATAATCAGTAGGTTAGCATGTGTCCAGGGTTTAAGTTCAAGGCAGGCTAGGAATGAAGCAAAAAGGAAGAAAACTTAGGACATATTACTGGAGATGATGGAAATCATGAGGATAAGAAAATTAGCACTTTACCTGAATGCTCGTAGTATTTGTAACAAAGTAGATGAATTAACAGCACACATCAGCGTGAATGATTATGATGTGGTAGGCATCACAAAGACATAGTTGCAGGGGGTTCAGGACTGGCAGTTACACATCCAAGGATTTACAACTTATGGAAAAGACAGGGAGGTGGGCAGAGGGGGCAGGCTTGCCTTGTGAGTTAAGAATGAAATTAAATTTATGGCACTGACTGACGATGATGTGGAGTCTGTGTGGGTGGGGTTGAGGAATCACAAAGACAAAAAAATCATAATGGGAGTTATGTACAGACCTCCGAGCAGTGGCCAGAGCCAGGGGTGCAAGATGTACCAGGGAATAGATAGGGCATGTCAGAAAGGCAAGGTCACGGTAATCAAATATGCAAATGGAAATATACAAATTGGGCCACTCCAAATTGTTGCAGGAAGGTTAGTGCTGGGAGATAAGGAAATAGCTGAAGAATTTAATATATACTTTGTATCCGTCTTTACAGTGGAAGACATGAGTTAATCCAACAGCTAAGGAGAGTCAAGGGGCAGAGTTGAGTATGGTAGCCATTACAAAAGGGAAAGTGCTGGTCAAGCTAAAAAGTCTAAAAATCGATAAATCTCCTGGCCCAGATGGGCTACATCCTAGAGTTCTGAGCAAGTTAGCTGAGGAAATAGCGAAGGCATTGGTTGAGATCTTTCAAAAGTCACTGGAGTCAGGAAAAGTCCCAGATGATTGGAAAATCGCTGTTGTAAGCCTCTTGTTCAAGAAAGGATCAAGACAAAAGATGGAAATTTACAGGCTAATTATCCTAACCTCGGTTGTAGGTAAAGTTCTAGAATCCATCATTAAGGATGAGATTTCTAATTTCTTGGAAGTGCAGTGTCGGATTGGAACAAGTCAGCATGGATTTAGTAAGGGGAGATCATGCCTGACAAACCTGTTAGAATTTTTTGAAGAGGTAACAATAGGTTAGACCAGGGAAACCCAGTGGATGTGGTCTACCTAGATTTCCAAAAAGCCTTTGATGAGGTGCCTTACGGGAGGATGCTGAGAAAGATGAGTGCCCATGGTGTTCGAAGTGAGCTACTGGCATGGATTGAGGATTGATTATCTGACGGAAAGCAGAGAGTTGGGATAAAAGGTTCTTCTTTGGAATGGCAGCTAGTGACAAGTGATGTCCCACAGGGTTCAGTGTTGGGGCCGCAGCTGTTCACTTCACAAATTAATGATTTGGTTGAGGGAACTGGGGGTATTCTGGTGAAGTTCGTCTTTGATACAAAGTTAGGTGGACAGGCAGGTAGTTCTGAGGAGGTGGGGAGGCTGCAGAAAGATTTAGGCAGTTCAGGAGAGTGGTCCAAGAAATGGCTGATGAAATTCAACATGATCAAATTCTTAAAGCCAAAGTACAAAGGGATCTGGGAATGCTAGTCCAGGATTCTTGAAAGTTTGACTTGCAGGTTGAGTCCGTGGTTAAGAAAGCAAATGTAATGTTGTAATTTATCTCAAGAGGGTTGGAATGTAAAAGCAGTGATGTGCTACTGAGATTTTGTAAAGTTCTAGTTCGGCCCCATTTGGAATACTGTGTCCAGTTTTGGTCCCCACGCCTCAGGAAGGACAAACTGGTACTGGAACGTGTCCAGCAGAGATTCACATGGACGATCCCTGAAATGGTAGACCTAACATATGATGAACGGCTGAGGATCCTGGGATTGTATTCATTAGAGTTGAGAAGGTTGAGGGGAGATCTAATAGAAACTTACAAGATATTGCACGGCTTAGAAAGGGTGGACTTTGGGAATTTGTTTCCATTAGGCGGGATACTAGGACCCATGGACACAGCCTTAGAATTAGAGGAGATCAAGTTAGAATGGAAATGAGGAGACATTTCTTCAGCCAGAGAGTGGTGGGCCTGTGGAATTCATTGCCATGGAGCGCATTGGAGACCGGGACGTTAAATGTCTTCAAGGCAGAGATTGATAAATTCTTGATCTTGCAAAGAAATAAGGACTACAGGGAGAGTGCGAGTAAATGGCATTGAAATGCCATCAGCCATCGTTGAATGGCAGGGTAGACTTGATGGGCCGAATAGCCTTACTTCCACTCCTCTGTTTTATGGTCTTCTGGATATGCCTGGATATGGTAACTATGGTCAGGAATATGCTTGACAAGAAACTCGGTCAGTTCTGGGGCACAGATTTTCAGTACTATTGCCAATATGTTGGCAGGGCCCATTGCCATTGCAGTATCCAGTTTAACCAGCAGCAGGGTAGTAAATGTGGCACCTGTATTAAAGAAGCATGTCAGAACAGTTGTAAGGTCTATATAAGCCAGTCAGTTTAACATTGTTGATGTTTAAGGTTTCAGAAACAATAATCATGTGAAATAATCAGCACACACTTTGGCAGGTTTGAGTTAATTAACGATTGTCAGCACAGATTTGTAAAAGTCAAATCAGACTTGATTAATCTTCTCGAATTTTTTGATGAATTATCAGAGATGCTTAATGAAGGAAATACGATAGCGGGTATCCAAGTGGATTTTAAGAAGCTTTTGACAAATTACTACATAAAAGCTTGTTAACAAAATTGACTTTTATGGAATAGGAGGGGCACTGTCTAATTCAAATTAAAAATTGGCCAAAGGACAAAACAGAAATTTAGTTTTTGAAGGGTAGACTGTGACTGCCTTTAGGGTCAGTACGAGGACCTGCAAGATTCTTAAACTGATGTTTTTCCTATAAATGAAAGACTTTGGTCTGAATACAGAGTCAAAATTCAAAATTTACCAATTGTGCCAAATTTGGAGGAATGTCAAACAATGAGGATGATTTAAGTTGCCTGCAATATGACCAGGTAAAGCATATCAAAATATGCTTCAAAAGAATGTGTTGGCACAAAGAGACCCTGTGCTGTATGTGCATTAATTTGTCAAAAGTCTGAGGACTGGTTGAGAGTATGATTAGTAAAGCATATGAGACCTTGGGCTTGTGGTAAAATGCTGACTGTCAATTTTCAACTTCCGTCATCTGGCTTTAATACCTGAGACATTCGTGAACTGAAATAGTTTTAACAAGGAGGGCCATAAAATGGCTGCAGTGATCACCTGACCACAGATTGAGGCAAGTTCAGGAAACAAAATCATCTGAACTGGAACTACCATTTTATCTGGAGGCATTGGCCGAAGTCAACTGACTCTGATGTCAAGAAACTTTGCTCCCTGTTTCAGTTTGCACTAATCTTATAAGTTGAACATACTGGATATGAAGAGTTACCATAGCTATTCAACCTGGAAAGATAATGAATCCAACTCAGAAACACAAAAATGAATCATTTTTTCAGTATCTACTTGATCGAAGAGCAGAGAGCGCGACCACGGGCTTGAAGACTCTCTTTATACCTGCGTTTGTGGTTAATGTTGCACCTATTACTTTTCTCAGTGTTCAAGGGTTGTTCTTTGTTTTATTCAAGAAAACTTTATATTGGCTCCTTTATTTGACCTAATGAGTTACATTTTAATTAAAGAATAAAAATTCTCTGCCAAAAAGAAATAAAATATTTGCTGCAACTAATTGAGAGTTTAAAAACAGAGGAGAGCCAGTTCAACTATGGCTATTAGATGAGTTAAATACAGAAGCAGGTATGTAATGTTGAACCTTTATAAATCTCTTGTTAGGCCTACACTAAGCATGGTGTCCAGTTCTGGTTACCATCTTTAAAACAAATGCAAATGTCCTTGAGAGGATGCAGAAGAAATTTGCCACATACTTTCAGGTATGGGGAATTATAGTTTCAGGACTAGCTTGGAAAGCTAAGCTTGTTCTCCTTGGAATGAAGAAGATTTGAAACAAATTTGGTGGAATTGTAGAAGATTATGAGAGGCTTGCATAAGGTTGATGAGGAAAAACTGTTCCCATTACAGGGTCATACAAACCTAGTTGATATAAAATGTTTTGGAGAAAAATGCAGGAAGAGGAACTTTTTTAGATTAGATTACTTACAGTGTAGAAACAGGCCCTTTGACCCAACAAGTGCACACCGACCCGCCGAAGCGCAACCTATCCAGACCCATTCCCCTACATTTACCCCTGCCCCTAACACTATAGTCAATTCACCTGACCTGCACATTTTTGGACTGTGGGAGGAAACTGGAGCACCCGGAGGAAACCCACGCAGACACGGGGAGAATGTGCAAACTCCACAGAGTCAGTCACCTGAGGTGGGAATTCAACCGGGTCTCTGGCGCTGTGAGGCAGCAGTGCTAACCACTGTGCCACCATGTCGCCCACAGAGCAATTGGAAATAACCTGGAACTTGCTTCCCTGAGTCTGGCGATGCAAAGTACAGTCAATTGCAAAAGGAGATGAGGTGATTGCTCTTAGCTGCAGGGCTGTGGGGATTGAGCAGGCGAATTGGGCTGACTAGAATGCTCTGACATGAGCTGGCATGGACCAGAAAGACTGAATGTCTGACTCCTGTGCCACGAATTACTGTAATATCATCTTGGTTGCTCGGGATGTGCTTTGGGATGTTTTACTACAATGAAGCTGCCACACAAATACAAGTTGTTTTTGTTGACATCTCAAACTGATTTACTGCCAGTAACTTGTTTCTCAGAATGGCCAATAATGTTTTGTAGAAAAATATGGCAGTTAATTTTCACATCGCATTCTCCCAGAAGCTTTTGTGAAAAGATTACGGTAAACCGTTTTTAATGGTGTTGTTGAGAGATACAATTTGGATTTGCTAACTGGCAGATGGAGTTGTATCTTCACTCATCAGGAAGACTGTTGTCTTGATCTCAATTTGTGGCTTACAAAGCTCAATAACGTGCCCAGAATGACCAAATTTTAACTAGCCTGTTAATAGCATCTGTGCAAAATTAATTTCTGTGGATCTTACCATTGGCATTCTGTTTTGCTTTAGATGAACCTTGAAGTTATTTACGGAGACACTGATTCTATCATGATTAATACCAACAGTACAAACCTGGAGGAGGTCTTTAAACTTGGAAACAAGGTGATGTACCAGATTAAAGAGTTGATGTAATTAATAGGGCCCATAAACTAGCTATCAATGCCGTTGAAAATAATTGTATTGTATTGTGTTCGTAAACAGATTTATTTTTAGCTTCGTAAAGATTTGAACACCTTGTGTATCATTTGCTTAGGTTTCACTTGAATTTTGCATATAAATGCAATCAGATACTTTGTTAAAATTTGTCGATGCTTGGATTCAACTTTAACTGTGACAATCATCATCAAAACACTTGGTTGCAACCAAGTAGCTTGTGTTTATTTTAGTTATTATAAACCTTTCTTCTCAGGAGGAATTTACTGTTCAGCTAATTTCACACAGACGCAGTGCTACAGATGCTACTCTTGCTCTATTGTAAAAATAGTTTGCTCATTTATTCGGAATGTGGGCTGAGTCCTGGCTGCATGCTTTATGACCATATTCTGCTTTGGTCGATCCTTTCCTTCATTGCCTTTACTGTTGCTCTAACTGGGTCAGGGCATAAATTCTGAAAATGTGTTGCTGGAAAAGCGCAGCAGGTCAAGCAGCATCCAAGGAGCAGGAGAATCGACGTTTCGGGCATGAGCCCTTCTTCGTGCCCGAAACGTCGATTCTCCTGCTCCTTGGATGCTGCCTGACCTGCTGCGCTTTTCCAGCAACACATTTTTCAACTCTGATCTCCAGCATCTGCAGTCCTCACTTTCTCCTCAGGGCATAAATTGACTACAATGGAAATGTCAGTCTTGCCTGTTTAATGTCACTTTGCCGCAGCAATGTTGTTCTGCAAGAGATCTAGAATTTCATTATTTGCAGTCCATCTGAAAATGAAGATGAAAGGAGACATTACTAATAATGTGGATAATCTAAACTACATGAAATGCTGGAAACAGATAGGTTTTTTTTCAAATCCAGTTTTTGGGAATTAACTATTCAAGTATTTATGATAATTTGATGAAATTTGTTGACAGATGAAATCACAAACTCAAATTTTGATCATCTTGAACTAGATAAATCATTTAAATTTAATTGGAATTTCTGTCAGTGGGCCTGTGAGAAAGCGTAGTCAATTAAACCTGCAATACACCTGTTTGGAATTTCTCTGAAGTATGGAACTCCTGTGAAGGGCCTTGGAATGTTTTGATACGTTAAAGAAACGATATAAATGCAAGTTGTTTGTGATGTTTCTCTAACTTGCCAGCTTTGTTCAAAAGGGATTTGTTTCCTTCCCATCTTGGGTAGCTGAACGTCTCCCGTGCCTCTCTAAATGGTGCCTGAGTTGGAAAATCCACAACTTTTAACTCCATTTGCAAATAGCGATTAAAGTCTGAATCAGTGTTGTGGGACTTCCTCTGTGTGAGTGCTGCCTCAAGCCTCCCCCCCATATATTGACTGACAAATGTGAAAGGACTGAACATAAGCAGTGAAAGTGTATTTAAATGGCACGCAAATATATAACAGAAACAGTCTGGCTATTCTTCAAAATACACTGGAGTAAGAAAAGTAGGACCCAGGTTTCCACCTCAGTTTTTGCTGCACAGTTTATCTCAGTCTGCTTAGGAGAATGAAGTATATTTCAGGCCCCTGAACGAAGAGGCTTTGCACATAATTTCCATTGTTGTGGACAGAATGTTTGCATTTTTAGATCTTTGACAACAATGAAGTTCATTCCAGCTAATGGTATCTTTTAGGGACAAATTGGCCACATAACTTTCATTGTTCAGATTCACAGGCTCACATCTAATGAATGGATGAGGTGCTAAATAGCTCCTAATACTCTTGGAACAGGATCCCAGTTGCAATATTGTGGGGGGTGGGGGGGAAACGAAGTTGCAATATTATAACTTTAAACATTAATTTATTTCTTATTTAAGTCATGAATATTAAATCCATTTGTTCAAATTAATTAGAGAACTGTTTTTACCCAAGAGGAAGGGCATTCTGCACTACATTTCAAATGTCACTAGCTGCTTGTGAAAGAGTGGAGAATTTTCATCTCATCTGGTGCACTGCAATTTTTGAATGTGCTTAAGTTAGGTTTAACGTGCTGAGAGTCTGTTGTGGGTTGGAGGTGGTGATTGTTCCTTTGTGTGTGATATTTTCATTAATGTGAAAATCGCCATGGAGAAATTAAACTAAACTTAGACTATTCTCATTTTCTAGTTCAGCATTTTAAACAAGCAGACCTCATGAGATGATGTGGAAACTTACCCATCCCTTCCTGTTTCTGCAGGTCAAGAATGAAGTAAACAAACAGTACAAGCTCCTGGAGCTAGACATCGATGGTGTGTTTAAATCATTACTGTTGCTGAAGAAGAAGAAATATGCTGCCCTTGTGGTAGAACCAACTGCAGATGGACGTTATGTCACCAAACAGGAACTAAAGGGACTGGATATTGTTCGACGTGACTGGTGTGGCCTTGCAAAGGAAATTGGAAAGTAATTAATTTAAACAATCTATCTTTTTATGTGATGTTTTACACATGTCTCCTATTATTTAGGAATGTATGAGGAGGAGTAGACCATTAAGTTAGATCATGGCTGTTTATCTATCTTAATAACTCATTCCTACTCTATTTCCACATCTTTAATGTCATTAGTGTCGAGAAATAAATGATTAGATTAGACTCCGTACAGTATGAATGGGTGCCCACTCACCCATTGTACTCTTTGTTACTTTCTCCCCACCCCCACCATCTCTCCACGCTTCAGGCTCACTGCCTTTATTCCTGATGAAGGGCTTTTGCCCAAAACGTCGATTTCGCTGCTCGTTGGATGCTGCCTGAACTGCTGTGCTCTTCCAGCACCACTGATCCAGAATCTGGTTTCCAGCATCTGCAGTGATTGTTTTTACCTCCGTACAGTATGAAAACAGGCCCTTCGGTCCAACAAGTCCACACCAGCCCTCTGAAGAGTAACTCACCCAGACCCATTCCCCAACCCCATATTTACCCTTGACTAATGCACCTAACACTGTGGGCAATTTATCATGGCCAGTTCACCTGTCTTGCACATCTTTGGATTGTGGGAGGAAACTGGGGCACTTGGAGGAAACCCACGCAGACACAGGGAGAATGTGCAAACTCCTCCCAGACTGTCGCAGTACTAACCGCTGAGCCACGGTGCCGTATATTGATTTATGTTTTGATCATTACTGATGTATTTTCATAGCCTGCAGGAGAACAGGGAAGTCTAGAGATTCACTACCCCAATGGCTTGCCTCTTATTCTGAATCTATGCTGCATGGTTCTAGAGTCACCAGGAGAAAGTGAGGACTGCAGATGCTGGAGATCAGAACTGAAAATGTGTTGCTGGCAAAGCGCAGCAGGTCAGGCAGCATCCAAGAAGCAGGAGAATCAACGTTTCGGACATGAAGGGCTCGTGCCCGGAACGTCAAATCTCCTGCTCCTTGGATGCTGCCTGACCTGCTGCGCTTTTCCAGCAAAACATTTTCAGCTCTAGAGTCACCAGCCAAGGTCATGTAATTTTGTGTATGTTTTTAAATTCATTGATCATGAGCATTCTGGC
Source organism: Hemiscyllium ocellatum (assembly GCF_020745735.1). Lineage (NCBI taxonomy): Eukaryota > Metazoa > Chordata > Chondrichthyes > Orectolobiformes > Hemiscylliidae > Hemiscyllium > Hemiscyllium ocellatum. Next base: position 42,677,512 of record NC_083412.1, on the reverse strand, counting down.
TAAACTCATATTTCATGCTCATTCCTAATTGCTCAGAGGCCACTTATGAGTCAACCACATTTCGCTGGGGTTTGGTATTGCATGTAGGTTTACCCAGGTAAGTTTGGCAGATTTCCTTCCCTGACCTTTTTTTAATAAGTGATCAGACTTTTATTGAATTTGAATTTCACCATCTGCCATCATTGGATTTAACCCCATCAACCCTCTCATTAGTCTGGGTTTTTGGACTGCTAGTGTGAGGAAACACTTAATTGGCTGTAAAGTTTTGTGGACAGCTTGAGATTGTACAAGGGAGTTATAAAAACAAAAGACTTCTTATTATCTGTGCGTTATCAGAGTAATTCACTGTGGCTGGAGAAGTGGCTATTCGGTGCTTCAAGGTACGAACTTATTCATCATTGCTTAGAAAAATAAGATTTATTTCAAAACATTTGGCTTCTTTGTAAGTATGGTTTAAATATACCTGTGTTTATCTAAAATGTATTTATTTTTGTGTGTAGCTATGTTATCAGTCAGATTCTGTCTGATCAACCCCGGGACACAATCGTGGAAAATATCCAAAATAAACTAACTGAGATCCAGGAAAGTGTTGTGAATGGTAGTGTACCGACAAGTCAATTTGAAATTAACAAGGTAATGTACCTCAAGTTGTTTCGTATTTTACTAATTTTATAAAAGAAAATATGCAATTTCCTGGATATTTAGGTTATTAGAATCCCACAATGCGATTATTTTCTATTTTGTCTGAAGGGTGATGTTAAACTATAAGTTAGATGACACCACACAGCTATGTTTTAAGTCTGCATTACTTTTATTACAACAGTAATGCTCCTTCTGATGCAATCAAAACTTGTCCCCAACGATGAGAAATCCAGAAATGCAAAGCTAAGCAAATATTTCTTCCAAGCTTTGGGTGTCGAGCAATCCCATTGAACTCAGAATTTTTTCTGAAAGTCAAATGTTGTTCTGTAAAACAGGCATCATACAAAATTTGTCCTTGTTCTTTGGTTTTATGTGGTAATTGAATGTCTATTTTGGGTGGAGAAAGGCCTCTGTCTGTAAGGTTGAAAATCAAAAGCAACCTTAAACAAGTGTAGTCATGCCCTCACAGCACCAGAGAACCGGGTTCAATTCCTGCCTCAGGCAACTGTCTGTGTGGAGTTTGCACATTCTCCCCGTGTCTGTGTGGGTTTCCTCCTGGTGCTCCAGTTTCCTCCCACAGTTCAAAAATGTGCAGGTTAGGTGAATCGGCCATGCTAAATTGTCTGCAGTGTTAGGTGAAGGGATAAATGTAGGGGAATGGGTCTGGGTGGGTTGCTCTTCGGAAGGGTCGGTGTGGACTTGTTGGGCCGAAAGGCCTGTTACCACACTGTAAGTAATCTAATCTAATGTCTGTTTTATTCATAGCCTTGAGTTCTCGTTACATTGGTTGAAGAAAGATTGTAACACATGGATGCACTGCCTTCATATTATTGGTGCTCCTACATGGAAATTAAATGTGCAATGTCTCTATTAGATTAGCCACCGTGCCACCCATGAATTCTTTGGCTATTTAGGGATGGGCAATAAGTGTTGGTCTCGTTACTTATGCCCACATCCTGTGGATGAATAAATTTTTAAAAATATGTTTAGTATGCTTTCATTGAGAAAGAATAGCTATCAAAAGTAAAATTTGATACAGAAAACATTCTTAGAATTGAATTCCAGAGATGGAGCTCATGGAATGGATTCCTGATACCTGCTTATTTTATGGCTCTGGGAACTCTAACTTTCAGGTTGATCCTTGCAAACTGCCATTTCTTCTCTTGCATTCCTTTCCGAAATTCCTAAATGTGCAGCCCCCTTCATCCTCACTTTCCTGCAGATCCTTCTGTCTCCTCTCTTCATATTCAGTTTTTGACTTTCCTTCATTTTCTCACTATATCTGGTTTTTGTTACACTTGACATATTGTATGATGTAATTGTTTTGCAAATTTCAGTAAGTGATGCATATTCTAGACACAATCTATCTGGGCATTGTACACCACCCCAAATCAACTTGGGCTGCAATGAGAATTAACTACAGTTCATTGAAGAACATCAATATTAAAGCCTTTTGGCCTACAGGATGGATCTCAGTGTTTGACAGGTGTTTGCAGAATGAGTCAATAATTATAATGCCATTGAATGATTGATTAAGCAGCTGGAGTTAAATATATCCTTGTTTCAATGGTCTAAATTTTCCATTTGACCAGCTTTCAATGGTGGTAGACTTTTTTTGCAGAGGAGAGAATGATTATGAAATAGGTGCCATATCTGACACTCTGGACAAGAGCAAAGCATTGTGTGCATAAGTTGATGCATTCTGCATAAAGCTAACATTTTGAAATTCGATGAGTATGGGGTTGGGCGTGGCCTGTCCATTCCAAACATTATAAAAATGTAGCCTTTCAAGATTCCCAGGAAACTCCAATACCTAAATATTTTTAGAACCTAATGCTTTGGACTGCTGTTACTTCAAAACATGCAATGACTTAAAAGTACGTCCCACTAAAACAGAATTGTTCCATATTAATTTTAAATTTGTCTATCAGACAGATGTTCGAAGAATGATTAATTTTTCACAATCCAGGTGACTACTGTAAACCAGTTTCAGGTGTCAAAAAATGCAGGAATGCAAAATATTCAATGTTACAAAAGGTACAAAGAAATATAATTGGAGAAGAATCTTACTGATATAATTCTAAAGCATAGTTTGAAACCTAATCATTTTGTAAAGAAGGAAATAAATACCTGTAATAATAGCATCCATTTATCTTGGAAGACTAAGACTTCTGTCATAGAATCATACAGTGCGTAGCGGTCCTTCAGCCCATGTGGTCTGTAATCACCAAAGCATTATTGTGCTCAGGATCTATGTCATTGCTGATTGAACATGTAGTTGTAGGGGCTGATTCGTAAATGACAGTCCTTTCGGGAGCTGGCACAGTGTTGACCTGAGATCCTTTGAGCTTTCTTCCATCTGTTGATATCTTTTGTCCCCTGCTTTTTCCACATCCTTTCTGACTGTTCGTTTGTCTCCATTCACTCTAGTCAACAGCTAGGACTTCCCTTGCATTGACTGATCTCAGTCGCCTTGAGGTCTTAGTTGCTGACATCCTTGTATCACACAGTGGTTAGCACTGCTGCTTTGAAGTGCCAGGGACCTGGGTTGGATTCCACCCTCGAGCGACTGTCTGTATGGAATTTGCACACTCTTTGTATGTCTGTGTGGGTTTCCTCTGGGTGCTCTGGTTTCCTCCCACAGCCCAAAGATGTGCAAGTTAGCTGAATTGGCTATGCTAAATTGCCCATAGTGTTCAGGGATGTGTAGGTTAGCCATGGAAATGCAGAGTTACAGGGATAGGGTCAAAGGATGAGTCTGGGGAAGATGATCTTCAGAGGGTCAGTATGGACTTGTTGGGCCAAATGGACTGTTTCCACATTAGGGATGTTCTGTTCTGTTCTGTTTGATTCTGTTCTGTTCAATTCAGTTATGTTGCGTTCCATTCCATGAAGGGTGACAGCAAGCTCACCACAGATCATGGCTTTAGGGATGCAGCCATGACCACTCAGCTACCATGATCCACCATAGAGTTAATATTGACTGAAGGGTAAACATACAGATAGTTCTTCTATAACGCAATGCTTGCGTTCTAGTGCAACCCTCATTAAGAAAAATCACGCTCTAGAAACGGCGCTTAAAGTGTTGGCAATATAATCATGATACAACCAATGCATGTTTTACACTTCAGAAACAGATTCCCCAATTTGTCAATTGCACTACAGTGAATTCATGTTAACGAAATGCACATTATAGCAGAACAATCTGTATTGAGAATTCCTGCAGGTTGATGTATTTGCATCAGCTCAGCAATTTGTTGTCTTCTAGGATGTTCAATTTTCACCTGAGGCTGTGAAATCCAAGCTGTGATTTTCTTTGTTTACGTGAGTTAGCCACGGAACACTTCAACCCCAGGGCATCAATGTGGACTTCAACAGTTTTCTCATTTCTCCTTCCCCCACCTCACCCTAGTTCCAAACTTCCAGCTCAGCACTGTCCCCATAACTTGTCCTACCTGCCTATCTTCTTTTCCACCTATCCACTCCACCCTCTCCTCCCTGACCTATCACCTTCATCCGCTCCCCCACTCATCTATTGTACTCTATGCTACTTTCTCCCCACCCCCACCCCCACCCCCACCCTCCTCTAGCTTATCTCTCCACACTTCAGGCTCTCTGCCTTTATTCCTGATGAAGGGCTCTTGCCCGAAACGTCGATTTTACTGCTCATCAGATGCTGCCTGAACTGCTGTGCTGTTCCAGCACCACTAATCCAGAATCTGGTTTCCAGCATCTGCAGTCATTATTTTTACCTATTTTACAATATATGTTAATGATATAGAAGATGGTATTAGTAATAACATTAGCAAATTTGCTGATGATACTAAGCTGGGTGGCAAGGTGAAATGTGAGGAGGATGTTAGGAGATTACAAGGTGACCTGGACAAGTTAGATGACTGGTCAGATGCATGGCAGATGCAGTTTATTGTGGATAAATGTAGGGTTATCCACTTTGGTGGTAAGAACAGGAAGGCAGATTACTCCCTAAATGGAATCAATTTAGGTAAAGGGGCAGTACAAAGAGATCTGGGTGTTCTTGTACACCAGTCAATGAAGGTAAGCATGCAGGTACAACAGGTAATGAAGAAGGCTAATAGCATGCTGGCCTTCATAACAAGAGGGATTGAGTATAGAAGCAAAAAGGTTCTTCTGCAGCTGAACAGGGCCCTGGTGAGACCACACCTGGAGTACTGTGTGCAGTTCTGGTCTCCAAATTTGAGGAAATGCGTTCTGGCTATTGAGGGAGTGCAGTGTAGGTTCACAAGGTCATATCCTGGAATGGCAGGATTACCTTAAACTGAAAGACTGGAGCGACTGGGCTTGTATACCCTTTAATTTAGAAGACTGAGAGGGGATCTGAGTGAGACATATAAAATTATTCAAGGATTGGACACTCTGGTGGCAGGAAACATGTTTCCGCTGATGGTTGAGTGCCGAACCAGAGGACACAGCTTAAAAATACGGGGTAAACCATTTAGGACAGAGATGAGGATGAGATGGCATCAAAGGTTAGTCTGCTGATAACTATTGAGCTAAGATAATGTGAAGCTGTTGGTGACTATTGGAAAGAAGTTGTTAATGTTGATTTGGTACAAGGTGGAGTCTCTACTTCCCGGCCCCTAACTTTGGTCTTCCTGATGCTGATTGTTAGTCCACACGCTTTGCAGGCTACTGAGAACAGCCCTGCAAGCTGCTGCAAGTGAACTTCAGTATTGGATATCAGCGTGACATCACTAAATAGCAATTGTCAGATCTGAATATTACACACTTTGGTCTTTGCTTAGTTGCCAAATGTACCTTCACTTCTGGAGTGCAGGTGAAAAACTTCATTTGACTCACTAAAAGTGTACAAGGCACAGAGTATATTTTGACCCCAAAACATCTTGCAAACTGAAATAAATGCCTGCATTTGTTTAAAATTTAGTTTTGGAATAAGAAAAATTCTTCAGCAAAGAATGTGAAACAAAACTTGTAATTTCTGACTGCACTGTGCAAATTTCAATGGTAATATCAGTTGAAAAAGTGGTTGGTTCAGTATTATGAAAAGAAAATGCAAAACACACCCAAAGTGCTTCACCAAGAATGAGGCTTATAGATTTTTCTAAGAGGGACACAGTGATTTGCTGAGATAGATGGGAGTCACAGCTGTTTATGAATACTGATACTCTGCTCTAGGCTCTTAAACTACAAACTCATTACTAAATTGGTTCACATTTCCACAGATATATAAAGCTCACCAATGCAATCTTCCCACAGAACCAAATGCCAAGACTTCAAACTGTTGTTGGGGTCTTTTTGAGATGTTGTCCTTTGTGGACAATTCAGAAGTGATTCTTATGTCAGCAGAATGGCTTATCAAGGAGAAATCCAAAGTTAAATGGAATTTGATTAAAATCAATTGTCTTTTTAAATGCGAGGTAGTGAAATAGTACAAATAAACAGAATGTGGTCAGTTCACTTGCTGCATATTTTCAATTTTCTTATGTGTCTTTTAATAAAGTATGGTATTCCCAGACCGGCATGTAACTGTCATTATGGTTCCTAATGTTTGATGGATACAGTTTGCAGTTTGGTTAAACCAATAAAGCACTTCTAACCTTTATTTTGTTGAAAGTCTGCAGATGCACAAGTCTGCAGCAGCCATTTACGATTAACAGGCTGTGGTTTAAGTTATTGAGCTGATGGGGTGAGTTCATTGGGAGGTGGGCAACACTTGTATAGTGTCTGCAGGGAGGTTAAATACAGCTTGTTTTTAATAAAGTAGCTTCAGCTGTGATTTTGGTATAAAATCTACTGAAGCTAGTGTTTTACAGCTTACTGACAGTGACTTCACACAGATGTTTCTCTTCAGGGACCTTCAATAGAATGTGATACAGCCTGAACTTTAAAAAAAAGGCTATAGACAATGCAGACAGTGGAAGAAAGATTAAATTTAGAGCTTGTACACTTGAGCAATGTGGATATTTATGTGGATGATTTTTATTTTGTAGATGTAAAAATGAAAAGTAAGTTTTGTAATGAGTATTTATAGTGATATTGTATGTTGACTCTCTTACTTTTTCATCCCAGAGGAGGTTTTTATTTTATTTTATCCTTCCCCAGACCATATCAATATTACTTCTCATAATCATTTTGACCTGAAGCCTCCATATTTAGCCAAAATGACTTGATAGCAAGTCCATTGCAAACAATTTGAATATTGGAGATGATGCCCACAATTATATTCGCATAGACTAAAGGCATAACCACCAGCTTGTTGAAATAATGGTGAAAACACAGGGTCAGGACCAAAGGATTAGAGAGATTGCATGCATGTTTGGGTGGTTTGTAATATGACTGGAGGAAATTGCAAAGATACAGATTTAAGGATTTAAACAAGCAATGAAAGGTGTTCGGGATTCTCTAAACAGCAACATTAAGATAATGTAGAGAAGTGCAATGATGGTTAGATTACTGTGGTCTCCAGTATTGAGCAAAAGCAAAATGAATTCTGGTCAGTGGGCTATGGGTTTTCTCAGAATGAAGCTGTCACCCCACAACACTTTTTCTTCCCTTTTTTGTAGTATTTGTACTTTATTATAGTTTCAGAATGTGAAGCTCATTTCTAAATAATTGCCAAGCTGTCCTTAGTGTGCACTTTCTAAACTCACTTTTTACATCACCTAACAGCAGCAAGAAGTTAGGCAGTCCTGTCAGTTGTTGGCTAACTTTAAAGTTTGAATGCCAATCACAAAGTTAAATATTGACACAAATGTAGAGAACTAGAGAAAAATTGATGGTATCGTGGACAGTGATGAAGGGTTATCTCAGATTGCAAAGTGATCTTGATCAATTGGCTCAATGGGCTGAGAAACAGCAGATGGAATTTAATTTGGATAAAGGTGAGGTATTACATTTTGGTAAAGAAACCAATACTTACACAAACAGTGTTTGAGTTAGATTACCCAGCTCTAAACTACCGGAAGCAGAGTTGGTCTTATACAATTAATAGTAAGACCCTGGGTAGTGTTGTAGAACAGAGAGACCTATAGGTTCAGGTACATAATTCTTTGAAATTTGCGTGACATATAGACACAGTCATGAAGAAGGTCTTTGGCATGCTTGCCTTGGGATAAAGGAGTTAGGATGTCATGTTGAAGTTGTACAGGACTTTGGTGAGGCTTCTTCTGGAGTACTGTGTGCAGATCTGGTGGCCCTTCCATAGGAGAGATATTAAATTTAGAGGGTTCAGAAAATATTTGTCAGGATGTTGCCAGGGATGGTGTGTTTGAGTTTTAAAAATAGGCTGGATAGACTGGGACTTTTTTCACTTGAGGGATAACCTTTATTGAGGTTTATAAAATTATGAGGAGCATAGATAAGGTGAACAGCAATGTTTTTTCCCCTAGGGTGGGAGTGTTCAAAACTAAGGGGCATATTGAAAGGTGAGAGGAGAAAGTTTTAAAAAGAACACGAGGAGTAACATTTTTACACAGCGAATGGTTTATGTGTGGAATGAACTTCTCGAGGAAGTGGTGGATGCACAACTGTTACGCCATTTAAAAGGACATGAATAGGAACAATTTGGTGGGATATGGGCCATACACAAGCAAATGGGGCTAGTTTAGTTTGGAAACATGGTCGGCGTGGATGAGTTGGACCAGAGGGTCTGTTTCCCATGCTGTATGACTGAGTTTGTAACTCTCCTTCCAGTAGCGTAGAGCTGGTAATCTAACTCAACATTACTTGTGTAAGTATTGTGTTAAGTAGGCAGTGACCAACAAATATAAATAATTAAAATAACATTAGAAAGTAGTATTGGTAGCAAAATACAAATAATGAGTTTATAAACTGGGAATTTGGTTTCTGTGGGTGCACCTTTTCCCACTTTTTTTGTACATTACTGGTAGAATAAATTAAAGTTGTGATTTTGCTTGTGTTTGTATTGTTGCTGCAGGCTTTGACAAAGGATCCCCAAGATTACCCAGATAAAAAAAGCCTGCCTCATGTCCATGTTGCCATGTGGATCAACTCCCAAAGCGGAAGGAAAGTGAAAGCTGGGGACACTATCTCTTACATTATTTGTCAAGTAAGAACTTAGGGAGAAAGATAACTCAAAACCCTTCTCGGAATGGACGTGCTGTAAGCTGGTTGGTGACTCACTGTTTGAGCCTTGAAGTTTTAACAGAAGTTGCTGTTGCGATATTGAGTAATTGGTCTCCAGCTAAAACTGATCTTCCTCTCCTGGCGCATGGAGTTTAGAGAATTGGTAGTCAGAAAATTTCTGTATTGATGCTCAAAAAGTAACTGGAGTCCAGGAGCATTCCCGTGTACTACAGTACTTCAAACAGATATTTATTGTTTGACTTTTTTAAAACAAAATTCTGAAGAAGCTAATTCATTTGTCAAGTGATATGAGTTTTGGGCGTATTTAAATTGCAAGAGAAGGACAACTTGCAGATAACCACAAAGCTGCACATACTGTGAAAACAAAGTTAACCTTAAACTGCAAATTGGTGTGCATCTTAGCTTATTTTTCAGAATGGTGGAATTATTTACTGAACAGGTTTCATATGCAAAGAGCGTGCTTTGTACATTTAAGTTTTAGCATAAATTGTGACTTACAAAGAAAAAGGTTCTTCACTCTGTATTTAGGAATATTCCTTTTTATCTTCTCTTGACTTTAATTAACTTATTGTCCCTTAGTCTAATAATGTTGTAACCTCATTTCTTGTGATTCTGTAGGACGGCTCAAACCTAAGTGCTAGCCAGCGAGCCTATGCGCCAGAGCAGCTGCAGAAACAGGAAACCTTAACCATTGACACACAATATTACCTCTCTCAGCAAGTGCATCCAGTCGTGGCTCGAATCTGTGAACCCATTGACGGAATAGACTCTGCACTGATTGCAACCTTGTTAGGTAAGAAAATGATGAGTCAGTTGCCAGTTCCATTGTTTATCAGTTATAATATGTCATAACTTATTCACTGTGGAGATAAGATATTTGTTTTTGTATTTACTTCATCTGACATTTTTTTTTCCTGTCGGAGATTGGGAATTCAGCTAGTTTTTATATTGAGTACCTGAGTCAATCAAAACATTGAATGGATGTAGATTTAAGGTGATTAACAAAACAAGGATAGATTTGTTTAATTATTTAGTTCTTGTAGTCTGGAATGCATTGCTCAAAAGGATGATGAAAGTGGGTTCAGTTATTTGATATGAACCTAAAAATGTGCAGGAACATCGGACATAGGAGAATGCAGGATTGGATAGTCCTTTCAAAGAACTGGCCTGGGCACCATGGACCTAATGACATCTCCTGTGTGGTCTTAGGTTGTATGGTTATATTCTTTTTCTTGTGAAGTAGTTAATGTTAGGCAATGTTAACACATGACAGTCAGCTCTACCCTAACTGGGTGACAGGACAAAAAAATGGCTAAGATTCCTGTTTTGTCTCCAGATCCGTTTGCATTATATTTGTATGGATCTTGGCTAAAGATGTTGGAAATGTGCCACCAATGTTGGTATGTTACTAGTGGTCATTTGAATGGTAGTCTATTGTCCACACTCATGGTGGTCCAAAAGTCAGTGCTGTTAGGGGAAGTAGGAGAATGATCCAGTATCAGTGACACCCTTGATGGGGCTACTCAGACCTGTAAAAGGCCCTGATCTGATCCCTGATCTTTGCCAAATTCACTGACCTGGGAGACTGGCTTGTGAAGTGATACTTAATCTCCATGTCTCATGGCTGGAGAGGGAGGCATGAAATCCACCAGGTTCATTCATCTTACTGAGAGTTGGTCGCTAACTACTACACTTGCTTTTATTGTGTGAATTTTGGAGGAGGACAGCATCACATTTTGACTGTGGTGTTGCAAAAAAATCAAATGGAAAATGACAAATTGGATCAAAGCTGCCACACATAGCTGGATCCATGGCAATTGATGCTTGTTTTTACATCAGTGCCTGATCACCTCTTAACAGAGTGTTTTTACTGTTATCTAATTTGTTTGTGGGGTAGTTGAAATCATAAATTATCTCTCTCTCCTTTTTATTCTTTACTTTAAATGATACTGTTCTCCACCAGTTTGTATAGTTAGTGTAATTATTTGTCAAGGCAAGGGTACAAAATGCAAATTACTCTTGGAGTTTCTAGCTGCAATCAAACCCCAAATTTTGTTAGTAGTGAGATTTTGTTAATAGTGAGAAAGAGCAAAGATCTGATAATCCATGTTCACTCAATGATTCAATACAGTGCTCCGTTGAATTAAAAGTCGTCAGACATGAGGTCTGCACTTATGAGTGGAGTACAAATTTGTTCATTGATAGCATTATCTATTGAAGAGGATGTTTCTTGTCCAAATACTTGAGAGAAAGAACAAACTTGTATGCAATAAAGAATTTCAAGGCCCATTGAAACTATTCCAGATCAGCTGTGGCGTCTAAAAGCAGAATAAATCAAGTGTGACCTGGCACAAACTAACCAAGATTAAATTCACCGCATTCTGGAAAGTTCTTGCACAAATACTTCAAAAATAAAATTCCAAGCTAAATATCTTGTGATCTGACAACACAGTTATGTCTTTTATTCAGAACTTTATGTTTGTGAATTTAGCTTTTCCTATTTAGATAGAATTTCCAGACTTGAGGAGTGGAAAACTGTGTTCTAGCCACCAATTGCTTCACCATTCCCAGCAACAGTCCGAATCAGAATCGAACTATTCACAGCTTCTGAGTTAAGTGTTGAGCTCAATTTCTGATCACACCTCCTCACCGTCATAAAAATACCTGTTTCCACCAATGTTCAAGCCAACCTAGCATCCTGGCCAGCACAAGCATTGGGCAATACCTGAACCTGAAGGAAACCGCATATGATTTTGAGTGTTTTTAAGCCTTATCATTACTCCTCAATTCTTGTGCCCCTGTTTCCCAGCATCTGCCACTGAGACTATCACTTGTGCATATGCCTTTCCTCACATCAATTCCACCCCTCTCCTTGTGATCCTCCCTCCTACCCCCCTCGGAAGCCTCTACTATCTATATCTTAACGTTCATCAATTCTCTTTTGCTCAACCTTTGTCCTGTTTACCAAATTGGCACCTCACCCAGCAGTGATTTTAAAATATTCATCCTGTGTTCAAATCCCTCACCCCTCCTGATCTTACTGATCTCTTGCAATTTGAGAAATGCCAATGTCCCTCGAATTGTAGGTTCTCATGCATCTCCTGGTTTTGGTGCTAGCCTTGTCTTTGATTCTCTGGGTCCCAAGCGTTGACATTTTCCACTTACACCTCTGCCTTATTCACCTCCATAGGTGCCTAAGTTCTTTGTCTCCTACCTTATGCTTCAGTGTTTTTTCAGGTAAGTAAAGCACCTTAGCATGTTTTTAACAACTGTGACAGTGCTATATGAGTGTAAGTAGCTGTTTTTCTTTTATATAATCATGATTTTGAACATGGTATTATTTTGAGAGCCCAAAACTCAATAATATTGATTACAGAAAAACAGTTGATGTCCATGGTTTATCGAAGACTACAGTGTACATCATTTTCCATTTCACTTTGAAATTAACTGTTAAAAATGGAGAGAATGTTTTGTACAAAAATGCAGTTTTTTTTTAGACTTACAGTGTGGAAACAGGCCCTTCGGCCCAACAAGTCCACACCGACCCGCCGAAGCGCAACCCACCCATACCCCCTACATTTACCCCTTACCTAACACTACGGGCAATTTAGCTTGGCCAATTCACCTGACCCGCACATCTTTGGACTGTGGGAGGAAACCGGAGCACCCGGAGGAAACCCACGCAGACACGGGGAGAACGTGCAAACTCCACACAGTCAGTCGCCTGAGTCGGGAATTGAACCCGGGTCTACAGGCGCTGTGAGGCAGCAGTGCTAACCACTGTGCCACTGTGCCGCCCATAAAAGTTATTAAACATGTCTGTAGATTAGGTTTTAATCTAAAGTTATAGTTATTTTATTTATGTCTTTATCCTCAGCTAAGCTGAAATTTGTAGATGTTATTGGTGAATGGATGTTTTCCCCCTTTTGCTTTACCACTGGGCATTGTTTCTTGAGAGGCAGGGTGAAATGGAGACACAGAACAAACCTTCCAGTTCAGCTGTCACAATTCCATTTGATTCTCTCACTGCCACAAAACGGTTACTTGAAGTTAAGTTTACTTCTGTATTCCCATGACTGGCTTCGCTGTTTTCTTCTAAATTGAATAAATCTCAAACAACTTTCATTTCAATGTGTGAATTTCCAGAAATCTGCAAATCAACCAGATATTCTGATCTGAGTTCTAGTGCCTTTTTGTAATGATGTTAGTTGCAGTTCAGACTGGGCCTTATTTATCGATGGTTAATAAGCTTGGCACAACTTGGCCAGATGACCATTCTGCCCATCTTAAGTCTGTGTTTTTCTTTTTTTTTAAAACCATCTTAGTCCATGAAATGTCCCAGGTATTAAAACTTTGTAACAGTTTTAAAATATTGCAACATGTAGCATCAAAAAATTACTGCATACTTCCCATCTATCTTGTTATTCATCACACTTCAAAAATAAATGTAGAACTATAATAGTCTATGTTCTCATTATTTATTCATATAAAATATTGCCGTTGAGTTTTTGCAAGATCACACTGGTATTCCCAAAATCAACCAAAACCTACTCAAAAGATTGATAAATTTCAAGTTCCAATTAACTCAAAAGTAAATTGGTTTTCATGATTTTTTTTGCATTTATTTGTAAAACATTGCTCTGGAAACAAACCCTCTTCAGCATACAAGCCACACTATCAGATTAAATTATTCACGATTACAAGTTTCTATTAATTACAACCATTTGCAGATCAAGACACGTTAAAATTATGCTGGCACATTTAGTCACAAGGCCTATATTAAACATCTTTTTAAAAAGTTTTATTTAAATTATCTAAGAATGATTTTTCACAGTTGTGCAAAATTATTTTTAGTTACTTTGGTCATCAAGACACTGACTATAGTTTTTTGTGAGATAACTTTACAAAAGTATCAATAAAACTGGAACACACTGTCACTCTTAACTATAGCAAGGAATATTTTTAATAGACTGTATTAAGATGTAAATTCTAAAACATTACCATATTTGTGCTGGTTTATGGAAGATTTTACAGTTGGGAGTTTTGCAAAAGGCTTTGACCAGAAACTTGGTAAAATAACTTATGGAAACTAGCTGAACTTTGAGCAACTTACACTCAAAACAGAATTCCTTGGTCTGTGATTTATCTCTAATAGGCAGCTGGCTCACTTGCTTCCCATTTTGTATTTTAAACCAATATATATTTTCTGACATTTTCATTGACAGTTGTATCTTGGTAAGAGGGAAGAATATAATTTGAACAGCTTCAGGTAAACTATTGGAAAGCAAACTTTATGGTGGTGGTAGTGTGGTGTGATGAGGCAAATCACCCCCGCAACCCCCCCCCCCCCGTACATTGATAGTGAGAGATTCAGTGGTGGTAACACCTTTGATTATTAAGGGACAATGATTAGATTCTCTTTTGCTGGGGTTGGTCATTGCCCGGTATTTGCACCTTGAACATTCTTTGGAGGAGAGGGGCCCCACTTGCAGAGTTTAGTGGAAATCTGGAATTGGTTTGGAACCTTTTCCTTGCCCCACCTGCAAAAGAAAACCATGTCTACTGTGCATGAATCCTTTTCAAGGGTACTGACTTCAGTTTGCACCCATCTATCATAAAATCTACAGCATTCTTCATTTCGAAAAATCAGGCTTTTTTGTAAGACAGCTTGGATTCTAATTGCGTGCGATAATGTGTTTGCGATGTCTTTTAATGTTGTGCTCTTTGACTGATGCTTAATAATATTTGCAATGTTGAAGAAATTAGATGAGTACTTTGTGATTTAATTCAGCACAATAGCAATCTAATTCCAAGCAACTTATGATTTCAGTATTATCGTCAAAATAAACCAAAATTTCAGTCCTCTGGCACCGTCAACTGTATGACAATATTTTTGGATTAACCTTTGAGCCTTACAATACCAAAATGTTATACACAATCAGAAGAGTCCTTGAGAAATGTAGGTTGCAGCTGAAACACACAAGATGGGAGTTTGCACGTTCTCCCTGTGTCTGTGTGGGTTTCCTCTGGTTTCCTCCCACAGTCCAAAGATGCGCAGGCCAGGTGGATTGGCCATGCTAAATTGCCCATAGTGTTAGGTGCATTAGTCAGAGGTCAATGGGTCTGGGTGGGTTACTCTTCGGAGGGTCAATGTAGACTTGTTGGGCCAAATGGCCTGTTTCCACACTTTAGGGAATCTAATCTAATCTAATCTAATGCAAAATCGTTACAGTGGAACACGAGCAGCTTAAATTCACCTCGTCTAGATTTGAGAGTTGATTAGTAGTTAAGCAAATTGTTCTCCATCATAATTTAACAGATTTAACAAGCATTTTATTTCCATTGGAAGGGTTTTCACTTGGCTGGAAGTTTATATATTTAATTTGTTTACCTATCCCTGTGCACTCAGCTATTTGTCGTTCAATTTAATACTTGTCTCTAGGTGGCAGTATCTTAGTCTACATCATTTCACCTAAGCCTGAGAGCTAAGTTGCAAGTAAGATGCGTTGCAATCGTCTCAGCACAGTTGTGATGAAACTACTTATCCAGTTCAAAGAAATCCGACATCTAAATGTAATATTCTTGTTTGCAGTTTTATACTTGAATGTGATGTACAGATCAGCAAAACACTTGGGAGAAATAGTCTGTTTGTTGCCATTAGCAAAAATTCATCATTTCAGGTCACTGCAACTTACAGCAGAGGTTTAAAGGGAGCATGTATAATTAAGAGATGTAGTTTGAATGAACCCACAGGGTTTTAATGAATAAGAAAACAACTGTTCTAGATTCGCTTTGCTCCTTGCATGAATATTTGAGGCCATTTTGAAATGATTGCATTTTGATGACAACTCACATGGCCTTTCTTTCTGTAAGCTTTTCGAGATCTTGCACTAACACAAGGATCATGCAGCATAATTTGTTTTCCAAATAAAGCCCCAAACCTGACTTGAGAGTTGATAAGGCACTATTGAAATGTAACCCATAAATCAGCACAACTGCTGATGGTCAAGTCTTGCTCTGTGCAGTGGTTTGTGCAAATCGTGGTGTTTTTTCCCCAAAGCCTGTAATTAACATTTTGTTGTAGTAGATTTTAATCTTTTGAAATAGGAAGCAGCAGAATTTTTGAGTCATTTTGTTGCTTGTTTCAAAGTAGCAGAGTGCTTTTTAATGGAACAAACAATTCCTTCATTATGACCTGATGCAAAATTTTTCTTTTAAACTGGGAGTTGCATAAATTAGCAAGGAGAGCATAACTGTCTTTTACCTTTGAGCGCAAGTTGACTGAATATTTGTTGAAAGATTTAGATATAATTTGAGTTTTGGACATTCTGAAATTACCCAAAACTCCACAGCACAAGCCAAAATGTTGGGGGCAATGTGGAATAATCAGATCAGCGATGATCTTGCTCACTGGTGGAGGAAGCTCAATTTGCCAAGTGATCTGCTTCAGTTGCTATGTTAACTCAGCATATGTATAGCTATTAATGTGTATGTACATTAGGGTGGTGCGTGTGTGGGGTAAGCATTCTAAATTCTGAACACAATTTGGAAAAAAAGGTAGATCACTTGGCATCTTGACCTTGATCCATTGGTCATCAAGATCATAGAACATAGCAGCACAGTACAGGCCTTTTGGCCCTTGATGTTGTGCAGACCTTTTATCCTACTTTAAGCTCAAACTAGCCGATGTACTCTTCATTTTACTATCCCCTATGTGCCTATCCAAGGGTTGCTTAAATGTCCCTAATGTATCTGACTCTACTATCACTGTAGGCAGTGCATTCCAGGCACCCACCCTCAATATAAAGAACCTACCTCTGACATCTCCCCTAAACTTTCCTCCAATCACCTTAAAATTAGCGATTTCCACCCTGGGAAAAAGTCTCTGGCCATTCACTCTATCTCTGCCTCTCATCATCTTGTGCACCTCTATCAAGTCACCTCTATTCCTTCTTCGCTCCAATGAGAAAAACCATAGCTCTCTCAACCTTTCTTCATAAGACATGCACTCCAGTCCAGTCAGCATCCTGGTAAATCTCCTCTGCACCTTCTCTAAAGATTTCACATCCTTCCTAGAATGAGGCAACCAGAACTGAATACAATATGCCAAGTGTTGTCTAACCAGGGCTGTGTAGAACTGCAGAATAACCTTGCAGGTTAGATCTCATGGAATACAGAGAAGGAACTAACCATTTGGATACAGAACTGGCACAAAGGTAGAAGACAGAGGAGGGTGGTGGACGGTCATTTTTCAGACTGGAGGCCTGTGACCAGTGGAGTGCCACAAGGATCCGTGCTGGGTCCTCTACTTTTTGTCATTTATACGAATGATTTGGATGTGAGCATAAGAGGTACAGTTAGTAAGTTTGCAGATGACACCAAACTTGGAGGTGTAGTAGACAGCGAAGAAGGTTGTCTCAGATTACAATGGGATCTTGATCAGATGGACCAAAGGGGTGAGAAGTGGCAGATGGGGTTTAATTTAGATGAATACGAGGTGATGCATTTTGGGAAAGCGAATCTTAGCAGGACTTAATGGTAAGGTCCTAGAGAGTGTTGCTTAACAAAGAGACCTTCGAGTGCAGGTTCATAGTTCCTTGAAAGGGAGTTGCAGGTAGATAGGATAGTGAAGAAGGCGTTTGGTATACTTTCCTTTATTGGTCAGAGTATTGAGTACAGGAGTTGGGAGGTCATGTTGCGGCTGTGCAGGACATTGGTTAGGCCACTGTTGGAATATTGCATGCAATTCAAATCCTTTCGAAAGGAAGCTGTGAATTTTGAAAGGGTTCAGAAAAGATTTACAAGGATGTTGCCAGGGTTGGAGGATTTGAGCTATAGAGAGTGGTTGAATAAGCTGGGGCTGTTTTCTCTGGAGCGTCAGAGGCTGAGGGGTGACCTTAGAGATTTATAAAATCATGAGGGACATGGATAGGATAAATAGACAAAGTCTCTTCCTTAGTGTGGGGGAGTCCAGACCTAGAGGGCTTAGGTTTAAAGTGAGGGGGAAAGACATAAAAGAGACCTAAGGGGCAGAGGATGGTACGTGTATGGAATGAGCTGCCAGAGGAAGTGGTGGAGACTAGTATAATTGCAACATTTAAAAGGCATCTGGATGGATATATGAACAGAAATGGACGAGTTGGACTGAAGGGTCTGTTTCCGTGCTGTACATTTCTGTGACTCTCTGCAGCTCTTAAACTCAGTCCCCCTGTTAATGAAAGCCAACACATCATATGCCTTCTTAACGACTCTATCAACTTGGGTGGCAAATTTGAGGGATCGATGGCCGTTGATGTCAAGATCATAATTGATTTGATTATTCCACATTATTCCCCTACATGGAAAAAGTGAATTGCTGCAGTGCATATTGTAGATGGTGCACACTGTTGCCACTATGCATTGATGATGAAGGGACTGCATATACAAGGTGATGGAAGGGATGCCAGTCAAGCAAGCTACTTTGCATTGGATGGTGTTGAGCTTCTTGAGTGTTGTTGGAACTATATTCATCCAGGCAAGTGGAGAGTATTCCATTTCTCTCCCGACTTGTGCCTATGGCCAGGCTCTGAGTAGTTATGAAGTGAGTTGCTCACAACAGAATTCCTAGTCTCTGACTGGGTGTTGTAAGTCCAAATCCACTTTCATACAACTTTTTTTTATGGATTATAAAATTAAGTTGATCAATGAAACTGAATAAATACAGGTTTGTAAAATAGAAAATTAAAGGAGTAAACGCTTTGTTGTCACTTCTCTCTGAGGCTGTCACTCAGGCTTGAGTCTCTCGTACTAATGGAAATATCTTATCCATATCCACTCTGTCCAGGCTTTTCAGTATTCTGTAAATTTTAGTCAGAACCATCCCCCTCCCCACAAAATCTTTCTAAACTCCATCATGTATAGACCCTGAATCTTCAACTGCTCCTCATATGTCAAGCCCTTCATTCCTAGGATCATTCTTGTAAACTTCCTCTGGACCTCTCCAGTACCAGGAACATCATTCCTTGGATACGGACCTCAAAACTGCTCTCAATATTCCAAATGCAGTCTGAACAGAGCCTGATACAGCCTCAGCAATACATCTCTGCTCTTGTATTCTAACCCTCTTGAAATGAATGGTAACATTGCATTTGCCTTCCTAACTGCCAAATAATCCTGCATGTTAACCTTAAGAGAATGCTGAACCTGGACTCCCAAGTCCCTTTGTGCTTCAGCCTTCTGAAATCTTTTCCTGTTTATGAAATAATCTGCGCCTCTATTCTTCCAACCAAAGCACAGAACTTCACACTTTCCCACATTATATTCCATCTGCCACTTCTTTTCCCACTCTCCCAACCTGTCCAAGTCTTTCTGCAGCCTCCCTGCTTCATCAACACTACCTATCCCTGCACCTATTCTTGTGTCATCTGTAAATATAGCAACAATGCCTTCAGTTCTTTAGTGCAGATCATTAATGTGTAGAATGAATAGTTGTGGTCCCGACACCAATCCTGTGGAACTCCACTTGTCACCAGCTGCCATCTGAAAAAAAGAACCCTTTATTCCTACCCTCTGCCTTCTGCCAGTTAGCTAATCTTCTGTCCATGCCAATACCTTGCCCCTAACACCATAATCTCCTATCTCTCACTTAGCAGTCTCCTGTGTGTAACTTTGTCAAAGGCCTCTGGCAATCCAAATAGATCATGTCCACTGGCTCTCCTTTGTCTGACTTGCTCCTTACCTCCTCAAAGAATTCTAACATATTTGTCAGACATGATCTCCACTTGATGAAGCTGTGCAGACTGAGCCTTATTTTACCATGCACTTCCAACTACTCTGCAATCTCATCCTTAATAATGGACTCTAAAATCTTACCAATGACCGAGATCAGACAACCAGGGCTGTAGTTCCTTGTTTTCTGCCTCCCTCCCTTAAGCTTGTTATACCCTTCAACTATCTCCTTCAAAACTCTGTTGTCCATCTGATCTGGATAATTTATCCATCTTCAGACCAATTAGCTTTCCCAGCATCTTCTCCTTAATGATGGCCACCATACTCATCTCTGCCCCCTGACTCTGTTAAAGTTCTGGTATGTTGCTGGTGTCCTCCACTTTGAAAACTCATACAAAGTACTTATTCAGTTCCCTGCCATTTTATCCCCATTACTCATTCTTCATTGGTCTAATTTTCACTTCTCTCTCTCTCTCTCTCTTTCTTTCTCTCTCTCTCTCTCTCTCTCTCTCTCTTTCTCTTTTTTCTCTCTCTCATTCTTTCTCTCCCACTCTCTCTTTCTCTCTTTCTTTCTTTTTGTCTCTCTCTCTGTCTTACCTTTTAGATATCTTAAAAACAATCTTGCAATCTTCTTTCACACTACTATTTAGCCTACTCACATATTTCTTCTCGCCCCTTATTGTTTTTTCTTAGTTATTCTCTGCTGGCTTTTAAAGGCTTTGCAATCTTCTGGCTTCCTACTAATCCTCTCATTGTATGCTTTTTCTTATGCTGTATGCTGTCCCTGACTTCCCTTATCGGCCACAGTTATCTTGTCCTCTCTCTTATATTTTGTTTCTTCTTTGGAAAGAATTTCTACTGTGCCTCCCTAATTACCCCCAGAAACTCCTGCCATTGCTGCTCCACCGTCTTGCCTGCTATGTTCCAGTTCCAAGCAACTCTGGCCAGCTCTGCCCTCATGTATTTCTAGGTACGTTTACTCAATTGTAATACTGTTACATCTGATTCCAGTTTCTCCCCCTGAAACTGCAGGGTGCATTCTATCATTGTCACTGTCCCTTTGGGGTTCCTTCACCTTCAGCTCCCTGATCATGTCTGTCTTGTTATCACCACATTCAGAATTGCCTGTTCTGTAGTGGGCTAATTACATCGGTCAGTCCAGACTAGAGCAATAAACTGATACAGAGCGAGGTAAGAAAAGTGTAGACTGGCAGCAAAAAGCCAGATGATTGAGAAACCAGTGGGCTACCTTCAAAGAGGAGATAGAATCCTTGGATAAACAAATCCAGAGCTCTCTGTATGACAAAGGAGATATAAGTTGAGTTAAAGGTAAAAAGAAATGAGCTTATGACTGGTGTGGGGTCGTAAATATAGTTGAAAAACAAACTGAGTGCAAAAGGTTCAGAAAGGACATAAAAAAGCCAACAAAAGGAGGAAAGCAGAATTCTGACACTAATATAGAAGGAAATTCTGAAATGCTGTGTGAACTCATAAATAATGGACGGTGATAAAGGGTATCAAAAAAGAGGATTTACACGTGGAGGCAAGAGATGTGGCTGAAGTGTATCAAGGCACTAGCCATAATCTGTCAGTCTTCCCTCGACCAAGATGTTGCTAGAGTATTGGAGAATGGAATACATTGCACCCTTGTTCGAAAACAAGGGTGCAATGGATAGGCCAGTCAAGTTAACTTTGGTGGTGGAGAAAATTCTAGAAAATAATTATTTGGGATAGAATTAATAATGGTTTAATTGGGAAGAGTCAGCATGGATTTGTTGTGAGGAAAATCATGTCTATCTAACTAGTTGGACATGTTCGAAGAGGTAACGGAGAGGGTTCATGAGGGAAAGGCTGTTGATGAGGTGGACATTAACTTCCAAAAGGCGTCCAACACAGTGCAATACCTGTAAAGGAGTTTGAGTCATTAAATAAAAGGGACAGTATCAACACAGCAGGGGATGGGAAGAAGAGCATAATGATTCATGGGTATTTTTCAGACAGAAGGCACCTGTATAATGGTGTACTCAGAAACTGAAATTTGCATTACCTGGCACCTGTAAATGATATAGATCATGGTATGGAGTGGAGAGTTTCAAAGTTTGTGAATGACTTAACCTGGAAACATTGTAAACTGTCAGAACAACTTCAAAAGAACAATTAGTTCGGCGAATGTGTGCATAGGTGATGCATAGATGATGTTCAAAGTGGAGAGATGTGAGGTGTTACATTTTTGATACGAAGAGCATGGAGCGACAATGTAAAATGAGGGATGTGTAAAATCAATTCAAAACAGTGTGGAGGGTTAGAGTAAACTGCATGTATTTGTGTATAATCAGGAAGAGAGGTCAGACAAGAAGAGAGAACTATTAATAAAATGGCATTCTAAGCTTCATTTACTAGACCAGGAAGGTTGTGATGAACTTGTGTAGGATCATGGTTAGAACTCAGCTGAAATACTGTTCTGGGAGGCACACTTTAGGAAGCATATGGCTACATCTGAAAAAAGTAGAGTTTTACGGGAACAATTCCAGGGATGAGAAATTTAGGTTGTGAGGAAAGTTTGGAAGGGTTTGGATTGTTTTCCTTGGAGAAGAAAAAGCTGAGGGGAGATTTGATGGATGTTTTCAAAATCGTGGTAGGTCTTGAGGGTGTAGAGGTGAAGGAACTATTCCTTCTTGTCAGAAGATTGCAAAGTAGAGAGATCAGTTTTAATGTATTTTGCAATACAAGCAAACACAAGGTGAGAAAATACTTGTTCAACAGCAAGTAGTTTGGGTCAGGAACACATTGCCTGGAAGTATAGTGGAGGCAAGTTCAATTGAGGCATTCAAGAGGATAATTATTCAAATCGAAACCATGTGATTTTGGGGGAATACAGGCAATTGACACGAAGATAAGATACTCCGGGAGCCAGTGCAGGTAGTGGGCTGAATAGCTGGCACCATAGCAATTCTATAAGTCTGTGGTCCTATGTCTACTCTTAAAGGAGAACCTACTGAGATGAATATCTCAGAACTGGTGGACAGTGCAGGTGAAAGCCTTGCCAGTGCATCCTCTGAGGGTTAAGTGGCTTCCTCCTCAGCGGTGGAGGTAGAGCTGAGGGTATCAGTGTTACATTTTTGTTTGTAGTTTGCTGAGTTCACTAAAATTTGCATAAGAGAAGAGGGGAATGGACAGCGAAAAAGAGATAAAGGTTTGTTCAGTGTAAGAATGAATTAACACTGGCATTAGTGCAGCACAACACAATGAAATTCACTTGGTGGAGGCACATGGAGCTCTCTGCCTCCCCACAATTGGTCACCATGTTCTTTATTCCTGAGAAGGGCTCATGCCTGAAACGTCTCCTGTTCCTTGGATGCTACCTGACCTGCTGCGCTTTTCCAGCAATACATTTTCAGCACCATGTTCTTTGGCAAACTGGAGCAATTTTTTCCTCATAATGGAGTGAGAAGCCTAATGGCTGCCACTTCATTGCTGGTGTGATGAGAATCTTTTGTTTTTGAGCAATAACATGAAAAGACCAGTTGTGTATGTGGGAGAGGTGTTAGTGGTGATGAAGGAGATGTGACAGGCTGTCCTGAGTGAGAGAGTAGGAAGCCCATAGTGTAGAAATATCGCTAGTTGAGGGGATGAAGTGGATGAGAACCATTGAACGGATATCCTACGTACTATATTAAGAGTTGCAGTTCGTTAGCCTTGATGAGAGGTCGCAGAATTAGAGGGAGCTACCGCGACCCAGTGAGTGTGAGGTAGCAGGAGAAAACGGTGGCACTTACTCTTGCAGAGTGTAGAAGATCATTGACCTCCTTCCTGCCTTGCATTTGATCCTGGAGACTAAACTGACCGGGGCTGCTATCCTGTCCAGGCTGGCTGCATCTGGTGGTGTGGTCTAGTGGAAACAGCACAGCCCTTTTCAGCTACCACATCTAGGGGCACCTCCAGTTCTCTGTGAAAAGGTGTAACTGCACGTTGTGAGGGATGGTTGCTGGCCTGAAGTGCCTGCCATGCTGTGGAGCCAGGGCTCAAATGTGCCAGGGGCATGAATGA
This sequence comes from Hemiscyllium ocellatum, assembly GCF_020745735.1. NCBI lineage: Eukaryota > Metazoa > Chordata > Chondrichthyes > Orectolobiformes > Hemiscylliidae > Hemiscyllium > Hemiscyllium ocellatum. Next base: position 42,654,010 of record NC_083412.1, on the reverse strand, counting down.
TGCAAAGTCCCAACAGTGGTGGGCACTTCAGCGTGTCCTGCCATCCAAAGGCGCTGAAAAGGCACCTTTCACAATTTGTGGGTTGAATGGTGGATTACTTGGGAGAAAAGCCACCATGAACCATGACCAATTGCTTGCCATGAATCTCCCCGACCAAACAAATTGAGAAAATTCAGCTCGGGGGAAAAAAACTGTTGCCAGCCTTGATGCATTGAAAAACAAGAGGGCTCAGGTTTAAATCTTTTTTCAACATCTGGAATACACTGCCTTAGAATGTGGTGGAAGTAGCTTAATTCAAAGCATTCACTAATTGGGCTTTTATCTGAGAAGGAAGAATGTGCAGGGTTACGTGGAGGATATGGGGAAATATCGCTGGGTGCATTATTGATGTGAAGAGTTGGGGGAGCTGCAACAAGGTGACTGGTCTTCTGTGCTGTAGAAATTCAATAAAGACAGACTAGCTTAAGATCTTTGCTGGCCAGTTTTTGGTAGAGAATGGAGTGAAAGCATCAAACTGAAAACACCTTGCAGTATACATCCAGCTTCTGTCATATAGGACATTTGTTTCAAGCTTAAGAGAAGTAAAGTATTGAAAGCCTAGTAAAAATAGTGTCAGCCTTCGCTCTGTGGTTGGAGTCATGCTGCTGAATGAAAAGGTCAAAAACAAAACTGTTTTCTCGTCATTATTGCTGTTTGTAGGTGTTGTAGCATGAAAGCTACCTGCATTTTCCAACATCATTTACAGTTCAAAAAGTATCTCATTGGGTGTGAAGCATTTTGGAGCATTGTGAGAGTTTCAATAGAAATGAAAGTCTTAAAAAGGTTCAATACAGAGCATTGAATATATCACATCTTGTCATGCCACTTGAACATTGCAGAGCACTTGATATAAATGACATTGTGTATTTACTGTTGGTTGGAAAATTCACCACACTGAGCTGAATGACCAGTTGGTTTTGTTGGCAGAGTTGATAAATGGAGAAATGTGACTAAGCTACAGGAATAGCTTTCTGCTTCTCTTCAAGTGACTCCATGGAGTCTTTAACATTGCTGATGTGGCTTTGGTATAATATCTTCATGATGGGTGGCTCACATAACAGTCCTACATTGATATGTCGAATCAGAAATACTTGCAATACTTCATTGGCTTCTGTTGCAGTGCACCTTGTAAATTTGTGGAGCATCATCAAAAATGTGAATTGTAATCGTGAATTTATGCTCAAATTAGAGTGCAAGTAATCGTGATTCTAATAAATAAAATGAACCTTATACTCCTAAATTATCTCAATGGTCAATTTATCAGACCAATATTCTTCCCTTGTTCCCTCAATTCTTTGTACTGTACCTGGATGCACCTGGCTGCACTTAAAGTATTGTGTGAAAGATCAATAAACTAGACTCACTTGCTTTCTATTTTATTTTATCTGCCCTCCTTCCCTTCATGAAGGTCTGGATCCGTCTCAGTTTCGAAGTCAATCCCACTGTTTCAAAGATGAAGAAAATGATGCTCTGTTGGGTGGCCCAGCCCAGCTTACTGATGAAGAAAAATACCGTGATGCAGAAAGATTCAAGTTTGCTTGTCCAAGATGTGGAACAGAAAATATTTATGATAATGTATTTGATGGAAGTGTAAGTACTTGATTATTTGCCGAAAGAAAATCTCCTGTTGTCCTTTTGTAAATGATCAGTTAGCTAGACAAAGTTATATGTCTGTAGGGATACTTTAACAAGCATAACTAAACGATGTATATTTAAAAGTCTGTGGTTTGATGTGTAGTTTGTACTGAATCTGCCAGTGGAAGGTAAACCAGTGTAGAAGGGCATGTGTTAACCATTTAGTTGTGGGGTGGGTTGCTATGCAACTGGGGAAAAGTAAAAGTTAACAGCAAACTTTTATCTGAACCAGTCTTCAAAATATTCATTACTTGCCAACCTCCAAACTCTCTTTCTTGAAAACCAGTCAAGCAAGTTGTAGGGCACCCCTCCATTCCATTGCTGACGACATTCTGTTCTGCTCCATGTGTTTTGCTCAGTAACTAGTGGAGGCGTCTAAATGTGCAAAGTGCTAAAACTGTATTGGGACTTGCCTCTGTAACAGAAACATGGCATTCCAACTTTTTCTTCCCCTGAAACTTACATTCACAAGTTGGAGTATCAAGCAAGGGAAGTGTCTTGCTTTTCCTTGACTGTAACTTGAAACCGTGACTGAGGAAGATAACATCATATCATACTTGTAGGTTTAGTTCTTAACTGAGAACATCGTTTTCTGAAACTGGTCATGCCACAAACTATTTAAGCAGTCCTATTTTGGTGGGGAATGGTTTGAATTTATTGATGTGCAGAAAACAGATCACAAAGCTCTGTGCAAAAAAAAGTTTTTTTTAAAAAAACATTAAAAGTACTTATTTTTAATATTGAGAGTCTTTACTTTTCATGGTTTCTCTTGACCACCTTACCCCTTTTTTATTTTTAGAAAAGCTGCTCTTGACATTCTCTAGAATGTTGTCCTTCTCTGTCATCAATCGCAAGCGGATACATTCCGATCAGACACTGGTGCCAGATATTGTGTTGACCTTGGTTCTGAACCTAAAATTGTGGAAAAATATGTACTCATCCTTTTATTTTCAGGGTTTTAAATGCACAGTAAATTATGAGATTGGACGTTTTTGTAGACTTTGGATCTGGAAGCAAAGAAGCTCTTATCTAAATTAAAAGTAATTATTCTAAGTTGATCTAGCGGAACAGCAGATGTTTTGGATTTTTTCAGTCAAAACAATCCGGTTGCTTAAGGAAAGTAAGGAGTAGGGCCTGGCACGGAGCAATAGTACTGAGCAAAATCCTTGACTTTTGCTTCATTACAGCTGTAAACAAGATAGAGAGTTAATTGCATGGACTTTGAGAACTTGCAGATGGGCTCAGTATTCAGAGAGTATATCATTGTAGGAATTCTTACACTTTCAAGTGAAACATATGAAACAAGATCAATTCGAGTACAAAAATGTCTCATTGACTGTTTAGGACTGATGTTCTCTCCTGTCACTAAAATGTGATGCATTATGATACTATATTTCACATCTGTGTGTTTTCCACTTTGTATCAGGGGCAACAGATCCAACCCAGCTTGCTTCACTGCAGTAATATTGATTGCGAGGCGTTACCTGTTCAGTATGAAGTGCAGATGCGTAACAAGCTAACTTTGGACATCAGGAAACATATCAAAACATACTACAGTGTAAGTACCTGCAGACAACTATAGAATCGAATCTTGTTGATGACTCACTGATCAAAAACAAATCATCTAGCTTTTCGGATACTTTAAGTGAATTCAACTGAACCATCATTTTCAGTCAGGCTGAAGAATGCTTGAATGATGCTGCTTACATTAAGTGCAGGATAGCTATTGTTTAAAAAATAGTGCTTTAATTCCATGCATAGTGTATTTGGAGCTGTTTGAAAAATGTTAAAACTGATGTATAAACGATGCCTTATTCTGCTGGTGAAAGGGAGTATGCATTGCAAATAAGCTTGTGCAGGAGAAGCATTAGCTTATCTAAACTAAGAAATGAATAGGGGATGTTTTCTGAAGCAGGAAAATTTCACCAGCTTGACAGTTGGCAGGCTGCCTGCTGTGTAGATTCATGAAAGCTAAGAATTACACTTTCATGAAATTTTCCTTACTAAATGCCCTGGTTAATCTGAAAGATAACCCACTGATTCAATTCATCCTTTGATTGGGCGGTGCTTGTTACATCTTCATTCTGACAAAGCATTTGTGTTAATCATTTGGCCCTCTAGTAGACTCTCCAGGGCTGGTGCTTTTAAAATAAATGTGGCTGTGATAGCTCTTTAGTCTATTACACTTACAATAGAAGCAAAGAACTGGTAATTATAAATTCTGTGCAATGATTGTAAAAGAAAGTGAGAATGGATGCAGCTCTTGAGTGTTGTTGGGAAGTTTGTTCAGTTGTTTCCTTTTACTGGAGTGCCTGTCTTGGGCCTTTCTGTAAATACTTTGAGGCAAAGAACTGCTACAGAGAGACAGCTTGAGGATTTATATTTTCCGACCAGAAAACGAGCAGTACTTGTGGAACTGGTATTTTTTAATTTAAGTGTGTTACGTTTGCCAGAATCAATTTTAGCAGAAACATGTTGTAAGGCACTAATTTAGAGCATTGTTATAGAGGGGTCATTACATTTGCTCAAGCCTGCAATTATTTATTGCTCAAGGTTTACTTAATAAGAATGACTGGGTAAAGGGAGGGGTTTACTTAGCGTTCCTCATTTCAATACTGGTGTTCTGTGTTTTGGGAAAACTGTAATCAACGTAAGAAAATTTCAAAAAAAATTGGAAGAGATTAGTAAGAGGAGAAAGGATCTGATCAAATTTACCCAGATTTGAAACTGCATTGTGGATTTCTCAACCCAAACAAGTCAAAATTTCAAAGCTTTCATTTGTTTTTGGCATTTGCTTTTCTTCATTTCTGAAGCAGATAAGATTTATTGGAAGAGTGATTATAATTTGATTCTACATACCACAAATTTACTTGTGGTGCAGATGTCCGAGTCGTAAGTCCTAAATAAAGTATATCTTATTCACTCAGTCTGAGCCAGGTACACATCCTCTCCTTCCTCAGCCTCAATTCTATGTGACCCGACCACATATTCCACATCAGGCTTCATCCACCACCTGTCATCCCATTCCACCAACTTCTTTCTGAACTTATGCACTGTCCACCTCACAGTTCGTAACGCTTCCAAGTTCTGTACCATCTGCACATTTTGAAATTGTAAGCTATGCATCAAGGTTCAAATCATTGATATAAATCAGAAAAAGCAAGGTCCTAACACACTCTCCTTGGAAACTCCACTACAAAGCTTTTCCTTGCTCTGTTACTTAGCCCTATTCTATCCATGCCGCTCATTAGCGATAACTTTGCTCATGTGACACTATAACAGATAGCATTTAGAAGTCCCAAATCCCTTTTGAACTCTCAGAAACTTCTCAAACCACTTTATGTAAAATTAATGGTGTAATATTTGCAGGGATTTTGCATGCAGCACGGAAAAGATGAACGGCCTGTTAATCTGATTGTGGCAGAAGAAGGTTGACCAAGAGCCCCTGTATCCTTGTGATGAGTGGGACCATGGGATCAATAACATAAAGCAGATGGTAGCCTAGTTTAGCATATCTTTGAAGGCATTACCTCTAACAACATTGTAGCCCTTCAGTATTGGGTTGGCACATCAAGCTGGGTTACTTTCAGTCTTTGAAGTAGGTTATCAACCCAGCATTCTCAACCAGTGTTGACAGAATGACCAACTGTGTTGACTGAATGACCAACTGACCCAGTTAGTAAGGAAGCTGTCCAATTACTTTTCTTGTCCTGGTTTTAATGACTGATTTGTCACTGTGTGAAGATGAGTGAGACAGCTACACAAGACTCGCTTGACTTCAGATCAGTGTCAACATCCCTATGTTTTAAAAATGCTAATCTTTTGTGACACACTTCTGTGACTGTAGCACCTTCCTGGCCTGCCTTAACTGATTTAACTAAAGGAAATTGTATTCATTTTATGCTGAATGAAATGTCAAATGTAGAGTTGGACCAAAGTCACCATTCAAAATTGTTCAGTTCCAAATAAATAGTTATTACAAGGTTGCTTCAGAATCTTAGAAGTTTGATATTTCGCTTTGGCCTGAAGCAGAATTCAGGTCTTTTAAGACTTTGTTCTGCAGCTTTTGCGAAAATATATCTGTGTTCCATTTGTAACATGCTTCACTATGTGCAAGTTGGTACCCTAAGTGTGGATTTGCAAGATTGGCCTCTAGAATGATCAGAAAAAGCTGATGTTGAAAAGTTGAGTAAATTTGGTCTATATTTACTCTCGAATGTGTAGAAGAATGAGAGGTGATCTGATCAAAATATAAGAGTTCGGAATGTACTTGACAAGATAGTTACTGAGAGGTTTTTCCATGGGCTGGGAATCTTGAATAGAGGAACTTAATGCCAGGATAAGGAGCTGGTTATGTAGAACTGAGGTAAGTAGAAACTCCATCCCACAGAGTTATGAATCTTTAGAACTTCACACTCTATCCTGTTGTGGATGTGCTATCATTTACTAAATTTAGGTCTAAAACAGTCAGGTCTTGGCCCCTTGGAGAATCTAGGGTTCTCAGGAGCAGCCTGTAGAATGGAGTTAAAGATGCATGTCAGATGTGATCATAATGAATGGTGGTGTCGATTTGACAGGTTAACTGATCTTCTCTTATTTCTTGAGTTCTGAAGCTCTCATTAATGAAGCTACTACAAGAGCCCGTGTGGCATCACACCTGATAAGGCATATTGCCAACATCAAGTTCCAACTGGCACACAAATAAGCTTCAACAAATGACTGTCCTCCAGGAAATTAATTCTAGCAAGTTGATGAGTTTGGAATTGCAATAACTCTGGAAGGACTAAATTATTTCTATTCCTGGTGCCAAAGTCCACTGGAAATTTGACACTGATTAACAAAAGTTGTTTACTCGTAGCATTCAATGTCTTGTTGAGATGTAGAATGTTATAATCCATTCTTTGAGAAAGCATTTGCTTCTGATATATGTGGATTCCATGCCTTGTTTTACAGATGGGATTATCCAGATATTGATCAGTGCACAAAATGCAGATTATTCAGGTTATGTTCAGGAAACCAGGACTGTTGGCTAATTGCTTCCTTCTGACTGTTGGAACAGATATGTGTCTGCCTTTCCTTTCATCCACAGATTTATACAGAAAAATATGCCAACTGCAAGAAAAATCTCATTCTTCCCTGTCAATCCATTGGATTGAAGATGATATATATCCAGTTTGCTTGTGGGTTTTGACGTAATACATGATCTGCAAATGATACTTGGAGAACCAACTCAGTGTGTTTTTGGCTATCTGTGAGATCTCTCCGGTGTCCTCATGCTTTTCATGCATGTTCCCCATAAATTGATTGTTTGGTACCTTCCCAAATTGACTTTTTTCATTTTGTTTAGTGACAAGCCAGTAACTCCCGTGAGTCGACAAGGATATTCAGGGATGCTTTGGTTTCATCCCTGAAGCATCTCTGTTGTCCTGGGAGTCTCCTGCCGCAACTGGGTTCTGAGTAGTGTAGTTGTTTCAAGAGTTACGTGTTTACAGTATATCCTCCAAATGAAGCTGGTTTTAACTATTCGCACCTCGATTCTAGTTACGTAGGCTTGGGAAAGGATTCCGCTGTTGGACTTCCCTTCTTTGCCATCAGAATTGGAGGATCTTGTGACAGTATTGATATCATTTTGGCAATCTGGTTCTCAAAAAAATCTGAAACAAGGTAGATAGATTTGCATTGATATGATTTCATATGGCACAAAGCACTTCTAAAGTGTATTCACCGTTGTAGTGTGAGAAATGTGACAGCCAGTTTTCTCAGAGTAAGGTCTTAAAAGGTGATCATGATCAGATAATATAGTTTTTTTTAAAGTTGGTTAATGGATCAATATTGTCTAAGGCACAGGGGATGACTACTTTGCTCTTCAAGCTAGTGTTCTAGTTTATTTTAGAATACCAAGATGTACAGCAGCAATTCACTAGGGATTCTTAGCACCTTTCATGCACACAGCCATTACCACCTAGAAGGACAAGGCCAGCAGATACATGGAACACTGATTGCAAATTCTCTTCAAAATCCTCATTATCCTGATGTGGAAATATATACTGCTGCTCATTCACTGTCACTGGATCATTTGGAACTTCCTATCTGATAGCATTGTAAATCTACCTACAGCATGTGATCGACTGTGCTTCAAGAAGGCAGCTCATAACCACCTTCTCAAGGGCAACTAGGGATAGGTAATAAATGACGGCCACCCAGCCACCCCCACATCCCACGAATAAATAAAAAGAAACCAGAGAGTATAGATGGGCTTCTGTTTAATGTTTCATTTGAAATTAACTTGCTCACATAAATCCTTTGTACTTTGTTTATTGATGCTTTATCCTGAATCTTTCTTTGGCAGGTTTGTCACTGATGGTTTGCCATTTCCTTCCACTCCTAGGGCTGGGCCAAGAAGGCAGGCCCTGAGATGCCTTCGGCCAGAATGAGAATGGAACTTATGCTGTTAGCATTATACTTAAACACATTATGGCCATTTAACTAACACCAGCCATACTTACTGGATTGTGGATCGCTCAATTTGATGTGTTTGTAATATTTTGAAAAGGATTGGGATGATTATTTTATATCTACCCTTGATTATATTTGATATGAAATATTTGGATGCAGTGCAGCAACTCATTAGTTAGATAGCACTTTATGCCTAAAAGGAAAGAGGAAGCAGATACATGTGAACACCACCACTTGCAGGTTCCTCTCCATGACACACACCATCCCAACTTGAAAATATATCGCCATATATTGCTATCACTGGGTCGGAATCCAGGGCTTCCCTCTCTAACTACTTTGAGGGTTTGTGTACATCACATGGATTGCAGCTGTTCAGGAAGACCACACTCCACTACTTTCTTGAGGTCAATAAAGATGAGCAATAGATGCTGACTGAGCCTGCAATGCTCACCTGAAATACAATAGTTAATAGGCAGTCTTCTCATACTGTGACTACTTGCACATAGACACAAACTGTCGAACCAGCCATCTGCAATGTATGTTATATGGAATAATTTGCATGCTTTCAGAACTAACTATCTAGATTTGACAGCACTTGACTAAAAGCATCTCAGTGCTTCTATATTCCAAGTTGCCTTTATAATTAATTTCTACCCTTCTTTTCCATTCTTCTGCTATTTTGGTGTAATTCGTTTGTGCGCATGAAAGTCAAAAACGTGAGGTGGAATGAGATTCCATCTTGTCTGACATTTTTTTTTGTTACAGATTACATCAAACCATTTAGATCTTGCTTTCAGTTCGCAGTTTCTGATACACTGTTATGATGCCAAATTTATTCATGCTCTGTTTTCACAATAGTGTTTTGGGTACAGATGCTGCATCTCATTTGAAATGGAGGATAGAAAGAGTCTTCAAAGTGGTATTAAAAAGGTTAAGTGAGTGGTCAAACATGGTAAATAAAGTGGGACAATGTGAACACTTTGGTAAGAAGAATAACAAAGCAATATTTTATTTGAATGGAGACAGACTGCAGAATGTTGCAGTACAGGGTGTTCTCTTAGATGAATCACAAAATGTCAACATCCATCTGCAAAAAATAATTTAATTGATTGTTGGCCTTTGTTGCGAGATAGTTGGAATATTAAAGTGCTACAATTGTACAGGGCATCAAGGAGTGCTGCATGTAGTTTTGTTTACCTTATTTGAGGAATATGCTTGCATTAAGGCAGGTCGAAAAGGCTCATTTGGCGGATTCCATGGGATGAGGCGGTTGTCTTTTGAACAAAATTTGAGTGGGTTAGTTCTATACTTGCCAGAGTTTAGAAAAACACGTGCCATCTTATTGAAACATAAGATTCAAAGCTGACACGACAGGCTTGATGCTGAGAGGATGTCCCTCTTTGTGAGGGAATCTCAACTAGGAGGCATCGTTTTAAAAGCAAGCTGTCTGCCACTTAAGATGGAGCTGAGGACTATTTTCTTCTCCTAAAGGATTGTCAATGTTTGGAATTCTCCCCCAGTGGAGACTTGGTCATTGAATATGTTCAGGCTGAGTGAGACAGATTTCTGATCAACAGCAGAGTTGGGACTTCTGGGGATAGGCACAGAATTGAAGTTGAGACCACATCCAGATCAGCCGTGATCTTATCTGACACAGTTGGCTTGAAGAGCTGAAAGGCCTTTTTCTGCTCCAATTCTTTACAAAAAACAAAAAGGAGAAGACCAGTCAGTTCTCAATCTTGATTTAGTAAATATTTCTGACAGGTTTGGGGAGGGCGGGGAGCGGGGACGGCATCCAGAGTCACCATCAAATGCAACTAATAATGTCACAAAGTAAAATTACTTATGCTCCATGATAGCAATATTCCTTTATCCATCCATGCATGCACAGGTATCTATTCTACCTCTTGCATCAGGCATCCGTCAGGCTTCTGAGTGAGGCAGTCAGCTTATGACTCATTAGTGGCAAAGTTCCACTGTAAGGCTGATATAAAAGATAGTGGTGGATCAGGTGGCCACTATGCATCCAGCAAATGTTACACTAAAGTTTGCTATGCTCAATTCTGGGTACCTTTAGAAAAGGGGCAGAAAAGATTTGTGAGAATGGTGTACGGGATGAACTTCAGTTTATGCAAAAATTGCTTAAAGACAAAGCTTTGCAGAGAAGGTTGAGAGGTGATTTGTGAGCAGTGTTTAAAATTCTGAAGCGCCTAGGGTTGACAGAAGAACTGAGATGCGAGGTGAATGGCAAAAGAACTAAAAGCAGCCTGAGGTTTTATTGCACAAGTGATCAGAATCTTGAGTATCTTGCTGGAGTTTATGGCAGAAACAAATTCACCTGTGGCTTTTGAAAGGGAACTGGATAAGCACTGAAGAAAAACATTTGCAATGAGCTGAAATAGGTTTAGCACACCAAATAGTTGCCTCCTTCTCAGTTGTAATGGTTCCTTGAAACAAAACCTGACTAGAATAGAAAATGGATAGTCAATCCTTTATTGTCCGAATTCCATTCCACCTTCTTGGACTACAGTGACTGAATAGTCGTCCAAACTTAATTTGTAGATTCCTTCTACCCATCAAAGATGGCGCGCTCTCTCCTGCTTCTGTACTGAATTTAAAATCTGTTACAATAATGAAAGGGCATTGTGACCCTCTCATTCATATTGCTCAATTTAAAAAAAAACAAAAATTCAATAAACCTGCTCGCAATCATTCAAAAATTATTCTTGTTTTTCTGTGAATTTCCTGAATAAATAAATTTACTAATTAACATAGAGCAGTAGTTATGATTGGTCCAGTTCATTCTCTGCATACAAGCAATGATAGTGATGTGCCTTCTGTTTAGAATTTGAGTTAATGCCCAGTGTAAAAGATTATCCTATAATCTTGATTAATCCATTACAGCTAATATTAAATGTTTCTAATTTATTTAAGCCTCTTCAACATGTTGAGAATGAATGCAATGGAATGTTAATTGATAAGAATCAATGCATTCTGGGGTATAATTGCTATTATTCTCACCCAGCAAGTGGAATGTGTCAAAGGAGATGTGCAGATTCAAATTCTTAGCAGCAAATTTCAAGAGATAGTTGGAAAATATCCCATTACGTGTCATATAAGGTATGAAACAATCCATGGAATAATTTTGAAAATGCATCATGTGGAAACAACTAATTGCATATTTTTATTTCATGTTCTTAAGTGAACACTTCATAGATCAAGTGATACATGTTCCAACATGTAAAATTATTTGAGATTGCTGGAATGATCTGACTTCTGGCAATTGTAAGTGATTTGAAATTAAAACTTTCATAGATCGCCTGTAATTGTTGCTTATAATTATTTTTCACAAGAATAAATGTCTGTATCATCTTTGAGTTGGGAGACTTTTAGGCTTGAGAGACCATTATTTTGTGAATTAACTTGTTCAAATCATATTAAAACTGTATTGAATATCTGCATATGCTTTGTAACCCTTGTCCATTCATCCAGCTCATTTAACAGCTTAATTTAGGGTTAACTAACATCTACACAGTACTAACATTTTAAAAATGAAGTATTAAAAGCAAAACAATAACCATTTGAAAGAGATACAGTACCATAAGATGTTTGCACGGGATACTTCACTAGATCCTGGTCTGACTGACCATCTATTATAAGTTTGAGGCTGGACTTTTGCACTTTACATGTTGACTTGACCTGAGCGTTTCTAACATTAACTTGTTCATCTTAGTACTTAGAGAATAATTGTCAAAAGCATTTAGACGTTTTGCACTTTGATGTCACACAATTGAAGTGTGATCAGCTGTTAATCAGGTGATTCATTGAAATTCCTTTGTGTTCCATGACACAGTCATAGTACAATGCTTCCGCATGGCACATGCATTGTTCCTTGGAAAATAATTGTTCTCTTGTAGTTGGGTCCAATAGATTGGAATACTGTCTTTCCAGCCCTGATACCTGACTTTCTGTGAAACCCTGAGTGAAAGATTGAAGCTGCATCATAGTGCTTGTGCTGAATAGGAAATAAACATTTGCATATTCCAACCCATTTCCCAGTTGGAATGGAACCAAGACTGGGCATAATTTGCCCAAATCGCTCACTAAAAGTGGTAGTTTTGGTTAGAGACAAGTGATGTGGGAAACGTTCTGAAACTCTGAAGCAATATTGAATTTTTAAAAAAAGTTTGGGACTGACCTCTGATTACTGGGACAGGATAAAGGAAACTTGACACTGATGGAGCCTTTCTTGTAGGTTGATCACTGCTTAATACCGGGCAACGAAAAATAACAAAAATATGGCATTCAGAAATTACTTAATATAAAGGATGGCATATTGCAAAAAAAAGGAAAAGGTGTTTTTGGAATCAGATTATTCGCATATAGCTACTGTCTAGCATATCATTTGATTTAAAATTAATCCCAAGCAGAAAAGTTTAATTCAACTTGCTTCGTATTCATAATGACAGTTACACCTTGCTCAACCCCACCTCCTTGACATAATAGGCCCAGAACAGAAATTTTTGATACTCAAAGCTTTGTAAATCCTTAACATTTAATATCTCAAAGACATGATATTGCATTAATAAAGATAATTATGCTAGAATGTTGCCAGTTTCTTGGCCATGGTTTTTATTTATAGAGCAACAATTTAATTAACTGGGGATGAATGGGAAAGATTAGTTGACTGCAGTTTTTATTCCAAATCAGTCTGCTCAAGCCCAAACATAAAATGTTGTAAATAGAATCAAATAAATAAGCAATTTGAAGAGTTGGTTTTCCAAATATTTCAAGTCTTAAATTTGAATCATATTGTTCAAAAAGACAGCAATGAAGATGTTCACTTGTCAACTTTAACGCTGGCCCACACTGGCACCTTTTTGTTTCTTCCTCATAATCCAGGCAAATGCCTCATGGATATTGTTTGTATATTGGGACTGACAAAATGTTTTAAGTTGAGTTGTATTGTTTGAGAACATTATTTGTGTCAAGAAATGTGCTCACTAGGAAATAAGTTGCTGTGCCTATAAAAGTTCAACTCCCAGTCAGTCTCTGAAATAGCTTTGCTGTAGTCCGTGTAATTGTAAGTCAGTGTCCCAGCCATAGAACAGCTGCTGGTGCCAAAGAATGTTATTAGTCATTCAGCTTCTGTTGTCCAATAGAGTTGAGTATGAGTGACTTTGCACGACCCAGTCTTCCCCAGAACCAATTCTCTCTTCACTGAAATGAAGAGCAAAGAGACAATGTTCTGTAATTAAAGATTCCATTGAGCTGAAGAAAAGAACAAATGTGGATGTTTGTTCTCCTCGATGAAAAAAAATTCATGCTTGTGAGGAGGGGGGATGGGGGGAGGTAGAGAGACCGAGTCAGGGCTGTTTGTTGAATATCCTGTTAAGGACTGTTACCATTCTAATTAATCAAGTTAGAAATTACAGCTGTAGCTGCTTCCCCTATTCTCAGTATCAATTTTCTGCTCTGGTTAGACAAAGCAAATATAAATTTTGTGTTCATTTGTCATTCGTTCTTTGACTTCAGCATCTCGGAAAATAACAATGTAGCACAAAAGACCAGTATTTACCTAGTTGTAATGTAGGTTGCCATGGTGTTTTGCAAATTATTGCAATTATGTTCACCATGCGAGTCGCCCTTGGTAACTGGGGGAAAAAAACTGATAATCCTGTTTTGAACAAAAGGTCAAATTGCTGAATAGAAAGTCTTGATTAACTAGAAGATGTACAAAGTGGAATTATTTTCTTCCATTCAAAAAGAGGTCTTGATCAGGTTTGGTTGGAGGGGGAGGGGTGAATAAGTACATCTGTTGATTACTGAAGTACAAAAGAACTGAAAGGATGTTGTCTTGAGCCTTTCATGTTGGCCTAATGGTGGCTTTTTGTCAAATTTACCCATTTGATAGATTTGAAAGAGCAGCTGCATTTAATCTTGATAGATGCTTTCCCCCTTTTTTTTCCTTCCCCCCCCCCCAGTTCTTTCCAGGATGCATATGCAGAAAATGCTCAATTCGTTGACAGACTTGCAGTAGAATATTACCTGAAGGTGCTTAGGTAAACTGATGTGGTGACAGTGGCCTGGACTCAGTTGTAGCTTGATTGAAATAAAGACAATTTAGACTATAATTAGTCTTTTCAGACTTTATTAAAGTGCTGGGAGTGCATTAGATGCTTGCTTTTTGGCAGCTCTGTCGAAAGTTGCTGCTTGAGCTTTGGAGAGGCTATGAGAATGTGGTGCGAAAGCTGGGTAAATGAAAAACTTTGCCTTTTCATTCTTTATTGCCTAGCAACAGAAGCTTCACATTCAGAGTCCTGTTTAATTTTTGTTTGTTAACCATCTGGGCTGTTTACATTATCAAAATAATTTTTCCCATTTGTGTGGCTCTCGAAAGGAAGAGGAACTAATTAAGATTTAAAACATTAGTTGATACGGTGGGGAATAATTCTTCAAAGCAGTATTTGCAGGCCAGCTTTCCCTCTTCCGACGACCTCTTCCTCCCCCTACTTATTCCTACAGCACAGTCCTATTAACAAAATTGGGGTAAGAAAACCAGCCTTGTTATTTAAAGCCAGTTTCACATTTAAGTTGTATTCCCAATCCTACATTTTAAATGTTTAATGACATTTTGGTAGAGTTAAAGTTCAGAGGTGATCAGAATATGTTTGGATTTCTGAAAATGTGGAGATTGTCACTGTAGCTCACTGAAGGGGTACCACCTTGTACCACTACTGTGGTGCTTCCAACTGCAAGTTACATTTATACTAGTGCCAGAGACTTTAGCGTTCATTGGTGTAATCTGCCAATCACTCACTTTATGTTGGTGCTGAGTCTGATTAGTTACAGATAGTGACAATTTACATCAGAGTGTCTCTAACTGTAAGAAGTTTCATTTGATGGGCAGCAAGTTGACTTACTTTTTTTCCTTTCTGTTGGTCACTTTCTCTGCTTTGTGAGAATCATCAGATATTGTGTCATTCTGTGAGCTCGTCCTTGGCGGAGACCTATTCCTGCGATAAAGAAGTGATAATGATAACTGGACCCTTTCACTAGATGTTCGCTTCAGTTCTTGGACTCAGTCAATGCTGTCTTGTGAATTTCCTGCTCTCTAGGTGACAATCATAGTAAGAATGATTGATAATAATGAATAAATGCTACTTTAAAGAATGGACAATTTCATGGTCTTATTATCCAAACTTTCACTTGTGAAATGTTTTAGATTTTGGCAGAGCAGTATAATCACACCTGTCAGTGGTGTATATTGGGGCAAGTGCATTGTGTGTGAAATGACAAACTCATTTATATTATAAAATCAGCAGTAGTAAAGATTCCTGATTTTACAATGATTTTTCTAATTATCAGATTATCAATAGATTTTAAGCACATCCATTGTGCATTTACTGGCCTAATTTCATGTAACAACAGATTTGTTCGTTAGCAATATTATATTCTGTTGAGTTTTTGTGTATTTAACTTTTGAACCAGTCCCTGCTTTATTGTGTTGCGACTTATTGAGTTTGTCCAGTTTTCTGCCGGCCAATTGTCTCTACTTTGCATGTCGTCAGATTCTTAGTGCCTGCACAAGACATTTCAGGGCATTAATGTTACTTTAATGCTTCCACCAACATTCATTCTGTGTGTTCAAATAGGTGAACATCTCATAATGCAGCACATCCAAAACTTATGTTTGTCTATACCTCACTCCCCCGCCTCATCTTAGTAAGTCATTAAAAAAATGTTGCAACAAAAGTCTTTGAATCTAATCATTAATGCAGCTGAATACCTGAAATTGGTAATATTCCTGGCCTTTTTTTAAATAAAACTAGTCAAACATTATGACTTGCTTTCCAATTCTCACAGCTCAGTTTTTATTTCAAATGCATGTTCATCTGGATGTGATCTTTGCATTTGTCGTTCAATTAATGTGGGCAAAATAAGATTTTTTTAAAACAAGGTAAGACATTTCTGAAAAATAAATGTTTTGCTGTTCGAGATGTGCAGAGTTAGCATGAGGCATCTTTGCTGCAGCTATAACAAGTCGGAAGTTTAGGGTTAGGTTCAGTCTTCTTGATTTCAATATTGGGCTTTCATTCTAGGCTTGAAGAAGATTGTACCAAATTGACAATATATTCTATTCAATTACTGGATGTATGCTTCTCTGGTTTGGCTAGTATTCATTGTCCATCTTTAATTACCCTTGAGTAAGTGGTAAGCTGCCTTGTTGAGCCACTCCAGTCTGGTGGTGTTAAGTGCATTCACAGTTCCTGGTGTTTGGGACTGTTTTAGGATTTTGACTGAGTGAAGGTAAAGGAGACCTGTTCAAAAAGGATAGGTCTGACCTATACTGGAAAGGGACCAATAACTAAGCAGGGAGATTTTATACTGCCAGAGAGGAGGAGTGGAGGAATTCTAAATAGAACTGTAAATGTAAAGATTGATGGGGATTCCACCGTCGGTGACTGTGTGAAATTTCCACGTTCTTCCAAGTCTGTGTGGGTTTCCTCCGGGTACTCCGGTTTCCTCCCACAGTCCAAAAATGTGCAGATTAGGTGGATTGACCATGCTAGGATTGCCCATAGTGTCCGTGTAATCTGGATGGGTTAGCCATGGTAAATGCAGGGTTACATGGATAGGATAGGGTGTGGGTGGGGTAGTGGGTCTGGGTGGGATGCTCTTCCATCAAGGACTCGATGGGCCGAATGGCCTGCTTCCACACTGTAGGGATTCTGAGTAGTCAGAGGTAAATTCAAAAACAAATGTGTAGAGAGATGTCAGACACAGTTGGTTCTGATATAACGCAATAGTTCTGTTCTCATGTGATCTTGCATTATAGGAAAATTGCACAGTAGCCGCGTCATTTAGTCCAAATTCATTAATAGCTCATCAGTCAATTTGCTTTGAAGAAATACTTATTATAGCAGAATCAACTGTATATGAAAGCATAATAAGGTGTTAAAGGGTGATTTAATTTTCCAAGCATTGACTGGAGCTACCATAATAATAAAGGTTTGAATGGTGAAGAATTTGTCAAATGTGTTCAAGAAAAGTTTCTTGAGATGGGGTGGGTCTGGCCACGATGTGGACTTGATTTGTCCGTGGACCTGATGGGCTGAATGGCCTGCTCCCACACTGTAAGGATTCTATGTTTCAATGAAAAGTTGATTAGAGTAGATTGTTTGCAGGTAAAAGAATATCTGACAAGTGGAAAGCTTTCAAGTGTGAGAGTTCAGAGGCATTATGTTCCTGTTTGAGTGAAGAATCATGCTGGTAAGATTAAGGATAAAGGTTCTCGTTAAAAATAAAGAAAAATCTTATTTTACATTTAGACAACTTGGTTCAATTGAATCTCTTAGTATATAAAGAGTTTCAGGGCATTCTTAAGAAAGTAATCAGGAAGGCAAAGACGGGTATGAGATAGCATTGGCAGATAAGCTAAGAATAATCAAAAACGATTCATGAAGAGCAAAAGGGTAGTTAGAGAAAGGGTAGGGCTCCTTATAGGTCAACAAGGTCCCCAGAAGTTGGGAGAGTTACTAAATGAATATTTTGTGACGTTTTTACCGAGAAGAAAGAAATAGAGTCGAGTGAATGCAGAGAAAACATTTCTGATGTTTTAAAACAATTCACATCACACACGAGGATGTTCACGAGGTATTAGAGAATATAAAGGTAGATAAATCTTCATGATATGATCTACTGTATCCCAGAACCCTGTGGGAACTAAGGGAGGAAATTGTGAGATTCCTTGCAGAAATATGTGCATCATCTATAACTGCAGGTGAGGTATCTGATAACTGGAGGGTGGCTAATATACTTTATTCTCGAAAAGGTCGTAAGGAGAAACCGGGAAACTATAAAGTTGTGACTCTGTCTTCAGCAGTGGGTAAATTGTTGGATTGGTTCTAAGAGATAGGATTTATGGACATTTAGAGAGAGAAAAATTGATTGGGGTAGTCAACATGTTTTTTGTACAAAGAAAATCGCATCTCACAAACTTGATTTAGTTTTTTGAGAAAGTTAACAAAAAAGATTGAGAGCAGAGCAGTAGGCTTCAGTTGGATTTTAGTAAAGTTTTTTTGACAAAGCTCTGCATGGTAGACTAATTAGTAAAGTTAAGTCACGTAGAATTCATGGTAAGCTTGGAGGGGAATGTTCAGGTATTGGTGATGTTCTTGTGCATCTTCTGTCCTTGTCCTCCGAGGTGAAAGTAGCTGCAGGTTGGAAAGACCCCTAGTGAGCTACTGCAGTGATCTTGTAAATTGTGCACATTGTTGCCACTATGAGGCCATGATGGAGGGACTAACTGGTAAATGTCTTAGAAGGGGAGGTGTCAATTAAGCAGGCTCCTTTGTTCTGGATAGTGTTGTCTTCTTGAATGTGTCGTCTACACAAGTGGAGAGTATTCTATCTCAGTCCTGACAAGTGCCTTGAAGATGGTGAGCAGGCTTTGAAGAATTGGGAGGTGAATTTATTGCCATAGGATTTCCAGTCTCTGACCTGCTTTTGTAGCCATAGTATTTTTATGGCTGGTCCAGTTCAGTTTCTTGTCTTCTCGGTAACTGCTAGGGAAATGCAATACAGAGTGAAGGTGCAATACTGGATGATGGACACACAATGTAGAAGAAAAAACAAATCAATCTGGCAGGCAGAATGTATATCATCAAATTAAGAAGCAAGGGAGCTCAGCAAGATTGGATGGTACTTACTTTAATGTACAAAGTCTTGTATGTAAGAGATGAATTGAGGATTCTGATTAATGTACGGGGATATGATATTCCTGCTTTCATAGAGGGATGGTTAAAGGAGGAGCAGGACTGGCAGCTTGATTTTTCAGGCTATAGAATCTTCACACAAGGCAGGAAAAGGTGCTAAATAAAAGGTAGTGTTGCAATATTGATCAAGGATTCAAATAATGCAATTAGGAGCAATGGTAACTTGGAGTCAATTGAGTTCATATGAGTCGAACTTTGAAAGAGGACATCTCATTGTCTGGAGTCTACTCTAGGATGGCTCTCCTCCCACCGACAAAAAAAATTGAGAGACATATAGAAGGAAGGACATGACAGCAAATTCCAAAAAGGTGTAAAAATAATTTCCTAATAGTAGGGGGTTTCCCTATTATTAACTGGCATTGACGAAGTGTGAAATGCTCAGACGGAGTGGAATTCTTAAAATGTATCCAAGGACCGGCATGTAGAAGAGAATTTTAGGGAACAAGGCTCGGCAAGTGATAGAAGTGTCAGCATTTCGATGGTAATGATCTTAACTCAGCAGGAATTAAGTAAGTCATGAAAATGGACAAGATGGTCCTGAAATGAAGGTCTTGAATTTGAGGAAGGCCGATTTTAATAAGATAAAACAGGATTTGGCCAAAATGGATTGGGAAAAGCTGCATGAGGGAACAGCTCCACTGGAGTAGTAGAAGCATTTCAAGAAGAAAGAGGTGAAAGTGTAAGGGCAACATGTTCTGTAAAGATGAAAAATAGGTCCAAACAGTCCACAGAAGCTTGGATATTGAGGAAGATGCAGGATTGGATATGGATAAACAAGGAAGCTGATAGTAAATACTGAGGGCTAAACACTAGTAGTTGGAAGAAAGTGCAGAGGGTTATTTTAAAATGAAATTGGGAAAACGATAATGCGACATGTAAAATCACTAGCGGGTAAAATAAAGAAAAATCCAAAGGCACTTTATAAGTATGTCAGGGGCAAGAGTGTAACCTGGGAAAGAGTGGAGTCCACTATACTATCCAGTCTTCAGATTTTATTTAGCATTTTCCTTTTTTTTCCTTGCATGAAGTTCTTCCTCTCACAAAATTTAAACTACATACTACTTGAGAGAATTTTGGGATTTGTTCACTTCTTAACTGTTGTTCTTTGATCAGACAAAGGCAATAATATATAATTGTCACTGGCAAAATCTAAAATACCATTGGAATCCTAGATTTAACTTAAGCAACAATTTTCAGAATTCTAATCACTGGAAATAGGCCTGGAGCCAAAACTTAGAACAGATGAAATCCAAGTATTTTCCGAAAAGAATTGTAAAGCCAAGGCACCTATATGCTGAGAGTGATCTAAGTTGTAACATTTAACAAAAACAAACCAGCATTAATTTTGCTTGTGCTCCTAATACAGAGGTACTTACTTCACTACTCAATGATTCCTGCATTGTTTTGTTTGCTTATTGTTGCTCAATGTAAAGGACCCAGAAGAAATTGTAAATCAGCCTTGGATTAAAACTTTTGCACTCGTGGTTCTGTCACTGATTTAGTAATAGTTTCAACAACTTTTTGATGAAGAGAAACGTGTAATCATTGGCACAACCACTAGTTAGCAAAGAAGGAAATCGAATGTCAAGTTGAGCTGCTTAAGTAGAAGGGGTTGGAGTTTGGCCATTTTAACATGCTCGTAAATGTGTGTGAATTAGAGCAGGCATTTGTATCCAACCTGCAGTAAGAGTTTGAAGAGGCTTATTATCTTTTCACTCTCTTGACTGCAGAGCGTGGATTAAAAAGAAACGCAGATCAGAAAGTCCAATGACAAATTGATGTTTTAGAGGCTGTTGCATTTTTGTTTTTTTTAAGACATTACAATTCCTTTGTCCTCCCCTTCTGACTGTCTTGAATTCAAGTTGGTGTTTTAACTCTGCAGATTGAGCTGAAGCACCTGACTATAAAGCAATTAATATTACTATTCAGGATAATTGTGATTTTAATAAAGCATCTTTGGTAAATCGGACAACTCACTGGTCTCAAGTGCATGTTAAGTAGCCACTTAATGAAAAGCAATGTATTCTGCAATGATCAAAGAACAGTCTGAAGTAGCCATGGTGGACTGCGGAATCCTTGCCCATGTAGCCATTGAGGTTCTATGGCCTAACAGGCAAAAAAGACATGTTGACTGTGGGTTGAGTCTAATTTTACTGAATCTTTGCGTGAGCTTTTTCCATAAAAGGACAATGGGAGATGCTATTCACTGGATCAGATGTAGTAAGATACAAGTTATACTCCCCTCCTTAGCATAAAGATGCATAATTAGGAGTTTTATCAAGTATATACCAGTGAAACATGAGAAACTTTGAGGAAATTCATTTTTAATGATTAGTGGAAAAGTTAGTGTTAATGGTTTATTCTTGATTCATGATTTGTTCTGTTTTATTATTCAAATTATACCAAAGTGTCAAATCTCGTGGGAACTGATTACTGTGGATTGATTCTAGAGATGGATGGTTGTGTTTATTGGCTGTCCTCTGTTTCCAGAAATAGGTTGGATGCTGCGATCCTTTTGATGTTATTCGTGTATAATGGTGTTAGTCAGGGATTTTCAGGACATGGTGATGATCTGTGTCCACAACAGAATGGTATGATTTTCCACCTCCAATCTGCAACTAAGAGAGAAAAGGGAGATGTGGTGGTCATATGAATTTTAACCAGTGATACAATGTTTGTTTATTTCTTTCCTTTTACTTCACCCTTTTTTTTCTGTTTCCCTTTTGCTTTGCTGCTCTTTGACTCACCTTGGTCTCTTTAAGAGTGCTGTTTGAAGAACTACAGCCTTGTGGTTCAAAGATTGCAGGCCCTCAGTTGCCTCTCAATAGCATTGGCATGAAATGCGAAGATACTATGTCATGTACGCTTTGCGGAAAAATGACTTTCAGTGTTTTAAAAATCTGTGTATTCTTTTAGGAGAGCATCTTATCTATGCTGTGACGGGCATTCACCCGCTGTCTCCTTAAAAAAGCAAACATGCAGGCACTTGGATTTTATTTAAAGAAAAGTGAAGTCTCCAATTTTGAAATTTCTTAGGTTTTAATCAAAATGGAGATTGCTGCCTTCTGGTTGATCAGTGCCTATATACAGATATGTATTCACAAATTCTTGATACTGCTGATTGTCCAAATTTTTTCATGTTGTGGGACAAAGGGGCACATTTTTAAAGTGAGACGAGAGAGATTTAAAATAGACATAAGAGGCAATTCTTTTACATTGAAGGTGGAATGAACTTCCTGAGGAAATGGTAGCTGTGGGTACAGTTACAACATTTAAAAGACATTTGGATGGATGCATGAACAGGAAGGTTTGGAGCAGGCAGGCAGTTTAATTTGGATAATGTTCAGCACAGACTGGTTGGACCAGTGCTGTATGATTTTACATTTGTTCAGAAAATAATGTGAAACTACTCTATCACAAATAGGTATCTGTTCATTCTTGCTATTACCCTAGCTGATGGTAGTGCTGGACAGGTCAAATGGGAGAATGAAACTTGGCTTTATAAATCATGTGTTTAATTTTTGCAATTGATTAACAGGGGAGGTGATGGCCTAGTGGTATTATCGCTGGATTGTTAATCCAGAGACCCAGAAAATGTTCCGGGTTTGAATCCTGCCATGGCAGATGGCGGCATTTGAATTCAATTAAAATCTGGAATAAAGAGTCTCATGGTGGTTGTGAAGCCATTGTTGATTGTTGGAGAAAACCCATCTGGTTCACTAATCTTTTCGGGAAGGAAACTGCTATCCTTACCTCTTCTGGACTATATTTGACTCTAGACCCCAGCAATGGGATTTACTCTTAATTAGCCAATGGCCAAATAGGGATGGGCAATAAATGCCGGTCTAGCCAGCAGTGCCCACATCCCATGAATGAATAAAAAATGGTGATTAGTCACTAAACATGTTCGCTCAAGGCTGCAGATGTTATTTAACAACAGAATACAAGTTAATAGACAAAAGAAGAAATAAACAAACAAAGCAAAACAAACAAAGATTTTAATACAGACATCAAAACAATATTTCAACCTATCTCCTAACACCATTTCTTTGAAAGATTTAATCCCAAAGAAATATCTTATCTCAAGCTATGAAAATCTTTCCTTAACTGTCTTTCTCCAGTTTCTTCCTCTGGATCCATGAAGCCAATTTTATACTTCCTTTCTGAGTCTGCTGGTGTGACCCCCTCACAATTCTGATGGCATAAACTTTCAGTTCTAGGATTCTAAAATTTCTATCCAAGCTTGTGGTTTGGAAACTAGAAACCCCTTCTGCAGAGGTGGCTGGTTCTCCTGAGCTAACTGTTCCTTCGCAAAACTGTATTTTACCTTCTGTACTGAACCATGCATTCCTTTGAACATTCTGTTCAGAATTCAAAACTAAAATAATTGACTTAAAATATTTACTTTGTTGTAAACCCAACAGTATAAGCATTTTATCCATTAACACTATGGGAATTCTCCCTGGCACTTGACTGCAACTATATGCTTTCTATAACTGACTTAGCTCACAGTCCAAATGCATTACCCTCACAAAACTGATACATGTATGTCTGCCTCTACGAAATCTACATTTCGAAGTCTAAATATATGTTATGAATATCTCGTCACACCTTCCTCCCAAATAAAAAGGGAAAGGTATCATTAAAAGGCATTATCACTTTCTATTAATGAAGTTCTTCAATGGTACTTCAACAGTAATGTGTTCATATTAAATATGCACTGATTTTCTCAATAATCGTATCCAACCTAAATCCATTGTTATCACATCATTTAGTTTATTTTGTGTTTGCTCTTATCAAAGTGTCCACTATAAAATTGTGATGGCTTTTCAAATTACTGATTTGCAAATTGTCTGGCTATTGCATTAAACTCCAATGAAACAGTCTTAAACTTTTTATCTCAAAATCTCTTCATAAAAACAAAAGTGTTGTGATCTATATAAATAACAGTCTCGTCAGTGTTATTGGATCTGTAACCATCAGAAATTCTGCATAGCTACGACCAGGCACAGTGATGTTTCTCTACTTGGATGTTTCTGTTAGCAAGTATTCAGTTGCCTATAACTATAACTTCATTCATTACCTTGTCACCTTGGTTGAGTGAGGGACAAAGCTGGCAGCTGAACATTCCAGGATTAGATGTTTCAGGTGAGCCATCATCCAATTCCAGGTGGCTGTAAAAGAAGTGAGAATTTGCATTACTTAAAGGAGAACACCGTGGAGGGTTCATCTAGGAAGGCCATATGGGTAGAGTTCAGGAATAGGAATGGTGTAGTTACTTTGGGATTGTGCTACAGACCTCCCAACAGCCAGCAGGAGATCGAGGAACAGATATGTGGACAGATTATGGAAAAATGTACAATCATTGTTGTTATGATGTGGGAGAAAAACAAACCGCTCTGCCTGACCACTAGTACTTCACAGAAACCATGTCTGTTTTTGGCTAAACAGAGCTACCCATAATACCTCACCTTGACCACAACCAGCTCAGGAACTAAACTGTAAAACAAGACATTACCGAAACAGCTTCCAGACTGAAGGAATACACTCCTTAGATGATCTGATAACAGACTTTCTACCTCACAATAGCATTACACCGCTCCTGCAACCCTAAGGGCATCCCCAGTCTCCTCTGGTACTGAAACCCATGGAGCCTACCTGGACTGAGTGGCATCCAGATACCTGACAAGAACGCACACCACCCTGTAGACCCATTGAAACCCGGATACTGGACATTAGCACCTGCTCTAGCAGAGGAGTGGAACCTCCTGTTACAATTATTACTTGATTGTGACTATCGGACAGTCGATTGTTTTCCATTGAATGTAATTTAATTCATATTGTCTTGCAATTAACACTACACTACCATAACACTATAAAACTGTCTGCATCTGCAGCTCGGGGAAGAGAATCCTTGATTTAACTGTAAAGAGTGTCTGTTCTATACCAGTCCTGTCAATTTCTCTCTCCCATGATAAGAAATAAACCAGTATTCGTCAATTTCACAAGATCTGCCTGTGGCCTCTGTTTGTAATTGGACAATTCTTCAACAAGTGAGGTGATTTTAATTTCCCTAATATTGACAGGGACTTGCTTAGAGACAGGGGCCTGGTTAAGGGAGGATCTGTTCGGTATGTCCAGGACAGATTTTTGTTACAATGCATAAGTAGGTAGTAGAAAGTGAGGACTGCAGATTCTAGAGATCAGAGTTGAGAGTGTAGTGCTGGAAAAGCACAGCAGGTCAGATAAGATGCAAAGAGCAGGGGAACTGACGTTTCGGACATAAGCTCCTGATGAAGGGCCTATGCCCAAAACGTCGATCCTCCTGCTCCTCAGATGCTGCCTGACCTGCTGTGCTTTTTCAGCACCATACCATCGACAATACATAAATAATCAAATGAGAGAAGAGGCCATAATAGACTTGGTACTTGGGAATGAGCCTGGCCGGGTAATTGAAGTTTCAGTGGGGGAGCATTTCAGGAAAAGTGACCATAATTCTTTAAGTTTTAAGTTAGTGATGGATATGGATAAGAGTAGTACTTGAGTGAAAAGTACTAAATGGGAGAAAAGCCGACTCGCAATATTAGGTAGGATGTGGGGAACGTAGGCTGGGAGAAAGTTATTTGAGGATAAATCCACATCTGGTGTGTGTGAATCTTTTAAAGGCCTGTTGAATAGAGTTCAGGATCAGCATATTCCTTTGAAAATGAAGGATCAGGTTGGCGAGATTTGGGAACCCAGGATTGCGAGAGAAATTGAGAGGTTCAAAGACCAGAATGATAGGGAATATTCCAAATATGGCCTAACTAAAGTACTATACAGTTGCAATATGACTTGCCAATTTTTACACTCTACGCACTGACTGATGAAAGCAACTATGCTACATACCTTACCCATTTGTGTTGCCACTTTAAGGGAACTGTGAAGCTGTACGTCCAAATCCCTCTGTATGTAGTTGCTACTAAGGGTTCTCTGTTTGTTTTCACTTAACTGTCAAATGATGAGAGTGGTTTACAAAATAATGAGAGATGGTTGGTTGAAGACTTTTTCCCAGGGTAGAAATATCAGTTACCAAGAGACTTAGGCTTAAGGTAAATGGGGGTAAGTTTAAAGGAGATGTGAGGAGTAAACTTTTACACCAAGGGTTTGCTGTACCGGGGAGGTGGCAGAAGCAGATACAATAACAATATTGAAGACATATAAAGAGGTAAGTAATAGAGGGATATGGACCATGTAGAGGCAAAAAGTTCTTAGTTTAGAAAGGCATCATGTGTCAGTTCAGTCTTGGTGGGACAAAGGGTCTATTCCTGTGCTGTGCTTGTTCATTGTACTCAATTTATATATGAGATTAAAAATCACTAACGTTGTACACCCCAGTCCAACACCGGCATCTCCAAATCATTATATAGGCAAGACAAAACATGTGTCTGCACCCAGAGTCTAGTAAGGTCTCTTTGTATGTTTGCAAGGCACTGAACTGATCAACACACTGCATCCACTACCTGTGTATCCTTAACCTTATTAGATAATTAACAAAGGAGTGACATCTTTCAATGTGACTACAAAATATTGTGCAAAGTATTATCTCACAATGGGGTATTTGTTGGCAATGTTAAGGGGCTCATAATCCAGGGGCTCAGGCTAATGTTCTGGGAACACATGCTCAAATCCCACCACAGTGGAATGTGGAACTCAACTTTGGTTAATAAAAGTTGCAACTGAAAGCTAGTTTCTGTAAAGGTGACCATGCCAACTGCTATCAGTTCTCATAAAGACCCATCTGATTCCCTAATATCCTTTAGGGAAGGAAGCTGCTGTCCTTACCATTCTTGACTATGTGGAACTTGTTGACCCACAGCAATGTGTTTGACTCTGAACTGCATTCTGGAATGGCCCAGCATGCCATTTAATTCGAGGGCAATTAATGATGGACAAAGAATGTTGTCTTGCCATCAATGTTGACAGCTTGAAAGAATAAATCACCTGAGGATTACTTTTTCCCAGGATATGGTGATATTTAAGGAGAATTGATTCCTGCCTATATTATTTTGTGATAGATTTCACCCATTCTAATTGATATTACTGCGGACGTTACTAGAACCGATTTTCTCATGAGGGCACCACATTTTGAAGTTTTGATGACTAATGGCAAGGATTGACTTTTGCATGTTTAATTGTAGCTCTCCTGTGTTCATTTTTAACTGGATGTCTTTGAAAACTCCAGACACAGAAGAGGATAAAAGTAAAATTAGTGTGTAATCACTGGTTGTCGTCTATTTGTAAACAAGTCAAATGGTTTCGGTGAACTGAAAAGACAGGTCAGGAATGCAGCTTTAAATGTGAACGTGGCAAATTGCAGCATTCTTGACCTGGCATGCAATGTGGCACACACAAAGTTTTGCTGTGAAAATATTTAATCCTTGACTTTTGTATGAATAATTGTAAAATATATTGTTCTCTCATCCATGCTTTCCTCCCAAAACTTCTGTTACAGCACAAAGTTGTTTTACAGTCTCAGAATTTTATACAATCTAAAGCCCTTGTCCTTATATGTGCATGTTTGAGAGAAAACGGACTAGACTTATTGATTGTCCTTAACTGTGCTATCTGCATGTGATGATTCTCACGCGTGCCTGACTCTTTTGGGAAGTGAACATAGCCCACAGTTGGAGAAATAGATCAGACTGTTCTTACTGGATTTCTTACCAAATGGTAAGATGGGGTGGGTCAAAAGTGTTAGTTCAGCCATGGCCATGTCGAATGGCGGAACAAGCAGAATGGCCTACTCTTCCTATTTTCTTATAGTAGGAGCACAATAATTAAAGTGTTTGAAATCGGCAAATAGAGAGCTAGAAATGACCTAAACAGGAAGTATTTCTTATAATAAAACAAAGAGCTGCGGATGCTGGAAATCTGAAATAAAACAGAAATTGCTGGAGAACTTTCCCCTTTTGAAGAAGAGTCACTGGATTTGAAATGTTAACCCTTTTTCTGTCTCTCTCCACAGATGCTGCCAAACCCACTGAGTTTCTCCAACAATTTTTATTATTTGTTTCAGTATTTCTTATAATGTTTGATAGGCAACAGAAGTGTTGAATAAAATGAGTTACTGAAGGTACGATAGATGACAACATTCGAGATGATCTCCTTTATTTTGGGCCCCAAAGTCTTGCATATACTCTGTGCCTCAGTCAATTCCCCTGTGACCCAGTAATTAGCGGACAGAAGGTCTTTGGGAATATGGTTGTTATCCATTTGATAATGTGACTGAGCCAGCGCAGATGCTGTTAGCTTAGCAATGAATGTGCTGGAGAAATATACATGCTCTGGGACCTATGAATTGGTGACCTTATTTTGTCAAGAGATTTCAAGAATGCATCTATTTTGTCAGGAGATTTTTCAAGAATGCAATGGTGAAAAATTATTGGCCTTTTCTCCTGTTATAGTATGTTGTTCGGCCCTTGCTACTGCAGACATGTGACCTGAAGACACAGGCTTGCTTGACTCAGGGTTCATTGTTCTCTGTCAGGTTGCTTGTGTTCAGTTGGACATAACAGTTGCAGCTTTTGTGCTGCGTGTATCGGTGATCAGTATCAAGTTGCAGATTGCAGATTATGGAACCCAGACACATGAAGCTGTCAGCAACCTTTTGCATCACATTGCCAATGCTGTAGGAAGGTTATATGAGAACACGCTTGGCCATGGCATTTTTCTCCCTGTTGCTGACGGTCAGATTAATCTCTTGGCAGGTGTGAGGGGAACTGTTCATTTGCTGCCGCTGGTGGTGCTCCCCATGTGGGATACTAATGTGGCATTGTCGGATCTGAAGAACTCTCTCATGAGGATTGTATGCACCTTTGTCTTAGGTGTCAAGTGAGCAGTATTCATCAGTCCTAGTATGGATCTCTCATACCCTTGTGGATGGACTGAAAGTGTGTGATAGCTGCAAAAATGAGAATATACCAGAAAATGTTGATGCTAGCACACGATGCTCTCTGCCCCACTGTGGATCTCAGGAGGACCAAATAATGCCCCATCGTGTTGTCATGGAAATGGGATCATATTGAGCAGCTTTGGTGTTCAGGCACTTCTCTCCAGTAGCTTAAAGAGACTTTTCCTGCCTTGGTATGATCAGTGGAAACAAATATATAGTGTTTGTGGCATTTCCCATGTAACTGCCAGACTGAGATGATCATATCAATTATAGATTTTCCAGTTCTGAAACCATACAAGGATTCTGGAGGGATGCATTCAACTGGGATCTGCAGTCTGGTGAGAAAAACATGGAACATGCCATTTCCTATGATGACATGCAGGGGGGTCCCTGGAGAGTTGGTGTGGCCGCGCTTGATCTTGTGCAGAGTTACAAATGTTTGCTTCAAACACAATCTGGGGCAGTGCCCCTCCCTCCAGCAGGGGTGCGGAAGTTCATGCAGATGCAAGTCTGTGGGACCATTGAGCAATAGTAGAAAAACTAAATAATTTCTTTGCATGAGGTTTCACTGAGGAAAAATACAAAAAAAAATCTCGCAGATAGAGAGATCCAAGTGACCTTGGAGAATAAAAAATTTGTACTGTAGAAGTTAACAGGCTGAAACCTGATAAGTCCCTACGAACTGATAGTCTACATCCAAGAGTGGTAAGGTGCTATAGAGATACCTGGTGTATTGGTAATCATTTTCGAAAACTCCATAGATTGTAGACTGATTCCTGAAGATTGGAAGCTTGCTGTTGTCATCCCGTATTTAAGGAAGGAACAAGGGGAAATATAGGGAACTACAGACCCATCAACCTTGCATTAGTTGTAGGGTTCTGCTGGAAACTATCATAAAGGATTTGATAAATTGACACTTGAAACATAAAAGAATAGCAGCAAGGAGCAGGAATAGACCATTTGGCCCTTTGAGCCTGTTCTGCCATTCAATATGATCATGACTGAGTTCCTATCTCAGCATCCTATTCCCGCTTTCTCTCCATACTCCTTGATGCCTTTAATATCTAAAAACGTTATTAATGTCTTTCATGAATATACTCGGTGACCTAACCTTCATAGCATCCATCCAAGTGAAGAAGTGTTTCCTCATCTCACTATTTAAATGGTGCAGGAGGTAATTATTGGCATGGATTAAGGATTGGATAACAGATTGAAAACTGAGAGTAGGAATAAATGGGTCATTCTCATGATGGCAGTAAGTACTGCAAGGGTCAGTGCTTAGATCCCAGCTGTGTCCCAATATGCCTATGCTTTGGATTTGGGGACCAAGTGTAGCATTTCCAATCTTGCAGATGATTCAAAGATAAGCCGGAATGTGTGATATGAGGAAGATATAAAATATTTTCAGCTGGATTTGGACAAGCTTCATGATTGGGCAAAAATATTGCAGATGGAGTATGACATCAAACAAGATGTGGTTATCCACTTTGGTAGAAAAGATATATTTGCAGAGCATTTCTTCAATGATGAGAGGTTGAAACATATAGTTGTGCAAAGGCATTTGATTCTTCTTGTCAATGAGTTACTGAAGGCTACCCGTCGGGTGTAGCAAGCTTTAGAAAGGTTAGTGGAATCTTAGCCTTTATCGCAAGAGTCATGAATTCCTACTCCAATTAAGTAGGAACTTCGTTGGGCCACTCCTGGAGTACGATGTGCTGTTTTGGTCTATTTAAGTCAGGAAAGGTGTTATTGCCATTGACAAAGTGCAATGATAGTTCACCATGTACGTTCTAGGGATAGAGGGACTCTCTTTCTAATAGACCTTGGACCCGTATTCTCTAGAAATTCGAAGAATGAAAAGTGATCTGATTGAAACCTGCAAAATATATTAATTGACCCTGTCTATACCTTTAAGCAAGATACTTCCTGTGGTTGGGAAGTCTAGAACCAGGGGGCACAATTCAAAAATAAGGGAAATGCCATTTGGAAAGGAGATGAGGCAAGTTTTACTGAAGGTGATGAACGTTTGGAATTCTCTAGCCCAGAGGATTATAGAAACTCAATCACTGAATATGTTTGAAGTAGAGATTGATTACACCATTGATAATGAAAAAGTTAAATGTCGGGGGATAAAGTGGGTAAAAGGTATTGAAGTGATCTATCTGCCGTGACTGTATTAAATGATGAAACAGTTTTGATGGGCTGAATGACCTCCTGCTGTTCCTTTATTCCCATCCCTGCTGTGCACACACTACAGTGATAGTTATGTATGTTGAGAGTGCTGTTTGGCGAATCACTTCCAGTGATGATCATATCTAGCTGATGCCAATGTCTTGATCTTGTATGTCTGCATCACATCATAGAACTGTTCCAGTGCACACAAAGACCATTGTGCCTGCACTGGCTCATTAAATGAGCATCAGTACCTGATATTTAGGCAACTGTCCAATTCTGGAGTTTACCCCAGTTTCTTTGTCATAGTTTTCACCACGAGTATCCAGAAGACCATTGAGCTATTTAACCATAGCTAGGAATTTGGTTAATGAATGCCAGAGCATGGTTATATACAACCAGACACGCATACTGCAAATCTTGGGCCCAAACCAACTCCTAGTCCCTCAAGCTTTAGCCTGGAGCTGCAAGGCACCCAGATTGTATATGTTGTCATGAGAAGGCACTACCGAAAACTTGCTGATGTAAAGGCTGTGAACTGACAGATTTACGCATTTAGCTCTGTCAAGATTTCCACATTGCTGTTAGCCAACGTGTAGGATGAAATGAAAAATTAACTGGCAGACTGAACTATATGCTTGCTAACTGGTTTCACCCACATGCTGGAACATCCTATTAATCTGTTTGAAATACTGATGAGTATCAGTAGCTCATTTGGTGTTACTCTAGCCTCTGAGTCAAATAAGCCCAGGTTCAAATCCTACTCCAGGCCTTGTTGAACACAGCAGCACTTGCTCACGTGATTAGAATCTGTAGTAAAATAGGTCAGTAAATATATTCCCTCCCAAATAAAAGTTGTATATTTAGAGAACAATGAAGGAAATTACATTTCCTGAAGCAATGTCGCAGGTCCAAAGCAAAATCAAACAGTAAATGAGAGCAAAATTAATTGCTGTTATGTATGTGACAATATTATCTTGCTGTTGTTACTACATAGCACATATGTTGAATTCAATTAGAAAAAAATATTTCCTTAGAATTGTGATATTGAAATTAATCTGCACTGGAGACCTAATTATCAAAGGAAAACAAAAAAGATATACTGTTCTATTATTAACTGTTCAAAATAGCTCCCCACACATTGACGTGCATGTTTAATTTTCACGAGTAGCAGTTACACCTATTGTTGCAGTTTGTAAAGAGAGATTACAAGATAGTATGTATAAACATACTCTTGTAAGTGTTAATTACCGAGGTGATACAAAAACTGTACTTTTTTTCATGTTGTTATAACTGGTAGGACGCCCTTACAAATTAACCTTCCTAGTTTCATCAATTGAATGGACATGGTCCCTGTAACAGCTGTGAATAAGTGGAGAATGCAGTTTTCTTTGAAATGTCTGGACTCGATCTCAGTGTTGTTTAAAATTGAAAGTCTAAGTACCAGAAGCTTAAATGTAATTTAGAAAACATGAGAAGAGAACAAGTTGCAAATGTTGCACAAAACCATGTGCACCTGGAGGATTTCTGCCTATGTTGAATTAGCTCATTCTGAAGATTTTTAATTGACCTCTTGACAATTGTTGGGGGAAGGGAGAGAGAGAGCAAATCAGCCTTGGTGCTCGCTCCTCATCCTGCTTCAGTACTTGCTTTTGAAAAGAGACTGGGTTAGACTAAAGATTTCAGAAGTTTCATAGCCTGTCAATAACTCACTCTGTGCACAAATGTACACTGAGACAAGGCAAGCGATTTTAATTCCTAAGTAACTACACCAACACCTGAGATGGTGGCTTCAGGAAAGTGAAAATTTGATCTAGAGGATGAAAAAAAATGAGCATGTTATCCAATGTTGTTTCTTGTTGATAAAGCTTCCCACTTGGCTTCCTCACTCTTTGACAATTTTTTTTCTTTCCTTCCCAGTTACTGTAATGCAGCCCATTCTCTGACAGGTTCACTAATGTTCTTCAAGGGAGGAAATCTGGCATTCCTACCCATTATGGTCTATGTATGACTCCAGCCCCACAGCAATGTGATTAATTCTTAACTAGCTCTCTCGGTTATTTCCAAAGGTGTTCATTTCAGTGGCAATTAGGGGGAGCAGTAATTGCTGGCCTTGCCAGTGATGGCTACATTCTATGAAAGACTTTTTTAAAAACTGCCCAACATCCAACGAAACTGTGTAGCACTTGTCCATCCATTCTCTATTCATCATTCTATCTTGAACTGTGCCTTTCTTTCCCAATTAATGAGTTATCTTGCATTTTCTGTTAATTTTCATCATTCTCTGTTAAAGTCCTATAATATGTAACTCTATCAATGGCTTTCTTCTTGATCTCATCCACTTTGCTGCCTTTATCAGTGTTAATCAATCCATCCTCCTTGTTTCACTTTTGCCATCCACTAGATAGTAGCCATCCCCATCGTCAGTCAGAACAAAGGTGTCATATCTCCACAGACCTTTCTGTCATGTCCCACAATCAGTGTACCCCTGACTTCATCCCAAATATTTTTGAGATCATTGATTATCTACTAGACCTATAATGACTAACATTGTCTGTATCTTACACTGCTCCAACACCACCTGATGCCAAGCCCACTCACTTCCTGTTGGGTGAGGTGAAATTTTCGACAGCATTCATAAAGCCACCCTCTGCTTTTGACCTTCCATAAATGTCTGTGTTTTGATTGCTGTCAGTGCACGTTGACTCAAAAAGTGCATGTTCCACACCACTGAGATGAGTTTCCTTTCTACCTCTGACCCTTCAACAAAATTGCCATATTCCATCTCTGAACAATGCATTCAAAACTTTCATCTGAATTTTCCACAAGATAAAATTGTTCGCAACACTGTGGCAAATTTTGTTATTCACACAAAGTTGTGCTTTTTTTTATTACTCTCCCAAGTTCTACTGAATGTAGTTAAGTCTTTGTCCTTTTAAATCCCTCCATCATGCTTAAAGGGATCCTTCCCACCCACCCTCCATTGGTACAGGCATAGTCTTTGTTCTTTTGCCTTCCATCTCCCTCTGCTCAGCCTTCATTGACTGTTCTCTCTTACAGTGTGTTCTCGCCTTTTGAAACCAATTTTTTTAACTACTTCCTTTTTTTTGCTCATCCTGCTCTTCAAAGATTCTTAAACACAATTTGTTTCAGTTATGCCTTGCTCAACCTTTACCCACCGCCTCAAAATTCTTTCTGCTTGTGGTATCTACAACTCTGCCCTGTGAAACATTAATTTCTGAGACAGATTATGTATAATGCTGGAAAAGATGAGGTTATCTGCTTTGATAGGAAAAAGAGAAAAGGCAAAACATTACTTAAATAGAGTGGGAATGTGAAATGCTGCAGTACAGAGGTATCCAGATATCTATATGCATGAAACTCAAAAAGTCAACATGATATAAAAAGGCAAGTGGTTTACAGTGCTTTGTTGCAAGGCGAATGGCATAGAAAAGCAAGGATATTTTCTACAACTATATAGAGTGTAAGTGAGAGTGTAGACTGCAACCTTGAACTCCTTTATTTAAGGAAGAATATGTTTGCCCTTGAAACAGTTCATAGACCATAAGAACAAGGCCACTTGGCCCTCTGAGCCTGCTGTGACACCATGGCTGATCTGATTTTAATCTCAACTCTACCTATGTTCCTGCATGTATCCAATAATCTATCATCCCCATGGTAATCAAAAATCAACCACCTCTGCCTTCAAAGTATTTCAGGATTCTGCATCCATTTCCTTTTGAGAAAGGGAATTTCAATGACACATAACCCTGTTAGAGGAAAAAAAAGTTCCCTCATCTCTGTCTTAAATGGGCAATGTCTTATTTCTAAACTATGACCCCTAGCTCTAGTTCTTCACAGAGGAAACATCCTTTTAACATTCACCTGATCAAGTCCCTTAGGATCTTGCATGTTTCAATTCGATCACTTCTATCCATTGGAGTTTAGACAAGTCCTAAACCTAGCCTGTCTAGCTTTTCTTCATAAAGCAATCCAAATATTAGTCTAATGAACATTCTCTGAACTCCTTCCAATGCTCTAACATCCTTCCATAACTACAGTGACCAGTACTGTAGATGGCACTCCAGATATGGTCTCACCAATATGCTCTACTCCTGAAGCATAACTCCATACTCTTAGATTCAATTCCCTTCACAATAAATCATAACATTCTATTAATTTTCCTGAATACTTGCAGTGTCTGCATACTAACCTTTTGTTAGTCACATGGGGACACCCTGATCACTCTGCATCTTAGAACATTGCAATCTCTCACCCTTTAGAAGATTTGTTAAGTTGATTGCTTGCATGAAGCGGTTGTCTTATGAATCATGGAGATGTACAACATGACTCTTCTGTCCAATGCATCCATTGCCGACCAGATGTCTTAAATAAATCTAGTCCCATTTGCCAGCATTTAGCCCATACCTCTTTAAACCCTTCGTATTCATTTATCTGTCCTGATGGTTTTTAAATATTGTAATTATACTAGCCTCCACCATGTCCTTTGGCAGCTCATTCCATACAAGGCACCATCCTCGATGTGAAAAAGTTGCCCCTTAGGTCCCTTTTAAATCTTTTCCCTCTCAAATTAAACCGAAGGCCTCTAGTTCTGGACTCCTCCACCTGGAGAAAAGTGTTCCCTATTGTGACAGAATCAAGAACTAGGGCATAGATTCCAAATAAGGTATCACCTTTTTAAGATGGAAATGAGGAATTTCTTCTCTCAGAATCATGATTTTTTTTTTGGATTCTCTACCCTTTGGAGGCCAACTTACTGAATGTATTCCAGGCTGAGAGAAACATGCTTGAACGATGGGGTGCAAGCAAGAAGGTGGTGTTTGAGATGAAAATCAGATCAGCCATTATCTTGTGATGAAGCAAGGTCAAAGAACTCTCGCATTATCACAGAAATGTTACTGCACAAAAGGAGGCTATTTGATTGGGAGGTCTGCACGATAGAGTCATAGAGATGTACAGCATGGAAACAGACCCTTCGGTCCAATCTGTCCATACCGACCAGATATCCCAACCCAATGTAGTCCCACCTGCCAGCACTCGGCCTATATCCCTCCAAACCCTTCCTATTCAGATACCCATCCAAATGCCTTTTAAATGTTGCAATTGTACCAGCCTCCATCACATCCTCTGGCAGCTCATTCTATATACTTACAACCCTCTGCGTGAAAAAGTTGCCCCTTAGTTCTCTTTTATATCTTTCCCCTCTCACCCTAAAATTATGCCCTCTAGTTCTGGACATAATACTCATTTCTTGCCTTTTCCTCATATCCCTGCATGTTATTTCTAGTTGAATACTCATCCAATGCCCTTTTCAGTGACACAAATGAATCAACCTCCATGACATTCCCAGAGCTTTGCACCCCTAATGTCATGAGTCATAGAGATGTACAGCATTGAAACAGACCCTTCGGTCCAACCTGTCCATGCCGACCAGATATCCCAACTATCTGTTCATGTTTTTCCTACCAAAATACTACACCTCCTACTTTGCTACATTGAATTTTATTTGGCACCTGTGCACTCACCCCATCAACTTGACTCTGTCCTTTGAAAGTTCTATACTGTCCTCAACGTTTACAATGCTTCCAAGCTTTGTAAAATCCAAATCTTTGAAATTATCCTCTGTACACCATAATCTAACTCATTTTATAAGTCAGGAAATGCAGGTGTTCCAATGCAGACCTCTGGGGAACTCCATAACTCGCTCGAAAATAATTAATTAATCATTATTCTATATTCTGTCACTCAGCCAGTTTTGTATCCATGTTGTTACTGTCCTTTTATTCCATGAGTTGTAACTTTTCACTCATGCCAGTTGTGTGACATGTTTTCTGGAAGTCAAACAACATGTTACCATCATCAATCCCTTTCTCTTGTAACTTCAAATACCTCCAACAAATGGATGGCATGGTGGCTCAGTGGTTAGCATCCCTGCCTCTCAGTGTGAGGGACGTGGATTATATTCCACCTTTAGCAGCTGTCTGTGTGGAGTTTACACATTCTCCACGTCTGAGTGAGTTTCCTCCGGGTGTTCCAGCCTCCTCCCACATTCCAAAGATGTGCAGGTTAGGTGGATTGATCATGCTAAATTACCCAAGTGTCCATGGATGTCTAGATTAGCCATGGAAAATGCAGGGTTATAGGGATAGGAAGAGAGATTTGGTCAGGGTTGGATGCTTTTCAGAGGGTTGGTATGGACTGGGTGGACCAAATGGCTTGCTTCCAGTCTGTAATTCTCGATTTTATGCATTTGTTTGAAAATCCATGCTGGTTCCATTTTTGTTTCTAGACATTCTCCTCTCCACTGAAGTTAAACCTACTGGTCTACAATTGCTGTGATTACATGGGGTCCCTGATTTACAAATGTCCAAATTATGAATGCTTATACTTGCAATCATGATCCCATAGGGGTGTGTTAAGATGAATGTTTAAAGGTACAACATATAGATGCTTATATTAGATTATTTTATATTATCTTATATTGTCTTCTGAACTGCACACAAAGTGACTTGCCAACAGGCTTGAGAACAGAACCCGTTTGCAAAGTGGGAACTGCCTAGTTTCTTGCGACCTTTTCGCACAAAGGCATGATGTTTGCAGTTCGCCAGTCTTCTGCCTCCTCCCCTGAGTCTAGGAAACACTGAAAGATCATGGTCAATGTCCTTGCTTTGGATCCTATAATTTATTCATGCTGCTGCATTTTAGCTGTTGTGCATCTTTTATACAATCTCTCTAGAAATTTAGGTTGTCCTCACCCAAAAGTATACAGTATACCTCCTTTACTGTAGACTTCTGAGTAGGGAGAAATAAATAGAAGTTGTCAATAAGCTGTATAATGCAATTCACTGAACCTGTGGTAATTGCATCTTTGCATACTGCTGCTTAACATATTGCCCTAACATAGCTTCATTACTGTCCATACTCAGCCTTGATGATGAAGCAGGGTTTTCTACCCTTCATGTTGAAACTTGATGTGCCTCAGTGGAAGATGCTGGATGGCTCAATCTATTCCAACTTTTATAGTTGAGTGTTTCTGTATGTTTGTGAATGAATCTGGGTTGAGATTCATCGATGCAAACTTTATTAGTACCTCTCATTGGAGTAAATTTCCTCTTTCAGATTAACGTTATATAGAATTCTTTCGGGGAATAACATTTTGGAAGGTCAATATGAACTTGAGATGTGACACTTTGCTAAGAGTGGTAAAAGTAAGTTTTTTTTTGGTTCTCAAATTGCTCCACTGCTGCCATTCATTTGTAGTAATTTCTGGCCTGTCATTGACAAATTTGCAGAATTTGATTGCTGTGAATATTCACAGTCTCCACCATTGTTGTATTAACCAAATGAGAGAAAGTAAACTTTGGTCTTTTTTTTAGCCAGTAATACCGTTGTTCCTAAATGTTGCAATGGTGAGATGTTCACTCCTTGGCAAAAAGGGAAAATAGAGTGGGGTAATTGTTTATTTTGCACATTCCAACTGTAGGTCAGCATTGGAGCGATGATGGATAAGTCAACAGTTGCAGTTTCATCTTTTTTCGACTGATTAGAAAGAAGGATAGAGAGAGGCAGTTATTTTAATCTCATATAGGAGAAAGGAAGAAATAAATAAAACGTGGCTGTTCTATTTCAATATGTCATTCCCCAACAGCACTTTATAATCAATTGAACAATATAGGACACTTGCAGAAAAAAAATGTGAACTTTTAGTAATCCATTTATTATAAAATTTGTGTAAATTAGAGTCTCTGCTTTTAACAGATTCTGCTGTAAGAGCATGATGGTCCTTGTTATTATCCTTTCAATGTTCTTGTGACAGTGCTGATGATTACTGAAATGAGCAGATCAATAAGTCAAATGGCCAATTGTGTCTATTTGGAAAATCTGCTGCAAAATTCAGTAAATTGGTTGACATTCATTGTGAAAACCTGTCAAATATAAAAACTCATTTCAACCTTAAATTGCTGTCTTCCCCCTTTTACTTTCTTTCCTGTACCCTACACTTTTTGGAAGGGTCTCGAGAGCTGATGGTTTCTTTTGCAAGAATTATTCTATGTTATCGGTCTTGATGCAGAGTTTGGAAGGTGATTTTTTTTTCCCCAACATCCAGCTTTATTTCTCTTACATTAAATATCTAACTCGGCATTTATTACTTTCTGACTGGTTAGTCTTTTTACTTGCACGGTTGGGGGCCAAACCCTGACTTCTCTTTCAGAATATAACAGGCTGGGACCGAATTATCTGATGAATCTCTGATTATGTAGGTTCTTGCCAGAAATGTGTTAAACTATGGATGTTGCTTTTCCTATTTAATCTCGAAACTGAGATGAGTTTTCTAAGATTCCACCATCGCCTGCGTGGAACATTAACGGAAACACTTGTGCAGACGCAGTCATTGACCAGGTTTCTTGACAGTCTCCACCTGAAGTTTGCTGACGTTCTTTCAGGTGATGCAAAGAACCTGCAGAAAATCCAGGCAAAAATACAAGTGAGACCAAGCAGCTTCATTGACACAGCATTTATATAAGGGGCAAGTGTGTTTTAGCTCCAAAATAAATTGAGTGAGGAAATGTGCTCAATATAGATGATATGCAAGTGGCTATATTAATCTTATATGTAGTCACCTCCAGAGATGATTAATAAATTTGACTTCAGAGCTTTCTCTGAGAGGTCCTGAATCCTGAGCACCTAGATAATTTACATCACACACTGAAGGTTTACCAAATATTATTTCATATCAGTTGGTCACATTGCCATAAATGATTCTGAAGCTTTCTTGTCAGTAGTTGTTTTTTGTAATAGTGTACCTTGAGTACTATGCTGCATTTTCATGTATTATTTAACCTACAGATTGAGGTTAATTTTGATTTGTACTCTCATTTTTATTGAGTAAAACTGTGCCCCTTGTGAAGATGTTGCAAGTGTCTTCTGTCTGGAGTAATGCAACTATTAACCGGTCCCCACAAATCCCCTCTGTCTGCCGGATAACGTAGATTTTACTTCATTAGGGCGAATGAAAGACTGAGTTAATGAGACTAAGCACTAAGTTTTAAGAAGTGTCTTTAAAGTAGGAGAGGAGATTTTTCAGGAGGGAATTCTAGAAATGAGCGCCAAGGAAGCTGAAGGCACAACTGTGGAGCAAAATTAATCTGTGGATCTCAAACACCTAGATAGCACAACAGACCCCACTGGCCTCATTGTTCATCACGTACATTGGAAGTCACCAGAGATGCGACCTACAATCCTGCTGTACAAGGTATCCTCAGAGAGTGTCGGCCACAATGGGGCTCACAGCATTCTCTGAGCCAAGTCCACCACACTGAGAGCATCACAGTTTAAAGAAGTCCTTCAGAAACACAAGTTGGCCCTCCAAGCAGCATCGAGGAGTGCCCGTACATTCAAACATGATTGGACCAGACTGTACATACCTGAACTTTAATTCTGAATTAGATAGAGTCATAGAGATGTATAGCATGGAAACAGACCCTTCAGTCCAATCCGTCCATGCCAACCAGATATCCCAACCCAATCTATTCCCACCTGCCAGCACCTGGCCCATATCCCTCCAAACCCTTCCTATTCATATACCATCCAAATGCCTCGTAAATGTTGCAATTGTACCAGCCTCCATCACTTCCTCTGGCATTCCATATCCGTACCACCCTCTGTGTGAAAAAGTTGCCCCTTAGGTCTCTTTTATATCTTTCCCCTCTCACCCTAAACCTATGCTCTTTAGTTCTGGACTCCCTGACCCCAGGGAAAAGACTTTTCCTATTTACCCTATCCATGCCCCTCATAATTTTGTAAACCTCTATAAGGTCACCCCCTCAGCCTCCGACGCTCCAGCGAAAACAGCCCCAACCTTTCAGCCTCTCCCTGTAGCTCAAATCCTCCAACCCTGGCAAGATCCTTGTAAATCTTTTCTGAACCCTTTCAAGTTTCACAACATCTTTCCGATAGGAAGGAGACCAGAATTGCATGCAATATTCCGTCAGTGACCTAACCAATTTCCTGTTCAGCCGCAACATGACCTCCCAATGACACAAGAGGAGGAACAAATGAGATAGTTCAGCCCCGCCATTAGATCTGTGTCCTCAGGCCTACTATTCACCTTGGCTCCACTCCCCTTCAGTACTCCTACCCAACAAAAATATAACTGCCCTCCTTCAATAACTCTCTTTTGGTAGAGAGTTCTCAATTTTTCCACTGCCCTTCTTCACATCACTATCAGCTCCCCTGAAATTATCCAGCAGAAGAAATAAATTCCATCCATCCACTCTAGTGTACCATACACTACGAGGCTGCCAGGTCCTGTTGGGGTCAGGTCAGCTCTCTGTAAGACTAACTCTGCCAGTCCCACTCCCCAGCCCTACTCCCCCATAGTCTTGCAAATACTTCTGTTCAGGTAATTATCCAGATCCCTGTTGAAACCCAGGATCAAATCTGTCTCCGTTACTTCTGGATGCTGCCCATATATTGCGTAAAAACACTTTTCCTGGTGTCACAGTTTAGCCTGAAATCCGTGTCCTCCTCTCTGCCCTTCTGCCATCTCCGCTGTCCAGATCCCTCATGGGTTTGGACACCATTCTCAGATCTCCCCTATCTTCTCTTTGAGGAGAGCAGCCCTAGCATCTCGCATCTATCCACATCCATCAAACCGTGCTCTTAAATATTTTCTGCAACCTCTCTGAAGTCTTTATATCCTTCCGAAGGAATCCTACAGAAAAAGCTGATGGATGGAAGTTGAGAAATTGATGGGAATTTCTGCGTTTTCTGTAATTAGTGGAGGTTATCTCAGAGTACAACGGGATCTTGATCAGATGGGCCAGTGGGCTGAGGAGTGGCAGATGGAGTTTAATTTAGATAATTGTGAGGTGCTGCATTTTGAAAAGGTAAATTAGGGCAGGACTTATACACGTAATGGTAAGGTTCTGAGGAGTGTTGCTAAACAAAGAGACCTTGGAGAGCAG
The DNA here is from genome assembly GCF_020745735.1 of Hemiscyllium ocellatum. Taxonomy (NCBI): domain Eukaryota; kingdom Metazoa; phylum Chordata; class Chondrichthyes; order Orectolobiformes; family Hemiscylliidae; genus Hemiscyllium; species Hemiscyllium ocellatum. The sequence continues at coordinate 42,612,008 of NC_083412.1, read as the reverse complement.
GTTCATAGTTACTTGAAAGTAGACTCTCAGGTAGATAGGATAGTAAAGAAGGTATTGAGTATACTTTCCTTTATTGGTCAGACATTGGGTATAGGATTTGGGAGGTCACATTGCGACTGTACAACACATTAGTTAGGCCACTTTTGGAATGCTGTGTGCAGTTCACATCTCTTTGCCATAGGAAAGATATGGTGAAACTTGAAAGGATTCAAAAAATATTTACAAAGATGTTGCCAGGGTTGGAGAGTTTGAGCTACAGGGAAAGGCTGAATAGGCTAGGGCTGTTTTCTCTGGAACGTTGGAGACTGAGGGATGACCTTAGAGGTTTATGGAATCATGAGGGGCATGGATAGAGAAGAAAAACAAGGGATGGGGCTGTCCAGAACTAGAGGACATAGGTTTAAGGTGAGAAGAGAAAGATTTAAAAGGGACCTAAGGGCCAACTTTTTCACATAAAGGGTGGTGCGTGTGTGGAATGAGCTCCCAGAGGAAGTGATAGAGGCTGGTACAGTTACAACAGTTAAAAGGCGTCTGGATGGGTAAATGAATAGGAAGGATTTAGAGGGATATGGGCCAAATGCTGGCAAATGGAGTGAGGTTAATTTAGGATATCTGGTTAGCATGGATGAATTGGACCGAAGGCTCTGTTTCTGTGCTGTACATCTCTGTGACGATATGATTGGTGATCTCCATTACACTCCAAGCTGGAGCAGGGCAGTGCTTGTCGATCCTCGGAATTCTACTTGCTGCATAATGAATAAGGGGCAGGGTTATCAAAGGAGACTTGGTCTCTTGGTGAACACAAGACACAGTTGTTGTAAGAAAGCTTGAAATTCAACAAGTGGCATTTGAGTCTTATATTGTGGAAGAAAACTTTATCTCATTCATGCTTTTCACTGTCTTTCCTCATTTTACAGGGATGGCTAGTTTGTGAAGAGCAAACCTGCCAGAATCGCACTCGTCACCTTCCGCTAAACTTTTCTCGAAATGGTCCGATGTGCCAAGCTTGTACAAAGGCTGTCCTTAAACCAGAGGTAACTACTTTTGCAATTCTGTTATTGAGTAGTTAACTTCTTTTTGAGGTCCCATTAATTATCAATGTTTTCTCTACAATGTGAGGTATTTGTCAAGAAGTATTTTAAATGTTCTGGTCAGCGATGTTAACTTCCTTTGATCTTAACATTTTCGTATTCTATGATTAGAGTGGATAAGTTTACAATATCAACAGAGAAATTCTGTAAAACAATAGCCAAGCTAGTTATATAAGAACTGTTCATTTAGTCTACTCTCCCACCCTTTCTTGATAAGTCATTTACAGATTTGCAAAAATTTTCCTAATGTTAACTGGGGAAAGAAATTCCATGAACTAACAAATCTCTTAAAGTAGAAGAAATTCCAAGTATTTTCTTCATTGTTTTGATGATTGTAACATTTACTGACTTGCTCGGCAATCAAAAGTTTATTCCCTATTATCTTAAAATTCTTTCCAATTAGAATGCCCATCTGATCCTTTACTGCATGTGCACAAAGATCCACAGACTCTGGTCTCTCCGCGTATCGAAGCACTTGAACACAGATAGTGTCCTAATTAACCTCTCGTTGTATGCAACATAATAGGGTATATCTATGCTTGTATCCCTGGCAGCCTCTTAAACTAAATGCTATGCTCATTAAAACCTCATTAGATAGGGGCTCTGTGCATGTTCCACAAACCTTTTGGGAAATTGGTGCCTGGCAGCATTTTATTTTTCTCGTCTCCCTACTCTCCCACACACATTGGCATGGCATGAATGATGCACTGATATTCAATAGGGTACCCGAGAGGTGGAAAGGCAGGTTGCAAGGGGGATACAGACAGTTTAGAAGAAATGGTTAAATGAATGGAGGAAAAATGTTGACAAATGGAGTGTAAAGTGGGAAAATGTGAAGTTGTTTAAGTGGAGAATAACTCCAACATAAAGGGACTTGGATGGTACTTGTGCACGAAACACAAAAAATTAGAATTATAGGTGCAGCAGTTAATTAGGAAGGCTAACGGAATGTTGGCCCTTATTTCAAGAATAAGGAAGTCTCACTGCCACTCCTCAAGGTGCTGCTGAGACTACGTCTGGAGTTGTCTCTTTATTTAAGATAAGATGTGGTGTCATTGAAGGCAGTTCAGAAGAGGTTCACGTGGGCAATCCCCAGTATGGAGAGATTGTCCCTTGAGACAAAGTTTAAACATCAGCAACATTAGTGAGTTGACTCTCTGTGTCGATAGAAAGTAGATGAAAGATGCTCTGTTTGTCTAAATAAAAAGGTTTATTACATTCGCATTTGCAGTTGCTTTTGAGGGGAGATTTGTCATTGAGATGAATATGAATGAAGCCTAGAATGATGGGACATTATTTCTCTATCTCTTTGTTAATGATGTTTGTATTATGTACTTAAATCTCCTTGGTTTCTGTCATTTTGAATGTGGCTTACTTATTCTTTCAACTGACAAATTGACCAGATCTGAATCTTTGGTCTCCATTTTTTTTTCCAAAACACCACACAGCTCTACTTTTAGAAGTTGCCACTGTGTTCACAGTTTTGCACTAGATATTATTGTATTTGGATTCAGTCAACAGACACTCCTGTGGATGCACTTTCTATCTGTGTATGGTGTTAGAAAAGCACAGCGGGTCACGCAGCATTCGAGGAGCAGGAGAGTTGACATTTTGGCAGAAGGGCTTTTACCTGAAACGTCAATTCTCTTGTTCCTCGGATGCTGCCCGAACTGCTGTGTTTTATAGCACCACTCTCTCGACTCTAATCTTCAGCATCTGCAGTCCTCATTTTGACCTTTATTTCTGTGTGGTTTGGATTGGCACATTTTACTGCTCAAGTTAAATGACAGCATTTTCCATACAGTATTGTAGAATAAGAAGAATAAATGTTGAGGACATTTGCAGGTCATTTAGCCAACCAGAAACATGAGTATCATTAATCACCTAGCCTAACAAATAGAATATCTCTAATGTTCTTTCTTTATGTTCTGATATCTTTCAGTTCATATATGAAGTTCTTTGTCTATTTTAAGCGTATTTTAGCTATTAATTGCTTCACTGTATTTAAACATTTTACTTGAATTCCTAAATAGAGTTACTGTAGGCTTGTTTGTCATGGAAAATCTTCAAAAGTTAACTCAAGGAAGGAAACTGTTGCACGACCTGTTATTCAGCATTGACTCCTGGGAAAGCAGTGGTTAAAGATGAACATCTCACTTGTCAGGAACCACCCCTTATCTATTGCATTGACCATCTATCCTGAGAATTGAGGATCCCAGTTAGCGTGGAGAGGGGAAGCTAATTGTCAATTCGTATGACAATATACTGGAGCATAGAAGGTGCCCTGATGGACCTTGCACTGAATTGTAAACCCTACATAATCAAATTACTTAATCTCTAGTTTCATGCATGTATGCTTCCTGCTCATTACCAATGTCACTGAAATTCTCGTGCCCATTCTTGACACCTCTTTTCTTGTTCTTCTCCTATCATCTACCTTATGTAAACTCTGATGAATCCCGTAAGACCATAAAATACAGTAGCAGATTTAGGCTATTTTTCCCACTGAGTCTGCTCCACCATTTAATTTTGGATGATATGTTTCTGAACCCCAATATCCTGCCTTCTCCCATAACGCTTGACCCCCTTACTAATCAAGAAACTATATATCTCTGACTTCAATACACTCGTTGGCTTGGCCTCCACAGCCCTGTGCAACAATGAGCTCCACGGATTTGCCACCTTCTGGCTTAAGAAATTTCTCCTCCTCTCAGTTCTAAAGAGTCATCCTTTCATTCCGAGATTATGCCCTCTCCTACTAGTGGAAGCATCCATTCTATCCAGGCCTCTCAGTATTGTGTAAGTTTTGTCATATCCTCCCTCATTCTTCTGAATTCCAAGTACAGATCCAGAGTCTTCAATTGCTCCTCCCCCTAAGTCATCCCCCTACGCTCCTGGATCAATAAATTCAACATGCATTGAACTTGTCTTCATCCGCCTCCGAGCTTATTCTCCCAATCTGGATTCCTGCCTATCATCAGAGGACCCCTTTCTCTGCCTCCAACACACCCCATCCACCTGAACACCCCGTGTCAGTCTGTTACCGGCCCTCGATCTCTTCATTTCCAACTATCGTTATGACATTGACCGTCTCAACCTGTCCACCCCCTCACCCACTCCAACTTCTGAACCTCATAACGCACAGCCCTCCACTCCCTCCATTCTAACCCCAACCTCATCATCAGAGAGGAGGGGGAGTACCGTGGTAGTTTAGCTCACTGAACTCTACACCGCTGAAGCCAGGTGCCAACTCTCAGACACCTCTTACTACTGCCCCCTCAACTATGACCTCACCTCCCATCACCAAACCGTGATCTCTCAGATCATTCACAACCTCATCACCTCAGGGGATCTCCCACCAACAGTCTTCAACCTCGTTGTCTGGGAACCTCACACTGCCCAGTTCTAACTCCTACCCAAAATGCACAAGCTGACTGCCCCGGCCAGCCCATTGTCTCAGCCTGCTCCTACCCCACTGAACTTATTTCTGCATACCTTAACACCATCCTGTCCCCCTTTGTCAAGGATTTCCCCACATACATTAAGGACACCACCCACACCCTCTACCTTCTCCATGACTTTTGATTCCCTGGCCCCCAATGCCTCATTTTCACCGTGGATATACAGCCCCTGTACGCATCCATCTGCCATGATGAAGGCCTCCAAGCCCTCCGTTTCTTCCTCTCCCACTGACACAACCAGTACCCTTCCACTGACACACTCATTCGATTGGCTGAACTGGTCCTTACCCTAACAATTTCTCCTGCAAATCCTCTCACTTCCCCCAGACCAAAGGGGTAACCATGGGCACCCTATTGGGCCCCAGGTATGCCTGCCTCTTTGACAGGTACATGGAACAGTCCATCGTCTGCAGCTACGTCGGCACTTGTCCTCACTTTTTCCTTCGTTACATCGATGACTGTATTGGCGCCACCTCGTGCTCCCATGAGGAGGTTGAACTGTTCAGCAACTTCTCGAACACCTTCCACTCTGACCTCAAGTTCATCTGGACCATCTTGGACACCTTCCTCCCCTTCTCGACCTCTCTGTCTCTATTTCCGGCAATCAAGTCACCACAAACATCCACTTCAAGCCCACTGACTCCCTTTTATCTCTACTCTCAGCCTTCTGCCAGTCAGCCAATCCTCTATATTTGCCAGTACCTTGCCCTTAACACCATGTGTTCTGATCTTATTTAGCAGCCTCCTGTGTGGCACCTTGTCAAAAGGCTTCTGGAAATCCAAATAGACCACATCCACTGGCTCTTCCTTGTCTAGTTTATTCATTATCTCCTCAAAGAATTCTAACAAACTTGTCACGTAAGACCTCCCTTGATGAAGCAATGCAGACTGTGTTCCATTTTAACTTGCACTTGCAATCGCATCCTTAATAATGGACTCTAAAATCCTACCAATGACTCAAGGTTAGGCTAACTGACCAGTTTTCTGTCTTCCTCTCTTCTTAAACAGAGAGTTAGATTAGCCATTTTCCATGGCTTTCAGACCCTCCCTGACTCCAGTGATTTCTGAAAGATCGCCACCAATACCTTGACAGTCTCCTCCACTGTCTATTTCAGAACTCTGGGCTGTAGCCCATGTGGGGTCGAGGTGAATAATTCACCTTCAGATCTTTTGACTTCCCCAGCATCTTCTCATTAGTGGGTCTCTACACTGAGCTCTGCCCCCACATAAACTCTTTGGTTCCCATGGCTCCCTTTTTTACTTTGCAGGCTATTCTTGTTCCAGTTATTACAAATGCTCTTTGCTGTTCCAGTTCTGCTGCATTGTGTTGTTATTACTCTCCCTTGGTTCTTGGTATCTGAGACCATTCATCTATTTTGCCTCACAGCCGAGCATTCCTTTTCTCAATTTCTTTAATTCAATATCTCTGCCACCTTTAATAGCCTTATCAAAAATTAGTTCCAAACTACATTTTGCACTATCAAATTTTAGAGCTCATTTCTCGAGAAATAAAACTGAATGTAGAGATGTTACGTTAACCCCATGTTTAACTTTGAGTCTGTCATGCTTGGAGTACTGTGAACCCTTCTGTGCTCATATTAGGTAAAAGATATAGAGGGGCAGGGGAAAATACAATACAGATTTGTATAATAGTATCAAAATAACCTTGATAAAGATTGAATAAGTTATGTTTTTTTCTCAAGAAAAGTGAAGACTAATGAAGATTTTCAATCTTATCAAGAGTTTGATGGGACAGTGCTAGAGAAGATGTTTCTACTGCTAGATCTCAACCGATGGTAATATCGGACAAATCTCAGAATGAAATTTAACTTAATAGACCAGAGTTTTATATTTGCTATTTGTTTACTGTGGTGATCTGTCACTGAACATATTCACGAGCCTATCAATGTACTTGCAATAAAGAAATAACAACATTTATTGCACACAAATGTAAACACTATCTGTGTTACATTATACAAGAACTCATTGTTCTATTATAAATACCTGACATTAATATTCAACGGTCTCCCCAACAAACTTACAAATACTCAAACCTCAGTTAAGTGCCACCCTGTTTCCAATTTGAAGTTTTTTGTTCAGTGGGCATAACTCGAATTGATTTCGTTTTTGGTCAACTTGGATGTTCATTTGATACTATTTAATCAATTAATGTCTCTTCCCGAGACCCTTAAACTACTGACAAAGTTTGCTTATTTCTTGGCAAGGGTTATTTAAATTCCTCTCTCACCACGCTCTGTCTCTAGAGCTTTTTTCTTACTATACTTAAGCCAATAGGGACTTCTTTTCTCCTTTTCTGACTACAATACTGTTGCATTGTCAGTTTTTTTTCTCTCTGTAATTGACTTGCTTCTCACTCTAAAAGTGATGCTACACACACACTGACCGACTGGGTGATTCTGTCTTTCTAAAAGAATTGGTTTCTGTATGTGTCTTCTGATGCCCTGGGACACCCTATTGCGAGGCAACAACTTGCTTCTCTGTCCTACTCTTGTTCCCAAAGCACTGGCTCTTCACCTCTATGTTTTTAGATGCTTTTTAAAAAACCATCACCTCTCTCAGAACTCAAAAATGAAATGAAATCTGTCTCCCCTTCTCAACACTCACAATATAGATATAACAATAGGTACTTGTAAAAACCCAAATTTCCATATAACATTAGGTTTACAAAATTATGAGGGACGTGGTTAGGATAATGGACAAAGTCTTTTCCCTGGGGTGGGGGAGTCCGGAACTAGAGGGCATAGATTTAGGACGAGCGGGCAAAGATATAAAAGAGACCTAATAGACAAGTTTTTCATGCAGAGGGTGGTATGTGTATGGAATGAGCTGCCAGAGGACGTGGTGGAGGCAGAATAACAGAATAGAGGGATTTGACAGTGGAGTCAGCGAAGAAGAGTTTGACTGACTTTTACGAAGTTTAGGTAGCAGCTTGGACTTGTGTCAGAAGACCTGTTTCTCCACATTGACTCCACTGTCAAATCCCTCTATTCTGTTATTCCTCCTCTGCGTCTCCAGCTTTCTCTTCAATTAATCTTTGGTTTTGACCTCATCTAGGAGAAAGTGAGGACTGCAGATGCTGGAGATAGAGCTGAAAAATGTGTTGCTGGAAAAGCGCAGCAGGTCAGGCAGCATCCAGTGATCATCTCTGATCAGAGTGTTTACCTTGACATTCAATTACATTTCCATTGCTGAATCCCATGATCAACAATCTGAAGGTTGTCATTGACCTTCCTGGGACAGCTATGTAATTACTGTGCTTGCTGTGTAGGTCAGGGGCTGGGCATTCTACAGCAAGTAACTAACCTACAGATTCCAAAATTATACTCAGCATTTGTAAGGCACAAATCAGCAGTGGGATTGAATATTTCCCACTTGCCTCACTGAGTGCAGCTTCAAAAATACTTGAAGCTTGATACCATCTACTAAAAAGCAGCCCACTCGAACGGCACCATATCCACCATCTTACTTGAATCTTTATAAATCTCTGATTAGATCACAGCCAGAGTTTTCCACCCAGACTATATTTTAGACAGAATATGCAAGCCCATGAGCGTGTGCAGTGGCCATTCATCAGATGGTAGCTAAAATCATTTTGCCTTGGAATCAACGTTATGTAGCTAAGCACTGCAGCAGTTGAAGAAGGCAACTAACAATCAACTTCTCCCAGGGCAATTAATTAGGGATGGGTCATTAATGTTGGCCTAGTCAATGACATCCACATCATAAGACCATGAAGATGTAGGAGCAGAGAAAGACCATTAGGCCTGTCAAGTCTGCTGAAGAATTCAATGAGATCATGGCTGATGTGACGATCTTCAGCTCCACTTTCCTGCTTTTTTCTCCTTGCCTTTTGCTTGCACCTACTCAGATAGCTGAAACAGCCCATGCCCATATGCAGCAATACATGGACAACATCCAGACTTGGATTGATAATTGACAAGTTACGTACATGCTGCACATATCCCAGACAATGATCATCTCTTACTAAATAAAACTCTGTCTATTTCAGCCTTGAATATACTTAATGACTCAATCTCCTTATCCATTTGTGGTAGAGAATTCCACAGATTGACTTCCCTCTGCAATAGTTTCATTCTCTCTGTCTTAAGTAGGTGACCTGTTATGCTGAAATTTATGCCTAGTTATCCAAGATTCTCTCAAAGGGAAACCACTTCTCCACATCTAACATGTTGAGCCCCCTAAAAGCTTTATGTTTCAATGAGATCTTTGTTTTCCTAAACTCCAATGAGTTCAGGCACAATATACTCAACCCCTCCCCATAAGAAATGCTTTCCATGCTGAGGATCAACCAAGCAAACCTTCACTGGACTGCCTCCAATAGCGGCCCTTCGATAAGGGAACCAGAACTATTGGCAGTATACCAGTTGTGGTCTGACTTGTGCCTCATATAGTTTTAGTGAGACCTCTTTATACTCCATTCACTTTGCAATAAAGGCCAACAGTCCATTTAGCTTCCCTGTTACCTTCTGAATTTGGATGCCAACTTTTGTGAGCCATGCATGAAGACCTCCAAACTTCTCTATGCTGCAGTTTTCTGATATTTCCCTTCATTTAAATAATGTTGACCTCTTCTATTTTTGCTGCCAAAGTGTATAATTTCCCAGTTCTATCTGCTGTGCTTTTACTAACTCATTTAACCTATCTATATCCATCTTTAGATTCATTGTGTTATCCTCACTCCTTGCCCCTACCCACTTGCTTTTGTGTCATCCACATATGTGGCAATAGTAAATTCACTTCCCTCATCCAAGTCATTAATTTATATTGTAAATAATTGTGGCTCCACCACTGATCGCAGTGGTTCTCCACTGGTTACAGGTTGCCATTCTGAAAATGCTGCCTTTTATCCCAATTCTGTATTCTATTAGTTAACCAGTTGTCCAACCATGCTAATATTCTACTCCAAACACCATGGGCTCTTATCTTATTAAGTAACCTTATGTTCAATACCTTGCCAAAATCCTTTTGGAAATCCAAATATATTACGTCCACAGTTCCCTTCATCACTTCTGCTTGTTAACTCCTCAAAGAATTTTAACAAATTTTTCAGTCATGATTTCCACATCATGAAACCTTGCTGACACTGCTTGATCTTTATTATCTATTTCTAAATGCTTGACTCGGACAACGTTTATAATAGATTAACATTTCCTCAATGACGGATGTTCAGCTAATTGGCTGAGAATTACGTATTTTTTGTGTCTCTTAGTGTTGCATTGGCACTTTTTCAATCATTTGGGACTTTTGCAGAATCTCAGGTTTCAAAGAAAATTATTACCAGTGTCTGGAATGAATGTGTTTCATATCCTAGAGTACAATCCGTCAGGTCTGGGGAGCCTATGGCCTTCAGCCCCATTAGTTTCCTATGCACTTACTTTCTAGTGATATTTATTGTGCTATTCCATACTGCACCACCACCAGCACCCCCTCACATCCCTTGATTATTTAGTATTTTTAGATGCATAGTGTCTTCTATAATGAAGAGAAATGAAAAATATTTACTCAATTACTCTGTCCTTTCCTTGTTCCCTATTATTATTTCACTAGTCTCGTTTTCGAAGGGGCCTATGTTCATGTTTCCCTTCTTTCTTAATCATTGAAAGAAGCTCTTGCTGTCCATTTTCCTATTATTTGCGACTTCATCGTCACAGTTTATTTTTTCCCTGTTTATTATTACATACTCCACTTGTGAATTTCAGAAAAAAGGGATTGAGTGGAGATTTGATGGAAATGCACAAGATGATATCTGTTTAGATGCGTAAATAAATTTCCAAAAAGACCGAAATTGAGTGTTTTCTACAGAGAGCTGTCATGGACCTGATGGCTATTCTGCTAGGTTATTCTAACTCTTCTTGCTCTGTCTTGATTCTTTGACTCAGTTGACCCCAACATGTCTCTCCAGTGACCAATGAGATTGCACTTGCCTGATTCCATTGTTTTTAATCAAAACCAGACAATTGCATAAGATGGCTTCTCTTGCTATTTGCATTCAATTCTTTCTTTGTCTCCTCAGATGTATCCTTGGCTCCCTTCTATTTACCACCTTTCTGCTGTCTGACTTCTAATTCTGGCTGAGCATTCCTTTAATCCTGGGTAAAAACTAATTGCCCAGCTACAGTTTCATCTCTTTCCTTGGTAACTGTGTTTGAATCAGAGTGTTCATAATTCAGATTTGCATCATGATTTAAGACCAATCTAATTCCACGACTGTGCATCATACGGCTAAGCCTCTGCCTCACCTCATCTGTGAAACCTCACTTTCCCTTTGTTATCTTTACATTTAACTATTTTAGCATATGCTGCTGGCTGCCCATGTACTGCCCTCTCTAAACTTGAGGTCATTCAAACGTCTGCTGCCTATGTCTTAACTTTCACCAAATGCCGTTCTTCATTGTGCTCATCTGAGATCTACAATGCCTCCAAGTTAGATAGTACCTCAATTTTAACATTCTCAAACTTGTTTTAGAATCACTTCATGTCTTCTCCCCTCCCTATCTCTGGAACCCTCCAGACTCACTCTCAGCTATCTACATTCCTTTAACCCTGGCTTCTTAAACATCTGTGATTTTAATTGTTCCTTATTAGTAGACATAACTTTATCTGAAGCTCTGATATTTCTCTCTAAAGCTCTCTGCCTCAAACATCTGCTTCATCCTTTAGATACTTCTTAAAGCCTTCTTTGACATCATCCTTAATCTGTGGGTACATAGAAATCTGGGGCAGGAATAAGCCACTAAACTCCTTTGAGCCTGCTCCACTATTAAGTATGATCATGACTGCTCTTCTGTCACAATACCACATTCTCACTTTCTCCCCATACTGCTGGATGCCTTTCAATTTTTTTTAAAATTATCTCTTTCTTGAATATATTCAATGACTTGACCTCTGCAGTTTTTTGTGCAACTATCGTCACCTGATCATTAGGTCAGAAGTGGTGATATTTATTGATGACTGCCCAATGTTCAGCACCATTCAGAACTTCTCATACTGAAGCAGTCCACATCCTATTTCAGCAAAACCTGGGCATCATCCAGGCTTGACCTGATAAGGGACAAGTAACATTCATGCCACACTGCTGTTAGGCAGCGTCCATCTACAACATGAAAGATTCTAACCATCTCCCCATGACATTTAATATGACTGTCACTGACTTCCCCACTGTTAACATGTTAGTGTTTACTATTGACCAGAAACTGAACTGGACTGGCTATGCAGTTATTGTGGCTAAAAGATCAGAGGCTAGGAATTCAACAGTTAGTAACTCGCCTGCCTAAATATTGTCTACCATCGACAAGCCACAAATCAGGAGTGTGATGTAAAACAGGAATAGGCATAGACCATCAACTCTTCAAGCCTCCCTGTCAGTTAAAATATCATGGTTAATTCCAGGCCTCAACTCCACTTTCCATACCAGCTCACCAGAGCCCTCAATTCCTCGAAATTTCAAAACTTTATCTACAGCCTCTTTAAATGCTTCCAGTGATCGAGCCTGCATCATCTCTGGGGCAGAAAAATCCAGGCATTCAAAATTCCTTTCCATCGCTTTTAAATAAGTGAACTTTTATGTTGTAACAATGTCCCCTAATTGGTGATTCACCCACTAGTGGAGACATCATCTCAACAAGCCCCCTCCGAATCTTCTACGTTTCAGTAAGATCTCTCCTCAGTCTTCTAAACTCTAATTAATGAAGGCCTCGCCCATTTAGCTAGTCTCAATAAGTCATCCCCTTCGTTCAATGCTGTGAGCTCCTTTTGTATGCAATCACTGTTTATGTGATACCTTATTAAATGCTTTCTGGAAATCCAAATGCACTGTATCTACTGTTTCCCTTTTGTAAACTCAGCTTGTTATATGCTCAAAGAACTGTAGCAAATTTCCTTTTCGTGAAACCATTTTGACTCAGTTTGCTGGAAAAGCTCAGTTCTGAAGAAGGATCTCTGGATCCAAAACATTATTTCTGCTTTCTCTCTATAGATGCGATTAGTCCTTTTGAGTTTGACTAGCAGCTTCATTTTTTTTCTGTTTCTGATTTCCAGCATCTGCAGTGCTTTGTCTTTTTGTTGACTCAGTTTGTGTTCAACTTTTCTAAATGTCTTGCTTTTTCTTACTAAATAATGGACTCTATCATTTTTTCAACAACACATGTTAGGCTAACTGGCCTATAGTTTCTTGCTTTCTGCCACCCTGACTTTGAGGAAGGGTGTCACGTAAACAGTTAACCAATCTGGTAGAAACCTCCTGGAATCCAATGAATTCTAACATATTTCAACCAAATGTCTCCACTATCTCTGCAGCTGCTTACGTGAAACTTTTGTATTCAAGCCATCATATCCTGGTGATTTGTCAGTTCCATTTGCTTGATAAATATTTTGTCCCTTCTGATTCCTTTAAAAAACTGTTAACCATTCTCTGGTTTACCATCAATCTTTGCCACTATGCATGATGGGATTGGATACACTTTTTAATCACTTTTGAAATCCATGGATGGTTCACCCTTCTTGTTGAATGATATAAATTTTTACTGAGAATTATGAAATATCTGCACTGTGTCTGACATTGTTCATCCAGAGGCTTTACACTTATTCTATTTTCCCCAGCTCACTTTAGACAACTCTTCCTTTAGTCCTCTGTAATTGGCTTTATTTAAGTTGAGGACACTTTTGAGAACTGAATTGCTCTTCTTCGAATGAAATTTGAAATTCTACAGTGTTGTGATTGCTACTCCCTAGAGGTCCCTTAAACAATAACCTGTTAATTATTCTACCTTGCTGCAAATTACTCGATCTAAAATAGCCTCTTCCTGGGTAGGTTCTGCAATGCACTGCTCTACAAAGCTCTACATGGTGGAATACTCTCCCTTTGTCTTCAATAACACTTAAACTTGGCACCATTCCAGGACTAATGGCAGCTAGACTACTTGGCACCACATCCACAAACATTCACTCCCTCCACCACTGGCACTCAGTAGCAGCAGAATGTATCTCAATAACTATACATTGGAAATCTCACTAAGACACCCTGCCTAACTGGTGACCTCCACCACCTAGTTATCCATTTCTGTTGGATTGATCTTTGGTATACCTTATTAAGAAAAGTGCACTGAGCTTTGAGTTTTTGTCATTTATTAATGTTATCCGGTAAAGTATACAACTGACTTCCCATTTTAGCAGCGAGGCGTAATATTACTTATTGCAAAGATACTGATTGTGAGCAAGTAAGGGTAGTGTACATGT